>NC_134414.1:40368393-41074393 GCF_030867145.1 Opisthocomus hoazin | reverse complement strand
TCAGCAGCGGCCCCACATTGTCCCTAGCCTTTCTTTTGCTGCTGATGTAGTTGAAGAAGCCCTTCTTGTTGTTTTTGACATCCCTTGCCAGCTTCAATTCCAGGTGGGCCTTGACCTTCCTCGTCGTATCCCTGCATGCTCTCACCACGTTCCTGTACTCTTCCTAAGTGGCCTGCCCCTCTTTCCACATTCCATGGACCTTTCTCTTCTGCCTGATCTCCGCTAGAAGCTCCTTGTTTAACCATGCAGGTCTCCTGCCTCCTTTGCTAGATTTCTTTCTCAGGGGGATGCCTTGCTCCTGTGCATGGAAGAAGTGTTGTTTAAAGAGCGACCAGCACTCATGGACCCCCCTGCCTTTGAGAGCCCTGGCCCACGGGATTCCTCCCAGTAGCTCCTTGAAGAGGGCAAATTCAGCCCTCCTGAGGTCCAGGGTTTTGATCCTGCTTATCGCCCTGCTTCCTCCACGCAGGATCCCGAACTCAACCATTTCATGGTCACTGCAGATGATTTCACAATATCCACATCTTGCTTTCCTCAGATCCTTCATCAAGAACCTTAAGTTGCAGATCACTCTCTTATATTTTGAGGATTGAGGAGACTATAGATATTTAAAACCCTAACACAAAAAAATCTCTCCTGGTAGTCACTTTTATTTTCAGCAGCTGAGCTGCTCAACTGAGAGTCACCTTTTTACTATGCATTTGTAATAGCTCAACTTTTGTATTGATTTCAGAATACTGTGATGTGACAAAACATGTCTTTAAGAAAAACCGGTAATTTGGGAACTATTTCCAAAAAAGTTGTCATTATGTGTTCATTGTTTTCATTAATGTCTTCATTTTTTAAGCCTGATAACTGTTGCAAGCTATTTTTCTGGTCTCTAACAACCCCTTATCTAAGCCATGTTCTTATGAAAAGTATGTCTTAGTCCTGGAGACAGACTTAAAGGCTACTTGCAAGCATCACTGCAAAGTAAAACTCAGTCAGGGTAATTTCTCTTAGCTGTGCCCTCGCTTACTCATGTGAATACCTTACAAAGGAAATCCAACAGTGAGACACTAGATAAGTTAAACACTGTTCTGACAAAGCAAGTAAAAGATACAGCTGTTACCTTTAAAGCTGCTGAAGGATTTGGAGTATGTCAGTCAGTGTCAATCTGTTGATTTCCTTTAAGAACATATTTACTCTGCAGAGGTGATGAAGATACTACACCCCTAGAAATGGGGCAGACATGCTATAAAATGCAGTAAACCCTGTTCTAGACATTGGTCATGATCAGCTTTCTTGGAGTATTTATAGAGACCTTTTCATTTACTGGAAGTTATCACTGTAATATTTACTTGCTTTAGAGTTTCATGTATGCTTTCAACCATTACTTGATTTTAATGAGTCCCCCTCCTTCCAGTCTTTTTGTTCTATTGGAAAGACAGGCCAGAGACCTGCACAGTTACTATTGGCTGGAATTCTTAGTATCACCGATAATGGGAAGCAGAGAAAACTGAACCCCAATATCTACTGCAGGATTGTTTAAAAAACAGCCAGTATGTTTCCTAGTAAAAATGTAGCTTTGCTTTGTTTTTCTTCAAGAAAAAGAACTGCTTTGATTCTCAAGAAAACAAAAAATGTGTGTGAAGCACTGTATCTGAAAGCAAGTCTCAGTATGACCTTGAACTAATTCTGTAAGGAACTAAGGTAAGAAAAAATTGCCTTACCAGAAAAAAAAAATCAAATTTTTTTTTAAGACTACCTGTTACAGCACACGCATCTCATGTATCACACTTCTCAGGTATAAGAGAAACAGTTCAGCAGAGCTCGAAACTTATTTGTAAGCTCTCAAGTGACTTTCTGCAGTTCCAGCTGAAGATGGATACAAGGCAGCTAATTTGCTACCACCAAGGGAAAATGTTATAACATAAAAACATTCCCTCCCTTAGCTTCAAAACTGTTGAGTACCTAGGGAGCCCAACTATTTGTAGAGTTGATACTATGCATATGCTTCCTCTGTAACTGTTACATGCATACATCTGGCGTCTGTCTCTGTGTTAAACAGACTTAATTGTCCCCAGCATTCTATGTAAAAAACCCTCTAATCTAGATCATTAATGCAAAATAAAAAAATGAAAGGATATATGTGATTTTTGTAGAATTATTTTTACATTTCTGGCAAGATACACAAAGAGCTCGGCACTACGGCTATCAGCAAAATATTATAACTCTGCCTTCTGAATTACTTTAAATAGAGATTACACCCTTTTCTTAGCATGACTTTTGGCACTTTGTACAGCCTCTTAATCAAACGGGGTTGTTTCAGTGGAATTCCTCTTTCCATTTATTCTCCTTTTTTTTTCCTCCCCTTTCTTGATTGTTGAGCCTCTCTTTTTTATCCCTGTCAGAAATGAGAGCATTTAATCATTTTCCAGACATAGCTGGACTGATTCTGAAGATATGTAATTTGATTTGTTTTATTGATACTAGGTGGACTCTATACGTTAGTACATTATTCAGCTCACTGTTGCCAGCAAAGTCAAGACTCAGGCAAAGCACTTGATTTCAGATTTCAATGTATTTTTACAAGATCAAAGAGCATGGCAAATCTTGTTTTTTGGTTAGGTAGACCATGCAGAACAGTAATATTCTAAAAGATGGAGGTAGCTGCATAGAACTAATACTAAATTGAAGACCTTTTGAAGTTATTTTAACCTTTGTGTCAATGATCATCTCAAAACCCCCCAGCAAAATTAAAAAAAAAACCAAAAAACTTCTAATTGGAAAAACACACAGAAATAAGTTCTTTCTTCCTGTAACATAAGATAAAAAAATAATGGTGATTTGACTTCTGATGTCATTCATGATTGCAAAAATGAAATATGCTCAAGGTATATCCTTTACTAAGATTTCTTTCTTAGAGCAAGACTATAAAGCATAGTTTTTGCTAAGGCAACTGTGCGTGACTAAGTCTGTTTAGGATTCAGGGAAAAGGTATTCCTACAGCTGAGGTCTTCTTTAGAGCCTGATTTTCTCCTGCCATGTGCACTAAATCCTAGTGAGCAGGAAGACAGGCCATGGTTTTTTGACACCTCCAGTTAACTTTTATTATCATGCAACGGGCAAGCAAGCCAAAGACAGCTTCCATGTAATCTGCTATTTAAGGGAGAGTTCTTGTCAACCAAAGGATTGAAAAAAAACCCGCAGGAAGCAGACTCAGATGCTGAATATTAGTTTCATCAGATGCTTAACAGCAGCTAGAAGAGAGAGAATAATTTCATTCAAGAAACAGATAACCACATAATCTAATTTCTGACAATTAAAATTAGGCTAGAATTCTTATGTTGTCTCTAGAGGCAATGGAGAACGATGGATTCAAAGAGCCATACAGAACGTCAGTAATAGGCTCCAGTTCTAAATTATTTCCCAGATAGGCCTACCTATCTGCACTGAATGTGCATGAAGTTCATACCCTGTAGTTATCTACCTTTGTGTTAGAGGTACATACCGACCAGTCTGGCTTTTCTTATTAGCCATCTCAAGCTTTTCAGTGCTCAGAACATTGTTCTGAGTCTAAGGACCCGATATTCCCTAATCTAATGTAGACGGGATTTCAGTGTGTAACCCAGCATCAGGAGTCCCTTTTTCCAAGATGTGCTCCTAATGCACATTGTCCTCCCATTGGTAGGAAAATTGTCCCCTTGCAAACTAATAACTTAGTGATTACATGCACATAGAACTTCTGTGATTTCTGCACAATATTTATTCAGTATCTAGTCAGATCAAGATTCCTGGTGTTTTTCCACTGAGTTATTTTCTTGCAAAATTAAACCAACTTTCCTTAGTACTGTACTACCGTGCTTATACCAAGCTACTACCTTTTTTACACAATTAAAATTTGTGTCATAGTGCTGCATTTTGAATGCCTGGAGGAGCACATTGGGATCTGCTACTCTTCACTGAGGTGAATTGTAGCTGATCCACTCCCTTCTTGCAGATGCAGCTCTGGCTCCAACTAAGTTTTTGTCAGAACCATAGCAGGGAGTGGCTTTGCTGATGTATAGGTGCTGCCACCTTTACACAAGCAAGACGTTTGACATGATATGAAGTGACCATTTTATATTTTATTTTATTTTATTTTATTTTATTTTATTTTATTTTATTTTATTTTATTTTATTTTATTTTATTTTGTTAATTTCCATAAATTTAGCAAGAGAAATCCAGATCAGCTGATCAACTACACTTTGTCTACAGAGCAAGCTGGCACCTTAGTTATGACCAGAACATCATTCTAACTCCTGCTGGAATTTCGAGTCAGAGGCAGATGAGAGCCAACTTCCTTCTTGTCAATGCTTCTGTCCAGCCATACCTTGTTTTGCAGCCCAGGCTGTGCTGGCTTACAGATGTAGCTGAATCCTAAACACAGCACTGGATACCTTGCAAAGACGTTGAATTCCAATTTTCCTTTTCATCTACAGTTCAAACCTACAAATCTTCTGCAAATATTACTGAAGCATATATTTAGCTTTTGCTTAACTAGGAAAATAAAAGGAAGGGAGCTTCATGAATCATAGCCCATATTATGAACCAG
Source organism: Opisthocomus hoazin (assembly GCF_030867145.1). Lineage (NCBI taxonomy): Eukaryota > Metazoa > Chordata > Aves > Opisthocomiformes > Opisthocomidae > Opisthocomus > Opisthocomus hoazin. The sequence goes on along the minus strand of NC_134414.1, from coordinate 41,069,816 downwards.
ATTTTTCATGCCTACCTGCCTCTTCTGAGAATACAGAATTGCTAGCACTGGATTTTGGAGTTGGACTTGAAGTTATCTGAGATGCCCAAAAGTAAATCATAGTATGTCACTTCTCTCATTTCCAAGAACAAAAAAAAATTTATTGATATAAAGCAGCACACCTGGAATTCCCACCAGTCACTAATTCCATTCTCAGAAACAGTTCTAATCTCAAAATTCTAATATTAAAAGTTGAGTAGGACTGAGCTCTTCGATTCATTAGGTCTGTGGCTTTCAACATCAACCTAAATATTCCTTCTTTAAATAAAATCTCTGTTTAAATTTGGCATGTGCTTTTTGATTCAACAGCGTTGAATTGGTACTTCTCAAAGAGTCAGACTGGGATGATAAACAACTGTCAACGGCTTTGTTCATAAAACATCCGTCACAGTACTCTAAAAAGCTGACACACTTCTTTAGCAGTTAATTTTTCTTTAAACATAATCAAGTGGAAAACCAATGATGAGTAATCCCGTAAAGTGCATCTGCATTATCAAATGTTCCCATGACATATTACCACAGCTTCATTTAGAATCATAGATTTATAGAATCATAGGTTGGAAAAGACCTCGAAGATCGTCAAGTTCAACCGTAAACCAAACACCACCATGCCTACTAAACCATATCCTGAAGCACCACATCTACCCTTTTTTTTAACACCTCCAGGGATGGGGACTTCACCACTTCCCTGGGCAGCCTGTTCCAATGCCTGACCGTGTATTCAGTAAAGAAATATTTCCTAATATCTAATCTAAACCTCATGCAATGTGAGGCCATTGTCTCTTGTGCTTTCGCTAATTACCTGGGAGAAGAGACCAATACCTGCCTCACTATAAACTCCTTTCAGATAGTTGTAGAGAGCAAGAAGGTCCCCTCTCAGCCTGCTCTTCTCCAGACTAAACATCCCCAGCTCCCTCAGTTGCTCCTCAGAAGACTTGCTCTCCAGACCCCTCACCAGCCTCTTTGCCCTTCTCTGGACAGGCTCCAGCAACTCAATGTCTTTCTTCTAGTGAGGGGCCCAAAACTAAACACAGTACTCCAGGTGTGGCCTCACCAGTGCCAAGTACAGGGACACAATCACCTCTCTACTCCTGCTGGCCACACTATTCCTGATACAAGTCAGGATGCCGTTGGCCTTCTTGGCCACCTGTGCACACTGCTGGTCATGTTCAGTCAGCTGTCGACCAACACCCCTAGATCCTTTTCCGCTAGGCAGCTTTCCAGCCACTCCTCCCCAAGCCTGTTGTGTTGCATGGGGTATTTGTGACTGAAATGCAGGACCTGGCACTTGGCCTTCTTGAAACTCATACAGTTAGCCTCAGCCCATTGATCCAGTCTGTCCAGATCCCTCTGCAGAGCCTTCCTACCCTCAGGCAGATTGATGCTCCCACCCAGCTTGGTGTCATCTGCAAACTTCCTGAGGAAGCACGCCATCCCCTCATTCAGATCATTGATAAAGATGTTAAACAAGACTTGAGCCAAAACTGAGCCCTGGGGGACACCACTTTTGACCGGTTGTCAGCTGGATTTAACTCCATTCACTACCACTCTCTGCGCTCCGCAATGTAGCCAGTTCTTTATCCAGTGAAGAGTATACCCATGCAGACCACGAGCCCCTAGTTTCTCCAGGAGGACGCTGTGGGCAACAGTGTCAAAGGCCTTACTAAAGTCCAGGTAGACAACATCCACAGTCTTTCCCTCATCCACTAGGTGGGTCACCTGGTCATAGAAGGAGATCAGGCTGGTCAGTCAGGACCTGCCTTTCATGAACGCATGCTGGTTGGGCTTGATTCCCTGGTTGTCCTTCCCATGTCCGGTGAGTGCACTCCAGATAAACCACTCCATAACGTTGCCTGGCATTTAGCCACTACAGCCTACTGGTCTACATGATATACAATTAAATTCAATTGCATCTTAACATTACAAACTGCCTTTAACATTTTCATCTGCAGTTCATTGGACTTGCATAACTTTCAGAAGTATTTCAGAGCCATACTGGACAGACTAGTAAGGCTAATACTCACAACTTATATTAGGATACAACATATATTGGGGTAGATATTTTCAGTTTTAGAGCATGCTTTTTTAGTAGGAAAAAGCTAAGGGCTATTAAAAAGAAAATAATCATAATAAAAACTTGTATGAAAAAAAATAAAATCAGCACAGGAAAATAAAGCATAATTCTTTAATAGGTTAACCACTCTGAATAAAAATAGGGTATCGTGTAAGTCTGGTCTTCAAGTCAAAAAACAAAAGAGAAAAAATCATATATTACATCTAAATATTTATGTAAAATATCTTCCCTAAAGTTTCCTAGGATTAATTAATTAGAAACTAATTTGTTTGCAATCTTTCTTTGAAAAAAAATCATAACTGAAGTAGTATATTTATTTTGCCTACTGTGAGAATCTGTTTTATAAAACAATCAGCAAATGTTATCCTTGAATATAATTGCCAATTTAATTTCAAACAGGAAATCAGAGTGGAGTAAAAATACAGAATAAAGCATTTCACATAGAAAGGGATATGTATATTTCTGTCACTTTTTGTTTTCTACCTTTTGAGAGAAAAATATAGCATTTTCTGTAAGCTATCAGTGTCACAGTTAGCCTGCTCTAACTAGCATGACAACATGCATCTTTGACGACATGGACATACAGATCTAAAACTCCAGTCTTCCTTCTAGCAAAACTGTAATCCTGTACAGAAGGTCAATGACAATCTGCCTATTAAGACCAATGGTTTGTAAGTAGTAATCAGCATTTTCTTGTTGGGATTTTTCTCTCTGCTTTGCTATCTGATTTCTGCAGGGACATGCACCTATTTATCGCGCTAAATCCTGTTGTTCATCTTTTACGTCTAACATATTCTTTGTTCATTTCCTAGAGCTATACAAACAGAACTACCGTTATTGTTAGCGTTCTCCGTAGACACAGTCAATACAGATCTAGCTAATCCCCTCCTACTTATTATTCAGCAACCAGTGTCTGCCAACAGGATTTGGGAATCCCAAAAGACAATGTTTAAAAGGAAGGGTTAAATTCAGCTTATTCAATGACATTCTCTGTTCCTGAGATCATTCATCATGTTCATGGAATCTCTTCCATGGAGAGGTCTAAGGCTGTCAATTAAAATAAATTAAACAAGATGGACAGTCAACCGAGTGAATGAGATTGCTGTCATGATCTGAAGTAACTTTATTAATGGTGAGAAGTTGTGTTGGTACAGACAGTTATTTTAATCTGATCCAAAGGCTCACATATTCCTTGCAGAAAGTTGTGTTTGGGAGGTATCACCTCTAGAGCTAAGTTCTCTGAGAAGTGATCATATTAAGAGAAACCTGCTGGGGTACTCAATTTAACATTAAAGTGAATTTATCAGCTGCTCCCTACTTTTGAGAGACTAATCGAATTATCAAAAGCTGCAATGGAGCTTCTTCTGAGAACAGATCTGTAATATAGATAACAGATCTGTAATATAGATAAAATCCTTAACTTGTGTCCTGTGATAATCTTAAAATTTAGTAGTAGCCTGTGCTCTAAAACACACCCAAATTTAAGATTTATTTTGACTGCCTAAAGCCTCTCTCTAACTACCAAAATTATGGCAAATGGCAAGTGTTCGGGACAGGAAAAAGACAACATTATTTTACAACATCGTATTTATTCTGTGTCCTCTTTCAATGTCTTCAAGTGTGCTGGATGCTCACTAGGGTAAGTTCTATCAAATTTGTTGTTCAACTGTTTAGAGTATATACTTTAATCTTTCACTTTTTATAGGCTTTCAGAAAGAATATACTATTTCCCTTATTTTCAGTGGGATCACACATGATTAAAATCAAACATGAATGCATCATCTTCCTGAAATAAGGCATATAACAGTGACAGAAAAGCCACTACTAGTGCAGAAATTAATTTCATCTGTGAAAATGAAATCTTGCCCAAAATTTTGCATGATAACTATCTGAAAATTTATTTTTATTTTTTAATTACATCTCTTTGATGTACATATCGGTTTGGAATTGCAGAACAGATCCTGGCAAAAGAGACTAGTGGATTGGGGGTGAGTGAGTCTGGCAAAGTTACAGGACAAAGGCAATTTATTGTATCCCACTGACACTTTGTCAGAGATCACCTTCATATACATACATAAACATAAATGTTCACATGGATATTGTTGAATCTCTATTACAGAGACAAATTCGAGTCTGTAACGTGTATATTCATACATCTGTCAAACAAATGTATGAAAAGTACTTAATTACCCTATAAACAATTACAAAAGCAATTATAAAAGTAAAAAAAAAAGCCATGCTAATATTGAAAGTATGAGAGTAAATCCCACAAGACTTGCATGATGGAACAAAAGATACAAGACTATCTTTGACCCTGTAAATCTCCTATGCTGCAATCAAGTGCTATGACAAGTTGGAGGTGTTCAGTGCATGAAGAGGTGAAAAGAGGTGATTGTAAGAAGTGTGAAGACAATTCTATATCCATAATGCACTCACCCCAGAGCACAAGGACATCTGCTAAAATGCTTTCTCTTAACAAGCAGCTTTAGAGATGCTTGAGTAAAAGCAGGTAAAAATCACAGAGGATAATTGAGCAAGATGCTAGAAGACATTAGAAAGGACACTTATTTTAATCTAATTCTATTGTAGAAGTGTATCCTGTCTGTTGATAATTGTGAATAATTGTACCAAGAACAACCTGGTTATCTCTCATGCACAGAGCAAAATCTGTAGCGTTCGCAAAACATGCTAGTGTTGTTTGCATTTTCCCTTTCTCTTATGGAGACCTCCCAGAGGCAGGCAGAATCCATGACTCAGTGAAGTGGACCTAGAAGCAGATCAGGAGAAGCTGAGGAGCTACTAGTTGTCTCTAATGTATTCTTCTAAATATACTGTCTTCTTAAAGAATACGAGAAGGGCAAGAAAAAGACAACTCCCTTCTGCCTTCAATGAATGTATATTCTCTCAGTATTTGCAAATCAAAGCTCTTACCAGCCTGTCAAGAGCCTCAGAAGTCAGATTGCTTGTCCCTGATTTTTGGAGTGTTGTTTTATTGACAATTCCATCTTCTGACTTTCCATCTGCCACCAAAGGAAATTTGAACTTTTTCAAAACTCTGAATAGTTTTGCACATTCATTGGCATTCCATTATCTTTGTTCCACTAATATTCTTGGTCAAGATGGTTTTGTCCTCCTTGAGCTTCTCCATAGGGCTGTTAGTCTCCCTGTGCTTAATTCTGTTGCCTAGACCTGTTTCTGTTCCACTGTCTACAAAGTTAACATGCTAACAATAACACATGGTTTCATGAGCAATGCAGCTAAGTAAGCTTTATTTTCTGTAAATTTTTGTATTATTATTGACTAACGTGTCTTGGAAGGCACAGTTTGCTTGAAGCTTTCTCAGTGACTGAGGCATTTTTAATTTCTTTCTTCAGTCAAGAGTCTTCGGTGTCTCATAATCTTCGACATCAGCTTTTCACTTATATTAGGCACTTATATAGTCTATTACAACTGTCTATATCCACAAAATTAGAGGAAACTTATTATTGAGGCCTGTGATCTTAGATAGATACTGGTTCAGAAGTTATGGGCAATCAGGGAAACAGGCAGACACTGACTGAAATTGCATGGTTATTTCTAAAAAAACCTGAATCTGTATCTAAAAATTAAATTCTTTTTTCCATAACTGTTGTTGAAAGTCTGATCTCCTACATAGGATTTATGTTTTTTCTTCAATATCTGGAAGGCACTTGGGAGATTACGAATGCTACCATAAACTACTTACTAACTAGGTTTATCAAGTATCACTTTCTGGACAAATCAATGTAAAATATATTTAAACGGCTTCTAACTGAGAAAAAGATTAGCCTGATTAAAAAGATTCACTAATGTGTCCAGGTTCATTCTGACACTGAAGTAATTCAGACACTTCCACTCAGCATGCGGTATTGTTTTGTGCTGTTCACACAGACAGGTACATACATTTACACCTAAGGAATGTAGGTGGGATATAACCCCAGATTCTGACACTTCTGTTCCTCCAAGGAAGTTGTCCAGATACCAGATAGGTCTCCGACTTCCCACTACAGTACGTGGTGACCTACTTAACAAAGACAACACCATGCACACGCTAATGTAGATATTCACAGCTGATCTAAATCCCATTGCTAATTAGGTGTGTGGATTGGATCAGAATTGCACTCCGAATGTCTAAATATAGATATAGGTTACCATCTTTAGACAGAAGTACTTGAAAATACTTGGTTCCCTACCCTAAATACGGTTATAATGAGACATTTTGCAGAGAATTTTGGTAGTGATTATGAGCAGAGCTGCAGAACTAACATCTAATTGGATTCTTTTTGTTTCTGTGTTAGTAAAGTCCTGGTTTGATTAATCAGTCTTGCTACAAAAGCGTGCTATTTCTTTCACAGCAGTTTTCAAGAAAGATGTTCTGAAATTTATTGGAAGACTTGCTCCAGCTTGTTGTGCCCAGCTGTGTTACATCACTCAACAACACACTCTTAGACGATTAATGAAAATCGTATCATCCTACACCAGTCAAAAAAGAACTAATTTATCTTGCTTATACTCCTACCCCTTCCATAAAGAAAAAGACGTCCCAATGCTACTTTAAAAAATTGACCGGATTAGCTTCTGTAGTCTCAAGAAAGGAGAAGTTTCAAGAGATTGCTGGACAAAATTAACCGTAAGAGACCAACATATTTCTATCAATCAGATCAAAATACAAAGATTAGGGGGGAAAAAAGCCAGAAGGTGAGGAAATACTTCTGCTGAGAACTGCTTCTCTAAATCAGAACTGCAAGTTTAGACCTACTGTTCTCCAGTATACACTATATTATAAACCTTCAGCCCACAATAAATATCACTTACTTGGCTACAGTTCTAACTAGCATCCAAGATCAGTTCACACAAGTAAGGGAAATTTATGAATATGAACTTTCAGATCAACTAACTTTAAACTTAGCAAGCTTAAGCATGCATTTTTCTACATGAATAGAAAAAAACTTTTAAAATGGCACAATTATCAATAGGTCATTCTGAAGAATTCAAAGCACAAACAGAAATTTACAAGTGTGCACGTAATACATATTGGCAGACATGCAGTAAGAGTGAATGTCTTGTATATACCTGCTTTGCTTAAAGGTAAAATCCTATTAAAAACAGAATAAAATAGAAATAACTTCACTGATTATATACAATTCCCAGTCCACCTTCTAAAACAGTTTCTTTTCCTCGCTAAGTCACAAATCCCTTCAAGCTTAACTTTTAGCTTACTTCAGCAGTTGTGGTTAAGCTCAGCTATATTAGGTGTGGCTTGCTTTGGGTTTTTTTTTTTCTTTACACTGGTATTAAGTAAAACTGGAAAAAAGTGTTGTGTAACACAAAAGAAATTTTTATGCAGTAAGATCTAAACCAGAATGCATTTCAGCATATTTTTGCTTGAAGATTGTTTTACCAGTATTTGTTCTGCCATAAATAAATGCAAATAAATAGCAAAATTACGTACCTGTAACCACTTCCATAATCTAAAATAAAGAATTAGTTTTGCTTTGTGAGAAAAAGAAATGTGATGAAATGTCCAAAACTAGACTCTAGGTAAGGTTTAACTTAAGTTTTTCCACACCTCCAGGGTTTTATTGAAAAGGAGGTGAGCTGAAAGGAAGACAGTGTGATTTTTTATCCTATGTACATCTAGCGGATCTCCTTTTAGAAATATATATGTACATTTGTAGTGATGAACAGGAGAAATACCTTCTGAAAAGTATGTTTGCTTTCATGACATATAAACTATTGCCAAATACATAAAAAGCAATGTATTATTTAATAATTCTTTTTTTTTCTTTTTTTATTGTTCAGTCTTTTACTTCTCATCTTTTTTTTCTCTTTGTCTGCTCGTGTTTGTCTTCCTCTGCTACATATTATATTAACCAATAACCAATATATATCTATAGCATATATATTATATATATTTGCTTCCTCTTATATAATGCTCTTTTGATAGTTGATGCAGTTTTCTGAAGAGCTGACAATTTTACTTTTTTATTGAATAAAAATACCCAAAACTAAAAATAAACCGCAGAATTAATGTCCAAAGCTGAACAAAACTTGAATGTTTATCACCATTTGTTATTATAATCTTCTTATTACAAGCAGTTCTGTTTTTTTTCCTCAAGAAGTACAGATTTCATAAGCTCGTAATTGTATACTGATTGCAGTTACCTGACACCAAGTGAGATACGGAGTCAGTCACATGCACTTACAGAGGCACAAAGCAGAAATAATTCTTAAAGCTTTGAATTTTCGGTCAGGTACAGAATTTCTCACAATATGGACAGGTAGATATAAATGAAAAACTTTTTAATTCTGAGCTGAAATCTGTGTCTTGCAGTAAAGCAGGTGATAATAAAACAAAGTATTTCACGCTTTAGCAAAAACTGCCTTTTCAATAAATTTATGCTAGGTAGTAATGAGCTATATTGTATGATGTTTAATCTGCTCTAAAAAAAAGAGTGAAGACATTCTTCCGCCCAGCTCTCAGGCATTAAGTCCATACATCTTTTATGTCGACAGTTCAGCTTCAGGCTATAAAATAGAAGAACCTGTTCTACATCTACTGTTTAAAACAAGAGGAAAAAAACTAAACCTCCATCAATCTGCTGTCTTCGTTTTATGGCTTATCTGTGGCAAAAAATGAATCGTAAGAAAGATTTGTTCTGATTCCACAGAGAGATTCATCAACCCACTGGTTCCTGTGAATCATGCTTTCCTACAGAGATTGGTGGTAATGGAGCAATTGCAGTATTAAACATGCTATAACACTGAGCTACTGCTATTCACTAGCAGTTACAGTAAGGATCTGTAATGAGCATGTATCTAGAAAACGTGCATACACACACCACGCACTTGAAGTAACACAACTTCAAATTGTCATTTTTTTAACATCTATACCTCTTCTAAATGACATATTTTCTTTTAGAAGCTCTATCATCAGGACCAGAGCAAATAGAATAAGACATGATGTAATTTTGAATACTTTTTTCAGAGGAAATTTCTGTCTAAATCCTTTTAATACAAAATGCATAAAAATTTGCTGTTCTTTCATCAAATTACTTGCAAGCTCTTCAAGAAATAACACAGTTTATTGAGTTCTGAGCTGTGACTTTTTAAGATGCGACTTTTAAAAAACCAAACTCTACACAGCTTTATAATCTTGCATATAAATTTTGGATTACAACAGAAGACAGCTAGCAGATCAAGTATTTGCTCACCTGAAAGAAGCAGTTCGACAGACTGAAGTCTACTTGTGATGGTATGTAGGGTGAGGATAGCAAAGGAAAGCAAAGTCGGGAATGCTTGAAAAATAAAATATTTTTAGTTAACAAGAAGAAAATTAAAACTTTGGGGGAAGGATTCATTTCATATTTGAATCCCTTTCCCAAAATTGTCTCTGATTTTATCTTAACCCTGTGAATAGCCATCTCTGAAAAAGTGCAGTAGCAGCTGCATTAAAGCACACAATTCTTTCAGTTAAAGGCCACTGCATAGTGTATTCAGGAATAACTCTTATTGAAGTAAATAATCTACTCAGGGTAAAAGGGAGTGTACAGTATAGTGGTGATGAAAATGATTTGGTGTATTAACTCTGCATGTAGTTTCAGCCCCCTTTTTTAGACAGCTCTATCCTGACAGCAATTTCATAATGCATTCCAACCAAATGCCAGAAAATATCAATTAAGTGCAGAAAAAAATTGAGACATTCTTAAAAAATGATAGTTCACTGTGCTTTAAAGCATGACAGAAGTGTGAGAAAAAGGAACAGAAAAACACACAAGTATAGTTCAGTGACATTTATTCCATAAAGATTGTGAAAAATTTATCTTATATGGATTATTTGGATATTTGCAAAGCATGAAAAAAGAAGGCAATTACATAAGCTACCAACAACTTCCCATGGAAAGAACAAAAAGAGTTTCTGACCTGATATCCTATTCATTTAATCTAATTTATGAAACTGCTTGAGGAAACATTCAGCTCCTTTCTGAAGACTGACTTGGGGATTATTGGAGCTGTATAATTGTTCAACTGAACAGACTTAAAAAGAAACTTTTTATTTTACATTAATCTTGCAGAAATGGGCAATGAATTTCAGAAATAGATTGCTGTCTAAGAGTCTTGCCAAGAAATGTCTAGCTGAAGCGATCACAACTACTTTTTTTTAACAGTCTCATTTTCTTATTTTCAATCTTTATTCAACATCTGTTCTTTCCCTCCTCCTCTGTAACACAATTAAGCAGAAATCCAGCATAAAACAGGTTGAGCAGTTAATAACAGGCGGTTTAAACACTTTTTCACACTGATGCCCTGCAGATGTATCTTTTTCTTTTTTTTCTTTGGCTTTTCACTTAAATTCTGTCTGTTCCTTTCCTAATATTGAAGTATGTTCTCATAACATATAGAACCACCTGAAAATAAGTCTGGAGATGCACATGTTCATAAGGCCCTTTTTGTGATAGATAGCAGCTCTAAAGGGAGAGAGTGAAATTCACAATTTGTCCAGTTAAAGCATAAAGAATTTGATTGAGATAGATGATCTCTCACCACACTCACTCTAGAAAGACTTACAGACCTTTTAAAACATTCTGTATAAGGTTGGCAGTCTTTCAGTATACCTCTACGTGTATGTTTTCTTATCTCCAAAATAGGTTCACTTTAGTTTTCTATATTTGACATAAACTCACTACACATAGAATCATAGAATCATGGAATGGTAAGGGTTGGAAAGGACCTTGAAGATCATTTAGTTCCAACCCTCCTGCCATGAGAAGAGACATCTTCCACTAGACCAGGTTGCTCAGAGCTCCATCCATTCTGGCCTTGAACTCTTCCAGGGAGGGAGCATCCACAACTTCTCTAGGCAACCTGGTCCAGTGTTTCACCACCCTCATGGTGAAGAATTTCTTCCTAATATCTAATCTAAATCTGCCCTCTTTTAGTTTAGAGTGATTCCCCCTTGTCCTATCACTAAAAAAAAAAGAAATTTCTTTCCCATATCTAATAAAAATCTCCCCTCTTTCAATTTCAAACCATCACTCCTCGTCCTATCACTACGTACCCTTGTAAAAAGTTCCTCTCCATCCTTCCTCGCAGGCCCCCTTTAGGTACTGGAAGGCTGCTATAAGGTCACCACGGAGCCTTCTCTTCTCCAGGCTGAACAGCCCCAACTCTCTTAGCCTGTCCTTGTAGCAGAAGTACTCCAGCCCTCATCATCATACATCTCAGAAGTAATCATGGCTCCATGATAAATACTCCTCATTTTGCAGTACTTCATTTCAGTAATTAGCATTTGACATTTAGCCTAAAAGAGATCGAAATATGTTATACTGACAGATGTTCAAAAGGTCCACTAAAATATAAGAGTTCCTCCATGCAGAAACAGGCACAAGATGCTGTTTTCCCTTGAACTTCCAGAGAGTTCACTGATTAAGATAAATAAAGGATCCTAATTCATCTGGAAAAAAGTGTTTAAAAAAGTCTGGGTTATCTGAGATAAAAGTACTGAAAGTCTAGTAAATCTTCATTGTAGTTCACACTACAGAAAAAGGAAGATAAAAATTGCAAAAGACAATACTATGCAGAAATAGAATGGATTTCATGTTATGTGATACATGTAAACAAACAAAGTACAGTAAGTGTCATTGAATGTACAACCTATTGTAATTAGAGGATTCTATCTTCAGTTTCGCATAAATACCTTAACTGGAATTATTCTGTGAATGCTGAAATAGTTTTCAAAAGACAAGTCCAAACAAGCCTAATAAGGGTGAACATTTTCCCCTTTGCATTAGTAATGTATAACTCCTCATGTCTGCATTCTAAGGACTGAATAACCTGGGGTTTTTTCATATTGTCACTGGTTTATTTTTATGTTCTTGGTATTTGAGGCAACTATTGTATGTTTTCCATATTTTCTGGCAGACTTGTGTAAAAAATACTGATTGTAATATTATTCCAGCCTGGCTGTTGCATAAAATTTTTACATTTATGTGGCATTTCACTCATATGTTATATTATAGTTGGATGAGGTACTATCCTTTTTCAATGAGACACCATTCAATCTGATGGGTTCTGCTGGAGTAAAAATATTATCTACTTTTATTTGTCTGACAAGAGGCTACGAATAGTTAAAAATTAGCACAGAAGACACATGTAAATTCCTAGTTAATCTATGAAACGCTTTTTAAGAGGGTCACAAAACTGCAGCTTCTAACTTGCAGGATTTAAAATAAAAGAGAAATTATGCCATTAAAGTAACAAAGTAGGCTTGACACAGATGAATAAAACAATGTTTCTTAACTAAATATGAATATTTTAAAAATCTGAAAGATTAATATATTTTCTTTGGGCAACATTACATGTAGGATAGTTGCAGATTATGAGATTATTTAATTTTCCTTTGTTCTTCTGAAAGATGTCTGGTTTCCCTCTGAGGCAGAGGCTGAAAAACAGTTTCAAACGAAAAAAAAAGCCCACAAACCAAAAAAGCCCAACCAAAACCAAACTCCCATTTCAAATCCCCCTTTGTGATAAGGTAAGAAAAACCATTTAATTTATTTAAACAGTATCTAATGCTTGAAGCTGCTTCAATAATGAAAGTTTACATGGATATCTTTTGTAATGTGCCCAGTCAAGTTAGCTGTAAATATGTACATATGTAACAGAAAAAAATCTTTTGTAATGCAAAAATTTACTTTGCGAAAAAATAATATTCCCATGGAGGAGCTCTTCAGCATATGCTTGAAAGGACTGTATTTATAGTTGCACTTCTAAATCACTGAAGTTGCAGAAAACTTTTTTTGTTCTGCATCGCCCTCACCTGCTCCCAGCAAAGGAATCAAAGAAGAAGAGGCAGTTAGGAAGCAGGCAGGAAACGCTAAAGAATGTGAGAAGAAACTGCAAGACACCCTGCATCTGGTATACCCTGAAATTACCTTGGAATTCTCTTTAGAGCTACCTGGCATGTAAAATGTTGCTACTTAATGTACACTCGTGTACCTATAAAACTGGGATTCTTGGAACTGATCCAGCCAGACTGCAATTTAAAGTGAAGTTTGTTAGATTATGGGAGGGGAGTAAAATAAAAAAAAAAGGATATAAAAAAAGAAAAAGAAAAAATAAAACAATACAACAGCATCTTCAATACAAACACAAAAAGCTCTCTTTTGTGAGATTGATATAACCGCTCTGTGGTTTATGGTAGAGTTGGTCTGTACACCATCATTGTTCATATGAACAAAAAGGTAATGCAATACTGTATTGTTGCACTGTAAATTAGATCTTCCTCGATAGGCTTCACATAAACTCTTCCAAGTATCGTACAACTTTCTTCAGTTTCAGCATTTACTGATAGGAATTCTGGTAAATAGATTACTATAGTAAGTTACTACAATGATTTAATTTGCAGTTTTATGATGTTAGGCCCACTGCTCACTATGCTGATCTGAAAAAGATAGACAATTATATGTTTGTAAGATGACTAATATCATTGGAATCATGACTTCAAGACTTTACGAGGACATTACTCCATGACATCAGAAGCAGCAATACACAATACTGCTACCGACAGTGGTTGTGCACTTGTTAAATTTTACATACTTTTTTGCATGTACGTTAGGGTAATTCTGGGGAACTAATCTTATGCAAAATCAATTCTTCTTAAAGTACAACAGCAGAGAACTGTTATTTCTTGTTAGAAGAAAAAATCCTTTCTATACCGGAAAGTCAAGAATTTTTCCTACTATTCACCAACGACAAAGATTTTGTAATAGATGTTAAGATATGTTTCATGTGCATCAGTAAAGATGTGATTACTATAGATACAAAACATCACTTTGAGGTTCTGCTAAGACATGATATCTGTCAGAAGAAAGTAATGTCCTCATATCTTTGCATAGGGAAATTTTCATGGCTTTAAAATAGGTTATATACAAAGTTGACAAGCCTCAACTAGACACATCAATATTTTTTTGTTTCTTCTTCCATCTGCCAATCTGGTTTATACTGACCTTGCAGCTCACTAGAGACCACTAAAAGAAAGATTTCCACTTTGTTCTCTTGGATAGCCACATGATGTGCACTGGCAGCCTGATGCTTCACACAGTGAAATTCCTTTTGAATTATCTTCAACTCTTTTATTTCTCTTTATTTTATGATATTTCATTTAAATCCTTTTCTATTTCCAATATTTGTGCTGTTTCAAATATTGTGATAATGCTTTCCTTTTCATGAGATCTGATATGTACTCTTATCTCCAGATTTCACCACCTTAGAGTATTCTGACGCTTTTGTCAAAGGTCTCCAGAAATAAGTTTTATCTGGTAGCTGCTGCTTGAATCTGTAGTCATGTAAATATACACTTCTGTGCAACTCTGCATCTATAATGTTAATGTTATAAAATATGTATTTATACACAAAATAAACTCTTCACGTATGATAATTTAATATCATAGTGCCTGTTTACAGATCTGTCAATAAAGTACTGAAGAAGGAGTTCACTGATACCTTGTTTGTAATGGAATGGAAAAATTGTGGATTTGGGACATTCTGACATAAATTTGGTCAGAGTCCCGCCTTTGCCATCCGTACATCCTCTGCCTTCTTGAATGAGCCATTTCATTACAGATTGTCTTGCCCTGACCTTTGGCCTTCTGTGTCAAGATAGAGGATACTAACCTACAGATGCCTCGGACTGACCATACCAAAAATTTTTCTTAAAAACATTGTTCATATTCAGAAGGCTTCTGTCCTGGGTTTGACCAGGACAGGGTTAATTTGCACTGGAATCCAGGAAGGGTCACAGCCGGGTGGGCTGACCCCACCTGGGCAAACAGAGCAGGGTATTTCATACCATGTGCCGTCGTGCTGGGTTCCTGTGGGGGGGAGCAGGGCGGCAGGAACTCACTCACGGCTTGGGAGCTAGCGGCAGCGGCGGTCGTGGAGGGTGGATTTCTGGGTTGTGCGATTTGTGTTGTGTTTTCCCCTTATCTGTATCGTTGTTGTTACTGTTCCCTTTGTTTGCTGTTCTGTTAAACTGCCCTTATCCAGACCCACCAGTTTCTGCCTGTTTCTTTCCATTCTCCTCCACACCCCGGTGGGGGGAGGGGCGGCCGCGTGGCACTTTTGTTGCTGGCTGCAGCCAAACAATACAGCTTCCTAGACTGCTGGATATACTTCAGCAATAAGCTCAAACTATGTTCCTACAAAAAGTCCCAAAATTCAATATAGCTATTCATCAAAAAAGAGGATCATACCCTATGAAAATGTTGATCCAAAAAATCTGAATTATGCCCTCTGCAGCTTAGGAAGATGAACAATGACAAATGAAAGGTGGCTGGTACTGATCCTAACTAGAACGGACAATCAAATAAGTCATCTTTCCTTTCTTTGCAAAAACAGTATTCCAATAAATGCTAAGACATTCACAAACTATAACAAACTGACAATTCACTATCCAATCATCTACATCCTGAGCAAGCTCAGGAAGATGTTAATTAACAAAAAAATCTAAGTAAGTTTAATATTCCTGAAAATGCTGTCTGGACTTGGTTCATGGCATAGACTTGACAGTACATTGGTGGTAGATCTAAAGAGAATGATAACACATTCTGAAGAATAGCCATGAGCAGGTCGAAAGCTTATGGGTAAGAATCGGAGAGAGGCAACAAAGGGAACCTAGTGGTTGGTGTCTACTCAGGCCGCCAGATCAAGAGGAGCTGATAGACGAAGCATTCTTCCTCCAACTCCAGGAGGCTTCGCGCTCGCAGGCTCTCGTCCTACTGGGGGACTTCAACCACCCTGACATCTGCTGGAAAAGCAACACGGCAAGCTGTAGGCAATCCAGCAGGTTCCTAGAATGCATTGAAGACAACTTCTTAAGCCAGGTAATAAGCACCCCTACCCGAGGGGATGTGATACTAGACCTGGTAGTCACCAATGCGAGTGAGCTTGTTGGCGATGTCAAGATCGGAGGTAGCCTGGGCTGCAGTGACCACGAGCTGGTGGAACTAACGCTACAGAGGGAAATGGGAATAACGAAGAGCATAGTCAGGACCCTAAATTTTAGGAGGGCAAAATTCCAGCTCTTCAAGGAGACAGTCAGAAGGACTCCCTGGGAAACGGTCCTCACGGACAGGGGAACAGAACAGAGCTGGCAGGTCTTTAAGGATGTGTTCCATAGAGCGCAAGAGCTCTCGATCCCCAAGTGTAAGAAGTCGGGCAGAGAAGGGAAGAGACCGGCATGGCTGAGGCAAGAGATGCTGGTCAAACTAAGGAAGAAAAGGGAACTGCACAGGCAGTGGAAGCAGGGACTGGCTTCCTGGGAAGAGTATAGGGAAGCTGCCCGGTTGTGTAGGGATGGGGTCAGGAAGGCCAAGGCACAGCTGGAGCTGAACTTGGCAAGGGATGTGAAAAATAACAAGAAGGGCTTCTACAGGTATGTCAGCCGGGAAAAGATGGTCAAAGAAAGCGTACCCCCACTCATGAGCGAGACCGGCAAACTGGTAACAGCAGATGAGGAGAAAGCTGAGGTACTCAACAACTTTTTTGTCTCACTCTTCACTGGCAACCTCTCTCCTCACCCCTCCCGAGTCAATGAATAGCATGAAGAAGACCAGGAGGGTAAAATCCCTCCAGCTGTAAGTGAAGACCAGGTTCGGGACCTCCTGAGCAACCTAAATGTACAGAAGTCCATGGGACCTGATGAGATGCATCCCAGAGTCCTGAGGGAATTGGCTGATGTCGTTGCCAAGCCACTCTCCATGATATTTGAAAAGTCATGGCAGTCAGGGGAAGTTCCCAGTGACTGGAAAAAGGGAAACATTGTGCCCCTTTTCAAAAAGCGTAGAAAGGAAGACCCTGGGAACTACCGACCTGTCAGCCTCACCTCTGTGCCTGGCAAGATCATGGAACAGATCCTCCTAGAAGATATGCTAAGGCACATGGAGGCCAGGGAGGTGATTCGAGCAGACAGCATGGCTTCACCAAGGGCAAGTCCTGCCTCACCAACCTAGTGGCTTTCTATGATGGTGTAACAACAAGGGTGGACAAGGGAAAACCTATGGATTTCATCTATCTGGATTTTTGTAAAGTCTTTGACACGGTCCCCCACAACATCCTTCTCTCTAAATTGGAGAGCCATGGATTTGATGGGTGGACCGTTCGGTGGATAAGGAATTGGTTGGATGGTCGCAGCCAAAGGGTAGTGGTCAATGGCTCAATGTCCAGATGGAGACCAGTGACGAGTGGAGTCCCTCAGGGGTCCGTACTGGGACCGGTGCTGTTCAATATATTCATCAATGACATGGACAGCGACATCGAGTGTACCCTCAGCAAGTTTGCAGATGACACCAAGCTGAGTGGTACGGTCGAGACACCAGAAGGACGGGATGCTATCCAGAGGGACCTGGACAAGCTGGAGAGGTGTGACTGTGTGAACCTCATGAGGTTCAACAAGGCCAAGTGCAAGCTCCTACACCTGGGTCGGGGTAATCCCCGCTATCAATACAGGCTGGGGGATGAATGGATCGAGAGCAGCTCTGCTGAGAGGGACTTGGGGGTACTGATAGACAAAAGGCTGGACACGAGCCGGCAATGTGCACTGGCAGCCCAGAGGGCCAACCGTGTCCTGGGCTGCATCAGGAGAAGCGTGGCCAGCAGGTCGAGAGAGGTGATTCTGCACCTCTACTCTGCTCTGGTGAGACCTCACCTGGAGTCCTGTGTTCAGCTCTGGAGCCCTCAGCACAAGAAGGACATGGAACTGTTGGAGCGGGTCTAGAGGAGGGCTACAAAAATGATTCGAGGGCTGGAGCACCTCTCCTATGAGGACAGGCTGAGAGAGTTGGGCTTGTTCAGCCTGGAGAAGAGAAGGCTGCGGGGAGACCTGATTGCAGCCTTTCAGTACTTAAAGGGAGCCTATAGGAAAGATGGGGACAATCTTTTTAGTAGAGCCAGCAGTGACAGGACGAGGGGTAATGGTTTTAAACTAAAACAGGATAGGTTTAAGCTGGATATAAGGAAGAAATTCTTTACAATGACGGTTGTGAAACACTGGAACGGGTTGCCCAGAGAGGTAGTGGCGGCCCCATCCCTGGAAACATTCAAGGCCAGGTTGGACAGGGCTCTGAGCAACCTGATCTAGTTAATTGTGTCCGTGCTCGCTGCGGGGGGTTGGACTAGATGAGGTCTAGCCGTCCCTTCCGACCCAAAACTTTCTGTGATTCTATGATTTTACATTCATTCTTCTTATACTTCTGTATCTCTTCATTATTTAATACTGTCAACCTTGAGATCTGTCTAGCTTGTTTGATCTAGGGAGAATGCGCTACACCTTTTTGTCAGAAATGAGCAGTAATAGAACCTATCCTCCACAACTAAGACTTGTGGTGAACAGCATAATTATCAGTGTACTTTCAGATTCTATATATCACGATTAGATGATATAGCATGTAAATTAGGTGATATAATTCACATGATAGGGAGTGAAAATCCAACATCTTGCATGCAGCAGGCAGCTGACCCACAGAGGTCCCTTCCAACCCCGAACATTCTGTGATTCTGTGATTCTGTGAAAATGATGTTACCTTCACCAAGGAGATACTTGGAGAAGATCATCTCATGAAGGAATATTTACTAGTTCAGCAGAGTAAACAGCCCTAAAAGACTCAAGAAAATACTGCAAAGCTCTTACAATCATACTGTAGTCTCCTGGGCCTGAAATTGTACCACTATAAAGAGCAAAATAATCTGTGCTCTGAGAAGGCTACATTGCTTAGATACGTAGATTAAGAAGTAAGCTTTTTTATGCTCCCTACCTACTTTATGGAAAAAGAGAGGCTCTTTCAGAGGGAGATTCAGTTTAAATTCTTAATACAGAGACTGGAATACGTTTGAAGTAAGCTCTGTCTCTTCTTTGACTCGCAAAAATGAGGAAGAGTCATTAACCTCATGAAGTTCAACAAAATCAAGTGCAAGGTCCTGCACCTGGCTTGGGCAATCCCTAAGATCAGTGCAGACTGGGAGATGAATGTATTTAGAGCAACCCTGAAAAGAAGGACCTGGAGATACTAGTGGATGAAAATCTGGTCATTGTCACGGCTTAGCCCCAGCCGGCAACAAAGGACTGTGCAGTCTCTCTCATTCCTCCCCAACTTCAGTGAGATGGGGAGGAGAATTAGAAGAAAAAGGCAAAACTCCTGGTTTGGGATAAAGATAGTTTAACAGAACAGCAAAGGGAGGAGAAAATAATAACAAGGATACTGACAGAAAGAATATACAGAGTGCAATTTTCTCACCGCCTGATGCTCAGCTTGGCTCTGAGTTGAAAATTACCCTTCCCCAGCCAGCTCCCCCACTTAAATAATGAATATGATGTTACATGGTATCGAATAACCTGTTTGGTTGGCTAGTTTGGGTCAGCCCTCCTGGTTTCTTGTGAAAATTAACCCTACCCCAGCCAAACCCAGGACAGCCGTGAGCTGGCATTGTGCGCTTGCAGCCCAGAAGGCTAACTGTATCCTGGGCTGCATCAAAAGAAGTGTGGCCAGCAGGTTGAGGGAGGTGATTCTGCCACTCTACCCCACTCTAGTGAGACCCCAACTGGAGTACTTCACCCAGCTCTGGGATTCCCAGCAAAAGAAAGGCGTGGACCTGTTAGAGAGGGATTTGAAGAGGGCCACAAAAATAGTCAGAGGGCTGGGACAACTCTCCTATGAGGAAGGCTAAGAGACATGAAGTTGTTCAGCGTGGAGAAGAGAGGCTCCAGGGAGACCTTATTGCAGCCTTTCAGTATATGTAGGGGGCTCATGAGAAAGATGGAGAGACACTTTTTACCAGGGCCTGCAGTGACAGGACAAGGGGCAATTTTTTTAAACTGAAAGAGGGTAGGTTTAGATTACATATAAGGGAGAATTTTTTTACAGTGAGAGTTGTGAGTCCCTGCCCATGGGAGGGGGTTGGACTAGGTGATCTTCAAAGGTCCCAAAAGGTCCCAAACCACTCTATGATTCTATAAAAGATCTAACTTAACTTTTGTGTTCTTTGTTAGTATGAAGTTGTCACAAAAGACAACCTATAAATAATATTTTCCCTTCTTGACGGCTGGCTACAAAACTGTCTCAGCCAAGCAGAGAGTGGTCCACCTTTGCTCCAGTCTTCACTTCTCAGATGAAATGTCGTATATCTTGATACTACATTTCATACTTCAACCAGAATTACAAATTTCAACTAGAATTGGAGTCCTGTGGGATATAGGCTACCAAAAATTCATTAATTTAAAGTTGAGGCACTCAGCTGTTTTCTCCTCCTGGAGAGAAAATGAGAGATCTTAAGTCAAAAGCTTAGTACACCACTGGGAAGTACTCAGATACTGCTGTGATGAGTATCAACAGAATTAATAGGAATATCTAATGCATAATAAAAGCAAAGTGGGCAAGAGTTGACTTTCAGAAAACTATCTGCTCTTTTCATGATAACTTGGCAGCATATGTGCAAGGTGTGCATATATACTTCTAACCCTTTTTTTTTCTCCTATACAGTGGTGACAGCGATGTCCTCTTTTGCGCTTTGCCCATTTGACAAGCCTGATTTCTTCAGAGAGATGTTTATGTTTCATTTCCAAATTGAAAAAATGTCTGAAAGGCCTGGATGCTTTTAAGTTACTATATTTTGCCAGAATAAACAAGAATACTAATCATATGCATGAGATAACTAACATGAGCAAAACCAGAAAAAAAACACCCTGCTGGATGGTAGCACACTGGAATGAGAGCAGCATAAAGATTCATATATAAGAGATAAACAGTGAGGTGGATCACAGAGTGCAGTTACTAGACACTTTTCTTCTGTCAGACTCTTGTTATGAAGAGCCAATTTAAAAAAATAATCTGAAAAAACCACCAAACATTAAAAGACGTTTAGGGCAGGAAGGATTTGGGGCCATTAACCTTGATAGATCTCTCTTTGCCCTAAGCAATCTTTGTGCTTTCATAACATGAGCCACCGATGTTCTTTTGGAGGCTGAGATGAAAATACAAATGTATTTCATTCATGGACTAGCACTCATGTTTTGCTAAATATGCCCACTTAGTCACTGACATAAACTCGTTTTCCCGATGCACCTTAAGAGAAAGTGCAATCATTCAAATGTGAAAACTCCATATATTTTTTTCTTCCTCATATATTCCAGTAATTTAGGCTGTGTCCGGGATGATCATGTAATCACCTTCAAATGTGTTTCCCTAATCTACAGGCCAAGAAGTCGCAAAACTAGACTTCTAAAAAAAGAAAATTACATAACTGTAAACAAGGATATACTGTACACAAAATTCTTACAAGAAATAAAAAAATAAGATTAGAAGCAATGTTTCTGATCAGACGGAGACAAACTAATAGGTTAGCCATAAAAAAAGAACAAGAAGGGAAAACTGTGTAGGGAAAAGTCGTCAAAAGATTAAAAAGACATACCTTATGCAAAATACAAAAAAGGTGATCAAAAGGTAAAAAGCTAATTATAAGATGAGAGACAGAATCAACATATCATAATTAAGAAGTAATAAGAGGAAAAATCAAATAGCAAGGTTAAAAACAGTATGGGACTAGAAGGAATGGTCTAAAATACTGAATAAGAATGATAGAAAAGGTGAAAGTGCAAGAAAAAATATGCAACACCAAAACACATGAAACAGAGGGAATGTTAAAAGTAAAATACTGGGGGAGAAATGTAATGTAATGATTGAATCAAAGGAGTGTGGCAGAAGTCACATGAGTGTTACTAAGAATGATTAGGAGTAATAATAATGATGATAAAGATGATCGAACTGATTTTTTTTAAAAAATAAAGTCAGGAACTAAGAACTGTTATGATGGAAATGAAACAAAATTCACAAAAAGAACAATTTGAGCCACTTGAAAATACTACTAGCATCTGTGCAATCTGACTAAATGTATACTTCCTAATGCATATTTTAGTGCTGATCAACAGTACATACAGTATTACACAGAAATGCATGCATAATAATAATAATACAAGCCTAAACCATTCAGCTGTATCACAAATAATAATTATCTGGGACACTAAAAGATCATGGCAAAAGCTAATCTAATAAGTCTTCCATTATCCTTTAATACTTTAAAACTGTGCCGTGAGCTAAACAGTTGTCAAAATTGAGTTCTGTTTACAGCGAGCTGAGTATCAGTGAAATAAACAGAGATCACTGCTGAGCTCTAATTACAAAAACAAATTGTTCTCTCTGTAATGGAGCTGAAAAGGTTAGTTTCCTTCTCCTCCTGCCCCCCTCCATCCAAATTTATGCTTATTGGAGGCACAAAGGCAGATGAAAGATCCTATGTCATTTGTTGAACAGATAGGAATTGTAATAGAAAGACCCCACCAGATAATGCTGATTAGCTGCTGCCTTGCAGGAATGAGGTCACAGAGAGCCCAGTGACTACTTTATACCAGGTATCGTATTTCATTTTAACTCAGCTAATGGCATACTCCTTTCTCTCCAAAGCGCAGTGGCTGAAGTGTGGTCTACCAGATAAGTGCAGTCCATGGCTATCCTCCTTCTGAAAGGAGGTATAGACTGCAGAGGTTCTGCAGAGAGGCACAGCGGATCTCCTGGCTGCTCAAGATCATATAGACTGCCATGCTCTGTATCCCACCTGTAGAGGCTGCAGTTGTATACACTCCATCTTGTGCAAATACGATCTAGCGTAAATATTTGTGGAAAGTTGACTGCATACAGATTCAGGGACTATACTACTAATAAGCCTGCATTGGAAGACTGAGTTAAGATTTCATATTGTGAAGTACTGCCCATATGAATGTCCAGCATGAACGGAAGTAGAATAGCTCATTACTTATCATGTCTTCTAAGTTTTTATTCTTTCCTACTGGGGAAAGATCGTGTGCTATTCATTTTGCAGCAATAAAGCCTTACATGGATAGTCACTTTGATGTCCAGCTCCCCATTTCCCAGCCCTCTTGCCACTATGTTTCTTCTATCACAGTCACAGATTAGCTAGTGTCTGGTACCAGTATAGATGTTCATTCCTGAATGTAAAATGTCAAGTGCATACCAACAGCCGTGATTGCCTGTACCACCACTTCTCTACAGATATGTAATTCATTTCTTGGAAGAAATGCTATTACAATGCAACTAAATACAACACAGCTCCTCAGCAGGTATCACTGTGGTGAGAATAGCCGATCACAGTCAGACTGCAAAAATTTGTTTTACACAAGCCAGTCTCTGCTTGTTCACCATCAGAGACAATACATTTTGCATCATCACTTATGTTGTTTTCCTTACCTGGCATGATAGTTACAATCTCTGTTTCTGAGCTCTGTGCCCCAGGGAATAAAACTATCAAAGTACAAGGAAAGAAAATGCACTAATAAAAATGCAGTACCAACTCATCTCATGAACAGAACCAGAGTCACCTTTGATTTCCAATGTAGTCACAGCCCTATGCAAGACAGCTGCTAAATTACTACTTTATGACATTGAAAGCCAGCATGAGAAAACCTCTTACTTTGTGATTGACTGGTACCTAACATACACAGC
The DNA here is from genome assembly GCF_030867145.1 of Opisthocomus hoazin. NCBI lineage: Eukaryota > Metazoa > Chordata > Aves > Opisthocomiformes > Opisthocomidae > Opisthocomus > Opisthocomus hoazin. The sequence goes on along the minus strand of NC_134414.1, from coordinate 41,046,119 downwards.
CTAGCTCAGGTAAGAATACTGATTCATTATAACTAATACACAGTTTTGCATATAGAACTCAAAGAAAAGATTACTAAGAATCTTTATTACAATGGCAAAGTGTAGTACTGCTTTGAATGATGAATTACAAAAACAAAAAACAAAAACTGAAAAAAGGCAATTAAAACTACTTAATTCCATCTTCCTACAAAACTACACCAGATCTAGAAATTTAAGGCTCATTTAAAGCAAATGTAGTGGGTCATTAACAGCTTATTGGAGATGTCAATCAACTGGAGATGTGGAAAGAATTTAAATACTTCCAAGTACTGGCAGGCATCATGCCTGATATTTTTTTCTTCTTGTTCTACTAATGGGAAAGTTTTGGTCTTGCACTCCTGTTGGAACTAGAAGTTCCTCCAATGTAGATTTCCATTTATAATTCTTTCATAAAATATCTCCTCTAATACTAGAGACGCTTAGAAACCTTGTGCTCTAAAAGAGGAATGTCTACCATGTTTATCTAGACTAATTAAATGCAAATAATTTTACAGCTTGCTATTAGCACCTTGGGACTTTTAACACATTTAACTAGATGCTCTGTATCTGCACTTTTATTTCATTTGCAAAATCTGACTGCTATGGATGCTGGAATCTTTAAAATTCTTTTAAATTTGTTCATCTGTAGTACCAGTCTGAACTTACTGTTGGGAAATGAATTATTTCACAGTAGTCATTCACGGTTTGCAAGAAAAAGGCATTATTATTTGATATCCTTATACTTGTCCAGTGTAAGACGGGTGAGCATAAAGTCATTATTCTAAACAGAAGTAAAAACTTAACAGGAATCTGCACCATTTTTTCACTCCAGAATGATAGAAGTACAAATTTGCTTTGGTAGTACCTAGCAAAATGGGATTTATAATCTGATTAGTCTTGTAATAGAAATAAAAAACAAATAAATAATCAATAATGCATAGTAGTGGAACTTTTAAGCTCTTGTCTGTAAATAAGACTTAGAATGAAGATGTCTCCTTTAACATACTATGTAATGTGAATGCATTCAGTTTAAGAGTTTGATGTCTCATACTTTACACAATGACAGTTTCCGTCTTGCTGTAATTCTGGTTTGGTAATTTGAAAATCTAACCTACTGCTTAAACTTTAAGACCTACATTTTTTTGCATACTCAGAATGGGTATTCATTCATGCTGCATGCAAAACAAGTAACTTACTTTAAAAAGATAAAATAAAATAGAACAAAACTGCAGGAACAGATACCGTAAGCAATTTGAGCAGATCTTGCAACATCCAGCCTACATCTAATAGGAAGTCTTACTCAAAAGATGCAATTTTTTTAGAAGATGAATGAAGACCTTTTGGGTTTTTTTTTTCTGTTGCAGCATCTGTGAAAATGCACATAAAAAATTCTTTGTCAAGACATGCCTAATTCCAGAAAACTGTATAAACTGCAACAGGCTAAAGTAACTGTCGGCTTCTTCATTTGGTCAAAAAGAATATTTTTACCCAGAGGTGTAAAAAACCCATGGCAGTTGCCATCTTTTTGTTTTGCTTTAAGCAGCTTTGTGGTGTGAATTCCTGACCTTTCAGGATAGCAAATATCGTTAGAAAAGACCCAGTTCTGACAGAAGCCAGCTTCTGCTTTCTTTAGGCTGTGGTTCCACAGCATGTAAAGCTAATCCAGGCTAGAGCTGCGTGGCATTCACTCTGAATTTCTACCCTGTTTTAATGCTATAATGAGTAGGTTCAAGTGGCTAAAAGAACAGAAAAAAAAATCCAAATAGTTGTCTGTCAGTTCGTCTTCCTGAAATGACTTGCTGCAGGATCACGAGTTCTCTCTCCCTTAAAATCTGTAGCTGAAGAAAGGGGAACATATCGCTGTTTATCTGATCTAGACCAGTTAAAATTGTGAAAGTAACTTTCTAACACTAAAGAGACTGTGATGGACGAGCTAACACTTGTCATGGTCAGTCACTCATATATTTATCTGTCCCTTGAATGTTAAAGTTTTCCTTCTTGTTTAAACACATGAATGCCTTCCTAGGAATTGTCCTTCACAGGCAATAGTTTCTTCCACTGCCAAAGAAAGCTGGTCACAGAAGATATTTCTAGGATGTGAGTTCTTCACAGTGAGGACATGAGTCTCCCCATGCAACCTGGGACCACAAGATACGTGCTGGCCACATGCGTTATGAAGACAGTATAAGTATAGCTGCTCTGAGACACAAACTGATGGACCCTAGCCTAACATCTGCTTCTGAAGTAAAGTCATCACAAAGATGTCACAGAATCTAAAGGGTAAAAAATAGCTGATTCAAGGCCATCCATCTGAAGAAGGATACGATGATGGAAGAAAAAAGATTATTCTGAATGTATGTGTTAGGAATGTTTTCTTTTTCCTTAAATTATAAACCATATGATAACTCAGGCAGTACAAAGTCTAAAGTTCTTATTAGACAAATAGATAAAAGAACAAGAATTCCTTGTTTTTACCTCAACAAATATTGTCTTTTTTTAAAAGTTGGATTTGATAGCAACCGTCAGTGTGGTAATCTCTTCCTGTTCATACTGTTAGCATTATGTAGAAATCAGAGTTGAGGACATGACCATAATATGCACAGAACAAGAAAATTAGTTGTTTAAAAGGACGAGCTACCATCACCTATCATATCAACAATTCATATTTTCCACTGGTTCTCAAATTATTTTCAATGCCAGTTGAAGAACCTGGCCATAATATTTAAGGCTTTGCTGAGCAGAATGCATCCAAAAATAATTCTCTGTTCAGTACACAATGAGACAGCTGTGTCCCTCTAGGCCACTCTCATGAGTGTGAAGCTCTCAAGACTAGAAATAAAATGTTCTCAGTTGATGGCTGTCATTTGATGGAAAACACACATCACAAGAAATAAACATGGGCTCCAGTCAGATTCTCCTATGCTGAGAAAGTAATCAAAGACAAGAATTATAACAAAAGTAAACAGCAGTAAATAAAAACTGCCACATCTGTAAGGTAAGGGTTGGAAAGCCGGCCCTGTCATTAACACCTCCATGGCTACATTAAACTTGCATGTTGTGGCTCTACCGGAATGTACATATTGCTTCCATCTCCCCATCCACATACCTAATTCCCATTCTTTTAATGGAAATCAGGGTGCAATAAGATAAAAATTAATTCAACAGAGGTGTGGGGTCCCATTCGGGATTTTGTGCTAGTAAGCCATGGAGCACAAAGAAGTCTCACAGTTTGGTCATGTTGATATCTAAATGACTGAGGCTGTTGGTTCTCACAAGCTGTGATAAAAGGAACCTGGAAATGTGATTAAGATCTGGTAAGATCTGAATTGTATGGACTTTAGCATACTGTACTTAACAAAATGAATGTGCTGTATCTTTCTTTGTCTTTTCACTAGAAATATGGCTTCAACATTTTTTACATCCTTCTGCATTTTACAAGTAAACATGAGTCATTTTGTCTCCCTTCAATTAGCACTACTTTCAAAAGTTATTTATTATTTGCCCAAATTCACCCTCCTTGCACACTATTCCTATGCAATAGCTTGGAAGAGCTGCTTGGAATCAAAACCATTACTGCTGCACAGAACAAACGGCAGGATATGCTTGAAGAGCTACACAGCTGGCAGTCGCCACTGAGAATAAAGCATATAATGCTAATTCTCAGCATGCATCAGGGTGGAATTCAAACTCAGCTGAACGGAGTTGCAGGTATCCTTGTCTACCTTTGAGCTGTTCAACCTGACAGTGTCGTGTACCACAGCTTTACATTCAGACCTGTTTTATTCTTCGCAGTAAGGACATCCTGAATACAGGACTAGTGTGGCATTGCTTGTTTGAATCGTCAAGGAAGCTATTAACGGGACACGACTAGGTCAAATATTCCACAAGTTTCAGGTTTCATTGTAACCTCTTTTTAAAATCAAAACAGAAAGCAATTTCCTTTTCCTAAGATACCAGATGAAAGAAATTTAAAATCAATATACATTGTAATTGAATGAGAATCTAAGAAAAAAATGTAAAATCTCTCAGCTAAACTGAAAGATTCCTGTCCTTGTCTAAGAAGACGTGAGTGACACTCTGTGGAGGTCAGAATGTTGATTCCTTCTCTGTGGATTCTTTGGCTGGATCTTGATTAGTAAATGTAGAAGTGCCACAGCAGGAAACTGTCTATACTGTGTAACTACTCTACCTAAAATGACTATAGAGCTGGAATGATACTGGGCACACATTTGGCCTGAGCCACCTATCATTCTGTCAGACTATGTCAGACATGATTCTGAAGTCAGCTTAGTCAGGAATCACAGCTGTGTGATGCTTCTACTTAGCATAATACTCTTCTGGGATTTTACCTTGGACCTTCAAAAAAAATCTGTGTGAGAAAGAGTCTCTGTAATTACAAAAGCAAGTGACTTTTCTGTGCTGCAGGGTAAAAGAGACCACAAGTATGTCTGTGGCTAGACTTTGGAGCTCGCTTTTAGGCTCAGAGAACCCCTGAAATCAGAGTCCCCATGGTTTATCTGCACAAAGTAAGGCTATGACAGTGCTACCTGACAGGATCTGAGCAACGGTGAATAAAAATTGATTACCAATAAGATTCTTTTGTGTCTTCTGACTCTCCCTTTACCAGACCCAGCCATGAAGCTGCAGCAAACCCCATGAAGCTATGACAGCCTAATCAGGAGCCACAGCAACTCAAACAGATCCCACTGCAGTCCCTAAAGCATGAGTAGACATCAGATGGACAAGCAGCCTGAGGTATTATTGCTTTGATGAACGACCTCCAGATTGCATTGGGGAGCAAAGCACATAAGGTCATACATACTTCTGTCTGAGGCTACCCTGAAACACTCTGGAAAATTAATCCTTACGAATTGAACAGACGCATTTAAAGAATGTTTGTTCAAGCACATTAAACCACTAAGCTGGTAATCTTATTTTCTTATTGTTATACTTACATTTTTTATTTTTATTCTCATTCTTGTTCAGAACTAAAATGCTCCTGATTTACTTTACTCTCATTCATGTTGGAACTGATTTAAGCCCAGCCAAAGCAAGTGCATTTCAAGCCCAAATAAAGATATCTACACAAAGATTTAAAGTGATTTGACTGATCAACCTGTAATGTTAATTTGGACAAACATTCACAGCTGCTCCAGTGTAGAAAAATACAAAAATGTTAAGATTTGTGCTGGAATGAGAAAAACAGTAATAATAAAGGATGCTTGCATTTCTGAATGAAATTCTGCAATAATAACTAGTGAAAGCTCTCTATAGGTAATTTTCCAAGGATGAGAAAGTCAAAATGACACCAGGTTAAAGAATGAGCCTAAAATAGGCATTTGGCAAATTGTGTAAAAATATCACGAAAATATTGTCTGTGATGTACATTATTGCTAATATACCCAGCAAAAATGGACATTGCCACTATAAGTTCTTAAAAATGTTATTCCTCTTAACTAAAACTCCCAGAAAGTGTGAGAACAAAAATCAGAAACAGCTGAAAATAGGAGAATAGTCGCAGTCATTGGAGACTACCAGTATGATGTGATTTTTTTTTCCTGAAAAAGGAAGAAAAACATTGCATTTCTACTTGAACATTAGTAACAGGTATAGTGGTATAGCTATAAAGTCTTTCTTTCTTAAAAATTTATTATGAAGAGGCAGACTTCAGTCAACTGAATCACAAGTGAAAGATAAAATTCAAGATAAAAATGAGACAGCTATGTTCTCTCTATAACTGATATTGAATAAATATGTAACTTTTTTTTTTTCCTGTCTGTTATGGCCTAGGAAAGACTTGAAAATGGCATCACATTTCTGCAACATTACCATATTTCTGCTGAGATTCTATTTCTACTTTCTGATTTTAGACACTAAAGCTCACTTACTTTTTTTGGTTAAAATTGACTTTGATAGAGGAGGGTATATTTTAATTAATAACCATGGAAATGTTTGTAATGAATGGAAAACATCCAAGAAAGATAGGACTTGTGCAAGCCAGCACAGAAAAAAGGCTGGTGATATTTGAAATGGTTATAAGAGAGTGTTTTTAAATTAAAAAGATAAGTGACGGGCATAGAAAAGCACAAAATCTCAGATAACTTGTCAGCTAGAGTGAAGTCACAAACTGAACACTCAAAAAGGAAAAAAAAAGGCTAGAGCAAAAGCTACCCATATTTGGAGCAGGAATAGCAAAGAAATCTTCAGCAAATAAAATCCCATGTGAACAGGGCATATATAAATTGGTAGCCAGATCAAAACCACATATTTACTCAATTCTATACATTTTTTAAGTCTAAAAAACAAGAATTGCAGCAGTTGGTTCTAAGTGAGGAATGTGATGTAACAGACAGCTCACAGAGGCAGTAGAAAGAAAATACCCAGTGGAATCCAGTGTAATTATAATGCCGAGATACAAATTATGGAGGAATGCTGAAGTACATTGTACTTAAAACAACTAGTCGAAAGGTTCACAAGAGGATAAACACCATTTATTTGATTTACTTTTTTAGTATTCAACAGGCCACATTGAAAATGTAATTCTTTACATGCTACACTGTAACGCTGGACATAAAGCACTCAAATTCAATGCCTCTGTAGAAAAGAAAAAGGAAAAAAAATTACTACAGTAACATTTATCTTTAAGAATGGGAACTACCTGAACATGACAAAGCTTTTTAAAAGGAGATTGAAAAGGACAAATAAAACACTAAATGCTTGCAGATAGTATGACAGACTGCTTAAAGATACTGTATTGGGAGTTCAGAGTAACTGTATACCACTTACCAAAAACACTTTTAAAGGACAGAAAAATAGCCAGTATCGTGAAACAGCAGAGTAAAGGAGGCCATTAGAAGTAAAAAGATACTCTTAAAAAAGCTGCAACCGTGTGCAAATAAGGAAGAGAAAAATGCAGAAGGTAAAACAAATAAAATAGTATAATATTGTAGGGAGGGGTGAAAAAAGTTTTGAAGATAATTCATTCATGACACAGCAGGTAATGAGCTGAATTTTTACAAAAAAAATCAGAAAAAATGAAAGCCTGCCAGAGAATCAGTGGATCAGTAGCTCTGGCAGATAATCAGCATATAATACAATAATAAGATCACAAGTACCCACCTCTCAAGGAAAAAAAAAAGAAAAGAAGAGAAAAAAAGGTTTGGAAATAAGTAGCCTAGGGAGATTCCCACAATGTAGTTATTTTAGAGATAGGAATGAGTCACAAAAACTGCCTGCAACCGAAAGATTGATAGACTAAATTTTAGAGAAAATGGGTAAAATGACTCCTAAAAAATCAGCAGAACATATGGAACCCAAATATGAAATTGGAGCATTGTAACACTATCACTTAAATTAGCTTTGGTACCAAAAAAATATGAGTAGCAAAATCTGAGAGTGATTGTGAAGAGCTGCAGGTAGATTTCATGCTACTGAATGACTTCAATAAAATGGCACATGTGATTCAGTGTCAATAAATGCAGCTAATGTACATAATGAAAAACTGTAACTACTATCAATAGACAAACTATGGACTCTAAAAAAAGATCGTTGTATTATTCCGGACAGATAAATGAAGATGTCAGCTCATAGCTCATCAAGATATGAGTTTGAATAAGAAGAAATCTTGGAAAAGGAATAGAGATTAAAACACAAAATATTACTCTGCTTAAATCCACAGCTGCTGCGTCTAGACTTCTGTATGCAGTTCTGCTCATGAATATAAGAATATAATAAAACTGAAAAGATAAAAAAGGGCAGCAAAGATGATCAAAGTTATAAAAAGGCTTTCGTAAGAGAAGAGCTTAAAAAGACTAAGATTTTTTAGCTCAGAGAAAACACAACAAAAGGAAAATATGAAAAATTTTTTGAATCATGCATGTCACTGAGAAGACTACTGAGAAACAATTTTTTACTGTTTCTCCTAAAGTAAGAACTAGGCACGACCAATGGAATAATCAGGTGGCAGGTTTCAATCAACAGCCGTATGCTTGTACACGCACCTAAGTAAGTTGTGGAGATCATTGCGCAGGACATTATGGATGCCAAGGGTCCACAACATGATTTGACAAATTCATGGAACAAAAATCCACCCATGTTTAATGGAAAAATGTCTTTTTTATTTTCTTGCACTATTTTCTTAGGACCCTCAATTGTGCAGAGGTGAAACTGTCCTAAAGTCTTTGTGCAGTCTCTGCAGAGTGCCAGGAAATTCCACAAGGTGACTCGGACATTACATCTCGGTGGATAATTGAATTACCTTCAGCTGGTATAAGTGAAAGGCATACACATAGGACAGTTGCCCTACATTGCATGATGAGTTGCAGTTTGTTACCTCACAGGAACTTCCACATCTCAACCCTTACTACATAGGGTTGTTTTCATATGTTTTAATAATACAGATTATTTTACGTACTAACAAAAATTTTTATAACAGTGTGGTAGTCACGGAATCAGTGCTTGCACTGCACCTTCCCAGCAATTTTTATTATGCTTGCTTTCATATCCATTCTTCTGAATGTCAGGGAGCTATTTTTAAGTACTAGCTTAGTTGAGTTTAATAAAAGATATTAAAATATCTGTATCAGAAAAATTACAAGAATTCCTTATTGAGATTTTAATTTCATAAAATTAAATGCATATGTAGCTAACTGCATGACTGCTCCAGACAAGATACATTTTACAGGAGTAACAATTTAACATCTATGCTACAATAGTGATCTAGAAAAAGGCAGATGGGACTAGGATTATGAAAAGTCACAGAAAGTATACAATTAAAATTTTCAAATGTGCAATAGAAAATTTGGTTACTCTTTCGATAGTTTTTTAATATGACCACTATTATCACTAAACTATTGTTTTAGGCTGAACTTTCTTCCTTTTCAAAATCTGGTTTGTTCTATTTTTTTTCAGCAACAGAATACTAATAAAGCTTTATTCTTACATTTATTAGGATGAAGTTTTCTGATGATTTTCTATGAAAGGAAATAAAAAAATTTAGGCAACTTTCAAAAAGCTGAGGGCTTTAAAGCCGCAATCAGAAACAATACTAAGGGACTAAACTGGTCATTACTGACTCTGTTGATGTATAATGCTACAAGACAACACACAGAGATATGAAAAGCTGTGTAAAGCTGTAAATTAAAGAAAGCTTATGCTGCTTCCAGTAATGCACACTTTTGCATTCCCATGCTGTAAATTGGATATATTTGGAATATTTTGTGAACTGTAAATTTAACTGTGAATAGCAAAGCACAAATTAGTATAATAAAATCTTAATCCGAATTACATTTCCCATCATTTCTGAAATAGAAATTTGTAGTAATTAAAAATTATCTACTTAAGAGTTTCAAAAAAATCTTGGGGTTTTCATTTATAAAACAAATGGGTTTGTTTGTTTGCTTTTGTTATAAATGTATTCTCCATCTTCTTTTCCTCTGTAAAAGTAATTAAATCTTTTTTTTAAAAAAAAAAAAGAAAAGGTTGTGTTGTGGATAAGAAAAAAGGAAACTAAACCATCAGAAGAAGGTAGTCAAATTTCCTAAAGTAAACTGAATACCTTGAGGGAAAAAAAAAAATAAATTAGAAATATAGATGGGTTGTTTACTGCACACTTATCAGTTAACAAAGTTGAAAGAGCAAACACAAAAGCAAAGGACAGTCAAAGGGATTTGACTGATGTACAACACTGAAGATTTACTCTCTGAGATAGTTCTGAGGGGCACTTACAGAGTCAAATAGTTGTTATAGTTACTCTGAGCATGACACTGTATGTGTGTTACACATTCTTGACAATTCTGTTCAATTTGCCAAAAATGCAGTTCAATCTTTATCTGTGTGAGCCTTGTAAGAAAGCAGTCTATGCTCACTATTAATAACACTGATGATGAATAGCAGCTTGTGAGACCAGATCTATATTATGAAGTATTGCTGGCAAAGCTATGTCATCCAGAAGTGTGAAAAAAAATGACAACCCCTGCGCACACAGCTATTTGGCAGAAAACTCTGACATTCCCGGCAGAGAGGTTAGATGGAGACCTCTTTATGCCAGCATGTGCAATGCCTCCAGCAGCTGGCTCTGGTGACAGAGTTGAGATGACAGTGGGAGGTGTACACCTGCAGATAAACCTAACTTTGCCACCAATACATACTTTGCCACATACTACAGTGGGTGTGATACAACAGGATAGACCCCAAGTATCTTAAATAAATATTTACTTAGATTTAATAGGATTGTTACTGGATGTTTATGAAATGCCAGTTGGTTCTTAAATGTATTTGCCAGGGATTAGTAGCTATTCCAGAATCCTTTGCTATTTAATGAACATACAAGGACTGCCTTAGATGCAATAAGAAGTTGGGTTTAATAAGATTATGAATTACTTCAGCTCACCAAATGATAAAAAGTTACTGAAGATTAACACTATGTAAGGTACAGATATCTTATATACAGGTTAATCCTTCAATTAATATGTTTTTATTCATCCCTTGGTATTTAATTAACTTAAATTATTACAGTTCCAGCAGTCAGATAAATATGTTAATTTATGTTGATTTTAAGTAGAGGTCCATGCAATCTAAGACCATCTCTTTCCTTTTCTGTGAGTCATTTCAGTAACACATTTCAGCACATAGGGCTTTTTAGAAGCCAAAGCACAGGTTAATCTCAGATTCTGATTTTAAACCTACAACACACTATCCGTTATTGCTTCAGGTGCCAGCAATTTGGCCATAAGAATACAAAAGAAAAGTCAAATAGATAAATATTTAAGCAAAGCACTGAATACTATAAACCTTACATAGGCACACAGTTTTGTGAGTGAAGAAACAGTTCCCAATTGCAAATACATGGAACAGGGAACAACGGCTGTGCAAACAGAAATCGTATTTCTCATGTGGTAGAAAGATTCACCACTTCAACATCATGACTCTGATGAAATGGGAAAGATCTAATGAATCCATTAATGATGATGATTCCAGAATAAAGTTGGCTTTGAACCATTAAGCCCTGTAACATGAATAAGAAACTAGAAAGCCAGAAAGTTGGGATAAGCAATGGTCAGTGTGCAAAAAACTGATTCCTGCGAAAACACTGAACTGCAATTCATCTTTCATAATTTTGGATATGTACAACTATTAACCTACATCTGAGTCTGTCACCTTTTACTGACAGTAGAGAGGAATGAGCATTTGAGGACCTGATTCATCTAAAATGGGTCAAATGAATCATGCTGTAGAAGCACCTGTTGCTCCCCTTGTTAATTTAAAAGTGCTTCTCAACTAATTAACCATAAAGAATCAGGGTAACGAACTCAGAGGTAGGCAAAATTGTAGGTGAAATGAAGAGACAAGGTTTCTGAAGACCTGTGTATTTTTCTTTCCTTCAACAGGGTTGAAATTGTAGAATTTTGGGATGTTAAGATTTCTTTTTCTTTTCCTAATCAACAAAACCTTGAGGTCTAGGTTTTCCAGTTTCCTTGCATTTGAGAAGGACTAGACATCTAGGAGATCTGCTAATGAACCTCCACTGCAAAACCACAAGCACTTGTCTGGTATGGAGTGTATTCCAGTTGAGGATTATTTAATTGCAGCTAGTGCTGAGGTAAAATTAATTTTTTTATCACTTTTAGCAGATAATTAAATTCAACAAAAGCACACTACCCCTAACAGTAGGGCAGTTTCTTGTTTCTGAGAAATCTCAGTGTTTTGATTACTTCCTTTTTTTCTCCTCTGTGTTACATGTTATTTTCCTGCATCTTAAATTTCTAATTTTGTTTTTCTCTTTCTTCTTTCTGTAACTCTTTCTTTCTTTTTCCATGCTTCTACATATCATAAAAATAATCAAGTTTACAATTCGGAAAGCAGCTGTATGGTACTTATCTTTCAAATGTGCCTGTAAAAATTTGAAATATAAGAGCTTTATTTTGAATAAATGATGAGCCAGCTACTGTTGTCATGTATACCAGTGAAAAGCTGCAGAAATGTAATAAATTTACAATGAACTGCAATTCTACTGACAATTGAAGCAATGTCTTTAAAGAATTTGAAGGTTTTAAGTAGCAAGAAATTTTCAGGTTATAAATAGTAGCTTATTTTTCTTTGCTTGAAGAGGTTACACATTTCCTGAGATCACTGTAAAATAATAGTGAATTAACGATGGGGTAAGACTTCTCAAAAACAAGAGGAAGGTGGATTCCCACTTTTCACCGATCATCTAGCCTGTCTTTGAGAGACTCTTTTCTTGTGTCAAATTTCTAGCAACATATATATTTCTGCTATTCTCTGCATACCAAAAAAAAATGTGATAGTACACAAAACTCACAAGATTAAAAAAAAGGAGTAACATTAAAGATTAATAATAAAGAATTAGTAAATAGAGTCTGAAAATAACAAAAACTTGGATACTGTCAATAGTTCCATATAAGGAAAAGGTAACCATAGGCAAAATTCACAATTTTTATAACTGTATATCAACAACTAAGCTTAAACATCTCACGGGATTTTATTTTCTCAGTAAATATCATGAAGACAGAAAATGTCGAGACATTTGTTTTGGAAGTCCAAAATATTTAAATTCTGTTCTTGTCTTGAAATAACTGAATAACTGAGATTGTTTTTACCACCTGCTTCAAAGTTTTTGATACTTCTGCTCAAATTTAACATTGTTTTTTATTGTTTGAATATTGTAATAGATGTTAAATCTAAGTGTTCTGCATCCATCTAACAGCGCTTGCTTTGGGGACATTTGCAAGCTGGAATGTATTTTACCATACGCTACTATGTGAACTTTCCAATGTAATTCCATCCAAATATACATTTAGAGAATGTCCTTATTTGTTTATTATAAGCCTGAATGCCAAAGAAACACATTTTTATGTTATTATATGGTATTTCCAGTGATTTAAGCATATGCAGTATTAACTTTGCATGGTCATTTTTATTTTAATTTTTATAGTCCAATTCAGTAGTGTGCTCTGGCTACTCTATGGTACTCTTGAGAACTGAAAAACAGCTACAGCACACTGGCAAGTTAAGCTGGTTTTAAAGCTTTCCTCACAGCAGTGGTTGTGGTGGTCGTAGTTTTCTTTCTCCATTTCTCTCTACTCAATGCACTTCCCCTCAAAAACTCCTGCCTTTCCTGTGCACCAAGGTATTCCTACCTGGGTAACAGCTAGGTATTGCTGGGTCATAAAACTCTGAACTGAGAAAAGAGAGAAACGAAAGTGGTACCTGACATGACTCAGGGTCACATTCAACTTTCTGTGGTTTATAGACACAAATCTACAAATATTTTAGTCGAACTGTTTTAATTTGTCTTTGTTGAAAATATTTGTCTATGGGCAAATACTAAGTCTATAAAAGAAATCAGGCTGAATATTTGACAGAAATTTATTTCAAAGAGTATTTTGTAGTTTTCTCATAGAGAAAAATGTTGGTCCCTTTTAGGAGTAGCCACTCAAAAACGATACACTTCTAGGGCCACATAATATGATTTCCCACATTACGAGTTCAAAATTTCTATCGTAAGTAAAATATTCTTATAAAATAGATGTGAAACTTGCACTTTCTGAAATTATTATAAAGGTGCAGTATTAATTTTATATACCTCAGGGGGAAAAAAAAAGAAAAAAGTTATTTGTTCTTTAAAATAGAATCTTAGATAAACATATAAACCTACTTTGTCTTTATGTGAACTTTGCTTACAACGATAAAACACCATAGCGACAAGGGACAGAATCCTCACTTCAAATCAAACAAGTAAAGTAGAAAAGCAATACCACATGCAAAAGCTAATCACACATACGAAATGTAGGACTATTCTTATTCAGTAGTGCACACAGATCAACTATACACTTCTCTAGGCCATGCAGATTACAGACGTGCTGCAAAAATCTCTTCACCGTACCACAACAGACACAATTCTTGTGTTTCTGTTGTTCTTAGTCGGTATGTTTGACTTAAAGCTTGAAAGGTTTTTTGAACTGCATAACTGCCTAGAGATCATGTCCAATGTGCAACCTAAATCATACTTTTTATGCAAGAACTGCATTCATTTGTTCAAGTAAAAATGGGGTCAGAACATAAAATTATGTATGAAGAACTGATTTCATCTCTCAGAGAAACAGTTAAGTTGATAGACTACCCTCTAAAAATCCAAGGTGCCCATACCTATAATATTTAAGTAAACATTGCAATTATATTGTTACATATAATGTTATATATGTATATCTCCACATATGCATACTTTATATGCACAGTACTATACATTATCAACTAGATGTAAAAAAATACATTTTTTAAATACTGGTTTTCAACTGTATTTTGGATTGACAGCGTTTGCCTCATTATTATTATATTTTCCCAAAACAAGCTTTATGATGAAAAAACTTGTGTAAACAAATCTGTGAATTGTTCTCATATTTGCAGTTTTAAGACAAGTATAAAATGTTTTAAAGCTTTCAGTTTTCCATATTGTTAAGATACAGATTTATATCTATCACAAAATCAAATTTTCAGGGACATCAGTTAATAATGTTTGATTTCTGTATTTGTGCATGTGTGTATGTACATATATAAACACACACACTACATATACACTATTAATATTAAAAGAAATACTAAGAGATGAAGGATTTTTCACATGTAGTCACATGAACAGCCTCACTGATTTATGACACAGTTTACGTATGAAAAGCTGGAAGAATATGGTCTTAAATTTAAAAAATACATTTACTTGTCTTAAATAAAGGGTTTTTTTGTGCACCACAGCATGACTTGGTTATACTGGGCATATGCTTCTCTCCATTTCATGTGGCAGAGGGGAGCAGGTGGAATTAAATATAGCCTGGCACGCAGCACACGGGCAGCTATGGAGCAGTATTTTTTAGTGCCATGCAGGCACTACCAGCTTCATATACATTAGAGATGAAACACAAAAAAGGGGCATGTCACCTTCAGGAAAGGGTAGTAGTCAAGGAACATCTGTTATACATGCAATGTTCCCTGTAGAAAGAACTGAAACATGATGAAATATGCATCAAAAGTTCCCTATGCACTGAGGTACATTAAGTCCCTTTCAAACCATATGAAGCCCACTTGGGGAAGGGAGGTTATCTGAGTGTGGCAGCTGGAATAGGAGAAAGCAGCAGCAGGGAATGGAAACCAGCTGTTCTGCCATTCTGGAAATCAGGACGGGTAGTAGGTACACAGAGGCTGATACATGGCATGCGTATATCACCGATGTACAGAATAGACAAAGTTTCACTGAGCAGTGATTAGTTAATCATGCTGAAGCTCTGCCCCTGAGCAAAGTCCATGTTAAATGCTAAGTACTATTCTATTGTATCAGGGATTCTTGTTGTGAAGCACTACATAATCCGCCTTCCCTGCGATTCTCTAACATCATGAGCTCTTCCCATAAAAGGCGATGTTCACAGAGGAAAGACTGCAGAACAGGTCAGCACAAGTGTTCCCTGTCAGTATGTTTTACTCGGCTCTAGACAGTATTTCGCATCCTTACATTTAATAATGACATCATACAAAGCAGGTCTAGAGTGGATCCTCTGGCCTTAGGTGGGTTAAAATAAATCTAGGTTACCTCTGACAAATGTATATTTCACCTGTTTTAAAAACATCCAGGAAGGAGGATTCTTCAACTTACATGGGTAGCCTGCTTCAGTATCTAGCTATCTTTACAGCAAAGGTCTCTCTTACATGTAACCTAAATAGCTTTTCCAGCAAACTAAACAAAAAGGAAAGAAAAAGCAGTCACCATCCTATTCATAACAACTTTTTATATACACAAAGACTTCTATTATGTTCCCCCCCAGCCTCTGTTCATTTAAACAAACACAAATTCTAAACAAAGGAATTTTTTTAAACTTCACCCACAGGCTAAGTTTCGTACGCCTCTATTTTCTGCTGTTATTCTACCTCTTTGTTGATTTAGATTTGTACAGATCTTCCTTAAAAATATCCCTACAAACAGAGTATGGCAGCTGCGTCACTAATTAGAGTGTGCTGCAACTCTGGCCCAAATTAAATTATACCACTTTTCTCCCTCTGGAAACCAGGGCATAGGAGGGAAGTAGTAAGCACACAGATAAAGGGTCAGGAAAAGGACAGGCTGGATTACTGTACACAGAAATTAGGAGATACTCTTTGTTCCAGAAGAGCAAAATACAATTAGTATTATTCCAGCTGAAGCATTGCTGAATGGAATATTTAACACCCATCTGTTATGTAAGACACTTCTGTTATGTCTTCCCCAGCTGGACATAAAACTATTGATAACTACTGTCCAAGTTCAAGTTTATAATTAACACACATCAGTTTTACAGTAACTTAATCTGCAGAATACTCCTTCCTTTTGGTAACAAGAATGTGGCTGGAATGGGGTTGTGTCAAAATTTGACTGTTGTCACTGTTTATCACATCTGTATTTTCTGCTGACTCAATAAGAGAAGATACAATCATAAAATGTTGATTTAAAATGAGAAAGGGAGAGGAAGATCTTGTATTTGTTTTACTTGTCTCCTTTATACAACTGAATAAACACACACTCTCACATACATATATATATGGTTTTTTAAAATAGATTTCTATGTAAGCTTCATTAAAAGAAAGTGAAGAGAGACTGAGGCAGGAATAGACTCTCTAGTCCCATTACAATAGTTTCCATGATACCAAGTACCCATCCAATATATGAATATATGACCTAAAATTTTTATTAAAAAATGTAAGCACAGGCAAAGAACATCCATTTACCACCCAGGGAAATGTATGAAGCCTGAAACAATGAAAATTATCTATTTTCGGATTTACTTCTTTCAAAAGTTGTTGATCTTTCTATGCCCCCACTTTTCTTTCAATTTATAAAAAGAATCTGAAAAGAAGAAATGTTAGCTGAAGATAATGATTTTGACATAGAAGGGCCTCATCTTACTGAGAACTGCAAATCCTTCTCTTGCTCTCCTAGTGGGAATAAAGCAAAAAGATAACTTATAGATTCTAAGCCTTCCAAGAACAAACTGCAGTGTAATATCTGTGCTCAGCCCTGGGAAAGGTGGTGTCAAAATAGAGAGCATAGAAAGGAAGTAATGAGATTTACTCTGGTGACAGGGGAGGGATATTCCACTTTGTTGCCTCCAAAGTAAAGCACAAAGAAGTGAACACCCAAATGTTAGAATCTGTGCTCACATCTCTGACATTAGATTTATGGTAACAGACTTGTGATCTGTAAGTGCATGTTATGCCTTAATTTACAGATAAGCTCACCAAAGAAAATTCAAAAATTTATTAATATTTTTATTAGTACAGTCTCAACCTTTTAAGGTGTTACTCATGATATATCTAAGTTGATTAGGTGGTGAAGCTTGCAATAAAAATCAAATATAGGCCAAAAATATAGATAATTTTCAACCTCTGATTTCATCTGTAATCATAAAAAAAACAGAAATAATGTGGGAGAGAAATGAAATTACCTGAGAAATGTAGCATAATGCAACAAATGGTGCATAGACGAAGCTGTGTTGAATGGCTATAATCCCTTCTTTGTGCCACAGTGACATGTTTTGTGTGTGTACAGATGCAGAAATTTCTGCGTGTTTTGAGTCAGTTATAGAAATTTTCCCCTTCCCCCCACAATTTGTGGCTAAATACATTAATTAAATGTGGGATATGCTATTCACAAAGCTTCACTGCTTCTAGATACATGATGATAATAATCTGCCAGATGCTGAAACATGCACCTGATTAAAAACCTGGTTTGGCAGAACTCCACTCCAGTTGAAAAGCAGGATAATAGGCAATAACAGGCGGCAATAATAGGCTAAGATACTGTGATGCGAAGTGTATTCACTGTCACTTCAGCTGCCAGAATGTTTGCACTGCTTTTCTACTTTGTATCAATGACAGCAGATAAGTAAGTAGTCGAGGTATTAAACTAATCCATCCCTTCTCCACTAGGATGCCACTTCACTTCCTTTTCTAACTTCTTTTAAGACAAACACCAGCTTCCTTAAACTTCTTCCTCACCTGGGTAGCCTTGCTTGAAATCCCAAACTGCTGATATATTTAGGAGAAGAGCACACTACAGAGGAAAGCCATGCCTGAGAACACTCCCGTCTTTAACAAGGAAGCATCAAACAAACCAGATTCCACTTTGAAGCACATCTGATTATGGCCTGTGTCACACAGTGTCACTCACGAATCTAGACTCAGTATTGAAATAACTGAAATGTAAAACGTAAACCTGAATTGACTGATAGATTAGTAGCCGGTCTAAAAATAAAACCAGAAATATATTCAACATAACTGCAACAGAGGGAAAAAGATATCTTTAATACTTTGTAAATCAAAGTTGGTGGATGGAAGAGTCTTGTATTTGTTTTACCCAAATCCATCATATCGTTTGCTCAGTACATCATACAGCAACAGATATGTCATAGATTACTGGGTATTAAGATGAGAAAGGTTATGACAATCATTTGTACAGCAAAGGCAACTGACCTGTGTTCCTCTCTCTAGTTCATTAACTGAGGTTCACAGTGAGAATACTACTCTGATCTCTCAGAAAAGGGCATTACAGAACATTTGCATAGCCTCGCTCAACCTAAGAGAGGAAGTCTTGCAAAAGTGTTACCTAGCTCATCTTTAAATGAGTGTTTGAGATCAAGGCATTTAGAACATTTGAAACTTTTATGAGTACTCCTCTGACTAAAAGTGAAATGTATTAATTTCAAAGTTTAATACCAATAGAAGCTTCAATATTACCATTCAACAAGGACTTCATAAAAAGAATAAGACTGACTGCTACACTTCTCTTAAATTTAGAAGTACTTTTTCACTGAAGAAGGTACTCACAGCAGAAGAGTACAAAGGAAGTACTCCGTGGCTTAAATGTCGTAATGAATTTGTTAAACACACTGGAGTGGACATTGAACAAATGTAAATATGGCCTTACCCTTCACGAAAGTCTGTAATTCTACATATATTTTTAGTATTAGAAGTCCCACTATTAGAATGAACCTGAAATCAAATATCTCTGGGGTGTTGATAACAAATTTGGTCAATCAGAAGCTGTTAGAGAATAGATAAGTTAGTCTTTGAGCTATGCGAGTCTTCATCTAGGACCATGCACATGCTTGCATAAAACACAGAAGCTCCAAAAAGGAGAGGGAAAAATAAGTGGAAAAGAGCAAATGAAAGAGGAAAAAATATTCTGATTTTGTGTGGGCGTCATCTAGCCTTTTCCAGAATTTCCAGTTAGAAAGAGACAAGTCTACAAAGTCATACTGAGAAAAGGAAAGACACTCTCAATACAATTAAGTTGTTCTTGTAGCTTGCCTGGATAACAATTAATCAGATTACAGTGAAGAATGGGTATTGTGTGCAAGTCCTGACATACAACAGCAAGTTAGCATCTTCTCTGACCATGTTAGAGGTAAGCGAGTTGGAAGGGACAGAAGTTCTGGACATGAAGACTCTTAGGTGACGTCAGAACAAATAGCGCAGTCGGGCAGCTATTCACATTCTGAATAGAGAAAGAATGTGATAGGTGTTCTGTCCAGGGGAAAAACCTACAGAAGGAAGCAATGTCGAACAAAATATTTCACAGGTTGTGTCAGTTCTGGGGGTACTCCCAGGCTCCATCAGTTTCTCAGCAGAGACCTTCGCCAGCTTAGAAAGGAAATATTTCTCCATAATCTTTTTTTTCCATCATCTCATTGAGCTGATGTACTCATAAAAGTACATCATCCTCAATGGTATAGAAAACATTGGTGATGATGTCAGACAGCAGAAATTTGCTTGATGAACTTTCTGCACTTATCAGTCTAGACTGATTTTCATTCAGTTAAACAGAATGGATTTTAATTATCCTACAGACTCAAGCAAGATTATGGGAAGAAGATCAAAGGACAGTTCAGAAAAAATCTTGGTAAAAATTCTGATAATTTCTGCTCTTCCGTGAATGGATAATGCAGGATACTCAATTACAGGGACCATTCTTGTTTAGAAACTGAGAAAATAAATGTGCAAATTACTACAGACTCATTCTGAACATGAGGAAGAATTTCTTCCCTGTGAGGGTGACGGAGCACTGGAACAGGCTGCCCAGGGAGGTCGTGGAGTCTCTTTCTCTGGAGATATTCAAGACCCGCCTGGACAAGGTCCTCTACAACCTACTGTAGGTGACGCTGCTTCAGCAGGAGGGTTGGACTAGATGACCCACAGAGGTCCCTTCCAACCCCTACCATTCTGTGATTCTGTGATTCTGTGAATGCATTCAGTGGACAAACTCGTGAGTTAACAGTATTCATAGAGATTCTATAACACTGATATAGTTTTTATTCCTAAGACAGGTGCATGCAGGACTGCATCAGTTGTGATGCAAATGTATTTTTGTTGTGGCAATGAAGAAAGCAGTATTATATTCTTACGTTATATTTAGCATCCCTTTTTTTCCCTGAAAATACATTACTGTCCTTTTATACTAGTCATCTATATCCTAGACTGAAACTATGCTGTTCTACAGACAAGCCTGGTGAGCAATACAGGTCCTAAAGGAGTCTCAGACACCAGCGCTGAAGTTTCCTTTCACTCTCCATCCAAGGAGGTGCCTCTGTTTTTTCTTTTATTCTCAGGATCTGTGCTACTGTTAATGAGACAACGCCACATGCAGAAATGCCCCCTCTATGGGAGGCAGGTGTGAACAGCAAGCAAACGTGTTGAAAAAAAGATGCAGTGCACAGTGATGAAGCAAAAACTCAGCAACAAAGCTACGGAATTTGGAGATGTTCAGTCCCTTGGATATTTCTGGCAATGATATGAAAATGTAGATTTACGTTAGAGCAAGAAAACACAGACATCAAAAGCAAAAACAAAAAAAGAAGGAAAAAACCCTGGGAAAATCTAACAAAGACAACGATTTAAAAGTAACTACAGAAAAGTCCATAAGTCTACATTGTTTTACTGATGATAAGGTAAATATATGCAGGAATCACTATGAAAATTTAAAAAAAAAAATGCATCGTGCTGTCGTACTGCTTCCTTGTAGATATAATTTATGGTTTATGTATCATTTGGATACCTTTTCAAGAAATACAGATTATTGCTGTTATGCTTAAACCATACCAAACAAAACAATTATTCTGTTATTTAAACATAAAATGTGAATAATATATGCTACTTCAGGTGAAATAAACAGGTAACTTGACAGATGTATTCAAAACTATTTATCCTTGTAAGACTTCTAAGTAGGGCAATCTCAAACTGTCCAAACTAGTGATATGGTTTAAAGTCTCTGCAGTAGAAATGAAAAAAGAGAGGTAAACAAAACAAATATATCTAAACCCATTCTACCGAAAGAGTAGCAGTCATATGGAACAAGCTGCTTAGTAAGACATCTGATTCGGATAGCATAAGTAAGCTTAAGAGACAGCTAGATATTTTTACTCAGAAAGTGGCTTGAAATTCACAGCAAGAGGCTATATGGTTGAGATAACAAAAATGGGATGTGCTTCTTTTAACACAAGACTTACTGTCCTAATAAATTTTATAGGGTTGGATTTTTTTCCCACTTTCTTTCCATTAAGGTCAAGTGATGAGCTTTCATAAACATTTCATAAAAATTTCTAGTTTGCATTATATTTCCCACTTCTATGAATGTTTACAGTCACCGCCAGACAAAACGTGCTATCTGGAGATATTTTCCTTGAAATTAAATATTTTAATAGTAAACTTACTGAGGCTTTATCATCTACTGTTTTCATTATTTTAATGCAAATCACAAAATAAGCCTGGTTGCCTCAGATGCCATGCTCAAATCAGAAGATGTCTACAAAAGTTATTTTTTTGTAAAATTTCAAACTTGTCTGTTACTGGTAGAAGTACAATTTCTGTACTTCTCAGTTTTGATCTCAATATAGCCATTTAATTTTCAAGCTGTCTAGGGTAGTGTTGCTCAACACTGTAGTTAAATTATTGGTACCGCTAGCCTTATTACTGCCATGGGTAGAACTGGGCCCCTGCAATAATGTTTGGAATTACATACAGAGGATGTCATACTCCAACTTAACTAATTTTTAAATTACGAATCTCATGTCAAGATCCTGAATTCATAGTTAATCCTGATCATTTTTCAAAAATGTCAGAAGACCTAATAATTAGCACTGTTCTAATAGCAGAAGTTAAACTGTTTTAAATGTCTTTAAACAACAGTAGTGAAGCCTGAAACTTTGCTACAGAATAGTGAATTCCCATCACTGTACACAACACAGAATGATGACAGGACCACAACTTCTGATACTGCTTCAGGTGCTGCTGGAGACAATTGTTTTTAACAAGTTGTCCATCTCCTTTTCTCGGAAAACAATTTTTCTCTAAAGAAAAAGCAATCCTTTTTCTATCCTAATCACATACACAGTACTTCTCACCCTCCTTCAACTTGGCTTATGACTAGAGAAAGCGATTTTGCTTACCTTCTTTCAAAAGAGAAAAGTTACTTTGGACTAAGAACCCTAATCATACTAAGCTCAATGACAAGCGTTCATTGATTTAATTGGGAACACCACATTGCACCACTTTTGTTACTGCAATGATCTGTAACGCCGTAAGGTGCTCATTGCAGGTTCAGTTTTCATAATATGCCAAAGATTATTATAGCACACTTGAGATAGAAGAGTTCATACAAGTAAACAAATGGATATCATTACAATTGGTAATTATATCTGGGGGAAAGAACAAGAAAAAAAAAAAAAAGAAAGAAAAAGTAGTTTCTCTCTCTAACCTCATTTTTTTTTTTCTCAGTAAGAAAATTCACATAAACACCTGCTGCTGCAGTTCAGCGGCTGCCAGTACTTGACATTCACAGTTCAATATGTTTAACAAGAATGTGAGGAATTCATATGAGCCACTGGAATAAGTTGTTTCTTGATGAATAGGGCCCCTTATCTAGATTTAATGGTAAGTAGAAACCTCCATATAATTCTTTGCACTATAATGAAAAGAACCAAAAGGAATGGTTGGCTTCATCTGCTTACTGGACTTTTGATATTATGACCAGAATTGGGCTTGATGCTGCTGGACTTACTGCAATATTATGAACTCTAGCCATACAGTCCTTTTCAAAAAAAAGCACACATTCTTAATTTAAATAGTAAATCACTTTCCTAATGGGACTTTTAAAATTATAGAACTGTTTCATGGCTATACTTGATAGATAGAAATCCAGAGATTTTGTCTTTTTCTTATACAAAACAGAAAATTAGACACACACTCAAAGAGCTTCTTAAAAAAATTAAAGTCCAGTACTGCATCTTTATACAGATCAACATCCAATTATAAGCAGAGTGTTGCTGTAGTAAAAGACTGGGAGAAAATAATCTTTCTGGCATTTATTACTTGGAAAATAAGGTCATATATGAGGTCAACCTTCAAATACATACTAAATAAATTATACTGCAGCATTCTAAATATTCTCCACAGCAAAACATTACAATCTCAACATAATCAGAAAAATGAAGTTGAACATGTATTTCCTGATGACTGTGCTACAGATCAGACTAGGCTAAAAGGCAAAAAGCATAGGTCTAATTAATCAACAATAAAAAAAAAAGCTTATTAATATATATCTGCTTAATAACAAAAATAGTTTCCTATTAAGGCTGACTTGTTCAATAACCTTTTAACTGTCTTTAACACTGAATCATCTTCTCCACAACATAATAAATTTATAGTAAACATGCAAAACATTTAAAAAATAATTCAGTGGTGCACTTCTTTATTGCTCACATCTCAGAAGCAAAAGAAAAGCACACAATGCTGGTGTACTTTGTCTGATGCTTTAAAAAAAATAAAAGTGTCTCTTTTGAAATAAAAGACCTCATAATTAGATAAAACATGTCTGGAAAACAATGAATTGGACACAGAGTTTGAGTAAATAAACATGCTTATTTGTCAGAACGAATGCTTGCAGAGAGCACTGTCACTGTCCTAACATAAGTCATTTTAGCTGTTTCACAGACACTCATCTTTGGTACTTTCACCAACATGTGAATGAAATTATTCCAAAAATCAGATTGTATTACTATTGAAACTTCTCAAACTACTATTAATTGTGAAATCAACGTTACAAATAGGAAAATACATCCATGAAATGAAAATATTTTCTGAACCATTTTTACTCTTGTCTGATATCCCAAGCCTCTTTTCTTTTTCTCCAAACTACGTGAGGATTGTAAATGACTGGCGTTCTTTTATCTGTTGCAGTCATGTCTAATTTGAATTTCCAAATCATGTTTTGGCAGAAGGACTGTACATAATATATCACAGGCAAAGCCAATG
This sequence comes from Opisthocomus hoazin, assembly GCF_030867145.1. Lineage (NCBI taxonomy): Eukaryota > Metazoa > Chordata > Aves > Opisthocomiformes > Opisthocomidae > Opisthocomus > Opisthocomus hoazin. Next base: position 41,021,759 of record NC_134414.1, on the reverse strand, counting down.
GAGATAAAGTTGCGGTTTCATTTCATGTTCATTCTGAAAGACCCTGAGCGTTCTTTGCTCTGGGTTAGTTACAAGATTTACTGTTTCCTCTGACAGTATTATCAGTGGGCTATTCCACCCTGATAAACCACAATAGCAGCACTAATAGGTTTATAATGACAGCTTAAACATTACACTTTTGTAAGCATTGGAGGCTTCACTCACCTTGTTCAAGTGGCTGGCTTTTAGTTGAAGTAGTTTTCATCTTGAGTGCCTCCCTAACAGACATGTCACAGCAGGAGCCTTTGTTAGTGTCTTGGTCACTGTCAGCCTGATCACTGTCCCCATGCCCGCTGTCCCTCAAGCTGGCTCTTTCTGGATCCTTGAACGTGGAGCTACTGAAATACATATTTAAAAAAAAAAAAAAAGAAAAGAAAAGAAAAGAAAAGAAAAGAAAAGAAAAGAAAAGAAAAGAAAAGAAAAGAAAAGAAAAGAAAAGAAAAGAAAAGAAAAGAAAAGAAAAGAAAAGAAAAGAAAAGAAAAGAAAAGAAAAGAAAAGAAAAGAAAAGAAAAGAAAAGAAAAGAAAAGAAAAAAAAAAGAGAGGAAGAGCTGTATTTACTTGTTCTAAGTTAAATTGTACTCTCTGGCAAAGCAATTTTGACAAGAATGCAAATGGAGAAGCCGAGAAAGTTATTTAATAGGCCTTACCTTTGAACAAACTGCTGCCTGCTGCCCATGTAATTGGGCTCTGCGGGAAAATTGTCTGTCTGTGAAAGAGAAGGAAAAAAATACGTATAGTTGTACACTGGACAAATCTCCTGCAGAGCAACAAGATTTCCTAGAGGAGAAATGATTAATAATTCAAAAATTCCCTTAATCTTCAGATTTGTACATTTTAATTAAATTGGAAAACGCTGGCATGTAATTATGTGCTCAGAACAATTAAATGATTCCGGTCCACAAATTACCTGCTAAAGTAAACAATGAGGCTCCAATAAGTGGCATTCTCTGTTAGTAACCTGATAGATGACACTGTTTATGTTTTTTCATTAGTTGGATATTAAGACTGATGGTTATTGAAAATGAGAGAAAAAATTGCTTTTGCAGATTACAAAAGAGAATTATTCAATAATACTAATTTTTAATCATAATTACATCATCTATTGGATTCTGAAGTTCTTACTGCTGTAATATAATTTCACATATTGCTATATTACTCTTGAATTGAGAAAAATAAATAAAAAAAATCAAGAATATTTATGGCTCATTAGCTGTAGAGTTTCTTAAAAGCTACTGGAAAAGTGCAAGTACGAAAATATTTGTATTTTCTCTCTTTAATTTTCATCAGTATTAATAGCTATGTCAGAATAATGAGAATCACACATGCAAACAAGAACATTAAATGATTGTTGTAGACAAGTAGTTTTTAAAAGATACTTTCATTAAGTCTGTCATGAGTATATTTTTAGCAGCATGAGCTAAGTAACTGTAGAAGCAGAAGTATTTACAGCATCCAGACCAATGTGGAGTCCTGCCAAAGGGAACTGAATTCCCCTTGTATCATCAGCTGAAGTTCTTTTGGAGAAAGAGAGACTGTATCTTTCACAAAACTCCATATACTGTACATTCACACACGTCACCACTTCTTGCAGCTGACCTAGTGACAGAGCTTCTACTGTTTTCTACATCACTTCATATCACACCACTATGCTTCACAGAAGCTATGAGTTTTGCAACAACACCCAGTGCATCAGTATCGGTAACACAGGCAACACTCAACTAATGGAGCAGAAGGCCCAAGGTAAGGCTTAATGTTGCACAACAAGTGTTTACACAAGTGACTGGTCTCCTAGATATTTGTTTTTCCCTGCTACTCCGCACTCCATTGTTTTTTTAGCTTTGACTTGGTTTTATAGGTAGGTGGTAATTACAAATATTTGCTATGTCTTGTACAGTTGGAATACAGGATCTTCGAAAAAATGTATGAACTTACATCTGAAATTGAACAATCACTGAGTTTTCAACAGAAAATAGGTAGCCACATGCCGTTCTCAAGGTACATGTGAAATAGATGTGCTTGTATAGCGTGTATATCTTGTGTGATTTAGGGAAGGGACGGAAGATAAAGAATTATCTTCTAATCAGTATGTGTGAAGTCAGTTCACACTGTACTTGCTTCTGTTTCTGGTTAAACAGTTTAGTTCAAAAATTAGGACTATAACACACATCATATACACCTCTTGAAGCTGTTTCTAATGTAAGCTGTGGAGTACATGGCATCGTATATGTCATTACAAAAATAATCTGATGGTTTACCAGTGAATTTTCTTTTATGATAAACTATGACAGAATCAGTTTTTACTCGTGTTTCAAAAAAAAGTACAGAGCACCTATACTTATAATTTTAAATTAATTTTGTCATATCAAAATTGCACATAATTTGGAAATCTTGGTATTTATGTCCAACGAGAGACTTGTACTTTAGAAGCATAATTAAAAGATGGACTTATGAAAGATCTTAAATACTGCCTAAGAAATGTAAATAATACCCTGTATTACAGAAGGAGAATTGTGAAGATCTGAGACATCAAACCCAGCGCTGTGTCGCTGCGTTTCCAAGTCAGCATTTCAGAAGCTGATGGTTTCAGCTACAGGTATCCAAATATTTTAAAATCTGGCCACTTCAGTTAGAAAGCAGTTTAGTGCTTTGCACTTAAAAACTGACAAGATTCTGGTTTTAATATACGCAGTTAGAATAAAACCTTGTCTTAACTTTTAACATGTTTGAAGTTATAAAAACTAACATTCAAAACAAAACAGGAAGAAATGGAGGTGCAAAGATAAATATTTCACTATTCTTATATGTAATCTCTTGAATGTAGCACATCATAGTTTGGAAGCAGCCTTAATTCTGCCATTTATTCTTTTCTTGTTGCAAATTATGCGCTAGTATCTCTATTGTGTGCAGCAAATCCACCTCATATATATACACATATAATCATTATGACACTCACAGAGCCCGATACTTCTCCACTCAAGTAAACATTTGCAATTGCAGAACTCATGTCTGTTTTCTAATATCTTAACTGCAGGTACCCAGGAAAAATTACCTTTTGCTTCTACTTCAGTAAGAGATCTGCCTCCTCCTAAACACAGCTGCTACTAGAATCAACATACCAATTTTTCACGTTATCATCAGGCAAAATGCCTGATGTAAACTGTCTTTTCATCAGCTTTCTGTCATTAAAAAAAGTCAGACTTTTGCCATGGATTAATTATAGCACCTCCTTAAAGGTAGTGCTAAGAACTTATCTATAGGCTGGACCACAGTAAAAACAGCAATACATTCTGTTTCTTTTTTTTTCATAGCAAAAAAAGCATTTTGCACACCCTGGACTAGCCAAGATACACATTTCAAAAAAGAAATTAAGACCACATCTTAGCTGCCCTTCTAAAATTGGTGGCTGCTTCTAAGAAATTCTGTGTTTATCGTAATCATTAATGACATTTAACCCGATAATAATTTGACCAATTTTTTTTGACCATTGTATTTTGCAGCAATACAAACAGTTGGGTGACGTGTTACAGTGAGTTCACTGCTGCAAAAGAAGAAATATAAATACTTGATAACCATGTACAGCTACAGAGCTTTTCCTTCTGCTCTAAAAGCATTAGACCTTCTCCTATGAACTATGAAAATATCATGCTCGTGATGAGCTGTAACAGAGCACTCCAAATACAGGCAGCAGAGAGAGAACTGTTTCATAGATGATAATATCTATACAAAAGATGGGATAATAAACAAACATTTAATTTTAAAGCTAGGCAGTTTAGAGGAACCTTATAGAGGTAAGAATACAATTCACAAGGGATTATAGAGAGATGTGAATGTCTAACTCCCTTAAATAATTTTTTTTTTAATCCCAGCTGAAGTGAGAGGTCATATACTTAAAATTTTTATGCTTTAACATGTACGGAAGTGATATTACATGTTCCAGCTCATGCATTAATCATACCTTTTTACACTTCATAGCTGTAACTCTAAGAAATGAGTGTTACTTCAAAAATCTATCAACGGAAAATAAACTCTTTGTTCTTCTTTGGGTATACAGGCCTTTCTAGGAAATCAGAACCACCCTGCCTCTCTGTTTCCTTCCTGTCTTAATGTAGGTTTCAGTTCACCTGCAGACAACCAGCTAAAAGCTAGCCACCTACTCTAAGCTAATAGCTAAGATCTCTCTATAAGCACTAGAGTTGTAGAAGAAAATTCAACCCCTTCTGAGCATCTAGCTTTAGGTACTTACTGCTCCTGGAGATGACACTCTTCAATAACTACGGGGGAATCTAGATGACCAGCAAGAAGTTCAGTGTCATAGCTAAAGCTAAGTAAAATGTATCATTTCTGAAGTGAATTACATGGAATTACAATCTCCTGATAAAATACCAAAAATTTCTTGGACGTCAGCACCATTAGCCTCCTGAAGAACAGAATAAAACAAGGTCCACCTCCACCCCCACCACAAGAAAACCCCCAGAAATTATCCATCTTTAAAAGTCACTGGAGTTAAATAGTGAAGATATATTTTCTGTCTCTGTGATTCAAGGTTAAGGGCCAGAGTGGAACTCAGCTCCGCCATTTTAGTGATGTCTCAGAAAATTCACCTCCATCTCAAGTCTCCCCTAGCACCCCAGCTTAGCTACAGGGAAAAGGCTTTCCATATCTGCAGCCTGATTGGCCATGGCTGGTCATCAACAGGACAAGAACTGTTACAAACTAAACTCACAACATAACTTGGAGACTCACAGATGCAAACATGATTGGTGTAAAAGTGACTGGTGTGAAGGCGACCGGTGCAAGGTGATTGGTGCGAACTGATCACCTCAGATTGACTCGGATATAAAAAGATGCTTTTTGAGACTGTGGGTGTGCGCCCACCACCGACAGCTGAGGACCATCAATGGGGGACCGATGGGAGACCACGGGATCCAGGGTGGTGACTATCTTTCTTTTTTTTTTTTGGCACTAATGTCTCTGTCCCTTCTGTCTCTCCTCTCTGTTTTCTTCCTTCCTTCTTCCTCTCTTTTGTGTCACTTGCTAGACCGTGACCTTTAGAGTTGTAATAAATTAAATTGCGAGGTTTGTTGGTTTACCATTATCAGGCCTCAATTGTGCTTTGTCCAAACTCATGGACCGCAAATCTGTTTTGCTATCTGTCAGGATCTGGGAGGGAGTGCTCTGTCCGAAGGTTGGTAGAGTATCCCATTTGAACTACAGGCGGGCGCCGGGAGGGGCTGACTGCATTTGCATTCCAAGTCAGTGTTGCATGACTCTGTGTGAATGAAAAGTACAAACAAGTACAAAGCAAGTGCGAAGTTCGGATCCGTGGTTCTGCTCTCCCGCTAGGGAAGCAGCCGGAGACAAACAAAGCATAAGAACGGAGTGAACGTGGATTTTCAAAGAAGTATCACATTGTCGTTATTTGTGGAATTTCTATTTTTACTCCAAACCAAATACTGGAACCTGACAAGTATCAGTTAGGTCACCAACTACTAAAACACAAGTTCTTCAGTAGGAAGAAAATGCACTGGGACAAATAATTTCTAAAACAAAAGGAAAAGCAGAACTGTCCACAGCCCTGGTTAGATACTAGAGAATTAAAAAGCCTGTGATGTTACCCTAACTGTCCATAGCTCCTCTAGAGAAGAGTTCCTGTTTTTATGGGTCATTTTCACGATTAGTGGAACCAGTTCATTTCCAATGAGAGTATGCTGTTAAACCATTCAACAGATACACTTTTTCACAGCTGCTACAATGGCACCTTAAAAATACTTTCTTCCATCCTTCTGTCCTAATACATGACCCAAGAGTAAATCTGAAATTTCAGGAACACTGCCATTAATGCAATGTTGCAAAAAAATTCCTGAGGATTTCTGTACACATGTTTAATACAGCTTTTTCAGAAAGATGAAGCTCATAAAAAATGCCATTTTGAAAGAAATCAGAAAGCATATAAGCCTTTCAAAAGCTGCCAAAATTTAAAAAAGAAGTTTACTACCTTTCAGAAAATATCTTACAGTCTGATTATGCTACCTTTTTCATTGAGGAGTTGAGGAGGAGGAAAGTAAAAGAGCAGGCAAATTGAACCTGTGCAAAATACACTTTTACTCGTATGGGGTTTCAGATGTGACAATATAAATTCTGCAGTCTAGTAATGTGACTTGAAGAATCATTTACTGGCCACTGTTTGGATGGACAACATGTAAAATATTCTTCAAGTGCTGTCAACTGTCTGTGAAACCATTCAATCTATTACAGGTGTTAGGGCTTGCGTATAAGACACACAGGGGCTTAGATAAACTACAATTGTTGTGAAATATTGGTTTTATATGGCAAGTCTGCAACACTGAATTTTATATATTCAAAATAAAACTATTCATAAGTCTGAAAGTCGTTAAGGTTCTACTAATAAATTCTAGAATGGGTGTAATTTCCAAAAGTTTCATTTAGAGAAAGAAAAATGAAAAATTATGGCCAAGAACAGAGTGTCTGAAGCAAATTCCTGATGGGATCCATTAACCCTAAATAATCTCATAAATAAGAAAAAAAAAAGTGAATTCTTCATCACTGGAAACAGTTTGAACCAGCCTAGGCAAAGCAGTACGCAATGAATTATGGGGAGTATTTTTAGCAGTGGGCTACATTAATCTCTTTTCCTTTCTGTTTTTAATAAGTTCATGTTCACAATGCATATATGTTTACTTCTGTTGAAATGTTTTGATATTTATATAGATAAAAAGGAATTCCACTGCGGTTTTGCACATATATATGTGTTTTCATAAAAAGTCAGGATTAACATTACAGCCCCATATTACTCAATCAGATTTTAGGGATTCTACTGTTGCTCAGTAACAAAACTGTAGAAGACTTCACAAGGCTTCTGCTTTCACAAATTCCTATAAAAAGCAGACTGTCTGTGAAAAATTAGAGATTCCTAACTATTTTCTTTATTTTAATTTTAATTAAAATCTTTGTTATACCACGTTTCTGAAGACTTCTAGTATTCTTTGGTGTATTCCATAACGTTTGAATAAAATTAGAGAAAAACAAAATAAAATGTTTTCAATTCAACAGGTCTCTTTCCTAAAAAAAAAAAAAAAATCTTAAAATCAACACGGCTACAAAGAAAAAGACAGGGAAAGTGAGAGAGAGAAAGAGGGGAGGAGAGAGAGAGGAATGTAAAATTTAAGTATTCTTGACAAACTATGCCCAGAAATAATTGTCATATTAGGGAAAGATGTATTCCAAAATGTAAAAAAAAGGACTTAAATATTAATCAGATTGATGAATATTAGGCTACTAGAATATTCATAATTTTTTCTCAGAATTACAAGAACAAGTATCACATTTTCAGAAAGGATTCAATACAACTCCATTTTCTGTAGGTGTTCATACCTGTAACTGTAATAAAGCAAAAAGTCTTTGCAGACTCCAACTTCTTTTTAATTAAACATTAAATGCAAAAAATGAAATGAAGCGTCTCTTCTCGTTATCAGACTGCCGCTTGGCATCATCTTCTGTGTCTTTTCTTGAAAAGCTTAATTCCAAGTATTTACCCTTCCCCCATGAAACAAAGATCATATATAATGGCAATCATTTTTCAAGACAAAGGAATTGTATTCTCCCAAATCTAGCTTTGAAAGAGCAGACAATTGTCGTCATTTTATTAGGAGCAGTTTGTGTTCAACATAGTACAATTTTTCACAAAGACTCCACAATACAAGACTGCCAGTGATTGTATCTACTTAGCCTGAAGTAGTAGTTTCTGATTTCACCAGACTTCCTTCATTAACAAAATGTATTAGCCCAACATAAAAACAATCCCCCAAACTGGGTGTAAATTTCTAATAAGTTATTCTACCTTTTTGAGGGACAAAATTAAATAGGCTGTTTTACCAAATCTTGTCTTAACATGTGCTCCTCATTCTCATTTTTTAAAATTGTTTTTGAGACATAATTTCTATGGCATGTACATATTTGAGAAGTTTCACACTTGCTGCAAAATGTGTATTTTGCTGTTACAAGACCTACAGTATGTTTATGCAAATTTCTGACATATGTAATGGTCTTCAAAAGCACATTAAAAACACAGGGCAACAAAAATAGTCAGATCCACAAGGCAATATAATTCACCAGGCTGCTGTACTTCTATTGAACAGTGTTGGTGGCTCATGTTTTCTCTTTCTTTTGAATGAGAAAAGCAAAACTGTGGGGGAAAGAGGTGCTCAGTTGTCCAGTCAAATCCACAGAGTAACTTCTGAAAAGTGAAACTCTGGGGACAGAGACTACCATACTTTCCTGTAAGTGAAGGAATGCAGATTCTCCCTGTATTAATGCCTGGTCTATGTGCTATTTTCTCTTAGCAAATACCATATTTGTTACCAAAAAAGATTATTATTGTTTTATTGCTTAAGCATTCATACTAAGGTATTGCAGAGGTTTCAGTTGTGTTTGTACTACTGACTCCATGAAAATAATAATTTCTTAATTTTTTACAGGAGTTTATTCTGCAATGCAGAAGACACAAAAACAGACAGAAACCTAGACTGTAGGGATTTAATACAGTGCAAGGATTAGAAGTCACAGGGCTCATTCAAGCTTCCTCTCACCTCACTGATGGTTGCACCAAGCCTGAAGACTGAAGAAGCTAAATATGTTACTACAGAGAAACATACTTTTAAGCAATCCTGGTAAAAAAAATAGACTTGACAGACGCTTGAAAGATAGGGTGAGAGCAGAGCCTGGTCAGATTTTCTGATATGAAATAAAAGATCAAAGCCTTTCAGGAACAAGTTTACCTCTTCTTTGGCAGAGGAGTCAGCTTAACAAAAGCATTCAATTACTCTGCCAGAGCAGATGCAGGGTATGTGTTTAAGGGCAGACTTCTCTATTTAAGAAAGATGGGACTGGAAAAGTGTGGAAGCTGAATCAAAAATTTCCTTCTGCTGAAAACAGAATCATGAAGATATTCCAGATCAAACTCAAATTGCTATTTCTTTCTCAGTGGTTTCAGGTTTCTGAGTCTCATTTTATTTTGCACTGGAAAAACATGAAATGCAAGCATATAATGAAATTAACACAGTCTGGGAAGAGAATGTGGAAAGTTGTCAGATGGGACTAGGAAAAAGTGATTGTAATATGAGCTCTTAAGATAAACTACTTTTTGAAGAAGGTGCAAGATCAGAACATAGGAAGAGGTGCCAAACATCACACCACATAAAGAGCTTGAGCTGGAAGTACAATAGCTCTGCTTCTGCTGTCACAGCATCAATAAATAAACATAATGAAATTCATGACACGTTATTGCATTGCTCTGTATTGCCTCTATTCATTTAAAAATGATGAACATGTTTAAAATAACTCACTACCTGTCAAACGCCTGTAAGCAGTGCAGTCAGACTGGTGTTTTAAGAAGCATTTGTGAAGATCTTACAAGAGAGCTTGATACAACTTATCAAAGTAAAGATGGAAGTACGAGAAAACAGAACAATAACTACTTCACCTGAATCTGCTAGTACAGTTGTATCCAATATATTTACACTGTTCACCAAAGATATATATACTTATCGAAGCTACTCTGTCAATAAAAACCACATTCAGAACATTTTGAAAGCTATTCCCTGTCAATTAAGTTGCATATACATTCTATTGCTTCAGTTTTCCTGTCAATTCAACATACAATTCAATATTAACAGTACTGGCTTGTCAATAAGGCAAATCCGAATCCTATTAATGGAGTTATACTGCCACTATAATCGGCTTCCTATTTATCGAGCTCCCCAGTATTTGGGAAAGCTGTGAAATGGGATTATAAGGTTAGGTTACATACATCTGTCTCTCTATTACATAAATATTTCAGGAATTGTATCCTGTTGTGTAAAGAAACACGTGTCATCAATTTTTTCCATTACATAAACTTCAGATCACAGAATTGTATAATTGTTTACCGTTGCTGAGAAAACATTAAATCATCCTCATTCATTACATTGTTTCCTGCTTGTTTTAAGTAACACTGTTACTTTATAAGACAGTCTACTTGGGTGTCACACATATAGAAGTGCTAAGAGATGTATGCACTCCACCCCACCTGCACAAGATAATATCTGCTCCAGAAAATAAAAGGAAGAGATAAAACACATTTTAAGAACAAAATAAGAAGCACTCCACAATTTCAATGCTTATTTAGCCCTTGTACTGTGCTGTATAATCTTGGTGGAACTGAAGTTTGTAAGTATAATTCTAGTGTAAAAGAAACTCCTGGAAATAATTAATAAGAGGTAGTAGTTCGTGCATAAAAAAAACAGTAGAAGTTCAGCAAGCCTTCTATTTAACAGAAGCCTTAATGAAGTTGAATATTAGTTGCTTTTAACCACATTCAATATTAAGTAACTACTTTGACTGGATTAGCAGAATATACAACAGACCATTAAACCTGATTATATTAAAAAAAATTTTGCTTAAAAAAAAAGAAGAAAGAAAAAGGTAATTGCATTAAAATGCACTGGGCATTCTCTTGCCAAATTAACTCTCTAGGTCTAACTTCAAAATATGGATTCAAAAAAACATGGTCCAAAATGACAGTTAAAGGTCAATGAATCAAGTTGCCAATTATAATTTCTCGTAGCAGATGGGTGCAATGAAACCTAATGATTGAATTTTAAACGCTTTAATGCATCTTTTATGTCTCCCACCATATTGAGTCTACCTTAGTATTCCTAACAGATATTACATTTACAGCATAACACACTCAACTACAACTAGCTAAGTAGAACGAAATCTGCACTTTTCGCAATATCTATCTTATTTTAAGAATATCATACTGTGAACTCAAAATAGTAATACATTTGTGAGTGTATGATAGCATCAGGGATTTTTTTGATTTTTCATGCCAATCTACATGTTAAATATGAAGTCTGGAAATTAAGACATTAAAATTAGAAGAAAACTTAAAAAATAGTGCCTTGAAATTTAAGGATATGATCAAAGTATTTTTAAAATTTCAGAAATATTTTCCCCTGCTTGTGTTTAGAACCCTTTTTTCTGTACAGAAATAACCTCATCTTTTCTTTCTTTCTTTTATGCACACAGACTCTACAGTGCAATTGTGAGCTCCTGGCATTTTATTTTCAATTTTGAGACGTATCTGAGAGCTCTTACTCAGCAGGAATTCCCAGTGAAGCCAGTAAGTGTTGTAGAATATGTCCTATTCTTACCACTGCTGTTTTCCCATTTCTAAGACCAACATATCACAAATGTTTTCTGAACAGATAAAAGCTTATAAACATTGCAGTACTATATGGTGAAGAAAGAGATCAAATTATGGCCTTTTAACACTGACAAATTGCTTCTTACTCACAATATTTAGTAAGGGGAAACAGACACACTGGATATTTTAAATCTGTTAAGTTTGTGTTAACATCTATCCACTGTGTTTACCTTCTTCTGCTCAACCCATACTTTCACTAAAGGCAACAATAAAACTCCCACAAGCCATGACCTGAGGTCTGCTGAAATCAATGGATGTTTTCAAATTGATTTCAATCGCCCTTGGATCAGTCTGCTTACTTCAATTATGGGATAAGCGAGTCTTTACGTAGTGTGCTACATTCCCACAGATACATATGTTCTATGATGAAGAAATCAGCAAAGGAACAGGAAGAAGACTACAATAGTGATAGAAAACGAGAAGAAACTCTTAAATGTCATATTCCTTTACCCCAGCATATGGTCTTCTCTATGGACGGCATTTAAACATTACAACTAAATTTGTCATGGTAGTGACAGTGAAAGGTGATTAGCTAGGCAGCAAACACTGTGTGTGGCACAAGACTCTGGTTCTATGTTTCTTCCATACAGAGTGAAAAAAAACAGCAACAAGGATAAAGCAGGACTTGATTCTGAAGCCACACTGCCTGAACAGAAAACACACATGAAGAGGAACTCTGAAGCTTTCTTCCTAGGTGACGATCAGAAGAACAGAGGTAAATCTAGATCACCTGCTTTCTTTTAAAGCTGCAAACTTATCCCCTTCCTCTTCCTAAAATCCTTCCTCAGAAAAGCAATGAGTCACTGAAATACCTTAGGAACTAGAAAGAAAATCACAGATGTTAAAACTTACAATATTACCTTCTGTCTAATTTCTTATTTCAGCCATGAAATATTCTAATATTTGTTCTATTCTATCTATTCTAATAAATTCATCTATTCATCTAATAAATTCATCTATTCTAATAAATGTTGTTTATTTCAACATTTTGGTAAAAATCCCCAGCAAGGTATTCTATAAACATTTTGCAACAGGATACAAAGCCCTACTTTCACACAAATACCTTGGAATAATTATTTCCTCTTAGCACTAGAAAAAGACACACCATGAAATATGCTGCCAAAATAATGGCTAAATACATGACAGAACAGTAGATCATCAAACTTTACAGCCTCACATGCCTATGCAAGGAGATTTTCAACTGTAAAATGGTGATGAGCTGATTTATTATTTGTGACATAAGATAAATAATTTAGGCTTGCACAAATTTAGCAAGAGGTTCTGTCCCTAAATATATTTTAAAGTCATAACAGTCAAGTGCCTAGGATGAGGTACCTCATAAAATGGGAAGTTTGATTGAATACACCATGAATACAGTAGCAGTGGTCAAGCAAACTTGGACAGAAAAAATAAGGCCTTTCGACTGTACGGCTCTGTGTAACCATCCACAACTATCACTTCAGTGTTAACCTACTGCAATGTGTTCAGACAGGACAAGCAAAAAAATAGTTACTTTCTCAATAGGATCACCTCATCTAGAATACAAAATTCACTCATCTAGGGATCTCCACAGGTAATGTATAAACTTCTAGGTATTTAACGGTTGACTTTGACTTGTAAATTCTTAACAGCCTAGGAAAAAAAAGTTCTGGATTACCCCTCTCATTACAGCTTGCCATATTGAGAGCCTGAAATCAGATTTTTCTGTTAAAATAAGGAAAATCTACATAAGAAATGTTTTCTGCAAGGACTCTAGGATTAGGAAAAAACTTTCAGTTCCAAACCAGTATTGGCTTGTCAACATCTAGGACACTGCTGCAAGTTTCACCAGGGTTAGAGAGACTGAACATGAAGGCTAATATTTGACTGAGGGGCTACTTAGAATACAGTGATTAAAATATGGGTTTGTCTCTATATCTAACTAGCAGGGTGCTTACCCAGAACGTGAGCACTTTTTTCAAAGAGAATGCACGCAACAGCAATGGAAGAATGTATATGTATTTTAATTTTTTTATTAATTTTTTTTGGTTGTCGATTTTCAAAGAATATAGTTCATGCAACCTTCTCTAAATAATGTTCACACTGCAAAAGTCCTCAAGCCAATATCCAGAAGAGTGTGAGAGGAAGTCCCTTTCTAAATGGGAAAAAATCCAAAAACACAACAGGTACAACACAAGAAATTCCAAAAAAAACTCATGCAAGAGTTAAAAAATAACTGGTTAAAATGATTCATACTCTTTTTCCTGAATATTCAAACCAGATAATGTGTAACACAGACTAATGCTGCTCCCTGCAGGTGCATCAAGAGCCCACATGAAGCCACACCAACTTCCAGCTTCATTGGAATTCAACATGGAGTTAGTTGCTTAACAGCAGAGACTAATCTCCAGGAGCAAAGCCTTTGCCTGCAATTCTTCTACACGTATGCCCTCAAAACCTGTTTTCAGGTAGAAAAGCTCATTAGGAGATGAATTAGATTATTTCCATGGTAAGTTATTCATTCATGTAATTCCAAGACCATCTTAACTTACTGATGCTTCTTTCTAAATAAACACACCATTGTGCAACTGGGAATAAAACAAAGCTGCACAATAGTAAGAGACAACTACATAGCCTGCAGTTCACAATCAACTTTATTAATGTCACTTTAAATTCCTAAGAGTGAGTAAACTTGGGTTTGTTGGTTGTTTTTGTTTAAATCTTCTCAGGCACAAAGTAACACAATACAAACCGCTCTTCTAAAACACGCTAAGACCAAGAGCAAACTTACTCACTTACTGTGAAAATAGAATTCGGACCTTACTCCTAGGACCTTGTGTATCAAAATTCAGCATAGAGACTTTCTAAGGTAATGGTCTAGAGCCTATTCCTGAAGAAATACAGTAGGATTGTTGCTTTCACCTTAACCACAACATAATAAACAGCACCAATATAATGATAACCCAAGACACCAGCAACCTTAAGAATGTGCAAGGAAAAGCCAGATACTGGCAGGAATTAATCTGCCATTTTCACACATCTGCCCAAGGGAGGTATTGTAATTGCAAAAATTTACTTTTAGACTGCTGAGACTCATAGTAATTATGTTTCTTTTTAATAGAAATAGCCACAGGTAGTAACAAATTGGGTTTTGAGATGGGGAACCGGGCATGCATTCTAACCCAAATTACTATGTAATTTTCTTTATTATAAAACACTATAGAAAACCTATGTCTTAAAATTTAAATCAGAACAAAACCTTTCCTTCAAATAAACTCTTTTCCTCCCACGGCTATTCAACATGTATGCTTATTTCTTCATTTACTAGTATCAGCAAGACCAGTAAGACTGCAAGCAATTTGTCTAAAGATTCTTGCCAATACTAACCAAAATTCCTGAAGCTTACAATTGCTTAATGAAAATACTTTCTCTTGCTTTACTTTCCAGCAAGTAAAATAGACTAACAAGTAGGTCAAAATCTGGAAATCAAGAAAATCTTTCCTAAGGTTTATTTTTCCAGTATCAGGGGATGAAGAAAAGAGTGTGGGTGGTCTACATATATTTTAAATTAACTGAAATTAAAGTTTTCTTCAAAATTCTGGAAGCCTGTTTGAAACAAATGAGCACACGAAAATACTTAAAATTAGTTATTTCACACTTGAAGGAATTATTATTACATTACCATCACATTATTGCAATAATGAGACGTACACTGCTGGGAAATATCATATCTATGGAGACCAATGAATAAATAATAAAATAACTTTATCCGGTTACTTCTGCCCCTCGCAATACTGTATTCTGTTAGGCCTGAAAAGAAGCCACTGGTGGTTTAAACGGACAAAATACACTTACAGATCTAGACAAAATTAGGACAATGCATTGAAAGAAATAACAGAAAACTCCCCTCTTTTTCACCCCATGGCTACAAAGCTGACTGATACTTTCCTTGCCCCGGAGCTGCAAGATGCAAATTAGCATGGGGTTTTTAATACCTAACACAGTTGAAGGAAGCAAATGAGTGCTGATTATTCTCACTTGTCACTTGACTTATACCGTCCTTTCATCATTACTCTCAATCCTGAAGTTTGATAGCGGGATACACAGTTTTGAGCAAGATGTATAACTTCCACCGCGAAGTGGAAAATGAAGTCCTTCCTTATCTATACTCTTGCCTCGGGAAAAAAATGACAACAGCATTTGTCTCTAAACTTGATGCTTTCAAGGTTGTAGAAAAAGGTGTGGATTGACAGCATCTTCCAAAACACTGTTGTGTACAGATCATACACAATACATAAAAAAAATGGATGCACCTTGGTTGTTAATAATGTCTTTTATCCAGTTAGATAGTTCATATGAATCCATGCTGCTCTCTTATCTATGTATCTCCACATATGCATTCATGCACAGTGTTCTACTATCTGACATATAGTCTAGAAATCTAAATAGTGTCTAAGGCTTCATGGCTGCCATATTTAAAAGGCTTTTAAATTCATTATTTCCCAAGCACTCTAAATTCCACTATATTCTTATTGTCATTTGATCCACTGAAATGATGAAGAGATCAGAAAAGAACACACTTGGTACTTTACAGCTGTGGCTGGATAATCTTGCTCATGATCATCAAAGCAGGATTGTTTTTATGATCTTCAAATCTGCATATCAAATTACGCAAGTCTATGCAAAAAAGCAAAAAATATCAAATGTTCAGACATCAGGACTATCTCAGCAGAGTACTAGAGAATGCAGTTGGAGGCTGAGTGAAATGAACAGCTTTTGCAGCTTTGCAGTGTTTTTAAAGCAAAGGAGAGAAGCAACAGGGAGCAGTTCAGCTAACACAGACTAACAGATTCTAAGCTGAATTCTGCACATGCTTACGCACATCAGCAATTTCATTCCTGTAAGCAATCTATTTAATTCAGTGGTACTATTGACCTAAATTAAAATATTCACTTAATAAGTGTTTCATGGATCATGCCTTGAAAGACATAATGCTAACACAACGATACATATATAAGTTAGTTTCCATAGGTCTCGAAATTACTTATGCCCTGGTTGTGGGCATGATTCTGCTCTTCCTGGATTTGTGGGAAAGAAGTCTCTTCCTCAGTACTGGTAGGAACAAAGTCCAAGTGCTGAATCTGAGGTCCGTTATTAAAACATTATTCTTTTTTTTTTGGCCACCTTTAAAATTTTTTAGAATTTCAATATTTTCTGTAAAAATTAATGAAAATTTATTTAACCCACTTCAGCTCACCTTATTTTAAACTGAGTTGTAGTTAAACAATCTTAACCATAAGTGGTTGCTTAGCAATCAGCAACGAACGAGACGACAGAAACGTAGTAAGTAAAGAAACTGACTGACATGTTCTGCGTTTGAGTCATGGCATTCATTAAAAACAGCAGAATAACACCAACAGAAGTTTGAAACAAAATTCTATTAATAAAAGAATACATATAACTGTCTTTAAGGACAAATCATGCATTTAAAAGCTGCAAATTGTGATTCACATGTCTGCGCTTTATAAAAAACTTTCACTATTATTAAAAATACATTAAAATCCTTCAAATTTTGATGAAGCCATTATTTACCTTTTGTTTTTAATTCAATTGTCAAGTGTGCTTCGAATGATTTTAAAAACAGTATAGATCTACAAAGGAAGCAAGAGTTTGTAGCTTTGAAGACTTGAAATTGATTTTTAATGCACCAGCTTTCAAACACTACAAAGGCTGCTCTCTGCTGATAAAGACAGTAAACAAGAAATTGTCCTTTAAATGTTCCCTTTAATGTTTTTCTTTAATTAAAAATCAATCAAAACACATTGCCACATTAAAAATTTTAAAATTAAGACATTAAAAAATGTTTAAGGTTTTTGACACACGACACATTCAAACTATAATGAAAACTTCTGATGCTACTTTTGTTTATTTGTCGTAATTTAGACATTCTTTGCATGGTAAACATAGTAAATCAAGAAATAAAAACACATAACAGTGGTTTATCACTGACCACAGCTATTTTTATTGAGTAGAAATGTTAAAAATATGATGAAATTAAACTAGATGTTATAAAAGTACTGGAGTAAAACTCTTTTTGAATACCTTTAGGTTATTTTAATATATTGCTTTCCTCTAATCAGACCAAAGCCAATTTATGTAGATTAGTTCACATCCAGAGTCTCATTTATCCAACCTGTATTTATCCTTTGATCACAAAGCTTGTTAACTTAAATGGTCTTTTATTGTTATGATTCGTTTTCCCATAATTATGCAGTTTAAGTGCCTGATTTTTTTTTAATAAATATATGCAAACGCGCCAATCATATTCAGCAGTGTTATGCTGGATGCTCAATGAACTGTAAGAGCCATTTCGATACAATAAAAGTGCCTGGAACTGTTCCAGGGCAAGGACTGCAAATACCAGTAATCATAGTGTCACTAGAACTAGTACAGGCAAATACAAGCATGTCACATATATCAATAGATGGTCTGAAACACTGCCTGAAACTAATTTCGCACGTCTATCACCGCAAGATCTTACAATACATCGATCAGAGGTCCCACCCACACAGCTGAAATTATGCATTTGTATCTTGTAACAAGACTTTTCCTTTCCCATTTTAGAGTCTTCCTTTGGCGCGCCATGGAGACTACAGCACACAGCCACCCAGCAGGGAACCGCATGCAATTAGAAACTTTTCTATTATGGGTAAAACTATTCTGCGAACCAGAGGTACTCTGCTCTGATACATACGTCACAAAGCCAGTAGAAAGGTCCATGGCTAAAATAAGATACTGTTCATTTGAAAGATTTTAGTTGCCTAGATTGCTTATAACATACAAAATTGAAAATAGATTAGCATGGGGCTGATTGTCTTGAGGGCTGTAAGAGGAGATACCCCTCACTGCACAGAAGTGAGATGCAAATTGACCTTTATGCTGTCTCTCTGTACAAGTAACACTAATAACTGGCTGAAACTATGCAGTTACATCTTTATATGTAGAAGAACTCCTCAATTTCAGGACAAGTCTCTAGACGAAGAAGGGAGCTATCTTCTCATCTCAAGTAAGTGAGATGAATTGATCTTCTGCTATCCTTTCTGTACAGGTGACACCACTAACTAGTGAAAGCAATTCAGCAGAAGAAAGAGATGGTTCTTGTGTGACCTTAATAAGCAGGAACCGTATCAGCAGCCTTTGGGACTTAGCTAGAAAATATATGACTGCTCAAGCAGGTTATTTAAAGCACTGTCTAATATCCTAATTAACAGGGACATTCATATGAATTTTCTTGTTCTTGAATGTAGTACTTAATACTGGGTATTTTATCTAAAATGCCTAATAATTTATCTATTTTTTTCTTCCTTATAGGATTTACAGCAATTAATCCAGAATCTGCTCCTGTTAAAAAAAGAAATGTCTACAGCAGACTAAAACACAAAGGTTGCACTAAAAAGAGCATGACAAATATATTACTAGGGCTTAAAACATGCCCTGGCCAAGATTTATGGCAGGCTATACATTAATCCATTTCATCTCATCATATCAGCAAAAGTAGCAAAAACTAGTGAATCTCCTTGTTGCCTTCTTAAAAACATAACAAATGAAACACCTAAACTCAAGAAACTCTTCCCCAAAACCCCTTTTTCATTCTCTTCCTAGTACCTTTTACCTTTTTTTTTTTTCTATTTAGGTAAGAGCCTTCAGTCCCTTGAGAGTTTCACTTGTTTCCTATATTTTTGAACCCTTTAGTATTAATTTCACCACTTCTCTTCTTACAGCTGAAGTAGAGATACAATTGAAAGTATAATGCTCTCAGGCTATCTGCTGCAAAAAATTTGTCCCAACTGCTCTACTCTGACCTTGTGACTTCAAAGGATTGCTTCTGTACTTTTAAAGATAAAAACAGAGCTGTGTTTCTGCTCCGGTCAACAAATCATTGTTTAAGTTCCTTTCACAGAAAATTCTTACCTGTTGGAATATACTAGTACTAGTGTCAAAATGTCTTTTCTTTATACGTGCAGATACTTCTCAGTCTTGAAGAGGTATCTCAAGACCTCTGCCATGCGTCTTATATTTCTACCTCAGAAAGAAAACAACCCATATTACATACACTTTTTATATGTAGAATTAATGTCTCACGTAGTGAAACCTAAAATAAATTTGACAAGGCATTTTAAGTTTTGTAGAAACATCGAAATCAAAATAAATCAAGTAGGATCTTGAAAAATGTATATGTGCATATTACCCAGCATCTTGATGTTTCCTGAGGAGGAAGGTAGTGAAAAAGAAGAAAAAACGATGGAGAAAAAAAAGAAAAAAAAAACTTTTTTTTTTTTTTTCATTTGAAAACAAATTCCTAACAAATGTACAGCCAAATGTTGTGACTTGGGAAGAAATTATTTTTTTAATTACATTTTTGCCTTATTAGAAAAGCCAGGTGTATCTCTGCTTTCTTAAAACCAAGTGATATTTGTGGATATTTCACAAGCATCTAATGTTTCCATGTAACAGTAACTGCTGAATTTAAAGAATAATGTTATATTATGCACACTTTCAAAAAACTATGAAAGCATATGAAAATATATGTCCAGCAATATGTTCAGTGGAGTCCTTAATTTCTTCTTTCAGCTGCACACCTGATTATGTTACAGTTCACGTCATAGTTACATAATCTTCTGAATATCAGTTTCCTTAATTGCTTGTAAGGAAACTATAAGAAAATTTCTCAAAAAGATGAAATCTAACAATAAAGGGCCAATCATAGTATTCTTAGCTGCACTCTGTAAGGCTCTTTTAGTCACAATTTACTCTAGAACCACTGAAATCATTGATGAAGTCAAAATTATGCTATTGACTGAAATATGAGTAAGAACAGGTATTTTGATCAATGTGAGTAAGGATAACAGAAACCTGACCAAATCTATTGTTAAAATGTAACTCCTGAAAAGATCAGTCATCGAAATTGCACTGGTAATCACAAATTTGTGTGGATTTTTCCATTTAAGATTAGGTAGTGACAGTGAGCACCAAGATGAGGAGAGCTCAGACAGCCTTAAGAATCATTACGAGCTGTGATCCAATAAATCCTGCATGACTTGCTTCATGTCTTTTATTTTAACTGCACTAACTTTCTTCAACTCTTATACTTTATAAAACAGCAAGTTCTACAGAGATATTATTATTCTTAATTTATTGGTTAATGAGAATTTCTGTTCTGGCAATATCATTTTCTTTCTGATAATATCAGTATTCTACCTGACTTAAATTGTCTTTTTCTCTATTATTTTTATTGTTCTGTACTACAGCCTTTAATCTTTGAAATCTCTTTAGATCTCATATGGACCTATATATCAGGAATGATCCTTTTGAAATAATATTGCTATAAACAATACTGGCAAGGAGCTTAAGATCAAGACCAGAGCAGATGTAACACAAAACAGGAGCCCAATTCTGCTTTCTCTGCTTATTTCAGCAGCCAGGGTGGATGCCACAGTGAGCAGTATGTTGCCAGATCCGGTCCTAAAATATATGTCCTTTGTGTCACAGTACCTTAATGGAAAATGAAATAATCCTTCATAAAAATATAGAAAAGATCCTGTCCTGAAATTCTTACACAGCTGACCCTGGTATTGACTTAATTTAATATGTAAAACTAAAGCTACAGTACAACGTGATGCAAAATCATACTAACTGCAGACTGTATTTACACAATGCAAACATTCACAGGAGTTATTTTGCAAGATACCTAACCTTGTAAAACACAGTAAAATGTACCACAGTGCATCTTAGTCAAGTGGTTCTGAAGTTTCATCTGATGACAATTTAGTATCCTTAGATATAGCCTAGAATACGCAGCAGTGAAAATTTGGGAATTACAGAGTTCGAACCTGCAAACTTGCAAAGGTGTAGAACTGCCCCAGTATCCTCTTGGTGCAAAATGTTAACTTCTACTAGCTCTACCGAGAGAGAATAATATTCCTCATTTGTAGTAGAAGATACAGAAATAAAAAATGAATACCTCTGTTTTCAGACAGGAATTTAAATCACCGAGAATGAATGCAACTTCTGTGAGGAAATCTGCTTCTCCATATACTGCAGCAGCTGCAGACTTCTTTTTTCAACCTTGAATTTTCTGAGCTGAAGTTTCTCAAAGTAAAGCATGGAATAGTATATCTAAAGACAGAGCAGCACTAATATAGCTTATGTTTTTTATTTCCCCTGAAGACTCTGTCTTCTTAGGTACTACTAGACACCTGGCGACGAAGCTGCACTGGGACTTGACAGTAATCTGTTGACACATCACAAACATCAGGTGCCTGAAGTATTAAGAATGATCTGTACTTTGTCTTAAAATGCTACAGGACTGCCTAGTACAGCAGCTACGGTGATTCCCAGCTTGAGAGCTTCTTGCAACACAGTCATTCTTGCCTGCTGTTGTTTAGCGAAAGCCGTGACCACCGTTTTCTTTATTCACTCCCGTCTCATTCCTGACATATTTACAAACCTCTCGAAGTTGCAGCACGAGTATAATAAATAATCTCTAGGATGATCAACACTCCATGCATATGCAGATCGTTTTCTACACCACTGTTCTGTCATTTTGAGGAACCTGTTTCCAGAATCTATTTGTTTAGAGAAACTTTTTGTTTCCCTTTATCAATCCACTCTTTTATCTACGGGAAACGTGCAAGAAGAAATTGCGACCTGTCCACCCAGGGAAAGATGAACTGGTTAACTTTCTGGTAGGAGACATATGAACATATATGTGTATGCTTCTACATGATATTTCCTTTGCTAATGTCTGCTCTTCAAAATAAAGCAAAATCCTGTTTCTCTTCATCAGGTGAGTAGGTCAGCTTGATTAACTCACCAGAATGAGACAAAAAGAATTTGTTCTATTGTAGAGTGAATAGAAATCTTCTTTCAGCCATATAGAGATTCAATTTTCTCCTGCTTTCCTCTTTTTTCTTCCCAATAAATATTAATAGTTGGGACCTTAAGTGATTCATGGAATTCTGAATCTGGCAATAAGAGTTGTATAGCACGGGCCTATATTTTAAAATTATTTGCCTTTTGAAAGCATTGTTTCTAAAGTAGGTTTAGAATATTATTGATGAAGTTAAAAGCAATGAAACATGCTGTTCAAACTTCCCACTGTGTAACCAAATACTGTTCTTCATACACATCAACTTCATGTGTGCATCAAATTAGAAATGTTTTATTTTCAGAGGCCCTCAGCACTTGCAAGTCTCTTGGCCAAAGCTGGAGGTATACTGTATCCTTGGCTACCCATACAAAATTTTATACATACATATATGTATGCATTTTTAAATTACTCAGTTTTTATAGTACTGAAGAAGTTCATTGATTTGTATAAGTAACACACGCAACTTTGGCACATAGCTGGATGTTACAAAGCAGTGAGTAAACAAACAACTTGTTAAACCGTGTGACTGATGTATAACAGAAGTCACTTAAAGAGAGGCAAGATTACACCACTCTTGCACATATCAGGCAGTATTTTATTCAACTGCCGGTCATTTTGAGTCGGTCTGAAACCCACAGTCACCAAGTGACACTTTACTCCACAGGTATTCATTGTTATAAGCTGGGCTATCTGTAGAATAAGATACTATTAATGAGAAATAAGATAATCATAAAGCCTATTGACCTTATTAGCTCTTACTGCAAAGCAAAAAAAAAGTGTTTTGCGTTTCTAATAAGAGTGAGAAAATTAGGATCTTATCAAGAAATAAATTATTTATTTGATTTTAAAAATTTATAGACTCAATTGGATCTAATAAGTAATAATATAATATTTAGTATGTGTGTGCATATATATCCATAGATATATAAGCCTGTGCACATATATATATATATACAAAATTTAAGTTTTAATAACAGGCTCCTGCTAGAGAATTCTGCCATTAAACACTTGCCGAGAAAATGAGAGTGAAGAAAAGCAGTTTCATTGTATGAATTATATACTGTGAAATCACCATAGTTCAGTAATATATCTGGAGAAACTAAAGTGAATATTAGCTGGAGAACACTTACACAGTCATCAGCCATTCCCTTACTGAGGTAACGAAGAAAACTGCTTTTCTGAATTGACTAACAAAAGGAGATGATAAAACAGCTGTTTGGATTCTGTATCTTTTTTCCACTGTCTATACCTTCGATTCCTAACTGCGCAATTTACTTTTCCAGACACAGGTTTCCTGGAGTGATTAAGGATGTAGTAGATCCAGAGAGAGCGAGCTGATCCTTTACTATTTCTCCCCAAGTTTGCACATTGAATTTTACATGAGGCAGAAGTACAGGACCAGACACAAAGTAGCATCTACATTACAAAATGCAAATTTTATATAAAATTTACTCCAGGGACGTGGAGATGGACAGTACAAAATGTACTTTAGTAACGCAAAGTTATAGTGAAGAGGACCAGATTTTCCCATCTAGCTACTTAAAGTCTGGGCCTTTCCTAAATAGAAGCCAACTACTCTGTTTCATTGTGTCTTTGTTTTGTCAATACAAATACAAAATGTAGTATCAATAAGTATGTTTGAACAGGTTGTTCACTAGGGAAAAATTAATGTTTCCTAATCTACTGGCTGGACCATCTGAACATCCTAAACACCCTGTGCAGATATTCAAGAAAAGCATAACCAATATTAGATATACCCATAAGTGCTATGAGGAGTTACGGTTAACATTTCCCACAGTTGTCACAATGAAAACTCTTATACAAACCACACCACACCTTTTTAAGGGAAGAAATTCTCTTTTAGCTTTATATAGATCTCAGAAAAAAAAAAAATCATGATTGATATTATACAGTGAACACTGTAAAAGAAGGAATCATATTTTCCATTGGGATTTTACACTACAGTTGAATCTTTACTACTCAGTAGCATCAATACATGAATTAATTGCTTTATATAGACATTACATGGTTGTAGGAAAGTATAATTTTCTGTCTTTTAGTAACTATTACACTTGTCAGTAGGAAAAAAATGTGGGTGTTTTTTTTAGCATTCTGACAACTCCATTTTACAGTAAAAAAGTTGACATTACTTAAGCAAGTGTCTTTGAAAGTTATTTGGCTTTTAAAGCACGAATTAAAAATCAAATTATCTCCGGTTGTGCCCCAACCTAAACTCTTTCCCGAAGTGTCACTTTTTGTTAAAATCAATTTCAGAATTTAAGTATTGCTCCACTCACCTAATTGATAGCAACACAAATTCATGATAGGCATAAAATGAAATAGTTTCTGTGACACCACTCAACAGTGGATTGAGGGTTAGTTTACAGTGACCTTGTACAGGCAGCCTTTTTTCTTTGTTTTTCTTTTTTTTTTCCACAGTTATAAATATTCAGTTTACAGGCTACCAGTTACTGGAATTTTGGTTACTTAACCTGCCAACTACCAATAGCTTCTTCTAGTTTAAAACCCTAGATGCAGCTGGCAACTAGAACATTCGGTGTACACAGACTGGAGAGTATGATAACTCAAAGGTATTATGAATTGTATTTTGGTACAGCAAGTGTCTACAGTGCAACTTCTTTCCCACTAGCTGCATACACAAAATGAGTCTGTGTCACTTCTGATACACTCAGCTCATTCCCCTATGACTCAGAACAGCGTATTAGGAGAACCACAGGATAAAATAGATATAACATTTCAAATGTATTTAATAGTCATTATCCAGAGCCTGCTTTCAATCCAAATGTTAAAAATCACTTTGGAACATACCTGTAGTATTTGAACATTAAGCTGCATTAATCATGAAGTAATACTTTAACTTAAATCAACTGGAGCCAAAATCTGCCCTCACCTTCACTCTGAGTTCACTGCTCTGGAATACATCTTCTGAGTTTGGACTTTAAACTACCTGCTAAAAATTAAGCCATTGTTTGATTAGCACCCTATATCCAATGGTCCAAATTCTGCCATTTCTGACATTCACGAAAGTCGGTAGAGGACAGTGAGGGTATAGCTGACAGCAGAATGCAGCCCAGCTGTAGTTTCTAAATGAGCTTTGGTAGAAGAAAGAGCATGTAAGTCTTTCACTATAAAGCAATCATCAATATTGACTCAGGCTACTGGAAATCTGACTAGTTGTTTTGCTGTTCTATGACAGGATGTGAGTTTTGTTAACATTTGGGGGTAGGAGGGAATCACCACATATATTTTCTTGCTATTTGACTAAGCAAAATTTTCAGCGCTGAAGGTTTGGTTCTTTGTGGGGAGAGGAGGAGGCAATGGGGCCCCAATGATACCGTTCTGTGTCAAAAAAAAAAAAAAAGGTATGTAGATATATTCTAAAGAAGGAAATTAAAAAAATTAAAACCATACATTTTGGAAAGACAGCTTGTATTTACATACAGGATTGGAGGGCTATAATACACTGTTGCAATAGATGTCCTCAGTGTGTAGGGTTTCTCCCATGTCCTGCTTGTTACTGCAGATGATATGACTGCTTCAGAAATGCCCTCCCTCTTCTCCACCCCAAACCAAAGCAAAGTGAAACCTGTGGAAGCGCCCACCTCTGTCTGATGATCTTCTGGGAAAACACCCCAGCGTGCCCCGAACGTACTAAATGCCTGCCTGCACTCTCGCGTGCACCTCTTTTGCACTGCTGTAACACTTGTTTGTTTCAGTGGGCATTTACTTTCGAATCACACAGGAAACACCAGTGTGACAGCAGAACCAGACCCACCACATGCGGTCTGGTTCCACTTCAAGTCCACCTCTCTTTAGTGACTTGTGTTGGTCGCTCCAGGGGTGCCTTACAGCAGATTTCACTGCAGACAAAAGGTAAAGTTAAACCAGCGTCTAAAGTGAGGTCCAGGGTATTCTAAAAGTCTCCTACCTGAATTATGGACATCCGGCTCGGGGGAGCCTCGCTGGCGTTAGTCCCTTGCCCTGTGAAGCTGGTGTGGCAGCCCACATGTCCCTGGGGTACAGTCAGGTTGTTGGAGGCGGGCTTCAGGTACATCACCTCAGACCTGGGAGAGCTGAGGGGCAGGCGGGTCTGGTAGTCAAAGTACATGGGTGAGGTGGCCAGGGATGGGCTGCTCACCACGTTCATGACATTGAGGGGGCCCCGGCTGTCCTCGCCCTCACTGGGCACCAGCATAATGTCATTCTTGCTGATCTTCTTCTTCTTGCCCTTGCTCCCTCCACTGCCACTGCCTCCTCCTCCCCCGCCACTGCCTCCCCCTCCTCCCAGCTGAGGGTGGCTATACTCAGCAATGCGACAGTTATAGGTGCGGATCTCCTTGTTCTCTCGCTTGCACTTCACGGCAATAGTGATCATGGCAGCCAGCAAGATGATGGAGACAGTGCTCAGCGTCACGATCAGGGGCAGCGACAAGTCCCAGTGTGGTCGCCGATGCTGCTCGCCATTCACCTGCGGCTCACCAGCCTCGGGCAGGGGCCCCGCCAAGGCCCTGACAATGAGCTTGGCCACTGCGGAGAGGCTAGGCTTGCCATGGTCACTGACTTTTACCACCAGTTCAGCCACAGGGCTGAGCTCCTCCCAGTAGGGGTGCAAGGTTCGTATCTCACCGCTAGTGGGATCCATCTCAAAGAGGTGCTCCTCATTGCCTTCCACAATTTCGTACGTGAGGCGCCCGCTCTCCCCAAAGTCACTGTCCAGGGCACGGACGGTGCCCACGGGGTAGCCCACACCAGCATTGCGTGGCACCTGCAGCTCGGCGGTGTCATTGATGAGGGTAGGCAGGACAATGAGGGGTGCATTGTCATTGACATCGAGCACGGTGACACGCACCGTTGCATTGCTTTCACGGTGGGGTGAACCCGAGTCCTTGGCCAGCACACGAAACTCAAAATGCTTTGTCTGCTCGTAGTTGAAGCTCCTCAGGGCGTAGATAGCACCATTGGTGGGGTTGACAGAGACATAGGTGTAAATGGAGACGTCGCCCACATGTCCGGGCAGAATGGAGTAAGAAACTGTCCCATTTTGGCCCAGGTCAGGGTCCTGGGCCAAGACAGAGCCCAGGTACTCTCCAGGGATGTTGTTCTCAGGCACCTGTAACACGTAGAGGTTCTTGCTGAAGCGGGGTGGGTTGTCATTCTCATCGAGGATCCGGACGGAAAATGATTTGGTGGAGTTGAGTGGGGGGTTGCCCCCATCACGTGCCACGATGGTCACATTGTACTCGTCCTGCGCCTCGCGGTCCAGGGGCCGGTCAGTGACCACAGTGTAAAAGTTGTCATAGTTCTCCTCCAGGGTGAAAGGGACCGCTCCGGGTCCACCGCCACCGCCCAGCACCCGGCACTGGAGCTGCCCGTTCTTGCCCGAGTCACGGTCGGTGACCCGCACCAGGGCAATGACGGTGCCTGGTGGGGCAGCCTCACTCAGTGCTCCCTGGCGAACGGAGACAAAGCCAATGGTGGGAGCATTGTCGTTGCGGTCGATGAGGCGGACGGTGACCTTGCAGTGAGCGGGGATGGGATTGGGCCCCAGGTCCCGAGCCTGGACATCGATCTCAATGAGGCCGCTCTCCTCGTAGTCCAGGTTGCCCTTGACACGGATGAGGCCACTCTGTGGATCGATGCTAAACAGGTCACGGACGCGCTCGGGTGCGTAGCCACTGAAGGAGTAGAGCACCTCTCCATTGGTACCCTCGTCGGCATCGGTGGCATTAAGGTCGATGACGGCAGTGCCCAGTGGTGCATTCTCTGGCAGTTCTACCACATAGGAGGCCGCCTCAAAGACAGGGCTGTTGTCATTGGAGTCGATGAGTCGCACGTTGATCTGCACCGTGCCTGAGCGTGGTGGGTCGCCGCCATCCAGTGCCGTCAGCACTAGGGTGTGGTGACTCTGCTCCTCGCGGTCTAATGGCTTCTGGATGACCAGCTCCGGAAACTTTGTGCCGTCACCGCGGGACTTGACGTCGAGGGAGAAGAGGCCGTAGTCATCACGGGTGAGCAGGTAGGTGCGCAGCCCGTTGTCCCCAGCGTCCGGGTCGTGGGCGCTGGTGAGGGGGAAGCGAGTGCCCGGCGCAGCGTTTTCTGAGATGTCCATGTCCACCTGGTCAGAGGGGAAGGCCGGCGCGTTGTCGTTCAGGTCCTGGATCTCCACCTTGATCATGCAGATCTCCTGGTCGTTGGCGAACACCTCGAGGGACAGCTGGCACTTGGCGCTGCGCCGGCACAGCACTTCGCGGTCGATGCGCTGCTTGGTGTAGAGCAGCCCGCTCTCCCCGTCCACGTCCAGGAGGTGCGGGGCCGAGTTCTCCAGCACACGGAAGGTGGACTTGGGGCCCCGACCGCCCCCGGGGCCGCCGCCGGGTCCTCCGCGCTCGGCGGGCAGCATCCCGCCCCCCGCCGCGCCGGCCGCCAGCCGCGCATCGCGGCCGATGTTCCCGATGACCGTGCCGGCTCCCTGTTCCTCCGGCACCGAGTAATTCAGGTTCTTCAGCGACAGGGCGGGAGCCCAGCAGAGGAAGAAGCAACAAATGGAAAGGTACATCCCCGAGCAGGGGTGGGGGCGGCAGCAGCTGCAGCGGCGACCAGGGTTGTCCCCGTCTTCTCTGCCTCCCGCGGCTGAGCTTGCTCTTCCTCCTCCTCCTCCGCCGGCTGTCTCTCTTTTTTTCTCCTTGCTTTCTCTCTCCCCACCCCTGTATTTCAAGTTCCTGAACCTGTTGCTCTAAAACATCTGCAGAGACACAGGATGAGAGGCAGCAAATGGACCATGTAGCTCGGAGGGAGGGAGGGAGGAAGGGAGGGAGGGAGCAATCGGGGGGGCCGGAGGAGGGGGGAGCAGCTTCGGCAGCGTTTCAGCAGGCGCTTGCCGTGCTTGCAGTCCCCTCGCAGTTACTTCGGCTGTCCAAGTTCGGCAGTGGGAGGATTTTAAAAAAAAAAAAAAAAAAATCAGAAAATTTGCAAAAGGTCTTCTCCTCCGGGCAGGCGAGGTGTTCCCGATCCTTGAATCCCCGCAGATGTACAAGGAATAATAAAAATAACAACAATAATAAAAAATCGGCAGCAGTGGTAGTTTTTCTAGAAACGATCAAAAATATTTTTTTTTCTTTTAAGAGTGTGTATGTAGATATACAGAGGAAAGGGGGGGGTGGCCACAGGTCTGTGAGCAGGGGTAGAAAAGCTCATTTGCTACTCATGGCTTGCGATGCGATTGATGGAGCGAAGGGGTGGGAGAGAGACAGAAGGGGAAAAAAAAAGTCTTGGCTTGTTGTTGAAGCCCTCTTCGTGTGCAGTGAGAGGCAGTGAAATGTCTGATTGCACCGCGGGGCTGTTGGTTTTCAGGGAGTGTTTTGCTGCATTTAGAGATCTAATCTCGCATTGCTTGCGGCGGAGAGCTGCATCTCGCTGCCACCGGTATTTCCCCCCTCTCAGTCTCGTACACCCTCACTCTTTACTTCCCGAATCAGAAAGCGAGGGAAGGAGGATTGCAGGGCAAGAGGGGGAAACAGAACACACATGCAGCCCTCCCCCGCCAACAAAAACTAGCGTCCGGATTTGTAGTTTCCTTTCTCTCCCTCTACTACCAACCTCACACTCTTTCTTTTGTGGGGGAAAAAAAATTGAGAAACCCACCAGCTGACGGTCGTCATTAGCAGTAAGTATATATTTTGAGAGAAATCGAAGGCGGTGCTCAGCCAGACAGACGCACACTCGGGTTTCTTTCAGGCAGGCCAGCAGCCGCCGCCACCACCACGTCCTTTCCCTCCCTGTATCTACGCGTGTGTGCGTATGCGTGCCTGAGGAGCTGCACTTTCCTCAGTGCTGTTTAATTCCAGTTTGCTTTTCTCTCCAGCCGAGAGGAAATCAACAGGCAACCCATGGCTGGACGCATAGATTAAAAAAAAGAAAGCGAGAGAGAGGAGGGGGGGGGGGGGGGAAGGGGAGGGGGGAGAGAAAGAAAGAGAGGAAGAAAAGCCACCACACGCACACACACTCTCTCTCTCTTAGTCTCTCGCTAAAAGGAAAACAGTCTCTGTATTCACAGGGCTGCGCTGTCAAGTGCCTCTCTTTTCTTTCTATTCAGCATCTCCTTCCAATGACACTGCTGCCTAGTCCTCTTCATTTAGGGGAGGGGAGAAGAGGAGGAAAAACAATCCTGGCGATGAATAAAGTGGGAGATCTTTTTAATCGGCTCATTCGCTTATATTAAAACCTATGCGGTTCTGCGATTGGCGTGATGCATTTTTTGCAGTCCTTTCAAGCTTTAAGCAGTCTCTCCGGGCATCTCGGTACAGGGGAAAAGAGCGGCGGCAGCGCCAGGCACGTCCCCCCTCTCCGACATACCCTTCCCAGCGGTAAGGTGTAGGAGGTAAATATTGGGGAAGGGTAACTGAATTTTATTTCGGGTTCTTTTAAAAACCAGAAATAAGTGAATGGCACATCCAGAAATGCAGGTGTTTCAATCTGCCGGATGAGTAAGATCCAGCGGAACAAATCACATTCGCTACCGCCTCATGTTCCTCCCTTCACAGACATTAGTTGCACCTTCTTCCTAACGCTTCTCTGACTCACTCTATAGACAGGGAAAAACAAAAACAAAAAAAAAAATCAGACTTATATTTTGGAAGGGGGGGGGGGGGGAAGGAAAAAGAGAATTGGGGGGGTGGGGTGTCGGATCCAGCTACACTTTTACTATACCTCTTTCTCCGGGAGACTGAGGATCAGGAAAACAAGGCTGTTATCCACTCACTGGCACAGAGGCGCGTCTGTCTCCCGCTTTGCTGAGTGTTTTTAACCACCTTTCCTCAGTGTTATGTGTGAAACAAATCAGAGATCTTTCATATTAAAAGAAAAAAAAAAACCAAAACCACCAATGAAAAGCATAGGTTCCCAATACATAGCTCACAGATCTAGTTCCGAGTCTCAGTTCTGCACTGTTTTTTTTTTTTTTCTCTCCTTTATTTGAGTCCGGACCCAGAGTACACAGTTAATTCTGCAACCTGTGGCGGAGAGGCTCTCAAAAGAAAAAAAGAAGGAAAAGCGAACACTCTTCTCTGTCTCATCGGTGGGTGGCCCCTTTCGGGCGGACGGTCGCCAGTCTCAGCCGAGCAGCACGCGAAAGGAACGCCGATCTCCGACAAGCCAGATCCATTCCACCAGCCGCCCGCAGGGTAAGCGGAGAATTCGCAGAAAATTCAACAGTTGGAGCCGCTCTCTCTCTCCCGTCCCCCCCCCCCCTTCCGCCTCCTCGCCTCCCTCACTGCAGCACCAGCGGGTACACAGCGCCCGCCCAGCGCCGCTCGCCGACTGCCTCTATTCACCTCACGCCGCGGCTTAAACACCGATACGGGTTCCCCGCCAGCCAATCGGCGGAGGTGGAGGCGGCCGGCCCCGGCGCCGAACCTCCAATGGGAGAGGGCGGGCAGGCGTGGGTGGGCGTGGCCGCGGCCGGCTGCTGGGTTGCCATTGATTAGATCGGTTCGGTGGGAGACGCGCAAACGTGCGAAGCGCTCGGGCGGGCGGGCGAGCGGGAGCGCGGGCTGCGGTGTCTCGTCGCCGCGCCCCGCAGCGCCGCGCCCCCGGCCTCCCTTCCCCCCCACCCCCACCCCGCCGGCTGCGTGTTAGTTATTTATTTATATATACACCCATCCTTATTTATTTATTTTTAAGACATACGAACGAGTCTTCCGGAACGGCGGGTGGGGAAGCGGGGGTGGGGGACGGGACACGCACGCTACACCCCCGCGCTCCTCCAAAGCACTGACTGCGCAGCGCCGTCCCCGAGTCCCCCCGGGGGGCCGCAAAGCCTCCCCCGCCGCTCCCGGGGACGCATGGCCGGGGGGGGGGGAGGGGTGTGTATGCGGATGAGGACTCCCTCCCGCCCGCCCCCGCCCTGAGGGAGCCGCCCCGAGGGGCAGGTCCTGAGAGCAGGAGCACCCCCCCCTCCCAGTTAGGGGACCGGGGAGGGAGGGTGCGGCGGCAACCCCCTCCCTCCCCACTTCGTCCGCCGTTGCGGGGCTCGGGGCCGTGGCAGCGCCCTCCCCTCCCCTCCGCTCCCCCCCGCCGCGGCGGGAGGGTCTGGGCTGGGGTCGGCGGGCGCGGGGGGAGGACGGAGGCTGGAAAGGTGAGTGCTCGGAGCGCCAGTCTCGACCCGCGAGTTACCGAAATGAAGCTGCCATTTGTGAGCTGCGAGTGGCGGGAGTGGAAGTGGCATGGATCGTTTAGCGGGAAAAGGAAAAAAGAAAAAGAAAAAAAAAAAAAAGGAAAATCAGCTCTGGAGCAATTATAAGACGCTCCTGACAATTATTTTGGGAGCGGCTCTTAAAAGGTCCAGGTAAGGAAACTGCTCTTTCTGCTGGCTCAGTGGGGTAATCTTCAGCCCTTTCTCAGTTACCGTGTCCATGAATGTGGTTTGACTTGGAGAAAGTGTGACAAATTTACAAATTCAAGTAGGTGTTCTTTCTAGACCCATCTTCCCGTCCTGAAGACCTCTTCGTGGCTTTGAAAATGATAGTTTGCCATGCGGAACGCGTCTGCTAGTAACCATTGTAAAACTAACGCTGTGTTAAAATGCAGTAGTATATAAATAAACTGCACGTAGGTTAGTGACAGCGTAAAATCACCACTCTCAGACGTGCCAACTTTCTGTGCGAGAGCGACAGACAGACGAAATAAAGGATATGTTTACAAAATGAGCTTTGCTTGCTGAATGAGGGCTTCAGATTGGCTGATGAAAATCGGCGTATTCAGCCAAGCCGCTTGTTTGGAGAAGTTCCCTATGGGAGCAGCACAATTTAAAAAAAAAAATGGAACAAACAACAGAGTAAGCCCCTGAGCTATCAGGAGACCTCGTTTCACTCTGACTCGAGTCCTCTGCTTTCCTTTCCTTATTCCGTAGCCTGTGCCAAACCTGCAGGATGTCCAGAGATTACCTAGGCAAGTTCTGCTAATTGGGGGGGAAGGGGGGTGGGGAAAGAGGGTCGTTGCAATTATGTCATGGCTCCCTCTAGCGTGCTAGAGGTACTGCTGCATTTGGGGTATGTACCCCTGTCTGTCTGTATGTGCGTCTGCGCGTCTGTGTGTGCGCGCCGAAGCCTGCATCCGCACGGCAACTCCAGCTCCCGTTCCGAGGGAGCAGGAGAGCACCAGCAGGACAAAACGATAATTTCACTGTTACACTGGCATATACTACGTAATATGTTTCTGACAGTGTTGCTCGTGGTTTACTTATGTTGAAAAAAAAAAAGCCACAAAACCCAAGATGAATTTGACTTTTTTTGGAGGAGGAGGCGGCTGCTGTCTCCAGCCTCGTGGATGCCTTTCTCTTTTTTTATATGACTCAGCATTACACAATAAATACTCTGCCTCCACAATGAAGTCAATACACTGAGGGCACTCTGCAGTTTGTAAAACAAGTACTCAGACCTCTGAATTAAAGGGAAAACTATCTAACCCTTTGTCCAAGTAAGGGAGTCTTTGCTTGTAAAATCTACCTTTTTTTTATCAAACATCTTGCAGCTTACAACATCCCATTGATACCAACGACATGCGTGGAATACTTAGAGGAAAAATAAAATCTGAATCACTAGCATTAGATGGCTGACTACCAGGTGATGATCATAAATAAAATGCTCACCCCTTACCCTACAAGTCACTGTGGTTTTTAGTGTTCACTTCAACAGAGCCACTTTTTAATACTCAGTTTCAGGTATGGGCGATTATTAGCAATTTCTAATGGTTTATTGGAAATCTTGTCATCCTGACATCTTAAAAAATTGTGGCTCTTAAACCCGATAGATACTTAAGTGCCTAACTGGAAAAAGCCAGACAAAAAATTACGCCTGCATATGAATATATGGCTCTGCCAGGCTGATGTTTGTTACGTCAGGCCGTTTACAACAACAAAATGATATTTATTGATTTTAATCCACCTGTGCAAGTAATGAATATTTTATTTGTTTTATGATTTTACAGTATATCTAAAATGCATCTTCTGTCAAATTTGTAGCACACACTACATATTTGATAGCTTAGACTGACATAATTTTCTATGCATTCATCAGGAAATGGTTGCATTTTTCAAATAGAAAAGTCAGAAATAATATGTATGAAGGTAATGACAAGGAGTGCCAGTAGTACCCATATGCTGTGCCATGTCAATGTGTATTGAGCATAGAGTGCATATTTATTGGGGAAAAAAAGTGAAACAAAATAAACCCCAAATTTAAAAGTGCTTATTAATAGCTTGGTGAGAAAGCTATACTGTGGAGAGGCTAATACATAGACAAAATGAAAATCCTTAGTGATAGGAATACACATATAGAAAGCCTAGACTGTCTGGTAGATCAAGAAAAACATAGTAAATATACACAATATAGGAGAAGCTCAGCAAAGGAACAAAGTCCAATATAACAGCCCTAGCAATAACCTATATATTGAGGGGTTAAATTATGCTTTGGAAAACTACTTTTTGATACTTGAAATGTTTGTTCATTTGAAGCTGTAGTCTGACATCAATCACAATAACTGATATTAACAGGACATATTTCAAAACCAACTTATTAAAAAATGCTGATTTATCTTGAACATAGTAGAACAGTATTCAGATTTTTTTGGGGAAATTTTCTTAACAAAATCTAGCACTTTATTATTCTGTCTTCATCAAAGAGAGGTAAACCTTTCTACTTTCAAAAAAAAAAGGTAATAAATAAGACATATCCTCAATCAGAAGTGTTGAAATGAAAATATTTTGTCTCAGTGTGGAGGGTACTTAAGCATAGCACAAAAGTCTCCGAAAAAATAACCCTAAACAAATAAAAGAAAATAGGAAGGCTATGAAAAAATCAATATAGTTAAATGTCGAGGTTCAACATTAAAGTTATCTGAGCCTAAAATGTGTTACTGGGAAAGCCCAAATCCAATTATCTTGAAAACAATAGTAAGAAGTAAAATTAGAAAGGCCAAGGAGGGAATTTGAGGAGTGAAGAATCCGTATATAAGAGAATGAATTACCTGCTACAAACCAAGCATATGCTTTATCAATATGAGCAAGCCATGACAGAATGGGTGGGCCTAACATTTGGTCAGCTATAAAAGAATAAGTATTGCAGAGAAATTAATTTTCTGTAGTCTAGTACTCATAGCAAGTGAAGACATTTCCTCTGGTCAACTCTTTTTTTAGTAACAAAGATAAGATGTGGGTGTGTACTGAGGTGTCAACAGAGAGACTCCTAAAGAGTGAAAAGCATCTGACTAAATGGTAGTCATCAAGTGTTCTTACAGAATCTGAAAATGAAGTAAATGATCTGTTAAAAATATGTAGTCGTTAAGATCAGTTACTATGTGTGAGGATTGAAAGGTACAACATCTATTTGTCTTTTAAAAGGACTAAAAGGGTGATCAAGGAATCACGGTGTGGCAAGCTTTACTTTTAGTACTAGGAAAATCAGTTAAAATGGTAATTAAAAATAGAAATTATATGGCATCTACAGAAATGTAAGAGAAGTACTGTTCAGAAACTCAATGAAATCAATAGAAACCTTTTCACTGATTTGATTCATCCCATAAAAGCAAAGTAGTATAACTTACATAGATTAAAAGGATATTTCTTCTGTTTATTAATATTATTGCAAAGTAGCAACAGCACCATAGATAAAATTACTTTTATAGCTTTGCATGTAAGCAGTCTTACGTCAATTTATATGTGAGTCCACACCAGCAAGCCATGTAGAAAAGAGAATAGCTGCTGAGAAAGGGAACAAGAAATGACAGTGCAGTAGATAAAGGCAAGAGTAGGTGAATGTCTGCAAATAATGTTAGGGGACTAACAGAGGGGCAGGAGCCAAGAAGAGAGAGAAATAGGAAGAGGTTGCTGAAGCGAAGCATTGGGCTTTTTAAAAAGACTTCAGGGAAAAGGAATTCAC
The DNA here is from genome assembly GCF_030867145.1 of Opisthocomus hoazin. Lineage (NCBI taxonomy): Eukaryota > Metazoa > Chordata > Aves > Opisthocomiformes > Opisthocomidae > Opisthocomus > Opisthocomus hoazin. The sequence goes on along the minus strand of NC_134414.1, from coordinate 40,985,594 downwards.
AAGCAGGAGATAAGCCTGAGATTGTCACTGAAACTGTTGATACCTACGTCTTCTATCTAGCTGGGAAGTATTGCATTTACAGTTGTACCTGTGTCATTTTGGAAACAAACAAACAAACACACAAACACAAAGATTCATTAGCCTTACAGAAAGGGTGACTTGTTAGGCCACAGATAAGTTGCTTATGAGTTGGATTCTTCCACCTCTTTTCAGGCATGTTACCTAAGGACTGTTTAGCACAGAATACAGAGACATTTTTTTTTATTATGGTGAAAACTGATCCCACTTTGAGATCAAACCCAGCGTGTTTCAAACAGACTAAGCAGAAGTTTTCTTAATGATTTTAAAAAGAAAGCAATTTATTTAAAAGCAATCAAACTAATGAAAACTGGTTTCCTACAGGTGTGTCTCTTAATTTTCCCACTGCCACTACTACCAGCTTCCTCCTGTGTCTTTAGTGACGGTTACCCTTCAGATGTGAGTGGCTGGCTGAGAGTGACGTGCTGCTGGGGCAGGCAGCAGCTGCCTGGAAAGGTGCAATGGCTACTTTTCCTTCTCTCCATTAGGCTAGCAATTTATCTCCCATGCATACCCACTAACTGGAATAAAACATAAACTATGATCACCTTTGAAATGTCTATCCCACTTGCAAATTTGATTGAAATTGGCCAGTGCATCACAAAGTCACTGGGCAGAATGACAGAAAGACAGAGAGACGCTCAGGTAATTGTCAACTGGCCTGTTTACTTACACAGCCTCCTTTAAAAAAAATAGAACATTAAAAATTAAAACATCTTAGCCATTTTATTATAACATGACACTAATCCTGGGGGTATGATATGGCACAGTAGTATGATCATAGGATATGACTTGGCATGTTGTTAAAATGCATGCACTGACATTACCAGTGAGTTCAGAATATACTCTGTAAGTATAGATACTAAATTTTGTAACATAGAATCAAAAATGTTTGCTTTTTCAGATAAAGTATATGCTCTGAAGCATTTAGAAACTGCTCTGAAGCAAATATTTTATATATTTTTCTTAAACCTGGCAATTTTTGTTCTCAGGGTAAATTGCATTAAAACACATGGAGTTTAGCAATATTTTTTGTTTCACTAAATAATGAAGAACTTTACTGATGAAAATCTGTTGGGAATTATTTGTGACAAGTTTGTTAAAGATTAGAGCACATGCACCCTTTATTGTTATAATGATTTAAATGTTTAGAAATTTATAAACGTCTTTAAATTCATTAAAGACTTGGTTTAGTAAATGTTGGTTAGTTATTGTAGGTTAATGCAGTTCTTGTAGGTTAATGATTCCTATGTCCTTTAAAGGCTGTGTGGCACAACAGGACAGAGGTTTGTCTTCTTGTTCCCCTCCAGGTTAGGCTGCACTGTGGAAACGAGAGAGATTGTGCCTTCCCTGAGATTGCAGAAGTGAAGAAACTTATGGAAGTGCAGGATAAAAAAGAAGAAGGAGGGGGGTGGGGTGGGGGGGAAGACAAGAGTGAGCAGAAACTCCAGGAAGTGCTGAGAAAAGCAGGGAACAGAACAGCTATTCAGGTCTCAAAGGGGAAGGAAAGAAAACACTCTCTTGGACTTGCATAATTCCCTGCAAACCTGTGGAGCTCCTGGACTGAGACCATTCACAGACGAGCAGACCTGCCATGTCACGACAGCGTGAACTGCCAGATGTTCATCTACACCTCTACTATTCTATCTCACTTTGGATGCTTTATGAAGCTTTGTTTTGCAGTGAAATCTGATCTTTGGTGTTTAGAACTTCTCTGGGAGTGCTGGTGGTGCTTGCTGTAAGGAAAAGGTAGAAGCAGATCCAGCTCAAAGATCTGGCTAAGTGACATACATTGTGCAGATAGACGTACTGGCGGTGTACCAATAGAGGACAAAGTTGGAGAAGCCAAAATTAAAGTAACATTTCAAGAAGACCATATCTGGTGATTTGAAAGGTCAGGAAAGTCAAAGAAAATGGGAATGCAGTCTGGGCCCCGATGAAAGTCTTGACAAATGTATTTCATGAGAGCAGTCTAAGGGCAATAGCATGTGCTGCACGGAACTGTAAGAAGGATGCTCTACCAAGTAGACTTTAAGGTTATGCTCAGTGAGGTTAGATGTGGAACGAATCTTCTTCTTTCTCTTCATTAAAAAAATACCAACCAAACAAAAAGACTAAACAAACAAGATTACTGACCCAACAGAGTCTGAGGAAGCTGCTGGATATTTCTCATGTTTCTTATGCAGGAATGTGCCTAATAATATTAATATATTAATAATATCGTTAATAGTAGTACTTATTAATAATTAATATTTTGAATTAGCTGAAATCACAACGTAGTTTGCCACTGGACCTCCTCTAAGAAGAAAACAACTGCACCTTCTAAGTTACAATAGTCTTGAGAGCAGGCTGATACTGTTGTGGAGTCAAGTTGAATCTCAGACTAGCACAGCAAAGCCAATAACTTTTTTAACTGGAACATCGGAACCTTCCTACATTTCACACCATCAAGCTGCAGGAAGTTTGAGTCACTGTTGTGGGTTTGCGTGGCAAGGTTTTGGTAGCTGGGCGGGGGCTATAGGGGTGGCTTCTGTGAGAAGATGCGAGAAGCTTCCCCCATGTCTGATAGAGCCAACAATACCCAGCTCCAAGACGGACCCGCTGCTGGCCAAGGCCAAGCCAAGCAGCAACGCTGGTAGTGCCTCTGTGATACCATGTTTAAGAAGGGGAAAAAACTGCTGGAAAGCAGCAGTCGAGAGAGAGGAGTGAGACTATGTGAGAGAAATAGCCCTGCAGACACCAAGGTCAGTGAAGAAGGAGGGGAAGGAGGTGCTCCAGGTACTGGAGCAGAGATTTTTTCCCCTGCAGCCCATGGTGAAGACCATGGTGAGGCAGGCTAGCCCCCTGCAGTCCATGGAGATCCACAGTGGAGCAGATACCCACCTCCAACCTGTGGAAGACCCCACACTGGAGCAGATGTACACCTGATGGAAGCTGTGACCCCGTGAGAAGCTTGTGCTGGAGCAGGCTCCTCCCAGGACCTGTGGACCCATGGAGAGAGAGAAGCCCATGCTGGAGCAGGTTTTCTGGCAGGACTCGTGACCCTGTGGAGGACCCACGCTGGAGCAAGCCTGTTCCTGAAGGACTGCACCTCATGGGAATGGACCCCACCCCGGGGCAGGTGGATGCCCAAAGGAGGCTGTGACCCCATGGGGAGCCCACACTGGAGCAGGCTCCTGGCAGGACCTGTGGACCTGTGGAGAGAGGAGCCCACACTGGAGCAGGTTTGCTGACAGGGCTTGTGAGCCCATGGGGACCCACGCTGGAGCAGCTTGTTCCTGAAGGACTGCACCCGTGGAAGGGACCCACGCTGGGGCAGTTTGTCAAGAACTGCAGCCCGTGGGAAGGACTTATGCTGGAGAAGTTCATGGAGAACTGTCTCCCATAGGAACAACCTCATGCTGGAACAGGGGAAGAGTGTGAGGAATCCTCTCCTGAGGAGAAAGGAGTGGCAGAGATAAAGTGTGATGAACTGACTGCAGCCCCCATTCCTCATCCCCCTGAGCCACTTTGGGGGAGGAGGTAGAAAATTGGGATTGAAACCTAGGAAGAAGGGAGGGGTGGGGGGAAGGTATTTTAAGATTTAGTTTTGTTTCTCACTTTCCTACTCTGATTTGATTGGTGATAAATTAATTTTTTTTTTTTTCTCCCCAAGTTTTATCTGTTTTGTCTGTGGCAGTAACTGGTGAGTGATCTCTCCCTGTCCTTATCTCGACCCTCAAGCCTTTCATCATATTTCCTCTCCCCTGTCCAGTTGAGGAGGGGGAATGATAGAGTGCTTTTGGGGGCACTTGATATTTATCCAGGCTAAACGAAAACAGTCACTTCTTCAAAACATTTTCCCAAATTTTAAGCATCAGGGGTTTGCTTCTTATGGAATGGTAGCCTTTTGTTTTTCACTCTCTTGTTGTTTTTCAGGTCTATAGTTGCTTCAGAGCTGATGTTTTCTGGCAGTAGCCAAGGAATTGTGGTACAGTTTAATGCATCACTTTTTCCTCTCAAATCACTACTTAGAGGTTGAAGACTGTAACATCAGTCAGATAGGTCACAAATTTGATTGTGAAGGCAAGACCAATGTCTTGCTGGTGTTGCCACCTCCAAGTAGTGGCAGGAAGCAGAGAATTGAGGAAGACTCCAAGATAATTTAGATATAAAATACTACATATTCCTGAGTGGCATAAATTGACTTCTGCCAGTATTCTTACAGTTACTCCCCAAGTAGGATGAAGATATCATGGTCTTTGAAACTTCTGGTCTCAAAGTGCAGCGCCTAGTTTGCTGAAGAGAGTAAACCTGAACTATAAGTGCAAAGTCATCTGTGCATATAAATTTGCAGGAGAAAAAGTTCCTACTGGAAATAAAACCAAAAATAACAAAAAAAAAAAGGATTAAGCCAGCTTTTTGACTGTCAGTTATTTTCATATTTTTGTAGTTTTATTTTTTCTAACTTAACATTTTTCACCCACTGAAAAGTTGCAAACTCTCCCTAGGGTTTATGAAATTTGTTATACATTGCATACTAAAGATTCTACAAGCTAAATTTGCCTGTTACGCAACCCTTTTGTTTCCAGAGTATTCCCTTATTCAGTTATGCTGTTAGTAGCTGTACTTTAAACATGAGTGATTGCAACACTGTAAACAATTCTGTTGCTAAATCTCACAGAGAAATGGAATCCCATTTACTCTCTCTTAGCTGCAGTTTCATAAGATTAGAAATAAAGAAAAAAAAGCCAAAAACCAAACCAAACCAAAAAAAAACAGGTAATGAAACTGTCTCTACTCTCCACCCCAAAAAGTCCAGGGACACAACTAGGAATAAATAATGATAAAAAATCTGTTGAGACAAGAGTCACATTTGTATGGCTGCCTTTTAAAAGTGAGTAACACCTTTAGACTTTCTGTAGGTGAAAACCTTTCTTCACTAGTATACAAATCTATTTGAAACCAACCACTCAGTTTTGTTCCTGCTAACCCTTTTCATTTGTATACTCCTGTGCGAGCTCGAACATAAACAAGACTCCTAAACAGCAGACTATAGATAAGCTTTCAAAATGTTATGTGGCATTTTACCCACATATCTGTCAAGTAAAAGGTTAGAATCTTCACTTTTTAAAGAAAAACGTACCAATTAGCAGCAATGCAAGGCTGTCTAGAGCACGAGGTGCTCAAAGTTTGACACGTCTGTGGATGCAACACAACCCATTTATTCGTGTGAAGCTCCCTTTCATTTTCTGATGGCGAGTGACAATCCAAGGAGGGCCCCACCTCCAGTGAATTTGCAAGTGCTCACAGGAATTAAGAGATGAGGTTCTTTGCCTGATGTGTCTAGCATAGCTACAACTAGATAATGGAGTAGGAGATGACTGCTTTGCCTTGTTTGCCTACCAAATTGAGGCCTCAATAGTGGTTTCAGTGGCGTAATCACAAAACAGGGTTGTCAAATGCTGTTAGCCCCAGCGTGCAGGAAAATAATGGAGACCTGAGGGCTTGCTTCCTGGCATGGGCTACTGGGACTGCCGGTCACAGCAGAAGCTGTAGAGTGATGACAGCAGCCTGTGCGGGGCCACCGATCCCCATCCTGATGGGGCATTGGCAGCCAGCGCTCAGGGAGATGCAGGGATTTGGCTTCATCCGCTCAACACATTGGCCATCTGAGATGAGCTGACCTGACAGTTGGCTGCCAGTACAGAGCAGTAGGAGTTTGTGTCCCCCTTAGAGCCAGAGGCAAGCAAAAGAGGAAATAATGTTTCTAAAAGTCATAATTCCCTTCTCCGTTTGCTCCTGGGACAGTGCTGCTATGCATCCGCCTTTCTGCAGGCAAACTGTTGCCTTACAGTCTTGTCATAAATGGTTAGTTAGAATCCAGTGCTATAAAAAACCCAGAAAGAAATGTAATAACTATGGTGCAAAGTTAACATTTAAAAAATCCTATAAAATGCTGCAAAACCAAAAACAAATCTTAAAATTAAAAGAAGAAATACCGTATCCTTGAGACCACAAAAAATGCTTAGTGAATTTGTCTGTCTTTATGAAAAAAATTTTAAAGAGAGTTGATTTTGTAAGATTGGAAAGTTTCTATGTCCTGGAAATTAGGTCCTCAAAGGCATCTTATCGATGAGTGCATAAAATCACTTGTTACTCTGAAAGCATTAAATATTGTTGGAATAACTATATAAAAAATAGACAAAAAAAAAGTGGGAAAAAAAAAGCATGCAAATAAAAATCCTGGTTAGTATTTCTGTTTTTAGGTTTTATCTATTATGTACCAAAATAGTTTTTAATTTTTACACAGGAAAGTGTACTCATGGCTGCTGCCCTGAGGAATTTGTGTCAATGAACTAAGTGAATTGCTACTAGTTTCTGTTTTATTATAATATCTTAAACTGTTAGCAGACTTAACAACTTTACATCCATCTAGAGATGACATCTGAATTGCAAATAAATCACTATAAAATATATGTTGCAGACAGTTTTTGTTGATTGTGTACAATCATTAAGTATTTAAATGGCTAACTGCTTTTTGCCTGTTCCAACAAATGTGTCCACTGTAGTGTGTAAAGGGGAATGTGCTATATTAGGATGAATAATATTTTAAATTACGATTTGGGTTACACGGCAGGTGTTTAATTTGGATCTAATGAGTCTGTTACTTTGCTAAACCAGGTTAGTTATTTTAAATATATTTATTCAGGTGTAAGGACTATATAATTGATTTTAGTCCTTTTTTTTACTTTTGTATCTCTTAATAACTAGTTTCTGTTTACTGTGTAGTAATTCCTATTAAACCTGAATTAAATGCTTTTTTGGAGGATTGCTATTTAAGTTTTACAGAAAAAGTAAAATTTACTTTCTAATTAACTACTTAAATTACATGCCAAATTAAGGGCATGTAAACACATCTGGGGCACAATAACATGCCATTTTTTTATGGTGAATAATGATCTGGCATCAGTTATATACTAATTTCTGCAGTGGCAAGGCCGTACACCCTCAATGCATGGGAAACTCCAGCTGACAGGGTACTGCAGTGCAACTCCTCCATAGCGCTAGCTGCCACATGAAGTTGTGAGAATACAAAACCTGTCTTGGGGTATATCAGTCAAGTTCAATATCTCATTCTTATCTGCAGGTACTTAATGATTCAGGGTATGAAGAAGACTGGGTCCTTCGTGAAGACTGTGGTTGACAATTTTGCTTTTTTGTCCCAGTAGAGCAGTCTGCCTAAATATAGTTTATCTGGAGAAGGACCTGGCACCTTCGGTGGACAGACCTGATACAGGGCAATGATATCCCATGAGAAATAATGACGATTTTACAATTCAGTAAGTTTCTGCTTTAGGTGCAAGGCTTTTCTGTTTAGTGAGCTTGCTTTAATGGAAATACATTGCAAAACTTATACGTAGGTAACTTTAACTTGTTAAGACCAAAGAGCTCGCACTATTTGCTTCGAAGCAAAGGTGGCAAAATAAAATTAAAATAAATTAATTTGTACTGCTTGGTAAGGTGATGTTAGTTGTTCTCATGCTGTAGTGATGAACGTCTGTCAAACACCTGTACATTGGAGAAGAGAAGACCACATGTGACCATAAGAAAGATAAAATCACTGTTAATATGTGGTGTCAGGGACCTAAGCTGTATGAAATATATTAGGTCACCAAAATGTCTGAATTCAGACATTATTGAGCTCTTATTACAAGACATAACCATATAGAAAACTGCTGAAGAAGTGCATTTTAAATTGCTTTGCTATTTTCTTCTCTAAAAGAAAGTGGAGTTCCTGATCATTGTCTCTGATGTTTAAAGGCTGTAGTCATGTTAGTGTAGCATTCACTTCTTCAGCAGATGTAAATGTCTCTACAGTGTTATGGCTGTAATCCTTATTCTCTTCTGTTGCAGAACTTTATCAAGTAGCTACTTGTTGAGTTTTCCTACTAAAGGCTTGTCAAAGCACAGCCATATATAAGCCTTCACCTACATGATCAATTTCTTGTCATTTGGCAGGTGTGATGCAAAAACAAAGAAGTCCCCAAGCAACTGGAGTTACAGAGACACACTTTTAATTAATTAATGAACTTTGAATTATAACTTCTTTCAAGTTTTTTTGTTTGTTTGTTTTTTTAACCAATGAGTGAGGAGAATTCAAAATTTTAGCTTGTGACTGTTATTAAAGCGTTTCATTTAGCAAGCTCTTTCATTTAGAAACTTTATGGGAAAGAGTTCACAAACAAGGGCCACTGTTTATTGTCTTGTAGTAAACAGAAACTGTCTCAAACAACTGGCTACAGTACCCTGGGAATTGGGCTCAAATCTTTGAAAAACCGCTTATCATACAGTAAGTGCATAAAAGAAAAATTGTAAAAAATACAGAGTAGATTCACAGGAGGATTTTGAAAGACCTCAAAGAGACCAAATTGTGGTCTATGCTGTCTAACTCAAAGAGTTTAAAATTGGAAATAATACAAAGTTACAGCTGGCAGACTTCAGAAATACATCACTAAATCTCCACATGCACAAAGTGTATAGCTTTGAATAAAAAACTAAAGTTAATTTGCAGATTAATATTTAATCTCTTTATTCTGTTTAGTGAAAGTATTCTTTTTCAGTATGCTCCTTTAGAGTTGTAGCTGTGGATGCTTTCTGGCAGATTCTAATACTGACGTTCTTTTTCCAGTCAGTGGACCAAAAAGGAAAACAACAGTAGTTAGTGTTCACACTAGATGACATAAAGGGAATAAAGATGATTACTAATCAGAGTTAAGCAAATACTAATACTTTGGTGGAGTTACTCTAGTGTATGACTGGCATGAATTTAAAATTATTAAATCACTTCATAATCAGCTACAGAAAAAACAAGGGCTAACTCTTACCCCACTGAATAGAAGAACAAACTCTCGTTGGGTTTAACAGGCCTTTTCTGGTATTAAACATATTTATGCAATTAATTAGGAAGAAAAAGATGTGGTTTTCCCCTTTTGTGGGGTAAATAGCAGCTGTCAAGACTAACAGTAATGCAGCTAACATTTCTAATGTACCAGGACAATTATTTGGAATTTTGACCTGCAGAATAAACAAGTATTGAGGTCTTGTCATCCTTTCTAAATACCACAGCACTAAAAATCACACAGGGACAAAACTGGACTGTTCAGTGGAATAATGCTGTGTTTCACAACAACAAGAGAACTGAGACCATGAGCTGAAAACCAGTAATGACTATTGGCAGATCCTGAACAGAGACATATACCTTTTTTCTTTCTTTTTCCTTTCTTTTTTTAGGTAAAAATATCAGAATCTCTTTACATCATTGCTTCTGTGCATACAATGCCTTTCACCAAAAGCATAAATGAGAATTCACTTCCAATTATACATTGTTTATTTGCAGTCACAAAAAAAACATTGAGTAATTTGCATTGAATAAATGTGTTCAATTCATTAGAAAAGAAAGTCTAAGAGAAAGCCAGATTTAAACATGGGAAATCGGATAGAATTTTGCCATTGTTTACCATGTTTACCATGTTTACCATGGCAGCGAAAGTACACACTGTGATGTTTAAAATAGTTCTTTTTATCTTAATGTAGGTGAACACAACAATGATTTAGTTTGCAATCTATAATTTATAAGATGTCTACCATACCAGGCAGAGTAAAACTATCCCAGTAGAAGATAATGTAAATTATTTTACATTAAGTATGCAAATATACTAGGCTGGCACACTGAAATATTGCTCTAATTTGGTTCAGAAATATGCTGAAAAAGAAAAAGTAAACTATTCCAGCAGATTTTTTTTTTTTTTTTTCAAATAAGAGACTTTCAATCAAAATGCTTAGACTTACTCATTATCAACACCAACTCACTAGCACCACAAAGTGGACAGTAGAGTCTCTGGTACATTTTAACTGGGACCAGTGCAATCACATCTGACATTAACAGGTGTCATCAATTTTAACAAGAGGGGTTTTAACTGTAGCTGGTAATGTTTCTATCATTGTTGCTGTATTTCAAAGAAAGAATGACAACCAAACTTATACCAATATTGTTAGAGTGGACAGATGAAGAATTGGCATGCATTATAGTCTACTTCTCCAGATGTGTGGAGTATATGTCACAAATAATGTGAAAGTATGTTTGAATTCAGGCAGCTAGTGATCAACGTAACATGTTGAGCTCTCAAGCAGATTAATTTCTATATCACTTTATGATGACACATTTTTATCTCTTTTGCTATTTCAATTATTTTGATAAATTGGGGAGGGGCATTGTTTTCTCACAGTAGCATCAGATACAGAAATTTTTAGTGGATTTTTTTTTCTCACTTACCTCATCTACATGTTGCAGTTTAAGGAGCATACTACTAATTAATCAAGATAATTACATACCAAGATACAAAACTTGTGTGGCTAGGATTTTTTTTTAATTTCTACTGTTAGTTCTTTTCATAGCTAAGCCAAAAGAAATGGATCATATAAACCACATTTGCTTTAGAAAGAGTTACTGATTTACTGCTTCAAATTTTTACTTCCATTTCCCACTGCTTCTGCCAATAAAACTGAAAGCAGTTGCTCTTACAAGCTTCTGATATTATATCATCATTAGTAAAGATTTACAGATGTTAATTTAACTGAAAATAGATTACAGAATCTCATTACCTAATATCTGAATTATGGGAAAGATTTGGATGATAAACAAACTGAAATATCCCTTGCCTGAGATCTCCTGGGAATAAAAGGTTCTGTTGTGGCCTTTTTTTTTCTTTCCTAACTTTTATTTTCTTTTTTTGAAGGAAGAGAGATCAAACCACTGCAATGAACTTTTTCCCCATTTTTTTTTTAATTGATACAAGCCTTGCCTATGATTTCTTTCCATGATGCACTTTCCTCTTTTTTGTTTCACAGATTTAGGTGTACCTGCCTTTATGCAGTAGGACCTGTTTGGTTCAAAGGCAGCATATTTATTTCAGAATTAATTATGGCTCGAGCCTCTTTTGAGAAAGTCACAGAGCTCATAGCATGCTGTCAGGGGTCTTGTCCTAATGAGAATCAAAAATATGCTTTAGTCCATGATAAAGTTCAAGCTGTGGTTTAAATATGTACCAGCTGGCTGTGGTCAGCCTTCAAAGGAAGAGCGATCTGGTGGGGGAATCATATTTGTCGAGTATATCTGACTCACACATAGTAACCACTATTCCTTTTCCTTTGCTTGAGTATAAATCTGGAGAAAAAGAGAACTGGAGACATTTCTGTTTGTTTCCTTAGTCTGAATATATTTAAATGCTACTATATATGTTTATTTACAGTGTGGAGCAAGATATCAAAGTAAATTTTGTAATTATTATTTCTTCAACATCGTTATACCTGCCACTTCACAAATGCCTTGTATTTTCAAAAACAAGACTCTTGTCCCAAAGCACCTGTAACCCAATTCATACAGAATGCATAAAAAGACCTGAAAGAGGAGAGTGAGGTTGGTTGGCATTACTGTTCTTCCACGTGGGTGGGGATGAAGTTGCAGGATGTAGCCCAAAGGTGATCAGAAGAGACTTCAGGGCCTTGGGGCAGCTTGTGAGGGAATCCAGGGCACAGGTCGTGTTTTCCTCACTCATTCCAATTGCAGGTGATGATATTGCAAGACACAGGCGGACCCAATCTATTAACACATGGCTTCTGTGAAACACCCCGAGGGAAACAAGGGGTGTTCCTCTGTGAAGGTGACATGGCCAACAGCCCAGATGAAGTGCCTTTACACGAACTGATATAGTTGTGGCCCATGGCTGGCAAAAAAAGGGCCATGTGGTGCGGAAGAGAACGGAAAGAAAAAGGCAAAAAACCCGTGGGTCAGGATAAAAGCAGTTTAACAGCACAGCAAACAAAGGGAACAGTAACAACAATAATACTGATAAGGAGAATATACAAAACAAAACAGCAAAATGCACAGAGCAACTCTCACCACCCCATACCCCGTCTGCTCCCGAGCTGCGACTCACTTCTCCCTCCCCTCTCCCCCGCCCCGTCCCCTGGAACCCAGCATGAGGGAATACCCTGTTCTGTTTGGCCAGTTTGGATTAGCCAGCCTGGCTGTGTACCCTCCCGGCTTCTGGTGAAAATTAACCCTGTTCTGGCTGAACCCAGGACACAAACACACGCAGCGTGGGAAAGAAACAGCAGAGCTGGAAGCTACTGTGCTGCTAGAAAGCTACGATCTCGTTGCCCTTACTGAAACTTGGTGGGATGAATCCCATGACTAGAGCATGGCTGTGGCCAGCTACAGGCTGTTTAGAAGGGACAGGTGGGGAAAGAGGGGTGGAGGTGTTGCCCTCTACGTCAAGAAATCAATACAGTGTGAAGAGCTGTCCCTCAAGAATAGTGATGAGCAAGTTGAAAGCTTATGGGTAAGAATCAGAGACAGAGGCAACAAAGGGAACCTGGTCATAGGTGTCTACTACAGGCTGCCTGATCAAGGGGAGCCTACTGACGAAGCCTTCTTGCTCCAGCTCCAGGAGGCTTCGCATTCGCAGTCTCTCATCCTACTGGGGGACTTCAACCACCCCGACATCTGCTGGAAAAGTAGCACGGCAAACAGTAGGCAATCCAGGAGATTCCTAGAATGCATCGAGGATAACTTTGTAAGCCAGGTAATTGACACCCCTATCCAAGGGGATGAAATACTGGACCTGATGGACACCAGTGCAAGTGAGCTCATCGGTGACGTCAAGACTGGAGGTAGCCTGGGCTGCAGTGATCACGCATTGGTGGAGTTCATAGTCCTGAGGGATATGGGAAAGGCGAAGAGTATAGTCAGGTCCCTAAATTTTAGGAAAGCCACATTCCAGCTCTTCAAGGAGTTAGTCAGTAGGGCCCTCTGGGAAATGGTCCTCAGGGACAGGGGAGCAGAACAGAGCTGGCAGATCTTTAAGGATGCTTTCTGTAGAGCGCAGGAGCTCTCAGTCCGCAGGTGTAAGAAGTCAGGAAAAGAAGGGACAAGACTGGCATGGCAGAGTCGAGACGTGATGGTCAAACTAGAGGGCAAGAAGGCACGGCACAGACAGTGGAAGCAGGGACAGGTATGTTGGAAAGAGTATAGGGACGCTTCCCGGTTGTGTAGGGATGAGGTTAGGAGGGCCAAGGTGCAGTTGCAGCTGAACTTGGCAAGGGATGCTACTAATAACGAGAAGGTCTTCTACAGGTTTTTCAGACAGAAAAGGAAGGTTAAAGAAAGCATTACCCCCCCCCCCCCCCCAATGAACAAGAATGGCAAGCTCGTATCAACAGATGAGGAGAAGGCTGAGATACTCAACAACTTCTTTGCCTCAGTCTTCACTGGCAACCTCTCTCTTTGCCCCTCCCCAGTTGGTAGACTGTGAGATGGGGACCACAGGGGCAAAGCCCTTCCCACTGTAACGGAAGACCGGGTTAGGGAGTACCCGAGGAACCTGAACGTACATAAGTCTATGGGACCTGATGAGATGTATCCCAGAGTCCTGAGAGAATTGGCTGTTGTCACTGCCAAGCCACTCTCCATGACATTTGAAAGGACATTTGAAAGGTCATGGCAGTCAGGCTAAGTCCCTAGTGCCTGGAGGAAGAGAAACATTGTGCCCATTTTAAAAAGGGTAGGAAGGAGGACTCTGGGAACAACCAACCTGTCAGCCTCACCTCTGTGCCTGGCAAGTTCATGGAGCATATCCTCCTGGTAGCTCTGCTAAGGCACTTGAAGAACAGGGAGGTGATTTGAGACAGCCAGCATGGCTTTACCAAGGGTAAGTCCTGCCTGACCAATCTAGTGGCTTTCTAGGATGGAGTCACTGCATCAGTGGAAAAGGGAAGAGCTATGGAGGTGATCTATCTGGACTTCTGTAAAGCCTTAGACACAGTCACTCATAACATCCTCCTCTCTAAATAGGGGAGACACGGATTTGATGGGTGGACAGTATGTTATCTAAGGAATTGGTTGGAAGGTTGCAGCCAGAAAGTAGTGATCAACCGCTCGATGTCCACATGGATGCCAGGGACAAGTGGTGACCCTCAGGGGTCCGTACTGGGACCGCTGCTTTTTAACATTTTCATCAATGACTTAAACAGCAAGATCGAGTGCACCCTCAGCAAGTTTGCAGAAGACACCATGTTGAGTAGTGTTGTTGACACACCAGAAGGACAAGATAACATCCAGAGGGACTTGGACAAACTCGATCAATGGGCCAGTGTAAACCTCAGGAGGTTCAACAAGGCCAATTGCAAGGTCATGTATCTGGGTCAGGGCAATGCCCACTACCAGTACAGACTGGGGGATGAGGGAATTGAAAGCAGCCCTGCTGAAGAGGACTTGGGGGTACTGGTGGACAAAGAACTGGACATGAGCCAGCAATGTGCACTCGCAGCCCAGAAGGCCAACTGTATCCTGGGCTGCATCAAGAGTAGCATGCCCAGCAGATTGAGCGAGGTGATTCTGCCCCTCTACTTCACTCTGGTGAGACCCCACCTAGAGTAATGCGTCCAGATCAGGAGCCCTCAGCAAAAGAAGGACACAGAGCTGTTGGAGCGGGTCTAGAGGAGGGCCACAAAGATGATCCAAGGGCTGGAACACATCTCGTATGAGGAAAGGCTGAGAGTTGGGGCTGTTCTACCTGGAGAAGAGAAGGCTTTGGGGAAACCTTCTAACAGCCTTTCAGTACTTAAAGGGAGCCTATACGAAAGATGGGGAAAATCTTTTCAGCAGGGCTTGTTGTGACAGGACAAGAAGTAGTGGTTTTAAACTAAGGGAGGGTAGATATAAACTAGATATGAGGAAGAAATTTTTTATGATAAGGGTGGTGAAACACTGGAACAGATTACCCGGAGAAGTAGTGGAGACCCCATCCCTGGAAACGTTCAAGGCCAGGTTGGAAGGCACTCTGAGCATCTTGGTCTAGTTGAAGATATCCCTGCTAAATGCAGGGAGGTTGGGCTAGATGACTTCTACAGGTCTGTTCCAACCCAAAGCGTTCTATGATTCTATGACTGTATGATAGAGCAGACAGGATATTTTAGGCACCAAAACCAGTTTTGAGACTAGAAATAGGAAGCCATGCATGAGATGTAGATACACACAGTAGGCAGGACTGTATCTGAGCAAAGAAAGAGCAAGGACTCAGTCCAGTGGTACGATAAGGCAGACTCCTGCAAAGCCTTGAAATTGCAGAGGAAAAATTTGACCTTGTAATGTAATGAGACAGAAGACCACCTGAGGGACTGAGAAATGACTTGACATGATCGGAGTGGTGAACAAGATAGATAACCTTGGCCGCAGTGTTTGGAGTCGACTGGAGGAGGGAGATTAGAGAGAAGAAGGTTACAGTAGCCAAGAGGTCACAGAGGTGAGAAATAATGAAGGCGTGAAACAGAGCGCAAAAAAAGATGAATAAATGAAGGTACTGTAGGTGGAGACAAGATATGCTTCGGCCAAGGAACCCAAATACGAACATTTAAAAGTCAATGATCATGTAAAAAAAATGTATTCAAGGCTTCTGCTGTGTTTATTTACCATTCTGTTGGCATGCTGCAACCAACTTGATGTAGTAAAAGTCACAAAGCTATCTAGATAATCTATATCTTTATCTGTCTCTTACACATTCACATGTATTGATAGATAGCTATTTTTGTATTTTGACCGTAGAGCAGTAATATGAAATCAGATGACACAGGTTTGTTTTGCTGACTCTAGCACTGATTGGCCCTGAGATCTTGGACAGGTTACTTCTGTTTGCTGTGCTACAGTTTCTCCATCTGTAAAACAGTGGAAGCAGTTATTTCCTTTATTTGTACATTTATAGACAAAAAAAGGGTAGATACTGTTCAGTGGATTTAGAATTCTCTGTAGAGCTTGGTTAGAAGATGCCCCAGGCCATTGGACCTTCTCACATGGACACCTTCACAACCACCACTGAGATGCTATGGTCCGTTTAAAGTGGCAGCATACCAGTTCCAGATGACGGGGTAGGTCCAGATGTATTTGAGATTGCAAGAAAGTTGAAAATTACTTGCCCAAGTAGGTAGTTTTGTCTGGAAGTGTGAGAGCTCAACTGTGTCTGAAGCCATCATAACCAAAAAATATTTGCAGGCATAACTTCACTTACCAGTCAGCTTGGGGGAGTGTGTGTGGCTTTGAAACATGTACTATCAAATGACAGTAGTTGTATTCTTACCTGAGAATGTTTCATTCAACATGCCAGTGGAATTTAAAAAATACTAGTAAAATAAGATGTAAAGCAGACAAAAAACTTGTTGGGAATTTCAGCTGGGAATACCAATCTATTCAGAGTGTCACAATTCTAGTTCAGAAAAACTGCAAACAACAAATGATCATGCCAGAGGAGACAGAAAAAAAAATCTGATAGATCAGCCATAAGCCTAGCAAGCAAGAGCACCTCAGCAGTAAACATGGACATAATAGTGGCTATAACTTTTGCTGACAAGTTAAAAAAAAAAAGGGGGTGGAAGCTGGTCAAGGGTATTCTTTCGTCTGAGGCACTCTTGAGCTAACAGTCTTCTTTGTACTGTTAGTGCTGAAGCTAAGATCCCAAGAGGATGAGGAAGAGGGGGGAAGTCCTTCACCATAGTGCTGAAGGTGGTTATAGCTGCCAGTTTTTCCCCAGCTGAAATTCTGAATTAGTCAGAATTCCTGTGGAGGTAGCTTCTGTGGCTCATTCCTCCTGTTTTTTTTCCTGTAAGCTATGGGTGTAGAAACCTGTTTGCAATAGGTGCTGTGCAGGTTAGTCAATATTTATAAAAAAAAAAAAAATAGAGATTAATAGCATTTAGCACATTAACTGCACATTAAAAGAATAGACCAGTAAATGATATGTTTTGTCTATGCTATAGGAAAGCATATTGCTGAAAAACTGTGTAATAATTTTCTTAGAGAGCAAAAAGTTCTTAGAGGGATAAATTCAGGAATAAATCTTCCCAGTGTGGCAAATGAATACATACTACAGGAAGAAATCTGTTGAATATTTAAGACATACTTTTTAACTTTCTAAATTAAATTGTTGCCATTTGCTGTTGAGACAATTAGCAGGTGTCAGTTAGAAGACACAATAGATTATGCACCCAATTACTTTCCCTTTTCAGACAACAGTTCGCAGTCACAAGAATGTGTGAGGTTTAATCAAAGATTAGAACTTTTTAATTAAATAGGGCCGCATGTGACTAGTCATTTGACATTAATTACTGTTTTAGTTGGATTCCTTTGATTTGTAAAAGGCCCTGAGCACTGCAAGAATTATGTCACATCATAGAAACTGCTGATTATTAAAACAAAACTTTTCTTCATCAGCCCATCACACTCCTGGAAAAGAAACATAATTTTGAATGTGAAACAGCTGCCTTAGAGAAGGAAACCAGTGAATTTTTAAAGTAAAATAGCAGATGGTACTTCAACTGACTCCCTTTAGAAGGGACAGTCTGAAAGCATTTAATTGTCATGATTGATAAGGTCTTCCGTCAACACTCAGCAAAACTTTCAAGGGGCTAAACAGCTGGCATGAGGTTCATTTAGATTTTTAACTAGTTGACTACCCTTTGGGGTGTCTTAAAGCTAACTAGCATCACTGACATTAATAGAGGAAATCAATCAAAATGAAATGCTGTGGCAGAAACTGATCTGAGACTTCAAGTAATATTTTAATTTGTCGGCCTACAGAGAGGAGGATAAATGTTAACAGTGTCCTTGTGTGATAGCTTTAAATTCAAGTCCAACAGTGGCATCAGTGTTTGCGAGTCATTCTTTTGTGAGTTTTGCTTTTTCATACACTCCAGTTATTCAGAGTAAAGTGGGAACAGTGACAATGAAAATCTTTATCTGAATAGTCCGCAGAAAGAAAAGGAAAAAGAAAAGAAAGATATAAAGGGAGCAGGAATAATTCTTAGCTCCTGTGAAGATGAGGAGTGAACTTCATACAAACACACACTTGGAGTCATTGTGCCTTTTGTGGTGAAATTTTAGAGAGATTTGAGCAGGGGGCATATGTCTGTCTGAAGGTGAATTAAGAAAGTAAAATCCATCCCTAACCTGCAGCACTACACTGCGGTTTCTGCACATGGGGCTTGGGTACATGTACCTGCAGCTCCGTGCTTAGCCTACCGAAATGGTGGTCTGTGCCAAGCTGCTGAGTCTGTCTGCCATGGAGGTTGTTCCTGGGGATCACGGGGTGCCTGACACTCAGAGTGGGCAGTGAGTATCTCGTGGAGAAAGTTTGGAAATGTTTGAACTAGTGATAGTCAGATTGTCAGCAATGCTAAGTACAAATCTGGATCCTGTATGCCCCTGTTTTACCATGGTCTAATCATACTAGCAAGTTTTGAATTGGCAAAGCAGTTAAAATCCTCTTTTGCACCCCAAATTAACAAGGCACATGGTACTGAGAGTCTTTTGTGGCTGGAAAATTGACATGGTAGAAAGAAATATTACTTGGAATTAGCTAATCTCCACAAATTGATACCTGATTTACATGCAAGTCAGCTGCCTCGGGCCATCAACACAGGAGGTTAGTCTGCAGTTTGAGTAATAGTTAAACAAAGTAAAGTTACTTGATGCAAAACTGAGGTCCAGATTATAACCTTGACTGAATGTCAACAGACCTGGGTTCATTTCTGTGACAGTATTCCAATATGAATGTGAAAAGTCATTCAATTTCTCTGTAATTCAGTTTCCTTACTATAGGAAGACGGTAATACCTTTGTAGACAGTAAGACTTTGAAAAGATACCTGTTACCAGCATTGATGCAGTGCCTGGGACAAAGAGATGCTGGTAACAGGTAACACTGCTGTTATTTCTAGCATAAGTTACATTTCTGCCTGTTTTTCTGGTTTAACCTCCAGCTTGCTACAGTCTGAAAATCACTATGGAAACTGTGGTAGCAAATGTGCTATTTAGCAACCAGTCTTCATACCTTGCTAGGTTAAATCTTTTCCTAAAAGGTGTAAGTCACAGTGTATTTGCCATAGGATTGCAGGCACTCCTGAAATGGACAGAAGTGTTCACTCCATTCAGGTAAAAAGTTTCCATTTAAAGTGAAAAAAGTTAAGTTTCCATTTAAAGTGAAAAAAGTTATCAGTTTTGTAGGAAAACAAGCATTGTATGAAACATTTTTTCTAGAATGAATAGGAAAATGTATGTTTTATTATTGAAGAGATATTGTTTTTCAAGGAAAAAAAACATTGAGAAGAAACACAAAATTATCATAGCATTTTGTATTCACTGTATCAGTTATTTCCCGAAGAAAACCTATCAGTTAGAATGATGAATTTTAACCTTTACCGATTCTTCCAGAGAACATTCCATTTATATTCTTCAGGCACTTTGCTACTTGTTCACCATACTGATGCAAAATTATTGTTTTTGTAATACTTGTAAAGATCTACTTACAAGTTTTCAAGGGCATATTTCACATTTTTTTCACATCTAAACCCTCTACTGTAAATTAAGATAGGAATGGAACAGAAAGGTATCATATGGTACAGTTATATGCTTTAATACATTAATATTTAAATACAGTAATATATTGAATGCAAGTCTGGTGGTCAACGGAAAATACAAAGGTCACATTATCACAGAGTACAGAAAGCTTTAAGAGATGAATACCAATGGATAAACATTTCTGCGTAGAATCTTTTCTTTTTTTTTTCATTGCTCCTGTGAGATCCAGTAATACCCATATGAAATCAATGGCTTCAAACTCCCTTCATGAAACCTTTCCTGTAAATGTTGTTAGCAGTATTAAATTTGAAAAAAACAAAAAAAAACCTAACACATTTCAATATAGGTTCAAATTTGCTTAATTTGTGTCTCAAACAATTTCTGTAGCCATGATGTCAATTTTTCTTCAGGCACTTTAGGCTTCTGGACATCATTCTGAAGCAAGCAGCAGTGTTACAAATGAATATTGCAGCCCTTGACTACTGCTGCAGTGTTAAAGAGTTAGATGCTATCCTTGCTCTGCAGTGTAAAGGTGTGATGGGTTGATAGGCCTGGGATACAACACTGCCAGCATGCTGAACAAAGAGACGTGAAAATGAGTGCCATGGAGACAGGGGATGACCTAGATGTTTACTTGACTTCTGCAAAGATCACTTTCATAGGGTAAGGGTCACAACTGGAAATCCTTCAGAGACTTTTCTTTTACTTTCTTTTTTTAAAATTTCTTTCAATTCACTGTTCAAAATCATGTTTATATTCCTTCAAAATGAGTGGGCTGTGTGGATTCCCTCTGTAGGGGAGTTTGGACATTTTCTGGAGAGCATCTGAGCAAGCACAGAGATAGAAAGTTCTGGAGATTGCTAAGGGTAAGAGAAGAGGAGTAGGAGGAGTATAGCAATGAACTGGGATCTTGCAGGTCTTGGACAAACTGAAAGCCTTGTTAGAGGCTTCAGGGATGACAGAAGCAAGGTCCCTACTAAACACAGAGAAATGTGCAATTTGCTCTATCTGGGAAGCTGCCACGTTGGCTGAAATAAAGTGTAGAAGCAAGGACCTACCTTTAAGATCATGGAGGAACGGGATGGGGGAAGATGGCTTATAAACTATTTATTTATTTATTTATTTATCTGTCCTAGTCCCTTAGAGTTTTTCTGTCTGAAAAAAAAGTGTAGTTATCCTAGTTGAAAGACTGCTAAAGCCTGGATTTTCTGTGGTGGGTTTGAATGGCAAGGTTTTGGTAGTGGGGCGGCTATAGGGGTGGCTTCTGTGAGAAGCTGCGAGAAGCTTCCCCCATGTCTGATAGAGCCAGTGAGCTGCGAGAAGCTTCTCCCATGTCTGATAGAGCCAGTGCCAGCCAGCTCCAAGACAGACCCGCTGCTGGCCAAGGCCAAGCCAGTCAGTGACAGTGGTAGTGCCTCTGTGATAACGTATTTAAGAAGGGGCAAAACCTGCAGTGAGGCAGCAGTCGAGAGAGAGGAGTGAGAATGTATGAGAGAAACAACTCTGCAGACGTGAACGTCAGTGAAGAAGGAGGGGGAGGAGGTGCTCCAGGCACTAAAGCAGAGATTTTTCCCCTGCAGCCCGTGCTGAAGACCATGGTGAGGCAGGCCGTCCCCCTGCAGACCATGGAAGACCCCACATGGGAGCAGATGTGTGACCAAAGGATGTTGTGACCCCATGGGGAGCCCGCGCTGGAGCAGGCTCCTGACAGGACCTGTGGACCCATGAAGAGAGAGAAGCCTGTGCTGGAGCAGGTTTGCTGGCAGGACTTGTGACCCCCATGAAGGCCCATGCTGGAGCAGCCTGTTCCTGAAGAACTGCACCTCATGGGAAGGAGCCGTGCTGGGGCAGTTCATGAAGAGCTGCAGCCTGTGGAAAGGACTCATACTGGAGAAGTTCATGGAGAACTGTCTCCCATGGGAGGGACCTCACACTGGAGTAGTGCCAGACTGTGAGGAGTCCTCCCCCTGAGGAGGAAGGAGTGGCAGAGACAACGTGTGATGAACTGACTGCAGCCCCCATTCCCCATATGACTGCGCCACTCGGGGGGGGGAAGCAAAGAAACGGGATTGAAGAGCCTGGGAAGAAGGGAGGGGTGGGGGGAAGGTGTTTTAAGATTTAATTTTCTTTCTCATTATCCTACTCTGATTTGATTGGTGACAAATTAAACTTTTTCTCCCCAAGTTCAATCTGTTTTGGCTGTGATGGTAATTGACAAGTGAACTCTCCCTGTCCTTGTCTCGACCCACGAGCCTTTTATCATATTCCCTTTCCCCTGTCCAGCTGAGGAGGGGGAGTGATAGAGTGGTTTTGGTGGGCACTTGGCATTTATCCAGGCTAAACCAAAACACTTCTTTAGAGAGGTCACTCTAAGGAAAAGATCTAGACTGGTCCACCTCAAGATTTTGGCTGATGTGGGGTCCTGCCAAAGCTCTGTAACATTTCCAGTGTTGCTGAAATGCTCAGAAAGTGTTTCAGGCTTCGCTATGGAGTACACTGAGGGATGTCTATTTTATGAATTTTGAATCTAATAATCTAGACACCTACCAATTTAATGCTGTCAGAAATTTGGTGTTAATATGCATGGCTTCTGGCAGTTGCTTAGTTATAGTGGGGATATTATCAGTGGAAATGTTAGTCACCTCCTAAGTGATATCAGAGATTTGCAAATGTCAGTGGTACAAAATCTTCAGATGTAGATACCTAGAGCAGTAGTTGTAGCCTAAGGACA
Organism: Opisthocomus hoazin; assembly: GCF_030867145.1. Lineage (NCBI taxonomy): Eukaryota > Metazoa > Chordata > Aves > Opisthocomiformes > Opisthocomidae > Opisthocomus > Opisthocomus hoazin. The sequence continues at coordinate 40,963,340 of NC_134414.1, read as the reverse complement.
AGCTCCAAAGGCAAGCTCATGTGCTAGCGCAGATTATTTGCTCTATCCCAGGAACCGAATTTTGCTGAATTAGGCACCTAAGAACAGAATATACAAATATTGGATATTGAGTAGGGAGATTTCAAGATCAGCAAACTAGAAATGAATAAATAGGTGTCTAAACACCCTTTCCCTTCCAATTTGAGAACCTGACACTGAAATGGAATTAGCTGCCTGGATGAGACTGGAACTGTTTTAGGAATCTGCCTTTTACACAATAGCTTGGTGGTTGTCACAATTGCCACAGAAGCTGGATATTTGGAACAAAACCTGTTTCTCCTATTTAATAAGGTACTGCACTGAGTAGAGAAGAGTCAGATTTGCATTCTGGTCCATACTTTTGCCATCACCATAAGTTTTTTATCTAATGACAGTTCAGTGTAAACTGGGTAGGGAAGCCAGTGCCCAGCTGCCCCTGTTATTGAGTACTTTAAGTACTGTGCTGTATTGTTCCGCAGCTGTTATATGTGAATGTAGAATTCCTGCTCAGCACCCACCTTTTGCATTCACTCCAAGCTCTTCTGAAGCGAAAGTTTGATTCAAGTATGTGCTCAGTTCTTCCCTAAAGGTAATCTGTATTGAGAATCTGACTTCGAATGAACAGCAGCTGATTTGAATATCAATCATTTAAACAGATTTTTTTAAAAAAGTTAATATGTATTTTTTTACATTTCATTATTGTGCAGTGGGGAAAAAAACTGTCTCTGAGAGTGACAAAAGTACACAGATCCATTTTAAGCTTGCCTAACTGTCACAGGATTTATTTTATATCTATAAGCCAGCAAATTATTCATCCACATTAGGAATGAACAAGCAAATGAAATAAAAATTTCCCTGCAGAATTAAAAACAGTTCTCAGTTTGACAGAGGAGTTGAAACTAGAAGACAGTAGCGTTGAACATAGTGATTTTCTACTGCATTTACCTCAGGCAATAGCACAGTGATATTTAAACAAGATAGTAATTATATGAAAGATGTAAAATAAAAGCCATTCGAAATTCAAATTTATATAAGATTCTGTGAAAAGAAAGAGATATGCTAGTTCTCCTAACATATAAGTAGCTAACAAATCTAAAGACAATTCTTTCTCAGGATATTGTAAGAGTTGTGGGTGTAACTGATATATCTTTGGTAAAAGTGGAGAGTTCTTAGATGTAGATTTACTTTCAAGTCTCTCGTTACATGTCATAGTCAGTACACAGTAAGTCACTTTCTCTCTAGGGAGATTTTTCACCCTACATTTTTGCAAGTCTTTGTAATTATTGAAGAGATGGATGAAGAATACCTTTTAATGCCTTCTATGGTCTACACAGAAAGCAGGTGAAGAATAGTGCCATAGGAGCACACCTTGTTCCCTCCCCCCCCACTTCAGCATAAGACAAGACCGCAGCTCTTCTAAAGTACTCCATCTAAGATGCTTATACTGCAGAGGGTAGATTGCTTGAATTACTGGTTTCACTCCACAGATTCACCTGTATTGCACAATACTGCTTCCTAATATAGACATACCTTCTAATCCCGAAGTCTTCCATCAAACTACTCTAAAGTGATTAGATTTTCAAGTATTGTTCATGGGCCGCTGCTGGTTTTTCATCTTTTCTTTTCTTTAAAAAAAAAAGGTTACATTTTCTTCCTTTCTTAAACTGCTAAATTGGTGTCAGGTACAAGTGAATAAACAGGATATCTCAGTGACATCCAGGCAGTGACATATCGGAACAGTCACTTGTTTTCAAGTCTGAAGAGGGATATTTTCCTGAAGATAATCTCTACTGCAATTTGGATCATTGTCTGATAACATCTGAAAATATTCTGTGAATAAGAACAAGGGTTTATCCCTTAGAGAAGAGGTTTTTTCTTAGAAGGAAAAATTTTGGGATCCAGCAACATCATTTATGGGAATTTATTGATATTCTATTGATGACCTTGGCATAAAGGTTATGAACTACAGAGCATTGGGAGGGATCACCAGTTCAATGGAAGATCATGATATGAGAAAATAATGGATTGTATGGACGACTGTAGCGTAGAAGGGGAATGAAACATGCTTGTGTTGAGTGTGGTATCATTATCCTAGAGAGCAATAAACTGGGAGCTAAATCAGATGGGAGTGAAAAAAAGAAGTAAGAACTAGCTGTAATAGTCGATCAGGGAACAACACTCCCTCATGAAGCAGCTCCCTCAAAAGGCAGTTACAACCCTAGTGTGTATCAGGTAAAATTACTTCAGCAGAAACAGTAGAAACAGAGAAATAATAATGTCTCCATACAAGGAACTCTAAGTTTGCAATTTCACTTTGTATTGAAATTGTATTGCCCTTAAGCAACAGATATGGGGCTCTGGAATGTGAGGGACCAGCCACAGAGGATGTGGGTGAAGGTGAAGCTCCATCCAGGGGGTTGCCTAGAACGAGTCAGACAGCCCCACGTATTACAACTGCCTCAACTAAGAAAAAAAGGAGGGTCATTGTCATAGGTGATTCCCTTCTGAGGGGAACAGAGGGCCTGATCTGCCAACCAGACCCATCCCACAGGGAAGTCTGCTGCCTCCCTGGGGCCCGGGTTAGGGATGTTGCTAAGGAACTCCCTGGTCTGGTGCGGCCTTCTGATTACTGCCCCCTCTTGGTAATGCAGGTTGGCGGGGACAAGATAGCAGAAAGAAGTCCCAAGGCCATCAAAAGGGACTTCAGGGCACTGGGGCGACTGGTTGAGGGATCAGGGGCGCAGGTGGTGTTTTCCTCCATCCCATCAGTGGCAGGGAAGAGCACTGAAAGGGGCAGGAAAACTCACCTGGTTAACAGGTGGCTCAGAGACTGGTGCCATCGGTCAAATTTTGGCTTCTTTGATCATCGGGAGGTGTACACAGCACCAGGCCTGCTGGCGACAGGTGGAACTCAGCTATCTCAAAGGGGAAAAAGAATTCTTGGCCACGAGCTGGCGGGGCTCATTGAGAGGGCTTTAAACTAGGTTCGAAGGGGGAAGGGGATATTGCCCAGCTCACTAGGGATGAGCCTAGGCTTGGAGTGCCAAGGCCAGGGGTAAGATTGACAGCCCAGCTCAAGTGTGTTTACACCAATGCACGTAGCATGGGCAATAAACAGGAGGAGCTGGAAGCCATTATACAGCAGGACGGCTACGACTTGGTCGCCATCACAGAAACGTGATGGGACAACTCGCATGACTGGCATGCTGTCATAGATGGCTACAGACTCTTTAGGAAAGACAGGCCAACAAGGAGAGGTGGGGGAGTTGCTCTATATGTGAGGGAGCAACTAGAATGCATTGAGCTTGGCCTGGGGGCAAATGAGGAACGAGTTGAAAGCTTGTGGATAGAATTAAGGGACAGGCTCCTAAGGGTGACATTATGGTGGGTGTGTACTACAGGCCACCTGACCAGGAGGAGGAGGTTGATGAGGCCTTCTACAGGCAGCTGCAAGCAGCCTCACAATCACAGGCCCTGGTTCTCATGGGGGACTTCAACCACCCTGACATCACCTGGGAAGACCATACAGCTAGGCAGGCGCAATCCAGGAGGTTCCTACAGAGCATCGATGATAACATTCTGATGCAAGTGGTGGAGGAACCAACAAGGAAAGGCGCGCTGCTGGACCTTGTGTTAACAAACAAGGAGGGACTGGTGGAGGATGTGAAGGTTGGAGGTAGACTCGGCTGCAGTGACCATGAAATGGTTGAGTTCAGGATGCTGCGTGGAGGAAGCAGGGCAATAAGCAGGATCAAAACCTTGGACCTCAGGAGTGCTGACTTTGCCCTCTTCAAGGAGCTACTGGGAGGAATCCCGTGGGCCAGGGCTCTAGAAGGCTGGGGGGTCCATGAGTGCTGGTCGCTGTTTAAACGACACTTCTTCCATGCACAGGAGCAATGCATCCCCCTGAGAAAGAAATCTAGCAAAGGAGGCAGGAGACCTGCATGGTTAAACAAGGAGCTTCTAGCAGAGATCAGGCAGAAGAGAAAGGTCCATGGAATGTGGAAAGAGGGGCAGGCCACTTGGGAAGAGTACAGAAACGTGGTGAGAGCGTGCAGGGATGCGACGAGGAAGGCCAAGGCCCACCTGGAATTGAAGCTGGCAAGGGATGTCAAAAACAACAAGAAGGGCTTCTTCAAGTACATCAGCAGCAAAAGGAAGGCTAGGGACAATGTGGGGCCACTGCTGAATGAGGCGGGTGTCCTGGTGATGGAGGATGAGGAGAAGACAGAGCTACTGAGTGCCTTCTTTGCTTCAGTCTTCAGTGCTAAGACTGGCCCTCAGGAATCCCAGGCCCCGGAGGTAAGAGAAGCAGCCTACAAAGAGGACGACTTTCCCTTGGTCGAGGAGGACTGTGTGAGGGATCGCTTAAGTGATCTGAACTTTCACAAAACTATGGGCCCCGATGGAATGCACCCACGAGTGCTGAGGGAGGTGGCGGATGTCATTGCTGAGCCACTCTCCATCATCTATGAGAGGTCCTGGAGGACAGGAGAGGTGCCCGAGGACTGGAGAAAGGCCAATGTCACTCCAATCTTCAAAAAGGGCAAGAAGGAGGACCCAGGAAACTACAGGCCGGTCAGCCTCACCTCCATCCCGGGAAAGGTGATGGAGCAGCTTAGCCTGGAGGCCATCATGAAGCAAGTGGAAGAAAAGAAGGTTATCAGGAGTAGTCAACATGGTTTCACCAAGGGGAAATCATGCCTGAGCAATCTAATAGCTTTCTACGATGACATGACTGGCTGGGTAGATGAAGGGAGAGCCGTGGATGTTGTCTACCTCGACTTCAGCAAAGCTTTCAACACAGTCTCCCATGATATCCTCCTAGGGAAGCTGAGGAAGTGTGGGCTGAATGAGTGGTCGGTGAAGTGGATTGAGAACTGGCTGAATGGCAGAACTCAGAGGGTTGTCATCAGCGGCGCTGAGTCTAGTTGGAGGCTGGTAACTTGTGGTGTCCCTCAGGGGTCAGTACTGGGCCCAGTCTTGTTTAACTTCTTCATCAACGACCTGGATGAAGAGTTAGAATGTACCCTCAGCAAGTTTGCTGATGACACCAAACTGGGAGGAGTGGTAGACACACTGGAAGGCTGTGCTGCTATTCAGCATGACCTGTATAGGCTGGAAAGTTGGGCAGAGAGGAACCTGATGAGGTTCAACAAAGGCAAATGCAGGGTCCTGCACCTGGGGAGGAACAACCCCATGCATCAGTACAGTCTTGGGGTGGACCTGCTGAAGAGCAGCTCTGTGGAGAGGGACCTTGGTGTCCTGGTGGACGACAGGTTAACCATGAGCCAGCAGTGTGCCCTGGCTGCCAAGAAAGCCAATGGGATCGTGGGGTGCATCAAGAAGAGTGTGGCCAGCAGGGCGAGGGAGGTTGTCCTTCCCCTCTACACTGCCCTGGTGAGGCCCCATCTGGAGTACTCTGTCAAGTTCTGGGCTCCCCAGTTCAAGAAAGATGAAGAGCTACTGGAGAGAGTCCTGCGGAGGGCTACAATGATGTTGAGGGGACTGGAACATCTTCCCTACGAGGAGAGGCTGAGGGAGCTGGGCTTGTTGAGCCGGAAGAAGGGAAGGGTGCGAGGGGACCTAATAACTGCTTATAAATATCTGAAGGGTAAGTGTCAGGAGGATGGGGCCAAGCTCTTTTCAGTGGTGCCCAGTGGCAGGACAAGGGGCAATGGGCACAAACTGAAGCACAGGAAGTTCCGTCTGAACATGAGGAAGAACTTCTTCCCTCTGAGGGTGAAGGAGCACTGGAACAGGCTGCCCAGGGAGGCTGTGGAGTCTCCTTCTCTGGAGATATTCAAGACCCACCTGGACAAGGTCCTGTGCAGCCTGCTGTAGGTGACCCTGCTTCGGCAGGAGGGTTGGACTAGATGACCCACAGAGGTCCCTTCCACCTCCTACTATTCTGTGATTCTGTGATTCTGTGATATCTTCCAAACTGCTGAAAATATTCCTCTATTCTAAGACGTGCATTTTGTAGGATTCCTTTTTCTAAAAAGCAGATGACATGGAGTCTTGAGAGATTTGTCAGACAAAACTTCTTGTGTCTGGTTTGTTTTTATCCCTTTGATTCGAATTTTTTTGCCAGTATTAGGTAATTTCTTCTCTAAAGCTCCTGCTGATACTAAAAAAACAATTCTTACGGAGTGAGACTCCATATGAAGGAGGTGATGCCTTATGATAGGTTAACTCATATCCAGTAAACTTACAGGCACACATGTAAGCCTTCTACAGTGTTGAAATAGAAATAACAACATTAAAATTTAAATTACTTTGAAGACAACAGCACTAATTTTAGTTTGATGACATTATTCCTTTACACCATCTGAGAGAAAAGGTATTTGGAGAGATTGCGGGGGAGAAGGTGTTAACAAGTGGGAAATTATAAAATCATACGTCCCATCATTGGGATAGTGAAAACTTTTGTCTTTTATTCCTTTTGAAGAAGTAGAATTTCCCATGGAAATACCAGTGCAAGTCCTCCATCAGAGTAAGAGAACTAGGAGGATAAATATTTGATCCTTAGGTTGTTGAAGACAAATGAATACCACAGACCTTTTGCTGGACTCAAAGGGATGACAAGAGAACCACTGATATAAATTATCAGTGTCCTCCTTTGCTTTCCAGCTGCGGGCCCAAATAATTTAAAATTGTAATACAAAATAAACATATATATGTGGGCTACATGTAGGAAATAACCAACAAAAAATTTACGTAAATAGTGGTTATGTCTTATGTCATCATTTGCTTATCTCTTGTCTCTTGGCCTTTAGACCAGAAAACCCCTGCACGCCAGTTCCAAGCAAACAAAAGACACAGTCAAAAATACCTGGTGCGAGAGTTATTTATCAAATTAGAGATCTTGATTTTAATTTGTAAACAAGAGTGGAGACAAAAAGAGCTAGTGTGGGAATTTCATTAATGAAGATGCATATAGTAGGAGTGACAGCTTCCACCTACACAGCCTTGTCAGCCCCAGTGCATTTAGAATATGGCATAATTCAGACCTCTGCAATAACATTTTTCTCCAATAGATCTCCAGTATCAAGAGGTTAGGAGGTACTGTGATGCATGAGATGAGTCATTTGCTGCTGAGATCTTGGAAGCAAGATTAGTCATTAACACACATATTGCTGGCAGTCTAAACGGTTCCTGTATCACAACCCAGAACTCTAGGAAATGGGAACTCTCACACTGGCTAGCAGAAATTTCACTACTGCCTACATACTCACTGTGGCATTCCTCACAAGACAGAATAAATTGTGCTTGCTGGGCAGAGCAAAGCCTTTAGGCCAACAGAAATTCTCAGTGTCTCAGAGAAACCTTTGGAGTCATCTTGCCAAGAACATTTTATCTTTTTTAGAGATAGGGGACTTTCCCTCTTGTGAACTGGTCTTATTGTTCCCTGATTTTGGCTAACAAGGTTCATAAAGGGAATGTGTTGCAAAGAGCTGCTGCCTGTAGGCAAGTGGACAAGCAATAAAACTCTGCTTATTCCCACCCTAACATCTGTTGACACTAGCAGAATTTAGTCAAACACCTGTCCTAAGTGATTTTTCCAACCGAGTATAATGTTTCATGCAAATGATAGACCATTGCTACAAAAAACTGGAAATAATTTTCACTGCTAACATTGTAAATAGGTGTTATATTGTTCCTATTCCATTTCTAAAAACATTTACCCTTTTATGCCTCTTTCTGTTTGCATTTCTTTCCCTTTCATCTCTTTTCTTTATCACAGTTCTTTGTGGACTGTATTTTGCTCGTCTTCCCAGAATTAAAACTTCACAAAGTAGTCCAGAGGAGGCCAGGTTAAGCAAGCATTAGAAATACTGTGAAGAGATATTTTCAATCCAAGAAAGTGAACATTTTTCAGCTGTGAAAAGATATGAGCATATATCTACTAACAATACATTGTCAAACATGGAATGGAGTAAAAAAATTGAATAGAAGAAGCATTTTATTTGGGCTCAAAGAGTGTGATCTTTAAGACATTCCACATTTTAATTTATTTTATTTTGTTCTAAAATTACCTACTGTATTATTTCACCAACATTAACATAAAATTGTTATTGGAAGTTACTGATTAGTCTATTCTGATAACCACATGGGGTCTTAATTAAAAATTGCAATCCGTTGCAAAACGTATATGTGTATAATGAAAACAAAATTCAAATATGTTGTCAGATAACTGAATTTTATTACTTAAGCTAAAGGAAATAGATACGTTTTCTAAAAAAAATGCTCAGAAAGCATGATATTTCTTGATGTTACAGTTGTTCTCTGCTATCCAGCAGTGAAAACAATAATTATTACCAGTTCTTCGTGTTCTTAGGGTTGGCATTGATATTTGTTTGCATGAAGAATGAAACCATGCAAAAGCACAGTAGCATTTTAGAGGAAAAGTAGCTGCCAAAGTCTCTGGTAAGACTTGCCATAAAAGCAGTCACAGTAGGGTGTCTCTACTAGCTCTCTATCAGAGCGCGTATAGGTCCCGCTCTTTAGGATAATCATCTACTACTGAATAGAACTATTCATTGAGGTTGAGGGAGTGCCTAAAACACAGTCTCAAGCCTTTCCAAATCTCAAAGTTGCCAGTGCTCTCATTTTCTCAGGAGTCTTCCGTTGCTTGATTAACTTGGGCTTAGTGCTCTGTTAATACTACCACCCAGCCTGGGAACTGGAGTGAGCTTATAGCTGGCCAGCTGAAATATGGGATAGGTTGCCATATGCATCTTTAATCTGTCTATGGAGCCATGTCCTCAATATTTCAATGTATCTAAAAGAAGAAAAAAATAAAAAAGTCTTCATGGAAAATTCTATCCTGCTCATGCTATCATCCTTCTTTTTCATTTTAAATGAGACAAGGTTAATTAAGCCCAAGAATGAAAAAGGTATGGTGAACTCAGATAAATGTCACTCAGGTGAGAGTAAGTAGGCAGTTCCCATGAATCAATTACTGTTCTGATGTGGAAGAATTTGGATTAAAAGAGTGAAATGCTGATTTTGAGAGCCTACACATTTTGGGGGAATAGGCACCAAAGGGAATGAGTTTGAAAAGTTGTGATAATTTGCACTACCTGTTTTTTGAACTGTAGGCTGGCATTTAAACCATTCATCCAGTAAGCAGCTTTTCAAATCTTGAAGCAATTGATGCCTCCTGTTCCCCCATACAGCAGTGGCCTTAATCACCAATCTCTGTGACCTCCTGAGACGTGAGCAGCAAGTTGGTGAGGAGAGCTGCTGATAAATGTTTGCCTTTGCTCTTACAGTTAAGCTATTGTATCCAGAAAAGTCAAGTGACCATTGAAAAGGTTCTCACCTGTCCTTCGAGTAGGACAGAAATTATATTCTTGCTCTAACTCAGAATAGATACGTACTTCCTGTGACATTTGGTGACAAGAACTATGGTATTGGGAGTAAAGACCCCCTAAAAATATCAGATTTACCTCTTTACTAATAAATGTCGTAACAAATAGGAGGCAGTCACTCATTAACTTGCTATCTCTTCCAATACCATGGATCCTGCTTCAGCAGGCAGGTGGAACGTGCCCTTTCCTGTGGCTGCCATTAAAGTTAAGGCCAACGCTTGCTAGGGCTGGTAACGGGCCTCCAGCTTCTGTAAAGTAGAGTTCTGAGCATTAAGCAGATGTGAAAAAAGACATAGCAATATTTTCAGACTTTTCTGGAGAAGTGGATAGCTCACTGACTTACTGTCCTCTGATTAAAACAGGGATTTATCTGGGCAGTGGGCACATGTCTTCAGTAGCCAGGTCTGGACATGTATGGCCACTTTCAGCAGTGGCAAACTTTAATCCACATAGGAAGGCATTCTATAGATTTAGGTATAGTGAGGATCAGGCAGTACTGAAAAGAGATGACCTACATAATGGTCTGGGCTGTAGTCAAGTTTGGACTTCTAAATCCCAATTTATACTGACCTTAAGTGATCCCTAAATTCTCTTAGTTTCATTTTAGGCCTAAATTTTATATTGGATCTGGCCCATAAGATCTTTCTTGGATCTGGTTTGTGATGTTAGACCCTCAGAAAGACTCTTTTGCTCGGAGCTTGAATAGATTTCTGCCCCCACCCACCCCCCCCCCCCAATAAGTGTTTCTGCATGGAAAACATCTGTGATGATTTATGTATTTTTGTAGTAATCCCCTAATTCATTAGAAGCAGTATCTCCATTCAGAGGATTACTATGTAAATATATGTGCATAAATCTAGGAAAGTTAACTTTTAAAAGGGACAGACATTTTGGTTTTTAGAAGCAGTTTTATTTGTAATGTTTTTTCCAGCTGTGATAAATAAAGATGTGAATTACAGTAGAAAACATAGAAATCGAGACCCTGATCCTGCACTGAATTCCAGGTGGGCAGAAAGTTTGCTGACACAAAGTTCAGTGCAGGATCAGGGCCCTAAAATCTGAACTTCCAAGGGCTGACTTTTTTATTCTGCAGTGTTCAAATGGACTGCTTAAAAAACCTATAAATGCTTCATCTAGACAGCAGGGCACCATTTCAGGAACTGATTGCCCATTATAGTCCTGACAATAAAATAGGAAAATACCCCAAGGGAGAAGGAGCAGGGCCTTATGACTTTCCAATTGAACTCAATGTGAAACTTATAATTTCCTGCCCCCACTTTGCAGGATGCATCAGTTTTCAGCGGCCTTTGCATTATGTTCCAAAGCCTCTTTCAAGGAAATCTGAAATGAGGGGGCTTGATACAGTGGAGAACCAGAGAAAACCATGGCAGAAATCTGAGTTCCACTACAACAAAGATTTCTTTCATATTTACAAAAGAATATATATGTTTTCCTTTATATTGTCTTCGTTCTCCCCCAGAATTAATCAACTAGAAGTAATACTCCTTTGATTTACATTTTCTATGCTAGGTTGTGAAAATGTTCTTGCCATAAGTGGAAGTGAGTATATCTGTTTAAGAGATCTTTAAGATCTTCTTTTTCAGAGATATTTCTAAAAAATCGCTGAAACAATACTCCAGGAGAACAAGTCAGACTCATATACAAACTCACACTTTCTCCTTTCCTGCTTCAGAGACAAGAAAGCAATATACGTCCTCCTCCTCCCCACACTAAATCTCCTCCGTGAAACTTCCAGCAGTCTGTGGTAGCAGAGAGCACCTGTCTGGATAATGCAAAGGGATAAGGGAGTATGTTAAACAAGGGCAGAGGGAATTGGGGAGGGATGCAGGAGACACAGAGCTAATTGAAGCAAAGCATTTTATTAATCTAGAGTTCTGTCTCCAGGCATGCCTGAAATCTAAATAATGATACTGAACTTCAAAGGCCTTATTCTCCATTCCTTGTGCACTCTTTACTCCTGTTTAAGTCAAAGGAACTTCTAAGTATATAAAAATGCAGAATCATACTGTGATTAAGCTGTAAGAATCAATTAGCAATAAAAGCTTATATTATTCACAAGGAAAAACCCCACCACCTTTATCTGGTCAATTCTTTCCTGTCTATTAGTAGCATGAGTAGCTTTAAAAGCAAGATATGTGGTTTTGACCATCTGGAAAACCATCTAAAAGCCTGGATCTCCTTTGAGACTTCATTGTTTTCCAAATGCTTTATTCCACCTATCTATTCTGCTGCTGCTGGACACTGTGCATACATGACACATCAAGGATTGTGTAGAACCTGACTACAAAGTTGTGCAGCTTTGCAGGTGGGCTCTGGGATTTGGCTTGTGAGTTTTAAAACACTTCTGTTGTTTCAGTGTCTTTGCATATTGAATTATGCTAATTTCACTAAACATTAATTACTTGATGGTTTCATAGTTCTTTGAAGCTGTAAGTTATTCTGAAAGTGATCATTATTAATTATGATATGTACTGTCATTATTTTGTCTTTATTTTTTAAATGGCAACAAACCACTTATTCTCTTCCTTAAAGGAGTCTGCTTACACAGAGGAACAGGACGCGGTTCTCCATTTGCCTTTTCAAGATGGTTGCACAAGGATGCCATTTGCTGCGACAGGGAACATGGTGGGAAATATTATTGCACAGAAAGCCTAGCTACTGTTACCTTATGAACCCCAAATCCAAGGCATTTCTCATTTTTAACTTCCCCTGGCAATATCATCAAAACAGACATCTTAGCACTCAGCTCTCTCTGAACAGTGGAGAAAATGTTCTTATCTACTTTCACGTGTAACGTCATGTGTTAGGATACAATTACTGAATGTGCTAAGGGAGAGACTAAAGTTGCTAAGTACCATTCTCCATTTCATTTTAATATTAAAATTCACATGAAATTTTTGGGGTTAATTTAAATTTTAAAATTTCCATGGCAGATTGTTTTCTAAACATTTTCTTTTATTAAAGAAGCTTAGTCAGCCTGCTGAGGTTGGCTTACAACATTATTAATAATTGGCTGGTTAATGTTTTTTAATAAGGAAAGCATTTCATGGAGAAATGGGAGTTCATCCAAATCAATAGATTTGGTGAGAAAATGTCTATTTTAATTAAATTGATTAGAGTTCATGATCATGGAATACAGCAGGAGAAAGCTAGTCTCAAGATTTATTTCCTTTGTTTTATAACTAAACCAAATTCACCTAAAATTTTTTTCTGTATGAATTAGTGTATTGGGTGTCCATGGCAAGGTGCCGGTAGCATGGGTGCTGCAGGGTGGCCTCGGTGAGAAGAGTCTGGGGCTGCCCCATGCCAGATACAGATGGTTCCAGCCGGCTCCAACAGACCCACCACAGCACGCAGCTGAGCTCCTCAGCCAAATGGTAGGGAAAACAGGTTTGAGAAAGGGTAAAAAACATTGTACAGCATCTGTGTGATAGAGGAGTGAGAAAAAAGTGAGAGAAACAGCCCTGCAGACACCCAGGTCAGCGAAGAAGGAGGAGAGGAGGTGCTCCAGGCACTGGAGCAGAGATTCCCCTGCAGACCCTGGAGCAGATCAAGGTGAAGCAGGTTTGGGTTTTTTTTCCAAATGTCATTTCTTCAGTGTTCTCTAAACAGCTTGTTATGCAATTACCTGTGTGTCTGCACTTGGGGGGCTTAATTCTGTTTTCAGACCTCCATTGACTCCTTCAAGTATAGAGGACAGAGAATCGTATCTCCAGTCTTCTAATTTCAATGGTCTTTCAATATGCCATTCCAAAGGCTGATTTTTTTTTTTTTTTTCAAATTTCCCTTTGCTCTCTTTCTTCAGAGATAAAGGAGCAGCTATTATATCACCAATCTGACTCTCCTTAGTGTAAAACACACTGGAAAGGTGTTGGAAACTTACTTCTTTACCAGATGCTTTTCTCTGCACACTTTTTCTCAAGGGACATGAGAGAAGTAAAGAATAAGAAGCTACTAACGGTAAGTTTCTGAAATATTTTTGTAGGCAAAACATCTAAGAGTAGAACAGCAGTATTTGTTAGCTGGAAATGGAATGTGGAAGGTAAAGACTGCAACAAGATCCCCAAAGTGGATATATTATTTTATTAGCAAAATTCACATTCATGTGGTTGATGCTTTTTGGGTACAATCTGACCAACCATTCTTAAGTAGTAATGCATATAATTTGCACACATAAATAATCCCATGAAGCTAATGTTTCCTTTTCAATGGATGAAGTTAGACACATGCTTAGGTCTTTGCTCCAGCTGAAGCTTATTTAATAAAACAGACAGTTCTTCTTTATCTAAAGGCAATTTCAGCACCACTAATAGACACTTCTTGTTATCAGGTGGAGAAAAAATGGGAAGGAGGAAGGGAGCTAATGATCATTACAGGACAACCTACACAGCAGACAGAAGGAGTATCAGCAGTGGTGAGGTGGAGCTAATACCACACACAGAAGCAGCCAGTGCATCCAAAACATTTTGGCAACATTGATGTATTCCCAAGCTATGGGGAGATTACAGTACAGAGAGAAATTCCGATGAGAATAAATTGAAGAAGATTGTATGCTGCGAAAGAGGCTTAATCAAAGAAAAGTTTCCTGTGGTAGGTGAAATGCATAAGCAGAAACTGGTGTACTGAAGAGATATAGTTAAAGTCAGCAGTGGGATTTTTTTGAAAAGGTGTTTGGAGTTTTTCTCGTCATCAACGGGTTACCAAAATTGAGGGCAAGGCTGCTGAGGTATGGTGCTGGGGGATAAAGTGATGCGAGATTTGCACCAGGCTAGAAAATTCTTGTGGTATCTTTCAAGGCCAGTGAGAATTTGAAATACATTTAATGCTATTATTGGGCTGAAAGATACACTGCAGAAAAAAATGATAATCAGTGTATAGCACTGTTCCACTCCATTGAAATTTCTCTGATTTTGCTAATGTTTGCTTAATGTGTACTAGCACAGTAGATGCATTGTAGAGTAACCATTACTTCAATTATGAGACATCATAGAAAGTCACTAAAAGATTTCTTAATGATATTTTTAAGTTAGTATTTAGATATATAAAGAAGTAATGTTTTTAAAGTTACTTTTTGCACATCAGACTAAATTACAATAAGAAGATAACTAATTAAAGCAGACTGATGGTCTGTTGATTGCGCTGTGCATTTTTCTATTAGTCTTCCTCATTGAGTTCTGGCCCGGATCTTTTCTTTCATAGATTGCCAGTCGGAAACAATGGTCTACTTGGGAAGGGCAGCAAGAAGCAGCTAGAAACCAAAAAAGAGGAGGGGATTTAAATGCATTCGGTGATATGTAGGTGCCTTAGTCCATATTCACAACTCTTTAAATCACTGTAAAGGTGCTTCTCAGGTTCTTTGAGTAGGTGAAGATGTGTATACTCTGGCTGTCCAGCACAGAACATATTGACACTGAGGTTGGGGCTGAACTTGCCCATGATTGTGGTTTTGATCCAGAAGCAAGACATTTTTCATGCAAAATCCTTTTAGAGTCTCAGTCAAGAGAAGTAAAAATGACTGCATACCGTAGTACCAACCTGGGTAAATTGACACACACACTGGTATTGCCCAGTTTTTCTCCAATTAGTGCTGAACATGAGATACAGACACTGTGTCTAGAACTGTCTGGGACTTCTCAACCCGCAGCTGAACATCCTAGACACTTGGATACAGAACCATACTCTGGTCCAAAATATTTTGTACTCTAGACTATGTGGAAAAATGAGGAATACATCTTTTTAAAAATTATATTAAAGAATCCATATTAGAGAATTTTGTTCTATTTTGTTCTGTTCCAGCTTCTGAACTTGTATAATATTTAATTTAATATTCAGTTTTTGTGGCGCATCTTTTTTTAATCACTTCCAAGTTATGCAAAATTCCTCAGATGGAATACTATAGAAAACATTTATTTAAGCGTTTTCCCAGCTTGGGCCCTGAGACAGAGGAGCTCTGCATTTTCTAGAAAATGTCAAGACAGTATATTACCAAAAGTGAATTTGAAACCCTGGAGCTTCTATATGCCATTTTAATGGTTCGCTCACTCAGCTGTTTGAGTAAGTAGACAGTTTCCCCAGCTTTGTTAGATTTCTTTGCTATAGAATCTATATACTGTTACAGATGGAGTAACAGGTTCCTTAATCTTTTCACAGCAAATAAGTACCTCTTTTAAGCAAGATAAAATTGTAATAGCTTGATCTTTTCAGAGACAGACCAAATTTACTAGGCTAACTAGCAGCAAACACTTGAGTTTAAATTACTGGGATTTCTATGACTGGAGGTAGTAGAATGGTGAAATCAATCATGATAGTTGACCATGAGAATTTATGAGATATGTTTGAAATCCTACACATAAACATTGTGCGCTGACAGATACTATTGCTAAGCAGAAACTACACACATGACATAAAGTACTCTTTAAAGAATAGTGTTTCAGTTATTTTCTTTTGTGATACAAAATATAAAAAATACCACTAAATTATTAATAATCAAGCTTGCTGAAATGTCTTTCCTATTTATTATTAGAGCTGCTATGAAAAGGAATTCTAGATGATGAAAACATTTGTCCTGTTTTTATAAGGAATTCTTAATTTAAAACAGCTGTTAATTATAACTAGTTTTCAACTAATATAAGTCTACAAAAAAAAAAATCTGTCTGGGATTTGATGTCATCTTTGTAAATTTTGTCACATCAGTGGTAAATATTTGACTTTTTTCTTGTACCTTTTACTATATTTTCCTTTACAAACCCCAAAAGTTATTGATGATTGTCTGCAGCTGAAAAATATGAGCAGAAGCTTTTTCTTTCCTTTAGCCATGCATATCATCTCACTGCATAGGAACTTATCCCCACATGATTTTCTAAGGGAAACTGTATGACTCCATAGATGATTCCATATGACTATTTGTCATATGTTGCTGTTAAACGTTGAACTGCTTAATCTAGCTCATTTTCTCAATGATTAGCTGTATTTTTTACCTAATGAAGTCTCCCCCACATCCACCACCACGTTTTTTGAATTAATTTATTCTATTCCTTTTCCGTTCTGCTTTGTATCAGCTTGTTGTAATTTAACCCGGCAGCCGGCAATTAAGCACTAGACAGCTGCTCGCTCACCTGTCCCCTTCCCCGCAGCAGGATGGGGAGGGGAAATGGACAAAAGGAGAAACTCATGCATTGAGATAAAGGCAGTTTAATAAGACAACAAAGGAAATACTACTACTACTAATGATAATAATAATGATGAATATGCAACACAGGTTCAAATTGACATTGAGAATGAGTCTATACTGAGAAATCAAATGCTGTGATTTTATATTTCTTAGTAATTAAATGTTGCATTGTGTAGATCTCTGTAGCCAAAGTTCATATAGGACAATTTGATTTCTATTGCCATGTAAAGATGGAATATGCACTTTTAATTATAATCCCTGTAAATAATCCACTATCTGAATTTATTGTAGTGGAAAACCAGTCATCTGAGCCATATAGGGTAATGAAAATAATAAACGGGAATGATTCTTTTAATTTACCTTTACATCTATATTAAGCAGACACCTGCAACAAAGATATTTGTGTAGGCTTCTTTTATTATTAGTGGAGAGAAACAGGCACTCAGTCTGTGAGTCATATAATCCTGAAGTAGATATCTATAGTTGGTCACATAAATTCTAACTTCTACTGCCTATTGATCTGCATTAGATATAAAAAGAATTGAAAGTGACTAGTAAATATGCAGACGTATTGTAGACCTCTAATGTTAGGTGAGATGTCTCTTGATCACTTACTTAAATGATGTGGTGGAAATATATTATGTTACTGAAATTTTTGTTGCTAGTTATTTTCAGCTATTGCAATAATTTTATTCTGTGCAAAATGTATATCTATTACACTCAGTACTTCGTAATGCTACATGGCAGAGGTGTACAGTCTTTCCACTATGATAGTTAATTTTATAGCTCAATCATATTAGTTGGTAAAATATATTAGTTTAAACTGTTTGTAGTTTGCATTATTTTGTGTAACTAAACATAAACTATAAAGATAAAATATTTTTTTAACATGAAAATATTTTTGGCAATTCAGTGAATACTAAGAAAATACTAATTTCATGTAAAACTAACTCAAAAACTGGATGAAGAGCAAATATAGATTTAAGAAAATGTTCATTAATAGAAAATTACTAGAAAACTGTACTTTTAGATATAATTTATTTTCAATAGATTGCAGCGCTATGAGATCTGTTTATTAATGATCATTTAGAAAAAGAACAAACACTGCGAAAAAATTGAAACAAAATGAAAAATATGATTTTTTTCTGAAGTTTTCTGGTATATCACAGTATGTTTGCTTTTTCAGTAGCCTGCTGTCATCACTTTCTTTTTAAGACTTCTTTTTCTTTTGAATCACAATTACTTTTCTTGTTCTACAGCTCTCTTTTTCCTTGTTTTCACAACTTCTCTAAGTTTCACTGAATCGCAGAATCAGAGTGAACAAAAAGAATTACTCTGTTCTGTTTCAGCTGGGACAGTATCTGCAGCTGGCATTACAAATGGGAGAGAATCATAGAATCATAGGTTGGAAAAGACCAAGATCATCAGGTCCAACCATCACATCAACATCACCATGTCTACTAAATGATGTCCTGAAGTACCCCATCTACATGTTTTTTGAACACCTCCAGGGATGGTGACCCAATCACCTCCCAGGGCAGCCTGTTCCCATGCTTCACAACTCTTTCAGTAAAGAAATTTTTCCTAATATCCAACCTAAACCTCCCCTGACGCAACTTGAGCCCATTTCCTCTCGTCCTATCACTAGAGTGAAGCTTGTACAGAGAAATTGTTTCTATTATTTCCCTTATAATAACAAATAAACTCATGAGTAGAACTAAAATCCTTATGAGAAAAGTACAATTTTTACTCAACCTCATTCAATTGCAATAGACTTTTCAGTACTTTTCTATTATATTTGTGCCAATATCTTGTCACAAATCTTGACAGCTGCTGTTATTTAAATGCAAATCCTCCGATAAGAAATTAATATAAAATCATGTAAAAGAAGGAAGTGACAATAACTGTACAAAATTAACAGTATTCTAACTAAAGACTGTTTTCTCTCAAAACCTTTAACAGACTTTCAGCTATCCAAGTGGAAAAAAAATTAGGCCTTAGGTGTTTGTTTGACATCAGTGAAATTTATTGTGGGTAATTAATTCGTAAAGCCTCTCTATTGCCAAGAAAGATTCTAATAATCATATTTGCTGTTCACAAAGAAAAATTAAGATATGTGTTTTAAGCACACATTTCAGTTCTGCTCACTAGTTATTAACCACATACCATCAGAATATATCTGGTTAATGAGTACTTAAAGTAGATTAAATAAGACATGAAATACACATATTAATGAGGGAGAAGGGTTTTTAACTTCTTTATTGCAGTGCTTTTTGATACCAGGCTACCCTGTCTTCCAGTCCTGATAAAAAAAAGCAAGGTAAAGCAAGTAGTAAAGGCCTTAATATAAAACAGTAACTTGAACTGCAATTATAAAACAATATTCATGTTTTCTATTATTTCAGCTGCAATAAATTCAGGTTTTCTTGTTGCCATTTCAGAATGACTGATCAGAGAAGAATTTAACAAAAGTATGAGGTCATATCTAATCTCAATTAATTTACCAATCAACAAGACACAAATTTTATTGTAACTCTGTGTTGACACCAAAACAAATATGATCTCAGAATACAGGGTTATATGTATTCAACTGTATTGACATGTACTCTAAAATTATGAACAAATTCTGGTGATATATTTAATTAAAATTTTAGAGTTTCCTGATTTGGTTCTTACCTTTACATTTTAATTTATCTTTTGTTATTTTCATGTCTACCCAGTTTTTAAGGTTCAAAACATCAAACGCAAAAAATCTTATTGGAGCATAAAAATAATACTGGCTGTAAATATGTATTTATTTTTGCACGCTGAAAACATTTTTATTGATAATACTGTTCAAATTCAGAAAAGTGTGTTTTTATAACTTGTTATTGAAGGATTAGTTTGTTGTCGTCTTTTACAGATTTTCTGATTAGTTCACAAATAAAACTGGTTTTCTAATGGAGATCTAAAATTCAAACTGAGATTTGAAGATCTTTTTTGGACCAATGACACTTGCTGCTGAACAAATTTTTCCTCAGTTATTTTTTCGTTATCTGTGTATCTATGTATGTTAGCAGCCTAACTGAATTAAATGGATTATTCATGTAGATATGCAGCAGAGTTTGACCTTGAAATGGAATATTAGATCACAACATTGCTGAAGGCCTATGGATAAAGGCATGGCACGTTGAGGTGAAAAGAGGAAAGAGGAAAGGTGAGGCTAAGCAAGGCAAAATGAAGCTAAGTGAGAAGAGAATGTCCTCCACAGTTGTATGGACTTTTCAGGAACAGTCTTAGAAACTAATTTCTTCCTTAAATGTATGATTACATGTAACTGTTACATTATTATTTAACTTCCTTTTTTCCTCTTTTTCTTTTAACTATACATTCCACATTGCTTTTTTTCTAACACTCTTTGAGAATGGAGCAATGGGACTACATTTAAATCAGCTGTACCTCCACTTAGGACAGAAAATAACCTCCAGATTGTGGCAGGTGCACTCACCTCAGTAAGATCAGGGACTTACAACATGGCAGTCGCCGGCTCTTTCATGACCTTTTTTTTGTGCCGCTGGTGCTCTGCCATGGCAGCGGTCATGTACACATCCCTGGTGCTGGTGCTCTGCCATGGCAGCGGTCATGTACACATCCCTGGGTCCACCACCGACCACCATGGCCCTGCTGAGACACCATGACCCTGCTCATGTGCTCTCCCCCTGTGGCAGGAAGGAAAAAGGCGGGACCCCTGGCTCGGCAGACTGAGTCCCAGCCCATGATGTGCCTCGGCTGAGAGAAACTTCTGGAGCACTGACCATAAATGACCGCAGTTCAGATCTGACCAGGCTATAAAAGGGACACCCACCAGAGTCCCTCTGAGAGAGTTGGTTCTTCACGGAGCAGTGGACCTCTGATCGGAGACAGTCCCTGTGGGTTGAGTTGTCGCCCATGGAATCTTCCTGGAACTGAGTTCCCTCAGCCTCTTGTGGTGAATGATTATTTCTTCTGGATATCCTTGAATGAGCCCTTGTCCACTTTGGGTGAGCAATCCTGTCTTCTGGATACCATTGAGCAGGAGATTTCCCCTTTGTGAGTCAATGTGTGCACAATTTGGATCATCATTCTTGCATGTTGTCCTGTAGTAATAACATCCCTGAATGGTACACCAAATCCGTAGTTTGTTAAATGTTATTGGAGTGTGATCTTGCTTACCCCCATTGTTTCATAAGTTTTGATTGTTGAATTTTGATCATGCATGAAAGTTTTGTTCTCTTTTATTGTCTGAGTGGAAGTCATTTGCTGTACCTCTGTGACACTTTATTAGGTGCAAGCAGGTTATAGTGACAGAGGGATTATTACAGAGTCATCATTTTAAGCTTAGATCTAGTTACACACCCTGTAGTATTAGCTCCCAGCTGACAACCTGAAGCTCTGGATAAGTTGTGTCCACCGAAGTGGTTGTAAGATCCCCTTTCAGTTGGACTGTTCAATTTTTTTGACACTTAAACTGATTTTTGGAACATATTCTGTCAGTCTCACACTTCCCCAACCCAGATGAATTCAGTTTCAGAAAATTTTCATTGATGACTACTGAGCAGAAGCATAAAAAATGAAAAAGAATCTCCCATATTAATCCCCCTCCACCCTCCCCTTTAATATTTCTTATTTTCACCCTGGGCAGGGCCTTTACTTTTCAGGACCTGGCCCTTACACTGTCGTTTGCGCACCACATTTTACTGAGAGTGCAAATATTATCACCCTGTAAGGTTACTTGCATTTACATGCTCATGTTATATTGTAAAGTGACATTTAGCAGCATTTACTTTTTTGGCTGCCATTTCCTCATCTTGCATAATACATTTTTCTTACATTAGAAGCTGAGGCACAGGAAAATTCTAAAGTTTGAGTGCACCTGTGGGATGATAGTGTGATAGACATCTGTGAAATAAATGCAGGCTTATGGTGAACAGGTTCAGCTGCAAGACCCTAAAATGACATTTTATAGTATGGCAGGCTTAAATGGTAGAATGTTGAACAATCGTGGAAAAACATTACATCATGTAAACCTGCAGTACAAGGGGAAAAATGATAATAGTGTGCAAAGCTGCAGCTGATCCTGTTTGCCATATGGTATGTCACTCACTGTAATATACTCACGTTCCCTCTGTAAGTGCCCTTAAATATCAGAGAGTGAATAAGGCAGTACGCAGATTGCACGAGGCATTTGTAATCATATGCATTATGAACTTTGTATTCTCAAGAACTATTCTACCCTTAGATTAACAGAATACCCTTTAATACATGTATGTCTTAGAACATTCCCAGGGCTAGGTAATTTAAAATCTATTTGTGCAAACTGCTAAAAGCAAGGCTTCCCTAGTCAATACAAAACAAAAAAAAAAAAAAAAAACAAACTGTCAACAAATAACTGCCAGAATTTCACTCCCCCCCCTTTTCAGAATACTGATTTTCACACAAATACAGTTTTCTTATATTTATATATTTTTCCAGTATATTCTGTTCTAAGTGATCCTGATGAGAAACCAGCTAGCTTAAGTTGTTTGAAGGATGATAATTTGCTCTTTTTCACGGATGTATGGTAAACTGTTTAACTCTTCATTATTTCTCACAATGCAAAATCTAGAGAGCACTCAATGCAAGTTTTATGCAGCAGTTTTGAAATAAACAAAGGAAGTTGTCATATCACGCCTGTAATTAAATTGGGGAACTCATTGCCACAAGATGTTGCAGAAGCCAAAAGTGTAATTAGATTCTTAAAAGGACTGAGGACAGGCCCATGTTCTCTGTTAAACACAGAAGTCTGGAGCCTTGCTTCTCAGGAAGGAGAACTCTTGCTGCTGAAAGAACATGCTGGGAGAAAGGACCACTCGAGGCATGCCTGTTCCCCATACTCATGTCTGCTGAAGTAAGGATGCTGGGACAGATGAATCTTTGTCCTGATTTGATCTGCTGTTTTTTGGAAGCATTTACATTGGACTGAATTCCAATCCATCACTGAGTTAGTAATTTCCTGGTTCTTGCACTGGATAACAAAATATGGAAAAATAAGAAAACAAAACCCACTAACTAAGTTTTGGAGTTTTTTATGTTGTTTTGTTTTGATTTGCTTTCTGGAAAAATACAAAAGCAAGCTGAGTGTGAAGTAAACCTGAATCATTATATTATTGACCCTTCTTAGAATGACTGAGTTTTTAGAGGTAAGCTTGTCACTTTCTGTTCTGACAGGTTACAAGGGACAAACTTAGTTCTTTATTCGTTATGTGAGGAAGAGATTGTTTTGGCATTGTTTTATGATTTTATTATCTTCTTCACACATCCTGCAGTTTGTTTGTGTGCTGGAGCCATCCCTGTCCTATGAAATTGTGATCAGATGACTTGAAGTTAAATACATTTTTTTACCGTTTGCAGTTTCTAAGATCTTATTCCCTGGCAGGAAAGTAAGTACTTTTCCATCAAATGTTTTGGGAAAGATTAACCATTCTTCTAATTTTATTGGTAATGTTTCTGGCTGTACACTGTTACCTAATCCAAAATCTTCTTGATTTATCTGTAAAATTCTTTCACACCTTTATGATATAGCAGTAAAAATGTACCACTAAGAAAAGTCCTTCAGTGACAAAGGCAACTTGACTATACAACTTTCTTCCATTTCTAAATTCTACACAATAATAATTCTTTAGGTGTCACTTAAGGAAGAAAAAGTGTGTTGAGATTCGAGGTCTCAGATCTTAAGAGATCTTACAGGGTGAAATATGTTCAGCACACATGCCAGCACTTCTGAGGTGGTTCCTATAGCATGATGTTTACTGTATTTGCTTATCAGCTCTTTGGCAGATTTTTCTATTTTCCTTTCTTTTAAACTTTCTAAGCCAGCAGAGTATGCACTCAATAAAGAATAGATCTCAGTGTGGGAGATTTTGTAACACTTCCTTGTTATATTTCCAACAACTTTCACCTTATGCACATGAGTCATGACATATTGTTTTTTCTACTGACTGACAGATCCAATTTTTTATGAGACTTCTCTCGATCAGTAAATGTCCTAATACTTCTGCTCACATGTTTCACATCTCTGCTCACCACGTGGCTTATGGTATCTTCACTCACTTCAACTTTCTCCCACAGCTATTGTGACCCTGAGAGTTTTCTCTGATCAGTTTGTAGGATTATATTTTTCTACAAGCTATTTCCTCTAAAATGACAGGTCTCTTCTGCCAACATTGCTGTCATCACTAGTAATGTACAATGTTGGAGAATGCCCTTTTGATTTTTCCTGTTGCCCTTTTCCACAGTTTACTGCAATATCATTAGTTGCTTTTCTCTGTTCTTCCTCAGTAATGCACTGACTGATCCAGAACAACCGACCTGATGGTCTCATCATCTGGGACTGCAGACTTGTCTGTTCAGTCACTGTACTTGGTGTCTGGGGATCAGGGTCAATATCAGTCCTTGTCAGAGTTTTTGCATTTCAGGGTGCTATCTTGTCTGCATGATTTACTGACAGTTTCTCAGGAGCTGACAAGAGTGAGCTTCGAGTATGTTTTCTTCAGCTGTAACATTGGAAGAAAATGTAAAGTTGGGGCAAGCAGATTATATAAACCGAGCCTGATGAGTCTGTGTCCCTGCTCATTGATCTTTCTTAATCCATGTTTGCTTAATTCATTCTAATCCACGACCTTTGCTCCCACTTTAGCTTTGCAGTGCCCCACATTCAGCAGTGCATCATGCCTCGGTGGAGTGTCAGTGCATTAGGACTCCAGGATGTTACCATCCTTAGCCATTGTCAAAGAGAGGGGACTTGGACAGCAGTCAGGTTAACTGGTGTTTCTTTATGGAAGATTAAAACAATAACAGCTGTAAAGGGATTATATCTCTTTAAGGTTAGAGCTCTGTGCCTATGTAGGGGTGCCAATGCTTTCTAGCTTTTTAAACACAATCTTTGAAATGATGAAATAGATAGCAACAGAATGGTAGAACACAGCTAATGCATCAGCAATTGTATTTCAGTGTCATACAGTCCTTTTCTGACACCAATACCATCACGAGAGAGAAATTCAGCTCAGAGGTTATAACAGAGAAGTCTGTGAATTGCACAGTGAAAGCTAGATTCTTTTATGTCATGAAAGTATTATTTTCCTGAAAAAGTAAAAGAGAGGGATATATAACTATATTTTTTCTAGATTCTACCAATTAACATAAAGTAGCTTTTCCAGTACAAGGCTTCTCCCATATTAGGACATAAAAGTAAAATATTGAGTGATAATGCATAAAAGCTGCTCATCTGACCTTTCACCTTGGAAATGCAGATAATTTTCATTCCAGAGTATCACTGTGGGTCAGTATATACAGACTATTTGAAAACAGAAAATTTTCTCTTTTTTTTTTGTTTGATAGACATGCTTTGTGTCTTTAACACACATTTGGGATACACCTCCTGGAATCTTATTTATAAATGATGTACTCTCATGCCTGCCTTTACTTGCACAGAGTATTGTATACAAAATGATTTTGCAGCTTTGAGTCTCCTCGGTGTACTTTAAACAAATATAAACATATGTATCTTTAAGCACAATGAACTTACTTGGAATGAGACTGGGCCAACATAAATTGAAATGGAGAATTAGAAGAAACACAGGTAGAATTGGAACAAAGAAGCAACAAAAGTAGACAAAAATGTTAGACAAAACCATTCTGAAAAGTTACATGCAATGACTTTGCAAGCCCTGGGGTAGTTCCACAGCAACTTGAACACATAGTACTTCGTGTAGCAAATAGAAAATGACACTTTCCAGAATATGATCTTGACAAAATTATTTAAGTAATACTTCTAGTATGGTTGAATAGATTCCTCAAATTTCCAGAAAGCTCTGTCTGCTAGTTCTTATATTCTCTACTTTTGTAAAAGGAGGGAGAGGAGTACTAGAAACAACATTGCATTTAGCTTTTAATGTTTTTATCTGTGTTCTTGTGTGGTCTGCACTATATGGGTATCTGAGCAGTTTACAAATGTGTATTCCTTTATTTTTCCAGGGAAACATAATTATTGTTGAAAGAGAGAAAACAGAGAAAACTGAGGCACAAAGAAACTGAAAGTAAGATCTTCAAAGGCATTCAAGAATCTAGAAAACAAACTGGACAGAACAGAGATGTTTCAGACTCAGAAAATGGCAGGATGGCACACACTGATGTTTTCTCCATTTCAGATACATATTTTTTTTTTAATTTAATATCCTGTTACTACACATGCCAAGGAGATTCACCATCTTGGTTGTACTGAATATCTAGTATAACCTTTCTGCCTAAGATTTATGACTAATATTTAGTCTGGCACTGATCACAGCTGTCACAGATGGTTCAATCACTTTTCCAAGAAGCAGTTCCTCTGTTGTGTTAGCCTAGAACACCCCTAACCCTGCCTCTCAAACAGGAGGAGCTATTTGATGAATGTGGGGGTCCCTTGCCATTAAGCTTCTTGCATATTTTATACTCGAGAATAGAAGCATCATGGGACCAGAAGAAAAGTAAAGGAGAAGAAACCTGAGCATGCATCTGTTGCCTTCATAGGCGTGGCGACCTGGTTCAGGAACGGCACGGCGACCAACCCCAGGCCACTCGGGCCATCAGCTCGCAGACACCAATGTGGTGGACAGCAAATGGCATTTATTGATAAGTAGCACAGTATTATATAGCTTAGGTTTACAGCGTCACTTCCGTCTGCTTACATCATGGGCTAAGCGCTATTGGCTATCAGGAGAGGAGGGGGGGGCCTACCTTTCCGTACAGCACGACATCTTCCGACCGCCAGGCCCTAACTATCCACATTTCCCCCCTCCTTATGCTCAAATAAATAGGCTAATATAAAATATTAAAGTTTTAATACTTAACCTTAAGACTTATACTTAATATCTGGCCAGACTTAACCTTAATTAACCTTAACTACAATTAAAAAAATGTAAATATTAAAATCTTACGATTACAAAGATAAGATACCTTAAACAAATGCATTTGTAAATTAGCTAAAATATGACAATCTTAAAAATTCTGTCGCTATTCTTATTCTATATTTTACAGTAGTCTTAAAAAGTATATGCTATAAACTTGAATAAAAACATAAGGCACAGTAAACGGGTAGAAGTTGAGGTAACTTTTAGGGACAATTGAGGATAACACTGGGTAGGTACATTTTTAAAACAGTTGATGGTGTTCTATAAACATAATGTTAACTTTCTCTAGCCGACTCTTGACGAACGACACGATTCTGTTCAGTATACAGGGTCCAAAAATCAATGTCATTATGATCATCGCGATCGGCCCTATCAAGGTGGATATCAGGGTGGTTAACCATGGCGAATGGTTAAACCACGATTCAAACCACCCTTGTTGGGCTTCTTTGTCTCTTTTTCTTTTTTCTAGACCTTCTCTAAGTTTGGCCATGGTATATCTGACTACTCCGGTGTGATCAGCATAAAAACAGCAGTCTTCCCCTAATGCAGCACAGAGCCCTCCCTGCCGTAGGAGAAGAATATCCATTCCCCTTCTATTTTGTAACACAACTTCTGATAGTGAGGAACTTCCAGGCTTGGACAGAACGTTTGCTGACTTGTCATCTGCTTTTGTCGCTGGGGTGTACGGGTTACGGGGGTGTCCGATGATCCGGTCCTGTGAACAAAAACTCACAGTTTTCATTAGTTTTATTCTGGCTAGTATGGTGCGAACAGCCACCTGGATCGGGGTTAGATGCTCTTCCTTCGCGACATGCTTAATCATGTCCGTGATGTTTGACCCCGCTGGTAGTGATTGCAGGATTTCTTTGGTTGTTGAATTACACTGCTGACGTAAACATTCTGCTACGACTGGGCCTTTTGCCTCCGCAGGCAAGGCCGAAGAGTCAACTGCCGCTTGGAGACGATCCACAAATTGTGTAAAGCTCTCACTTTCACTTTGCTTTATTGTGGACCATGACGATGGTTTGGCAATGACTCTAGAGGCTGTGCGAATAGCTTCTCTGGCCGCACGAGTAGTTGTAATGACTTCATGGGCCCGCAGGCCCTGGGCTTGTGCCTGGGGAGTAATCATTGTGGGATCTGTGCCCATTAACTGCTGCAGGCTGGAGCCATGCAGTGGATGGTCTGCCCCAGTTACTTGGGCCAGTTGCTTCGCGCAGTTGTCCTCCCATTCTTGTTTAAAAACGATCATCCCTGCCCCGTCAAAGATCAATCTACAAGTTTGTTTTATATCGAACGGGAGCATATCGTCTCCCCTGAATATACCATCTATGAGGGTGGAGACCATGGCAGAATTAAGGCCTTTATCCGCGATTGCTTTAACAATAGCTTGTATATCCTTAGGGTTTATAGGTGAGTGGACCCTCTGTCCCCCGTCCGTCACCCGGACCGGGAACGCTAGCGTGGCCAATGGGGCCCAGTCGGCGCACGCAATCTTTATGTTCCTCCAGTCCGTGAGAGGGATTTCTCCCCCTCGCGGTTTCTCTTTAATTTGGATGGAGATATTTTGGCTCTTGACTTTATTTATCTCTGTTTTCTTCTCTTCTAAGTTTAAATCAGTTACCAGCCACTCGTCCCCGCTAGTGTCTGATTCGGAGTCGGAACTCGACTGACTGGTTACTTCCGGTCCCCAGTACCTTTTTGTAGAGCTCCAGCCCCCTCCCCTATGGGCGGGCCGCTCCTCCCCTCCGGATCCGCCCCACCCTCCGCTCGGCGGGGTGCCCACCCCACCGGCGCATCTTTTGAAATGCACGCGCCGGTTGGCTCTCTGCCCCCGGCTCGTCCCACTTTCCCCTTCTTGGTCGCTCCCACCGCCCTTCTCCCCGCTGTTCTCCTCCGCCTCCTGTTTGTGTGCACTTGATAACTTTAGCGCTTCCTCCCTGTTATAGCGAAAGGAATTTTCGCCCCGCCCTTCCCCTTTGTGCTTGGCGCCATCTTGGGGCGCATAGGGCGGTGGTGTGGGCCAGACTCTGTTTCTTTCGCGGCGCCCCTAGCCTCCTCGGCTAACCCGCCCCAGAAGGATTTATCTTGTTTCTCTCCCTCTGTAAGCGGGTCGGGGTTCGGGAGTTGAGGGGACGTGTCGCCCTCTTGCTGATTTTTAGGCTCAGCAGAACCGTTGTCATCTGGGGGGTGCAAAGTCTGTGTGGCTGCCCCGATTCCCAATTTTGGGGTAGCTAACAAACAGTTCTTTGCCGCCTTCCAGGTCTCCTGTTCTTGTACAGCTTTCTGCAGGGCCTGTACGACTTTCCCCCACGACTTAAGGTTTTTCCCAGAACCCGAGGACATTGTCTCCTCGGCTAACGCTTTAGTGCACTTATCCCACACTTCGGGGTGGAGAATATCCACCGGCTGGTCAATGACACCAATTTGCAAAAGCCTCGCAACTGCGAGCGTAAAATCTTTGGGCTTACAATCGATCCCCCAATGCTTATGTAATTGCGATACGACCTTCACAAGGGCTTCCATCCTCCTTGTTGGTCCGGGAGCGTCCTCCCCGCCGGGCTGGTCCTGCCGTTCCGGCCGCCGTTCACCTGATTCCAGGCGAGTCTTTCCCGGGTTTCGGCACCACTTGTTGCCTACGTAGGCGTGGCGACCTGGTTCAGGAACGGCACGGCGACCAACCCCAGGCCGCTCGGGCCATCAGCTCGCAGACACCAATGTGGTGGACAGCAAATGGCGTTTATTGATAAGTAGCACAGTATTATATAGCTTAGGTTTACAGCGTCACTTCTGTCTGCTTACATCATGGGCTAAGCGCTATTGGCTATCAGGAGAGGAGGGGGGGGCCTACCTTTCCGTACAGCGCGACATCTTCTGACCGCCAGGCCCTAACTATCCACATGCATCCTTATTTCTATCATTCTAGACACTGTGAGGACAAGTCTGGCTTTTAGCTTCTTCTTCCTGAACTACTTCAGCATTCAATCCATTGAGGTCTTATGCAAAATTCATAAAAACCCCGAGATCAGGTTTTATAATTACTGTCTGTCAGGCCTATTCTCTGGCCTTTGAACGGCAATATCAGATTTCCCCTTACCTGCTTTCCTATCCCCATGATTCTTGTAATCTTGGCTACATACTGGCCATACCTCAGCAGCTGATGTGACGGGTCCCCATTCTTGTTTTGCATCCCCACATGCCCTGTAATCTGAAAGGTATATGCATAACAGGTAGGATCTGTATTGCCTGAATAAAAGTGGTATGAACGCTCTCCTCCATTTTCTTCTGTGGTTGCTGCCTCACCACCTGAATCTGGTGGGGTTTTTTTGTTTTGTTGTTGTTGTATTTGTTGTTATTTTGTTTTGGTTTGGTTTTTTGGGAAGGGATGTTGGTTTTTTTTTCCCTGAAACATATGTCATTGCTATGAATTGCAATTTGCGTGATGTTAGAATTCCTGACATGCAAAGAGAAGCAAAAGTGGGAGTTGTAGCCCACAATCACGTCATTTAGGTACCAAATCATCTATAGATATCTAAAACAAAGGACTTATTATTCAGATTGGAGTTGCCTTAGGTTTCTCCATAGCTAGTACAGCAAAGCAGGCTTCTTCAGAGACAATTTCTCTCTCTTGAGAAAGAGTTTCCAGAGAGACTTTATAGTCAACCTGGATTCTTAAGTCAAATTTTAAAATTATAAAAATACAAAAGATAGGTTTGAAAATTGTTAGATATTTGAATCATCGTGAGGAGAATTCTACACATATTAAAAAAGGCACTTAATTCTTTTATATTTATGGTGTGTAAATGATCCTAGTACTAACAGATGCTTACAGAAATGCCTAATTTCAGTGGGTTTCTGGGAGCTCATTAGTGTTATTTGGGTATCAAGTACTTTTTCTCTCCAGCTCAGTTTTGGCCTTAGTATACTGACTGCCCATGGTTTATAAATGTTAGTTTGTTTGTAAGTTCTCTTCTGATCCAAGCACTTCCCTCCTAAATTAAATGCAAGCATGATTCAGCAGACTGCACAATACAACAAATGCTTTCAATAACCATTACAGATGAGAGGGATTTTTTTGTCCTCTTGCCCTGAGCAGTCCTTCATTATTATCTACCAGGCTGGGGATCTTCCTACACTCACCTATGTCCTTGGTCACCCCCTCACGATAAGTGACACATGGACACATTTTTATGCAATAACAACTTTTCAGGTGGGCTGCAACCCAATGGTCTCATTATTTCAGACATTAATTTAAAGTCCTTTCCTCAACCCTTTCATCAATAAATACATACACACACCTACATACACACAGGCACACGCAGATCAACAAAAATTTATATAAATATATATTTTGTGTATACACACACATGTATATATTTACAAATGGACTCTTGTATAAACTATACAAGATCCAGAAAGAATCTAAAGCCAAGTAATGCTCATGCAAATACAACCAATCTCCCCTAGAAGAGACATCTTCTGAGGCTGTCTGCCAAACATGCCTCACTGTGGTGGATGCAGTTAGAAGAGTAGATGCAGTTTGATTTGCTACAAACTGTACCCGCAGCTTTTCTGTACTAGAAAATGTTGCATGTCATCAGGTTGTTTTCTTATCCTTCCTTTTCTACTTTTTATTTCATGTACCTTTCTTATCTTGTCATTTTACTGTGAACTCTTCGGGGTAGGGCTTATTTTTACTATAGGCTTGTGGAGCTCCTTTTGATTAAGCAATACCGTAAGTATTATGCCTTTCAATGTCCCTACTAAATAAGCTGTAAACTAATTTCTTCAGCCAAAAGAAATATATTTATAACATATTATACATTGTTTGTTCAGGAAAAAAGTGTATTAAAGGACACAAAGACTAGAAAGTGCCTTTTTTCTTTAATCCCAGAAGAAAATTTATGTAATAAGTCATTGTGCACAATCTAATTCAAAATTATTTCCTGTAAAAGATCTTTATGGATGTGCACATACACAGAACAAGAAGACCCGTGAAGCTGAGGAAACCCGACTTCTTTATAATAGATTTCTTTTAGCATACTGGAGACATAACTTAAAGTTTTGCATTCTGAGAGAGAGAACAACTGAAGACAAATAATGAAATTTACAACAAAGCTAAAAATATGAGATACCTCTTCAGCCTGCATATCTTTTGGAAAGTATTAGCTAATTATACTTAACATGGAATGAGAACATAATTCCCACTGTTTTGAAAAGTAACAAATTGCACATTAACACCTTGTAAATAATATTAAAAAAATTTGTGCTTGTCTGTAGTTTCTTCTTTGTAAGAACAAAATTAATTTGAGGCCTATCATTCGCAAGATGTGCATTATAATATCAAAGCAGCAGTTTTAAGACACTGGGAACTGAAAATCCTGTACACCCTCTGCACAGAGGGAGAAATTTGGTGCCGTAATAAGAAGATAAAAGGAAAGGTATATGAAGTCTACGATAGCAGCATGATCCCTTGTGGTAATCAGATTTTCAGTCATGATTAATTTGAGTCAGTCATTTTACTAATAATATTATCCTGACTATAATCTAAGCATAATATTGGTTTCAATTGAGAAAAGTAAATTGCAGATTGTTAAGCATTTTTAATTTTTTTTAGTTGACTAATTAAACTAAATTGTTCACCTTTTATTTCTTAAAAAAATCCGTGCAGGGATGAATTTTAATACTTTGCATTTAAACATATCATCTTTCATCCAAAGATCCAAATGTGCCTCACAGTACAAATATTAATTTGTACTGTACAAATGATCTCACAGCAGTCCAATGAGATATATTACTAGCTGTTATTTTTTAAAGACCATTTTTAAAGTAAAAATGTTCACATCCTTCAGCAGGGCATATTAACAAGGACATCTACATGTTTACAGAGTCCTTTTCAAGTCAAGGGACAGCACTTGCTGGCAGCACAAAGATTTGATCCATGCAGCAATCTTGCTGAAAGATAATAACTCACATTAAAAGTAAGAAGGCTTTTTTTCCTTTAACTTCGAAGGGGTCAGGTTTTCATTTAATAATGCATAATGGTAGTAGTGTCACAGACAGATGTAGAAAGGGAGCAGTCAAAATCATCAGGTATTCTATACGCTAGTGAGATGCAGAATATACCCACACAGAAGCTTGATATGTATGTTTAGTTGTTTCTCAACAGCATTCTTAATGTTTTTTTCTCTTAAAAATTTGTTATGTGCAAAAGAGTATTGCTTCTATCAAACATATGGCTAGAACAAATGCTGGATCAGTTTTGATTCTTAAAGCGAAGATGCAACAGAGAATTAGGAGCCTACTTTCATAGGGATGCTGCAGTGGAGATCTCTGCTGATTACGTGTTGTCATTGTAACCATGCTTCAGTCGATGAGAAAAGTCAAATGAGTCATGACACCAAGTATGACTACAGGAAGTGAACACAATGCTACCATACATGGTATTTAGCTTCTCTCTTATGTTCAGGGTCTTTAAGAAAAGCAGGGCTAAATTTTACTTTTCTTGAAACAGAAATGAATTCCAGAGTAATTTATTTTTCGCTTTTTAATCCAGATTTAAACTCAGACAACAGAAGCCAGAATGTGGTCTGCATAGTTAAGGGTATAACTTTAAAAATGTATGCTGTTATTGTTAAAGATACAGTAAAAACAAACATATGATGATCTTAGAAATTCTATACTGAGTACATTGTATTAATCACAGAGACAGAGCACTTCAAATACACGACTAAAAAAAGAAGTGTGCCTACCTGAAACAAGGTCCTTGGATACAGTGCTTACCTTAGGGTATTGCTTAAGGCTCTTTCACTGAAATCAGAGATGAAGTGCTTGGCAACTCAAAGGGCTGAGTCAATTGTGTTAAAAAAAGTGTGGAACACTCATAAAGTGCATATAATAGCTGCATGAAACGGCAATATGCTGCTATTACAAGAAAAATAAAATGGATCATTATAAATGAAACACACAGAGGATTGTTATCAGCAGAAAAATTGTTATGTATTGAGCAATCAGAAACACCCACTTGGAAATCCTTAATGAAATGCTTAACATTTTATAAATAGAATTTCCAGGGAATTTAGAGATCAATACAACTGTCTAGCCACTTTCCACCTGTCTGGAACTGCCATCCAATAAGAGTAACAGAGGGAAACAACTTAAGTAGCTTTAAAGTGGAGCTTCATACATTTTTGAGTGTGATTATAGGATGCAGAAAATGTCTGTTAGAGTAGAGGATAGGAATTGGTTGCCTGGGAGGGATTCCAGTGTAACATCTTGTGCTCCGGAAACCTTCTTTGTGGCTTTGTCTCCAGTAAACATAGATTCAGCACAGAAGACAAGTCTCTATGAAACTTCCAGTTCTTTAGAATTTGTTCTAGCTAATAGTGATACTTCAGGAACATTTAATCTCCAAGAAATTCTAATATTAAACCTGTGTTAGGTATCCAGGCTTCTTGAGTCACTATTTGTAATCAACAGCAGAAACGTCTAAAATCAATAGCTAATATGCAGCAGGACCTTACAGTGAATTTGGAGCAGAGTGTGGAAAAGTGCAGTTGTTCTTCAATGTGTCTGCATCAGCTGACATCAGATGAAATTTCAACATTTCTTTCTCTGGTAGTCATAACTAAAATTTATATATACATGCAAGGAGCAAGGCCTATTAGGAGACTAGACATTTCTGGGTTTAAAACCCTGTTTATTCATCCACCTTAAATGCACCTGGAAGGAATATCTGCACACAGAAGGAGGAGAAGAAACCCTCAAGGTCAAGTGCAGAGTCATGGGAATTCTTCCTATTCTAGCTGGAGAAAGGTAAAAAACAATCAATGCAAATTCTTCTTGGCTGATGTGCCGCAAGTTTCTCATTATGGTAATTAGTGACGCATGAACACTGTTAGATTTTGCAGTGTGTTATATTCCTTAATGCTCACCATTTACCGTAGTGCCCAGAGGCCCTAACAGGAATGCTGAGCAGACACAGCACAGCTGGGAGGTTACGAGGGCTGCAGTAGGAGGAAATGGCACTGCTGGTCTTACCAAGGGACCCAAGGATCTCTAGTTGCCCTCCATCTCCTGTAGAGGCTGCAGCTACCAAGATGGAATGAGCGAGCAAAGCTATCACCCTTGGTGGGCTCAAGGGCTCTGTGCTCATGGTGCTGCACCTGGGAACTTTAATTTGTCTCTGACATGTGAGTCCTTTCCTTGCACTGTCTGTAATAAATAAGCGCTCACTATTGAAATGGACCTCATAAAAGATGAGTACTACATTGTGCCAAGTACTGTGAAAACAAATATGTACATATTTGGGTGTCTAAATTCCAAGCATTTCAGTTGTCATTCAGAAGCAGGTCACCCACATGTAAATGCGACCCTTGTAAAATTGCCAAGGTCAGAGAGACTTAGGACAATCTGCTGTGTAAAGGCTGATTGCAATAGTGTAAGCTGCCTGAGGGCTGCTTTAACTTATCTCACAGTTTTTCTAAAACTCTGGGGAGAGAATATTGTATGCTAAAATTACAGAATCACAGAATCACAGAATCACAGAATAGTAGGGGTTGGAAGGGACCTCTGTGGGTCATCTAGTCCAACCCCCCTGCCGAAGCAGGGTCACCTACAGCAGGCTGCACAGGACCTTGTTCAGGTGGGTCTTGAATATCTCCAGAGAAGGAGACTCCACAACCTCCCTGGGCACCCTGTTCCAGTGCTCCGTCACCCTCAGAGGGAAGAAGTTCTTCCTCATGTCCAGACAGAAGCTCCTGTGCCTCAGTTTGTGCCCAAAACTAATTCATTCTACTTCCCTCATTTTTCTTTTTAGTCCTTCAGAACAGTTACTAAACTTGCTGTCCATTGCTGTTAGGTAAATGTTAGAAGTGTTTTACCATTTTGCTGATGACACCAAACTGGGAGGTGTGGTAGATACACCAGAAGGCTGTGCTGCCATTCAGCGTGACCTGGACAGGCTGGAAAGCTGGGCAGAGAGGAACCCGATGAGGTTCAACAAGGGCAAGTGCAGGGTCCTGCACCTGGGGAGGAACAACCTCATGCACCAGTACAGGCTTGGGGTGGACCTGCTGGAGAGCAGCTCTGCGGAGAGGGACCTGGGTGTCCTGGTGGACGACAGGTTAACCATGAGCCAGCAGTGTGCCCTGGCTGCCAAGAAAGCCAATGGGATCCTGGGGTGCATCAAGAAGAGTGTGGCCAGCAGGACGAGGGAGGTTCTCCTTCCCCTCTACACTGCCCTGGTGAGGCGCCATCTGGAGTACTGTGTCCAGTTCTGGGCTCCCCAGTTCAAGAAAGATGAAGAGCTACTGGAGAGAGTGCAGCGGAGGGCTACAAGGATGGTGAGGGGACTGGAGCATCTGCCCTACGAGGAGAGGTTGAGGGAGCTGGGCTTGTTCAGCCTGAAGAAGAGAAGGCTGCGAGGGGACCTTATAAAAGCCTACAAATATCTGAAGGGTGGGTGTCAGGAGGTTGGGGCCAAGCTCTTTTCAGTGGTGCCCAGTGACAGGACAAGGGGCAATGGGCACAAACTGAAGCACAGGAAGTTCCGTCTGAACATGAGGAAGAACTTCTTCCCTCTGAGGGTGGCGGAGCACTGGAACAGGCTGCCCAGGGAGGTTGTGGAGTCTCCTTCTCTGGAGATATTCAAGACCCGCCTGGACAAGGTCCTCTACAGCCTACTGTAGGTGACCCTGCTTCGGCAGGGGGGTTGGACTAGATGACCCACAGAGGTCCCTTCCAACCCCTACTATTCTGTGATTCTGTGATTCTGTGATTCTGTGATTTTCACCAAAATATTTTTCTGAAATAAATGATGTATATATGACATCGATTAGAGAAACCACTGTGGATCAAATGCTTGACAGTGCTTGCTGAATATTAGAAAATGGTCTAGCTCTCAGTCAACTGAGGCCTCTCTGCTAAGGTTTTGGTTAGTACTCCAGTGTAAGTGTTAGAAGTTAATCCTTTAAGTCTAACTATTCACCTAGTCTCTCCTTATGTCAAGGAGACAGAAGGCATCATCAAAGATTTATCTCATTCTGTGATAGATATTTAAGATGTTTCAGATAAACTATTCTCTTGAGGTTCCTTTTTCTTCTCACAGATCTAGGCTCAGTAGGTTACTCTGTTTAATGTTAAAATGTGTAGGTTAGATGAAATGAATTGCATAGTACGAAGAGGTGGAATGCGATTTACCTGCTTCACGCAATAAGGGTTTACAAATAAAATGCTGGAATTTAAAGGAAAGTGTTGCCTAGATGCTGTCATCCACAAGCAGATGATTGGCATTTTAATATAAAGAAATAGTAACTGAAAATATTGATGTGTAGCCTGTGCACATTGTGTTTCAGCACATAGACATAATGAGTCAGTAACAAGGAATTATGTATTTCATAAAATGGTCAGTTTAACATATGAAATAAGGCAGAGTGAGAATTTCTGTACGAATAAAAATTCCTATGTCTAGAATTATTTGGTGCTAGAATGACGGAATAAATGTTATCAGGATGTTGGTTACATAGCTACCATTACTGAAATTGTAAATGGAAAAGAACAACAAATCTCAGCAAATAAACAGGTATCTGATAGTAGGTAGTTTTAATTAACACTTTGTGTAATTCACACTTTTATTTAAAATGTACTAACTTTATCATTACATGCCTTTATGCTATGTCATTTCAAAACTGATCATTCAAACCCAGAAAAATCTCCTTGAAATCTACATTCCATCTGGTAAACCTATCGGAACATATTTAATGCAGAAGAACTTTCCATTTTAAATGCACACTATGAAATTGGCTACTTCATCTATGTTGTATAATACCTGAAGAATGAACCTTAACACTTTTATCTGATTAGTATGAATGATTCAGTAAAAACACCTTAAATGCATAGAAACTGGAGATCATATAGCCTAACCCAGGTGTCATGCAATTTATAAATACAGAAGCAACTGCCCACATCTGTTCTCCTATTTTCTTTTTTCCATTTAAGAGGGAAATTGACCTTACAATCTTCAACGTGACTTCAGGTCATTGGTATTAGTGATGAGAAAATGCTGTGTTCTTTTTTCGACTGAGCCTGGCAAACCTCCCAGATATTTTACAATCACAGTATAAAAGCTCTGAAACGTTGTACAATATTTTATTTTTTCAAGTTTAGACACTTGTTGTAGTAGCCTGTACAGCTGGCAAATAGAAATCTTTTTGCAGGAAGTCTGTGTGCTTTTTTTCAGTTAAAATGATGTTTCTCCTTTGAAACCCAGAGTTCTAAAATTACTTGACTGAAATAAATAAGTTACTAGGTCTTTCTTCTAGGAAAAGAGGTTAGTAATTTTCATTTAGAGAGGATGGTTGAGGGAACAGAATCATTATTTTTTACGTTTCAGGAAGAATAAATATTTCAGTGGAAAATGAGTGTTGGGTTGAGACTCATTCTCAGGAAAACATGGATCCAGAAACAAAGAAGTATGGAACTTTCCACTCTCCCTACAGGAAGGAAAGAGAAAATCCATCTTTTTTCAGTATAATTCCCATGAACTACAGTATTACTCACGCATAATCCTGTTTAAATTTGTTAGTATCTAAGTTAAAAAAATCAAGAGTCGAAATACTCCAATAAAACAATTTTATCACAATTTAGCAACATCCAAAGGATCTCCACAGGAACCTGTTTGACTTGTCTTCTATCTGCAGGAATTTGGGACCCGTGAATTAAATCTTCATGTTTGATGTAATAACTAGAAGCCTTTAAAAACTGAAATAAAAACTGATGCATGTGATTATATTCAGATGGGATAGAAGGATGCTGATCCTGAGGGTTACATTCTTACCTTCACATTTTGAAACTGTCCTGTTTTGCAAGATATTAAGAGAGAAGGATGTTCCTCCTCTAATAGCTGATTAATATAGCACACACACATGATTTTGGATCTGGGGCTGGAATTGAGGCTTCTACTTTTTCACAACTATTAGCCAAAAGAATAATGCTTGGAAGCTTTCTTGGGTAAAATGGATATTTAACGATGCTGAAAGAAGGAAAACAACTTGTGTAAGAAGAAACATTCTATTTCCATCGAAAATGGATTATTGTTTAGTGAGCAATTTTGGCAATTTTGAGCAGAAATAGTAAAACGAACAGTGATTCGATGAGAAAGGTTAGAAATTTAAAAACAAAATCAAAGTTTGTTTTTTTTTTCTTTTAAGCAAATGTGTCATCTAAACTGATTTTTTTTTACAAGATCTTGCCCATTTCTTTAGAAAAAAACATAAGCTACCTCAGATGTCACAGCATTCCTGCATTTGTCCCTCTAGGAAGAGGGGAGAAGAGTAAGAAGTACTGCAGGTAGTGAGGAAAGAACATTCATTGGCTGTAGGCAAGTTCTCATGGGTCTGCTTTTACACAACCGCCTTGGAGAAAGGCTGGATAAATAGATAGGCTTTGTAACATGATTTTAAGGTCACCAAATTCAGTGCTGTTAAACTGTAAGGGTGGCAAAAGCAAGGATTGTATGTTGAAAAAAAATCTGCAGAGTCATTGCACGTAGCCATCTATGATTCTATTCCACGATTCTATGATCTCCCATTATATAACGGGATTACGTCTCATCTAAAATACAGAGTTAATATGAGGAAGCAGAAGAGTTGGTGTCACCGAAGAATTTAATCATATGTGCTTAGTGGGGAGTGGGAGAAAGTTTATTTATTACCCAGGTATTTACTAGGAAAGTTTTATTGTAATTGTGAAATGTGGCAGTAATGTAGTAATATAGACAGCCACTTAAAATTTAAAACTTCTGAAAACTCTAGAAGAAGGGTTTATTTTGCAAAATTAATAGATCACTGAATAGGAACTAAACAGTACCTTCATTACTTTTCCCACCATTAGCTTATATTTGATAAACCTTGCTATTAATAAGCAGACATAAGGTCTGACTTAAGCTTACAAAACACAGGAAATTCAAAGTCTAGACTTTTCATTCCATCCTTAACTCGGACCTTTGTGTCTTGAGACTGCAGGGGCCTGGGACTCTTAAGTAAGCATGTTTTACTTTATGCCACAGTAAACATTTAGCAAAGTATGCAAGCATGCAGCCCTGCAATAAGGCATTGCCATTGCTGTTGACAAGCTATAAGCTTTGCACTGAGTTTTCAAGGCCTCAGGATCAAGGTTTGTCACACCTGCTCTGCATGAACTTGTCCTATCTGCAGCTTTACTTCACTTGGTGTAGAAGTCATAGCAATTCCTCTAACTGACTAGATGTCTGCAGCAAATTTGTTTTATTTTTATTATCTGTGTGTGGTGAAACCATTCTGTTATACAGATAGCAAAAACAAGGAGTTGTTCCATGCAGAATTAAGTATTTATGGTACTAAGGTAATGACATGAGGTAGAGAAATACAGGCCTGGTACAATAGCAGAGGGCTTGAGAAGTGGAGGCACAGAATGTGGCATAGGGATGGGCATGAGGGTCATCCCTGACGGGATGGGTGACAGGATATCACTTCAGACCCCATGGTTATAAACAACTCACCCATGGTCAGTTACAGAAATGCAGATCTGGGCAAAACTGTTTTTATGGATAAAAAAGGAGAACAAAGAAGTAATATCTACCCATATGTAAAGACTACCACCTGTAGAAAATTTGGATGTAGTATGGAGCTGCAGACACCCAAAAAACTAGAAGACATGTAAAAGCAAGTTGGCTAACATAAAAATGACCCACAGTAAAGCCTAGAGTGAAGAAGAATTCATCAACATAAACATCAAATTCCTCTCAGTGAAGGACTCCAGATACTGACAATTAACCATAACAACAGCCTCCCACATCCTCCAAGAAATAGAACACTGACCCTAGGATCCCAAGGAGCGGGGCAAGAGTAAGCCTCACACGAGAAAAAGGGACAGAAACAAAGTGCATGTACAGCAATTTTAATTGCATTATTATGCTTTCTTTTTCTATTACAATTAAATCTGGATTAATAATGATTAGACTGTTAAGATTTCATTTATACTAACAGTAGGTTCTTGGTTTTGTATATATATATAAATTGTGCCTACTCTTTAGCCATAAAGATTGTGAGAGCAACAGACTGACTGTAGTGAAGCAGAAGGAATTAAAGCAACAAGTTATAATAGTCAGAACCAGAGCTGTTCCATATGGTCTTCATTGTGCTACTACTGTTTTGGATAGCCAGTTTTACTTTTCAGATTCAGAAGCAATGGCTCTAAAACGCCTTAGTTGGATATTAGTTTTTTCTTTTATCATTTTTGCCCTAGGAAGCAATGGAAAAAAAAACACCTAACTTAAAAGGTGTGATGATATGACTTAACATTTTTCACAGAGTCATAAATTCATAGATTTCAATTGTTTAGTCACAGACAGCTGGTTACTTGGGCAACACACTGGATTTGAAATTCATATTCCTTGATTTTGCAACAAATCTTCTGTGTAACCTACGAATAGTCATAAGTATTTCACCGGCCATCTGTTAACTTCATATCATACCACCTTTGTCCTTGGTATTTAAAATTTTTTTTTCTTCAACTCTTTTGCAGGATAATGGGAGGGTTTTTGTGTGTTTCTTTAGTTTGGGTGTTTTTTTTTGGTTTTTTTTTTTTTGCTTATTTATTGTACAAGAGTGATCAGGAGGAAGATCTGGTGTTGATTAGCTTTAGAAAGTGCATGGAAGAAGACTAGATATGTGGTTGATTATCATCAGGTGTTCCAGTGACACTGCTCAACACTCTATTCAGCAACTTCACTCAAATGTTACTGCTAGTGACAAAGTTTTTAAAAGTCAGTATTTGAAGGCAACACCTCTATTTTTCGTACATATCCATTGACAAGGATCTGTTTGGCTTTGAAGTAAGAACATGAGATTGCTAATGCATTAATGATGATGACGGTGAACTGAAATGTGGTAAAAAATACAACTGAAGTATTTAATACTGAAGTATACCAGGGCAAAGAAATAGGTTCTTTTTTTTAAAAAAAAAGTAAAATTAGGAAAAATAATGCTTTTTATTTTATCAAAATCTTCTAAAACAATCAAAATGGAGTAAAAAGAGTATTTTTATAGTTCAGGTGTTCAACAGGATTTTTATACTATTTGGGATGTAATTAATGCCCACTCTTTATTACTAAAAAGAAAAGCAAATATAATATGTTCAAAGGAACTAGAGTGAAAGATCTGTCATTAAGCGAATGAGACACTTTGATTATCCATGGGTCATTAGTTCAATATGCTGTAATGGATCCTAGAGAGCTGTTGAACACTCTGAGAGTACTTACTAACTTAGCTTATAATGCATCAATACAGAAGAAAAAATATCAGTATCATCTTGGTAGGTCTATAGCTGATTCAGAATATTGATGTCCACTTTTCAATTATTATGTGCAGGAAATACTTATTCATGGCACCAGCTACTGCTTATGGTGACATGACACAATAATTGTCTGAAATTATTACTCCTTTCCACATTTTTTGAAATTTAGACCACATAAAATCCAAGTTGTCAACTTGAAGAAATCATATTGGCTCTTTTAATGTTCAGGTTAGGTGGATTTTAGATGGCCATATGCAGGAAAATAGTCCAGAAAATTCCTGCTCCTTTAGGGGTCTCTGCTTTTCAACGTCTTAGAGGCTAAGGTTTTTAGTGAGATAGCTTAGACATTAACATTGCTGCTACTGTAATACACACCAATTTAATTTTGAAATCTTGTGTGTTCTTCACATGAAAGTGGAACATTTTATAAATCTGGAGCTTCATCCTACTTTATTATTAACTTTTTCTTTTTAATCTGTTCTGACCTTTCTTTACTTCTGCAGTTATTGCACTATGGTACATACAGACTCACTGAAAAATACTTCTTTCCTCTTCTTATTATGTCCTATAATGTCCTAAAAATATTAAATAGGATAACTCAACAAAGCATACACCTAAGTAGGAGCAAACACACATAGTCACATACCTTCAGGATATTAAAAAGATGCATTAGATTTTTTCCCAGGTAAAAGAAGGCAGCAATTGCACACAGAAGCGGTGAAAATCTTTTCATAGGATCATATGATAACTGAGTTTGGAAGGGACCTTAGGAACTCATTTATTCCAACCTTCTGCTCAAAGCAGGGTCAGCTCTGAGATCATATCAGTTTACTCAGGACTTTGCCTGAATAAGTCTGGAAGATCTCCAAGGATGAATGCACAACTTCTCTGGACAGCCTGTTTCCCCTCTTGACTGTCTCCATCATGAAACAGCTTTTCTTGACATCCAGCCCGAGCCTCTCTTGTTTCAGCTTATGCCCACTATCTCTTGTCCTCCCACCTTGCACAGCTGTGAAGAACCTGAATCTGTCCTCATCATTAATTTTCTTGTAGGTAAGGGAAGGCTGCTGTTAGCCCTCCCCAAAGTCATCATTTCCCCAGGCTGAACAAGCACAATTCCTTCATTCTATATATCTTTGTTACTATTAACTACATTTTGTAAATTTATAAATGGGTTCAGTAAACCTTACTTTTAAAATCACTGGATTAACATGTAACAGCCTTAAGCCTAGTTTCAACAAATGGTTTATGATCCTACCTGCTGTGAAAGCTTTTACTATCTAATGTTAGCAGTCAGAAATTCCAAGCATAAATATTTTGTTGAATCTGGGCCTTGGCATTTCTCTTGCTTGTTCTCACTTTGCCCTTAGTCATACATCTACCAAAATTATGGTTACTTTTCTGTTATATGCTATTCATGATTTTTTTTTCCCACAATATATCCTTTTTATTCAAACCAGATAATGCATTGGCTTATTCCATTTTGTGTAGCCTCAATCAGCAATACATGATTTGCCGTCAACATAATACGCATCCAAAGGAGATCTATAAATTCCTTATTAGGTCTCCTCTCTACAAGGCCTGTCAACTTCTTCCTGTCCTTCTTCAGCAATTCATCAATTCCTTGTTTCTTTCTCAAAGGAACTATCATGTCTGTACTCAATTTTATCATTAACAGTTCTTGATTTCCATTGTCCCTTACCCCTAGGACTATTTCGCTCAAATCATTCAATCACAGAGTTACTAGTCAGTCTACTTTCTACCTCTCCAGCTGTTACAGCAAGATCTGATTGGTTTCTCAACCCCAGATCTTCCCATACAACTTTCTGTGGAACAGCTTATCAGAAATCAGCAAAAATGAATGGCCTACATTAAGCCATCTGCTATGGTTGTCCAGCGTCATGGTCATGGCATTTCAAGAAATACCCTTCATCTCCTTCCTGTTTCCTGCTGGTAAAAGGGAACTTAATGACTCCACTTCTTATCCAGCCAAGAAAAAGGGATTTTCTGCAATACCAGTGCAGAATTGTTGAAAGTAGGACTCTACCTTTGTTTTCCCTAGAACTGAATAGAAAGGGGTACTAGTTAGAAGAGGCAGGGTAGAAGACTGATCAATACAGGCGGGCAGTAAGAAGATCCTGGGTTATCAAGGAAGGGAAGGGTAGATTTTGGGTTTTGGTAGTGGGTTTTTTTTAGTTTTAAGCCTGGAGTTTTTTGCAGTTGGACAATGTATTTTGCGTGACTGAGCTGAATAGTCTTTGAAGACATGTTATAATATCAGCAGCACATCTTCCCTTTTTGCTCTTACAGCTGTCTTCCTTTTTCTCCATGCTTCCCTGTACAGACCAAAATCTGAGCCTTCTCTTTCAATTTTCACTTGGTTTTAACTTCTGTGTTTTCCCACAGAATAGGAAATTGTCCACATTTACAGAGCTGCTTTTATTTTTCTAGATATCAGCTGAATTGATGTAGTCAATCGCCCTCCTACTACTCTGTACTGATTGCTGGTTACCAAACTGAAATTAGACACCTGTGTGACTTGGGGTAACTAGACTTTTTCTCTCTCCCAGACTAGTACTTAACAGGTGCCTCTGTGGAACGAAGCACTGTGCATTTCTCATTTCCCAAACTTTCTGACAGGGTTTCTCTGCACGCAGAGAGTGACCAGGTCCGTGTGGTGAAGTCATACCCTCTTGCATCGATATTCAGGAGCAACTGAGAAGGGACTGCGGATGGGAAGAATCCTCACCGTCCCAA
This sequence comes from Opisthocomus hoazin, assembly GCF_030867145.1. Classification (NCBI taxonomy): domain Eukaryota; kingdom Metazoa; phylum Chordata; class Aves; order Opisthocomiformes; family Opisthocomidae; genus Opisthocomus; species Opisthocomus hoazin. Next base: position 40,918,719 of record NC_134414.1, on the reverse strand, counting down.
ACTGGAAGACATACTTTGCACTAGTAAAGATCTAATGTCATTTAAATACTCCTCAGAGCAATGTGGAGACTGAGTTTTACAGCAAGGCAAAGTAATACGGTATTACCCATAACAAAGACCAGAGTTTCAATTCACAAGCTAGATTTCCAGCTTTTTAATTCATTTTTTCCCAGTACATTTTTAATTTAATTTCAACCTGTTTACTTAAAAGTGCATGCTTATGTCACTCTGACTTGCGTTTTCATCCAGGCTTAGTATGGTAAAATTGATACTAACCCAGTGTGAACTGCTGTTGGTTCTACTAAAGAGACACAGCATAGTGCTGTGATGTTTGTTTCTGCTGAGATTTAATGGCTATTTGACTTGGCAGCTGCTTTCCAAGACATGATTCTCACAGGGGATCTCTCCATTTCAACAGCCACAGTATAAGTTTCCTCTCCCGTACAGTGTCAAACATCTGCTGTCCTCTTATCTTTCCCTTCCCGTTATGCCTGTTTCTGGCATAGCTTGCTCTGGACCAGGAGTCCCTTTTTTGCACCTGCAGGATTGTGACAGCAGTTCTTTCTTGCACAGGCCCACTATGACGAGGACTTTTTAGAGAATTCAAGAAACATGGGGAAATACAGTGACCTGCCCTTTCCATCTTTGCCACTACTACATTCCTCTTCTCAATGATCTTTTGAGTGCCAGAAATGATCCTGAAAGTGTCACAGGCACTGGCAGCTGGTGAAGGGACAAGTCAGCTCCAGCATTCATGCAGTACTTATCTTTCCACCCACATATACCTGTTGCTGCGTTTTCACTTCAGTCCACTTCCCTATTTCTTAACATACTGTATTGCCCTGCTCCAATTCTGCCTTCCTTTCCTACAAAACTTATTAAAATGGAGCCCGGGAAAATGAGTTGTGTGTTTAGTTTTTCATTTTTGCTAACTGAACACAGAATTTAATATAAAGAGATTGCCAACTTAAACTTCTTTTTCTTTTCTTTAAGGGCTTCTCTGCAGGGTAAAATTAAAATTTTGCATTTCCTGGTCCTTACCTTGTTATTGATATTTTTCTCTCAGCTTCTCTACTATTTTTGAACAGGAATTTCGTTCAGTATACCTTAACCTCTGGAGCAAGCCCCTAATAAGATATATGTCTGTGTGTTTTATGAGGAGAAAAATGGATTCAGCTGTATATACAGGTCTTAGTTTCAGGTTTCTTCAAGAATGAGTACAATTGCTTTCATAGCCCGTACTTAGTCTCATTTTCACACCATTAAGTCATCAAAAGAACCTGTAAGGAAATAAAATACTGTATTTTCTTGTAATTTATGACCTTATTTGAGGGCTTGTATAAATATATGAGATTCCATTACCTCCTATTAGCAGAGTGAACTCTGCCATCTACTAGTTATGTTTAGGACTGGAATTCGGATGGATGGCTGTTGTCCAGCAAACCAATATATCTGAAGGCGCTCATCTTTGTAGGCTCAGGCATCTAAGCTTTCATTATAGCATAACAAACAGGCTTTCGTACCTGGAGATTTTACAAATAACTGTATTTGAAAAAAAGAAAAAGTCTGTGCAGGAGGTTTAAGATACTTAAATGCTGCTACATGTGGAAAATCCAATCATGCAGTTAGACACACAGACATTGGAGGTAGGGGTGAAATGCTGTGCAGAGGGAGGAAGAGGACATATGTCCCTAAGAGGGCTGTGCAGAAGGGGTTTCAGAGGTGTGTCATGGGCCAACAGTTGATCTGAGAATAGTGGTGCATCATGCTGGCTGATTTTCTTCCTTTTTTTGTATTGAGTCTTCCTCCTGAAAAAATCTTTTAAACTGATACCAGGCCTCTCTAATGACTGCTTAATTTTGGTCTCTGCCTTTCGCGGGAAGGAGCTGATGTCAACTCCTTAATCCGACTCAGATGTTGCAGGTAGAGAAATTATAGTCTAGGAAAGAAGTGCAACAGAGATATTCCTCTGCTAAGTAACCAGACCTGGAGTAGAAACAATAGTCAGGTATTTACTGCTGTATTTTTACAGCAGAAATTATATTCAATATTTTATGTGTTAAACTCATGGTTTTTTTCCTTGGACCAACTGAAAGAGACATTTCCAGAGACTATCTGTCACGTCCCGCCTGTAGGCGGGGGAAACAACTCAGGTTCTGTGCATCCCCTTGGGCTAAATTAAGGTGAAACTACACCAAATGATCAGTTTAAGCATTTTATTCATAACAGAGGTAACTTGAAAAACATGGAAAGCCTTGTCAGCATGGATTCTTATCTATAAGAGGGAGAGTAAAGAAGAGAGAAGAAAAGAAAGACAGACAACAAGAAGTATATCACCACCCTAGGATTCCGCGATAATAACGACAGGCGTGGCATCCTCTGGTGGCAGGCACACACAAGGCTCTTTGCACGTATGTCTTTTATCACCCAGTCTCTTCCCCGAGTCACACCTCTTGGCAACTTATATGGCAATTCTTCCAGAAGTTGGTGATCTTCTGCGCAGGCAGCAGTGGAGGGGGAGATGTCACGATGGGTCTCTTAGGGGGTCTCAAGCCCCTTCTTCAAATGAATTTTTGTGTGATCTCTGCCCATATTTGGTTAAGGCACATCAGAGACGCGGAACTGCGCATCCTCCGATCTGCCCTGCATGTCCTGTGTTACCTTTTGCAGTCTGCTGTGTCTGGGCAGACTGCCCACTGAGGGTGGGCGCAGTCCTGCCTGCTCAGTACAGCCCTTTGAAGGCCTGCCCCCGGGGCTGAGGCAGCTATTTTAGCACAATGCTTGAGGCATTAACACGTATTACCCGTTTCAGTCTCTCACACTATCATATGTTGGAGAGTATCTAAATGAAGACATAAAGAATGATCACCATGATTACGGAAGGGAAGCCTTTCCCAGATATTTTGGCTTGTGGAAAGTTAGACTTTGTGGATGAAGATCGATATTAGAATAAACACCTAAGTGATATTAATCATGAGAAAAAGGATACCGTCAGTGGCTGAACTCAGCCACAGAATTTGGATGAACTTTTTAAACTTATTTCTATCATCTATTCTATTCTGAAGGCAGCATAGCAAAAGGATGGGTTCACTAACACTGTAAACTTGCTGGAGATGCTTTACGGTGTCTTGCACTCTGCTTATCCAGAGATAAGAACTACCTTTGGATTTAACTGGAGCTCTCTATAGTGTCTGTAGAAGCCAGTATATTGAAGTTTTCCCTTTTATCTGCACAAGAAAACACAGTTATGTTACTTACAACAAAGTCTGTGGTAAGATGAGCCATGATCTGCTGGAGAAAGAATCTCAACAGTCAGACAACAGGGGAAAGTCTTTCTCTACTTTTGCTGGCCGGATTACACGTAAAATTCACTTAGAGAGACACAGTGTATAAATAAGGCAAGGGCTGCACATTTACCACAGAAGCTGGTTTGTCTATTGATGGTGCCTCTGTAGCAGTCTCGTCCTGACCGTATGCCAAATAGCTCCTGGCAGATGCTCAGCTCAGTGAGCCTACATTCCTTAGAAGCTACAGTTCAGCAAATACTTCTAAGAGACAAAGACAGACTATGAAGCTAGCTGGTTCAGAAAGGTTCTTGCTTCAGGGGTAGATAATGATTCCATAAAGAAAACAAATGACAGCTACAGGTTCGAACAAGCAAAGCCAGTCTTGCGCAGACCGTGCTGATCTTCGGCATAAGGGACAATTAATTAGTCCCAAACAATAATACTGCTCTCAAAGACATGATCCCAAAGTGAATTATGAAGGTTATCTTTCAGAAGGAGGAGCAAGTTCTCTAAAAATACAAGGGTACTCCTAAATCTTAGCTAAACTAAAGGAATAATGCATATTACAAATAAAATTTTGAAAAGTAATACAAAATAGTATAAGGTGGAGCCCTGGTTCCACTTGTTGTCTGTGTAACACATAAGTTGTAGTAAATTATATGGCACATGATATTTTTACAGCTAGTCCAGGAAATTTTTTAAAGTAGCCAGCTGTTTCTTGGCAATGATGCAAGGCTGCTCTCCAGGATGTCAACTAGTGTTTCAGCTAGTTTTTCTCCAGAACAGACAACTTTGGTGTGGCCTCAGCTTGAATACTGTGTCCAGTTCTGGGCCCCACAATTGGAGAAGGAAGTGAAGATCCTTGAATGTGTCCAGAGGAGGACAACAAAGCTTGTGAAAGGCCTGGAAGGAATGTCCTATGAGGAACAGCTAGTGACTTTGAGCTTGTCTAGTTCAGAGAAAAGGAGACTGAGGGGTGACCTCATTGCTCTCTACGGCTTCATGAGGAGGGGACATGAAGAGGGAGGTGCTCATTTCTTTTCCTAGTATCCAGTGACGGGAAGTGTGGGAATGGTTTAAAGCTTCACCAGAGGAGGTTTAGACTGGACATTAGGAAGCATTTCTTTACCAAGAGGGTGGTCAACACTGGAATAGGCTTCTGGGAGAGGTTCTCCATACCCCAAAGCTGTCGCTGTTTAAGAGGCATTTGAATAATGCCCTAACTAAGCTGCTTTAACTTATTCAGCCCTGAAGTTGGATTAGATGATCATTGCAGGTCACTTCAACTGGAAGTCTATTCTAGTCTAGTCTAGTCTAGTCTAGTAACTTTTCAGACTCAGTCTAGAAAAGAAAGTTGAATGTTTTATTTGAGGAAGAGGAAATATTATCTTGAGCCACCCAGAAGTGATTTGTGGTCCTCTTAAGGACCCTGTCTGAGGCACCCCAGAGGGAGGCCTTAGAAGGGAAGATGCTTGACAGAGATGAAACTGGAGGAGAGTTACTGATCACAGGAAGAGAGTTATAAAGTCCGGCAACCAAAGGTTAATGTGGAAAAAAGCAAGAATTCATCAGGATCACAGAACTTGGCCCAAAGTACAGCTGTTATTTGTTGGGTGAAGTTTGTGAGCGTGGAGTGCTGGAGTAGAGTACATAGCGCTCTAAATAAGCTCCCCAAAATGTAAGAATAGACTTGTTCTCCAGATCAGACTTCTTCAGACACAGTCACCAGATGTTTGCTTCACCATACTCCTGCAGACAGGGGAATAAATCCGTGTAATGATCTGATGTTAGCATCTCAGTGCAGAGCTGTAATGATGTGTCAGGTTTCCATGTGCTGAAATGTGCCCCTGATACACTGTGGAAGATACTGATGTTACAGACTTCCAAAAATCCTTGTGAACCCAATGAAAAGGAAAAATAATGGTGGACCACAAAATCATTAATCAGGAAGTGAGGCAGTGAAAGCTAATAATTTTCCCAACTCAGGCACTGTTTAATATAAATGTTTGTAAACAAAATTTGAAGTGTAAAATTCTCTCCTGTGCGTTCTTTTTCATCTATCTGTACCTATTACTGAGGTGTCTTACTGTTAATATTTTCAGAATAACATTTTAGTCACGTATTTCCTGTTGTCTTTCTGTAAATTTGTCCAAATCATTAATTTAAAATGTATTTTTATAGTTATTCACACTCTGACATTAATCTTCAAGAAAGCTAAGTTGAGTCTCTCCTGACAATGTCTGTTTTTTATAGACTTAACTTCTGTTATTTCCTCTTTTGCATGGGTGGAAAATCTCTGTGCAGGTGTAATTACTGTAGTAAAATGTGGACAACCTGGCTATGGCTATCCCCTAAGTACAGCTCTAAGAGGTATGACCCGTCATATTTTAGTTAGAATGGTAACATAAAGCCTAAATGATGATAATTTAAATGTCAACACTATCAAGACCAAGGCATAAAAGAAGGAAGAGAAATGATCCTAATTATACTTTAAGATTATAGACTCACAGAAGCAGACTGAAAAACATTTTGAGAGGTCTAATAGTTTGTCCTTAAGACAGGATAAACTAGACTTATAACATTCATGGTAGCTCTTTCTCTAATTTGTCTTTGGAAACTTCCACTGATAGAAATTCCACAATATTTCAAGAAAAACTGCTCCATCTGTACAGATGAAAAGTTTTTACTTGTGCATAAACTAAATACATTTTTCCATAATTTAGGAGCAGTACTTCTTGTCCTTGCTACACGGACAAGGAAATCAGCCTTCATTAGGAACCTTTCCTATATTTAGAGATTGAAACATTTTGTGTAATTAATTTCTCTGGATTATACGTTAGCTCAGTCCCGATGAACTAATGAAATGGTGTCTTTTAATCAAATCAGAATCACAGAATCACAGAATCACAGAATAGTAGGGGTTGGAAGGGACCTCTGTGGGTCATCTAGTCCAACCCCCCTGCCGAAGCAGGGTCACCTACAGCAGGCTGCACAGGACTTCGTCCAGGTGGGTCTTGAATATCTCCAGAGAAGGAGACTCCACAGCCTCCCTGGGCAGCCTGTTCCAGTGCTCCGCCACCCTCAGAGGGAAGAAGTTCTTCCTCATGTTCAGACGGAACTTCCTGTGCTTCAGTTTGTGCCCATTGCCCCTTGTCCTGCCACTGGGCACCACTGAAAAGAGCTTGGCCCCAACCTCCTGACACCCACCCTTCAGATATTTGTAGGCATTTATAAGGTCCCCTCTCAGCCTTCTCTTCTTCAGGCTGAACAAGCCCAGCTCCCTCAACCTCTCCTCGTAGCGGAGATGCTCCAGTCCCCTCACCATCCTTGTAGCCCTCCGCTGCACTCTCTCCAGTAGCTCTTCATCTTTCTTGAACTGGGGAGCCCAGAACTGGACACAGTACTCCAGATGGCGCCTCACCAGGGCAGTGTAGAGGGGAAGGAGAACCTCCCTCGTCCTGCTGGCCACACTCTTCTTGATGCACCCCAGGATCCCATTGGCTTTCTTGGCAGCCAGGGCACACTGCTGGCTCATGGTTAACCTGTCGTCCACCAGGACACCCAGGTCCCTCTCCACAGAGCTGCTCTCCAGCAGGTCCACCCCAAGCCTGTACTGGTGCATGAGGTTGTTCCTCCCCAGGTGCAGGACCCTGCACTTGCCCTTGTTGAATCTCATCAGGTTCCTCTCTGCCCAGCTTTCCAGCCTATCCAGGTCACGCTGAATGGCAGCACAGCCTTCCGGTGTATCTACCACTCCTCCCAGTTTGGTGTCGTCAGCAAACTTGCTGAGGGTACATTCTAACTCTTCATCCAGGTCGTTGATGAAGAAGTTAAGCAAGACTGGGCCCAGTACTGACCCCTGGGGGACACCACTTGTTACCAGCCTCCAACTAGACTCAGAGCCGCTGATGACAACCCTCTGAGTTCTGCCATTCAGCCAGTTCTCTATCCACTTCACCGACCACTCATCCAGCCCACACTTCCTCAGCTTCCCTAGGAGGATATCATGGGAGACTGTGTCGAAAGCCTTGCTGAAGTCAAGGTAGACAACATCCACGGCTCTCCCTTCGTCTACCCAGCCAGTCATGTCATCGTAGAAAGCTATCAGATTGGTCAGGCATGATTTCCCCTTGGTGAATCCATGCTGACTACTCCTGGTAACCTTCTTCTCTTCCACTTGCTTCATGATGGCCTCCAGGATAAGCTGCTCCATCACCTTTCCCGGGATGGAGGTGAGGCTGACCGGCCTGTAGTTCCCTGGGTCCTCCTTCTTGCGCTTTTTGAAGATTGGAGTGACATTGGCCTTTCTCCAGTCCTCGGGTACCTCTCCTGTCCTCCAGGACCTCTCAAAGATGATGGAGAGTGGCTCAGCAATGACATCCGCCAGCTCTCTCAGCACTCGTGGGTGCATTCCATCGGGGCCCATGGATTTGTGGACATCCAGATCACTTAAGCGATCCCTCACACAGTCCTCCTCAACCAACGGAAAGTCGTCCTCTTTGTAGGCTTCTTCTCTTACCTCCGGGGCCTGGGATTCCTGAGGGCCAGTCTTAGCGCTGAAGACTGAAGCAAAGAAGGCATTCAGTAGCTCTGCCTTCTCCGCATCCTCCGTCACCAGGACACCCGCCTCATTCAGCAGCGGCCCCACATTGTCCCTAGCCTTTCTTTTGCTGCTGATGTAGTTGAAGAAGCCCTTCTTGTTGTTTTTGACATCCCTTGCCAGCTTCAATTCCAGGTAGACCTTAGCATTCCTTGGTGCATCGCTCCATGCTCTGGCCATATTCCTGTACTCCTCCCAAGTGGCCTGTCCCTCTTTCGACATTTCATGGACCTTTCTCTTCCACCTGAGTTCCTCTAGAAGCTGCTTGCTCATCCATGCAGATCTTCTGCTTCCTTTGCTAGACTTCTTGCTCAGGGGGATGCACCGATCCTGAGCATGGAGGAAGTAATGTTTAAACAGCGACCAGCACTCATGGACCCCCCAGCCTTCTAGAGCCCTGGCCCATGGGATTCCTCCCAGTAACTCCTGGAAGAGGTCAAAGTTAGCTCTCCTGAAGTCCATGGTTTTGATCCTGCTTATCGCCCTGCTTCCTCCACGCATGATCCTGAACTCCACCATTTCATGGTCACTGCAGCCGAGGCTACCTCCAACCTTCACATCCTCAACCAGTCCCTCCTTTTTTGTTAATACAAGGTCCAGCAGAGCAACTCTCCTTGTTGGTTCCTCCACCACTTGCATCAGAAAGTTATCATCGATGCTCTGTAGGAACCTGCTGGATTGCGCCTGCCTAGCTGTATGGTCTTCCCAGCTGATGTCAGGGTGGTTGAAGTCCCCCATGAGAACCAGGACCTGTGACTGTGAGGCTGCTTGCAGCTGCCTGTAGAAGGCCTCATCAACCTTCTCCTCCTGGTCAGGTGGCCTGTAGTATACACCCACCGTAATTTCACCCGTGTGAGCCTGTCCCTTAATTCTATCCCACAAGCTTTCAACTCGTTCCTCATTTGCCCCCGGGCCAAGCTCAATGCATTCCAGTTGCTCCCTCACATATAGAGCAACTCCCCCACCTCTCCTTGTTGGTCTGTCTTTCCTAAAGAGTCTGTAGCCATCCATGACAGCATGCCAGTCATGCGAGTTGTCCCACCACGTTTCTGTGATGGCGACCAAGTCGTAGCCGTCCTGCTGTATAATGGCTTCCAGCTCCTCCTGTTCATTGCCCATGCTACGTGCATTGGTGTAAACACACTTGAGCTGGGCTGTCAATCTCACCCCTGGCCTTGGCACTCCAAGCCTAGGCTCATCCCTAGTGAGCTGGGCAATATCCCCTTCCCCCTTCGAACCTAGTTTAAAGCCCTCTCAATGAGCCCCGCCAGCTCGTGGCCAAGAATTCTTTTTCCCCTTTGTGATATCAGGATGGAATCCATCTCAGATTATGTAAGCCTAAGTGTCTAAATGTGTCTGTCAGGTCTTTGACATGCACAGCCGAAATGCTGTATTTAGACACATACAGGGTCATGTTAATCCACAACTGCCACTGGAAATGTAAGACCTGATTTAGCTGCCCACAAGTGGGTGCTGAATGTCATCTGAGGTACCCCATGTGTCTGAAAGATCTGGGTGTGACTGCCAAGTATGACACAACGTCAGCGAGAAACCTGTGCTCTCCTGAAATGGCATCTGGAGGTCACTGAATCAAGCCCAAAGTAGCCTGGAGAGCTATTACTTGACAATGTTTATACACCTACTTTCTGATGAGCTAAATAGCCCTCTGGGCTGCATTGGCTGTACTGATTTAAGACTCAGTTCAGTTACTCACACACTCAGATGCCGAGGGCTGTTTGAGATGCCCTACCATACCTGAGACATGCAGATGTGACCCCAAGGTATGACACAAGGCCAAAGGTGACATGCTTTTCTGGAGGGGCTGCAGGAGGACAGGCACAATACCATCGAGTATATCAGCGCTGGATGCCCAGTGTGTGTCACTAAGCCAGGCAGCACGTCAGTACTTTTCAACAGCACCGCTGTCTAAAGCGTTGATTTCAATGTTGTACTTATGGTTATTTATATCTACTTTAAAGTGATGTTTTGCTCTTGTCCACTTTTGAATTGCACTCTATTTACTTTGAACTGTTTTCTCCTTTTGTAAAACATTTTGAATTCTAACCCTGTGCTTCAATGTGTTTGCATCTGCTCCGAGCTTGGTATTTTGTAAATTTAATAAATATTGCCTCTGTTCCACTGTCCAGATAATTAATGAAAAAATTAAATAGTGCAGTTTAGAACAGACTTCTGTGGAACACCACTTGACACATCTTTCTATTTTGACATTGCACCATGATACCTACTTATGGATCTTCGGGGAATTATATATGCAACTCAAAATATTTTGATCTAGATGAATTTTCACTCATTTTGTAGTGAGAATGTGATGTATTGCAGTGTCACATGCATTGCTGATATTATGGTATATGACAACAAATCTTCTCCCTTACTACAGATCAAAGTTTCTTTGGAATGACATAATTCGTTTGTGACAAATCTGTGTTGACTGTTACTTAGCCTCTTGCTGTCTTCTGTATCCTTACCAACAGACAATCTGTCTCAGCAGTTTTCTGAGTCTGAAACTATGCTGATAGTCCTGTAATAGTCTCCTATTCCTTCTCATAGGTAAGCTTTGTGTTTGTCCTCTTAACAATCTGGAAACTTTACTGTCCTGCAGTAATAATTTTTGTGCTCCATCAGGTTGAAGTCTAAGTACCTCAATGTAAATCTCACCATGTCTAGACAAGCAATTGACAAACTAGTAGGATATTGCTTTAATTTCTCAAATATTTGAAGTCTATATGAGGCTCTTTTAGATAAAGGGGTTTTTTTTAAATTTTTTTGTTTTGTTTGTTTTTTTTTTCCCAATGTAATAGTCTCATTTCATAAACAGTAAGGAAAGGTTGAATCTCAAACAAGGCTGAAGTAAAGATGGTTTGTTGTTTTATCCTTAATTTTTTTTGTAAGACAGACAGACGTTTAGAAACTTGATTAATAGTATTAATATTGTTAACGTTGAACAATGTTTGTTTTCAAACATAAACCAAAGCTGCTTATATATTACGAGTGAAGTATTGGAGGAAACAGATCTAACACACTAATAATATTCTCTGTAGCAGTGTGCTAAAATAACAAGCTTGTAAATAATAAGAAACATTTTATACATAACACTAAAGAAAAGCTAAGGCTGGGCCAGGCTTTAGTTTTCTGTGGAACAAAGAAAATGAAAGCACAAGTTGAAACCCAGACAGGAATACCAAGCTCTAATAAGATGGTTTTATCAAGACAAAGCTGTCTGGTGCATACCAGATTCTCCTAAAGATGAAATACAAATAAACAAACAACTGCAGATAACACTACATCATCTAAACAGACTGGAAAACAAACTGTTGTACGGCCTGGACAGTCTGTTATACAGACTCGAGACAGATCATAAACAAAAACAAGCTTCTGCAATTCAAAGGAAAAGCTGAGGCATGATTATATATGCTTTAGAATTTCAGTATGCAGAAAACAAGAAATAGCTTATTAACCCTTGCTACATAAATACCTCGGGAAGCATCTTGATGAAAGGGAATCCTTCTGCTACATTTGGATATGAATGCAGAGAAAATAAATTTAAACAAACTTTGTATTACATATAAATACTAGATAACTTGAAAATGCTGCCTTTTTGAGTGAACCTTGGGACACTGACGTCGTGGAAATATTTCCTTCTTAAGGGTGGAATCACCTGTGGGTGATTTCAGTTCAGAAGCAAATTAAGGGATTCACAAGATATGTTGTCAGAAACAAACTGCTGAAGTTAGTCCAAAACTTCTGGGTAAACACCAATAGACAGACTGTGTGCAAGTTGCTGTAAGGTGTTGGGATGGACTGGAAGAGCTCTGTTCCCATTCTGTGTCGATCCTGCTTGCTATCATGTTTAAGAACTTAAGCAGATAAACTACTCAGTACGTCTCAAGTTTTTAATCTGTAAAGGAAAAGAGAATAACAAGATATATAGAGTGGTTCAAAATGAAATCTGAAATTTTATTTAGATTGAGTGATTAGATACTATGAACTTCCAAAAGAATTGAAAAATTCACCAAATCAACAGCTTCAGTGGATAGGAAACAAGTATTTATCTTCTTGTACCCGAGTGATCATTTGGCTATTTTACTTAAAGTACATTTGTGAAAGTATTTTTTGGAACTTGAAAGTCTGTAAGTTACTTAAAAGTTTCATTAAAAAATTTTTTAATGTTTGCATGGTTTATTTGGTTTTAAAAGATAGAGACTGTAAACACTAGTCAGAAAATTTTCATCTTGGTGTATTTTTTTATAATTCACTCCTTCATTTGAGCTGTAATGTTTATGGGGAAAAGAATCGTGTGGGAAAATTTTTATAATGAGACTTTTAGTTCCTAAGCTTTCCTGTCTTTTATGACAAATTGATGAGATCTAGATAGAGGTAGAAATGGGCCCATGGAAGTGAAAGATAAGAAGGTAAAGATGAATTGATCCCTTCTGCTCTAAAAACATGCATTTTGACACTTTCTGCTTTGTAAAAAGAAACCCCTAAAATATCTAGGGTTTAGTCCAGTGTAGAAGTATAATCATGTTTATTATTCAAGTTTTTGCAGGACAGAATTGTCACTCTCCAGCTCACCCTATTACTGAGGTCAGAAAATTCACCAAACTACTTTAACAGGAACTGTGCTCTAAGAAAGAATGCAAGTATGCAAATAATAATTTTTTTCAGAGAACTCATAATTTTTTGCAGCCCACAAGATAGAGCTGGCTTTTTTTTACCATTTTTGTTTCTTTTTTTAAAAAAGTATTTTCCTATGATACTTTATATCTATATATGGAACAAATGAGAAAAGTTTAACAGTATAACAATCATGTACAGGAAGGCAACTTTTAATGTAACTGACTTTTAAGTAATTCAGTAGTTGTTTACACACATGTCTGATGATTGCACTCTGCTGGACTTGTGATTGATGTTCTTTGATTGCTTTGATCAGCATAAATCTGGACTTACTGATTAATGAAGACATGCAAAGGAACCACAATTTTCTGTTGGGATTCAAGATTAACTGGACTACAAATTTGGAATAAATGTTGCACCTTAAAATATGAATTAGATTCATTATTGTTTGATTTATTATTTCTTGATACATTTTAGCATCATATGGTAAATCCATCAATTAACCTTTGCCATCATTTAATTTTTGATTTCTTACTCATTTTTAAATTACATATGGATAACTATGTTGTAGCTTATGGTTTATCTAAGCAATTCAAAATCAATAACTGCATTAGAAGCACAATACAGTTAACCAATTAATTACCTTTATTTGGATCATGTATTTTACATTTTATTCAGTCCAATGTTCACATACCTTGCAATGTTTTCACACTATCTAGGTTTATGTGCTTTATTTGACTGCTGACAAAGTGTGGAATTTTAATCTGTTATTGTAACAGTTTGAAATGAAGAGAAATTTGTGTTATATTTTTATTACTGCTTAAATTGCTGCCAGAAAATCTGATTGAAAGTACAGAGAAAACAGCCATGAAGAGGAAAGTGCAACCAATCTTCCATTCTCTGTATTATGGCCTGACACATATTAGATCAATGTCTCTTTGTGCAACAGACAGTCTGGGATAATGAATACTAATTTCATGCATGTTACACACAGGGAAGTCTTATTGCTCACCTTTTTCCTACAGTTTTCTTAACAGTTGGACTGGATTATGAAGTCTACTTCAGCAGCTACATTCTTCGTATGAACTAAAAAGACATTTTGCCCAAACCTTTCCTGGCAAAAGCTTAAACTTAGGAACATATTCCTCTGAAAAAAAGAAAACAATTTCTTTTATGGAAAGGGAATTCAGGTGTGCAGGCTGGAAAGCCGCCACTCTGTGCTGTTAACAGGTCTCTGACTTGAATGATAAGGGGACGAGGACTTGACAGTCTGCCTCAGAGACACTTACCAAGCAATTTAGATGCAGCCTTACTTGCTCTACTCCACATTAAATGTAGATAGATTTTTTTGCTTCATATATTTTGACTGCATGTTCTCCAGGGCACTTCATAGAAATTTGAGAAGCAATTCAGGTGCCTAAAGTGGGTGCCTGTTGTCTTTTTAGAGGCCATACAGTGTATAAAACACTCACACAGGACTGGCAGGTAACATACAGGACCTAACTGTGGCTCCGATCATTTGGAGGGGCATCAGGAGGGCAGACAAAATACTTTAGGGTTTCCGAAAGAACATCAAGCACATCTGCTCAGATTCCTGTATCTCCTCATCCATTCAGAATTTTAGATGACATTTTCTCTCTTACATCAAAGTTATTCTTATATAAGTAGAGAATTTAGATTTTCATAGATTTGACTATTTCTGTTTTTTCTCTCTTCTGGCTACGTATGCTCGTGTTGCTGTATTTGTTTGTTGTAGAGATGGTCATAATGGCACATTAGGTCATACTGTGACCCCAATGTGATCAGCAGTCACACAAAGTGTAAGCTGCATTAACTCACCTCCACCTTTTATCATGTCCATTTGTCTGTTGTTAAATAATTTGAGTCCATGTACAGAAGAAACAGAACTCCACCCTCCCTCAAGGAGAAAACATAAAATGTTTTGTAGCTAAAAGAGCCTTATTGCTGAAGTAGAGCAGCTTCTTCCACAGAAACATTTTCATTCCAAGATTCTCAGTGCATGACATGTCTGACTTGAAGCTGGTCTGGGTTAAGCTTTCTCCCTATGGTTTTAAATAGATTCATATTTATGGAGCTATTCAGAATAAGTAATACGTTTTGCACATATATTCTGTTTCTCATGTTTCTTCTTGCAAAGGAGAAGTCCCAGTCTGACTCACAATATTTTCCACATATTTTGCCTAAGTGACACAGTATATTTACAAGCATAGTAACTAATGACTGACTTTGCAATGCAAAGACTCATATGTAGTTACCTAAACGCCTGTTCCATCTTCACGTTCTTCATAGACGATAAAACTGCCTCTAGAGACTTAACTTTAACTCTTCTTCTCTGATAATCATACCCATTCCTATGTAATCTTGTTGTTGCTGAAGTGCAATGAAATAAAGATAACAGATTCCTTTACAAATGTTTACTCACAACACATGGTTGAAATTATATATTTGATAGGACCAAGTGTCTGATGACTAGCTTCTGAGCAGAGAAGACTCTTTTAGTGTGTATCCTAGAGGAGCATGACTCAGGAGACCTGACTTCTAGGCACATTTCTGCCGTCTGCCTTTCCGGTTACCTGGGTAAGTCCTTTCACCACCCTGTGCTTCAGTTTCTCCATACGTAAAAAGAGGGACACTCACATTTTTGCTGAAAGCTTTGATAAAGTGCTATCTTTTGTCATTCTGCAGACCAATAGCATGTCAAGATCAGTCCTATAAGCACCAGAGAAATATACTAAGCATTTGCTGAATGATTATATGTGTACAGCCGGTCATACTGAATTTTACAGAATTGCAAAAAATAGTTATCACTGTTTATCTCTTCTACCCTGAAGGTGGTAAAAATAACTTCTTCCTCAGCAATGAGAGAAAAAGCAAAACTAATTAACAAGAATGGTTAAAAGTTTGACAACTTGAAAGAGTACCTCTATTAAAAGGATAAGTTAACTCGATTTCTGGAATCTGGTTTATGACACAATTTAATCAAAGAAAAAGTGTGTAGAAATCCTACCTTCAGTATCAGTTCTGTTTCCAGATTTTTTGCACATTATCAACACCACATTTTTTATGCTGCTATTGCTGTCACGGTATTTATAAGAAATCCCAGGAAACCATGGTTTTACAATGGCTGTAAGGTAAAAAATGTGCATAGACTTGAAATCTTTCCTGTTTTATGCAGCTTCTCCATAGCTACTTTGCATTTTACTATTTTTCTACAAATTTTATATAGAAGACTAAATTTAAGACATGAAAGTGAAGTAAACTAAAATTAAAACAATTTCTCTTTTAACAATTTTATAAGCAAAATTAGTGCATTTTTCAAGGAATAATAATCAACGCTATTATCCTCACTAATGTGTTTAACAGTTTCACCCATAACTAAATTTAGATGTCACAAAGATTGGTTATTCTAGATCACAGTCACCGTGCAAAGGAATTATTCTAATATTGCCTTCACCTAACATTTTAGCAGAAACTTCATCCATAGGACATGTAACCAACTGCATTACATTATAGTTTACACAGGATACAAGGATACAAATAATTCCTTCCTGACTGAAGTGTGGTGTCAGAGTATACCTACCACAAGAGATCTGATCAACCTTATTATCTTAGCTACCATAGTTACAAATGTTATTAGTGGGTATAAAATTATCCTTCTTATTTTGTAAGACCTAATTGAAATACATTCTCTCATGATTTTCTGCAGCACTAACTGCATTTACTGAAACTATTTGATGTGGATGCAACTTTTATAAAACACTAGATATTTATCTTGTTTTTACTTCATTTTATGATGTTGTGGTTTTCTAATATACTGTGGGGCAGGCCAGGTAACAGTAACTACCTTTTTCCATGCTTTATTTTCCGTATATTTTATACAGTATCAATGACCTGATTCAATTCCCTTTCAGTATTTCTCTTTTCCTGATGAAATAATTCAACCTTTTGAATGCTTTTATTACATGTAAATTCTGCCATACATCTCAGCCATCTTTACTGGCCCTAGCTGGCCCTGTTCCACTTCCAAAGGTGTCTTAATGCCTTTATGTGGAAACCAGTTTAACATAAAAGACCTTAATGATTTCTGCGTGGCTGTTGCAGGCCATTCAGTCAATGGTCTGTGAACTCAAGTATCTCTATGTAAACCAGAAATGGTTAGATGATAATAGCTGTGAAATAATAAATTGGAACATCTGAATTTTAATACCACTCTAATTATATATTTATCCCTTTCAGTAAAACCATTCAGAACTTTCATTTTTTTTTTTTGATATTCTATGATGTCTCTGACAAAGTTGTCAACATCTGCTGGTTCCATGATCTGCAAATAATAAATTTAAAAACGAGTACGGGCTTGGTAACCCCTAAAGCCTCCTTTCTTCAGCATTTTTTTGGAGAAGAGAGTAATTTAGATTGTCTTGAAAATGAACAGTGGTACATTTTTAATCAAAGATGCAAGAAAGCCTCCACAAAAATATGTTGGTTTGAGCTAGATGAAATCAGTTGTACCCTGTCTAGCACTTCATTATCACCTTTACAGATTCTGTGATCAGATTTAATGGGAACATATACAGGGTTTTAAAAAATGACGAAGCACTGGAACAGACTGCCCAGGGAGGTTGTGGAGCCTCCTTCTCTGGAGATATTCAAGACCCGCCTGGACAAGGTCCTGTGCAGCCTGCTGTAGGAGACCCTGCTTTGGCAGGGGGGTTGGACTAGATGACCCACAGAGGTCCCTTCCAACCCTGAACATTCTGTGATTCTGTGATTCTGTGATATGTTCAGTGAAAGACAGTGAAAGACTTTTGTATCTAAAATAAGAGTTAGGTAAACTGAGGTCACTTCACACAGAAATCATGAACTGTCAGAAATCATCTGGGTCAGTTGCTGCTGAATTGTGCAAGTTCCTCTCTACCTCACTCTATAAATTTGTAGGGCTCTGATTCTGGAAGCCTGGGCACTTGACATTGTCCTGCTGAGGAATCAGCTCCAGAAGGCCAGAAGGCAGGGCTGGAGTTTGTCCCACTTACAGATGCAGGCATGCATACTGCAGAGATACACAAGGAAGCCTGTGATATACAGCTGCTTAAACATAAATTGGGGAAGAACAAAAAAAAAACCAAATCCCAAAACCACTCTCAGGATTTGTTTAAGCTGATTGATTAAGCTCATCTAGACATCTACCTTAGAATGTAATGAATTCATAATGTAATGAGTTCATAAGTGTTCATTTCTTTCAACAGGCTACATAAGGGAGCTTTTGAAGGTCAGTTCACATGTAGATGTCTTGCTTGAACCAAACAAATCCTGCTTGTTAGAAACAGATGTGGCTCACTAGAATACCTTGTCATATA
This sequence comes from Opisthocomus hoazin, assembly GCF_030867145.1. NCBI lineage: Eukaryota > Metazoa > Chordata > Aves > Opisthocomiformes > Opisthocomidae > Opisthocomus > Opisthocomus hoazin. Next base: position 40,900,822 of record NC_134414.1, on the reverse strand, counting down.
TGTTAGCAGTGTGCATCTCAGGTAGCATGAGGAGCGCTATTTAGTCAAATTAACTCTGGCCTGTGTGATCTGTTGACTAAGGGATCAAACCTGGAAAGAAATTCCAAACATACATACCACGCACCAACAGATGGCAACTTCCCACAGAAATTTAGCAGCAGCCATTTCTTCAAAAGGAAGGGAAAACTATTTGTGGTGATTGCTCCCATCTCTCGTGTAATGAGTTAATATTTTCTTCAGACAGAACAGCTGTAAAACTGTATACTCCAACCACCTGGGAAGTCTCCTCAGTACTAAGCATAGGATAGCATGTAACAGAAGGTGCTGAAAACAGGAATAGGTAAATGTGATAAAATAATGCCACTTTGAAAAATGCAAAGACATTTTAAAAGATTCATTGCATTAGATAGGAAAAGTAAAACAATGACAATAATCATGAGAAAGTAAAGCCTTAAAGCCTTAAAACCCAACCTGAAAGTCCTGGGTTTGCCCTCAGCTACCAAGACTGTTAAGGCATTTTATAGATTTGTTTTTAAAAATAAAAGTAATAAAACAATCCCTGAGGCAGGATATAAAAGACAAAGAGAATGTAAATTTCTAAACAGGCACTCTTAATAGGCCACCAAGTTATTCTTATGCTCTGGTCACTCTGTGGCAAATTCTGAAAAGGTTTCTGGGCCTTAAATCCTGAAAGTCATTTCCACAAAGAAGTGGGATCTCAGATCTTACCCTTGTCTTGGCCTACAATATTTCCTTTTTATCAGTGGCTAACTCAGAAGGCTGATTTTTGGATTGCCCTTCTGATGTTCCTTATGCTGCTGTTTAACACCTTAGGCAGGGCAGATGGATTCCAAATACCTTGAAAATATATATTGCAGTTGGAAAACCTGGCCCTAAAATGACACCTCATCATGAGAAAAAGTATGAGATTCTCGCCTTTCAAAAATAGTTTCATAATTGGCAATATCTTGATAATTTCTTTGTGCAGGGTTATAAAAGGAATGTTGCTGTTTTCCTGTTAAATACTGAAGCTGGGCAAGTCTTCTGTAGATATTCAGCAATTTCAACTAATTTGCTTATTTTTTGGTCAGAAAAAAAGAGAAAAAAATATCAGCCTTGGGAAAAGCTCTTTGAAGAATTCTTTGGTGTGATTTATTTCTACTTTCCCTAGCTTGTACATTTGTATAGCAGTCAGTGCTAAATCAGAAATATTAAGGCAATAAAGTTCTTAATTTAAGTTATATCACTCAAATGACAGTTATGAGAAGAAGAGAGAGACACCTAATGCTGTATTTAAGATTACTAGTTAGACTGCTTTACATTCCGAGAGGGTAAAAAGAAACAAATAAATTTTGTCTATAGAAAGAATTACTACTAATTCATAAGAGATCACAGAATCACAGAATCACAGAATGGTAGGGGTTGGTAGGGACCTCTGTGGAACATCTAGTCCAACCCTCCTGCTGAAGCAGGGTCACCTACAGCAGGCTGAACAGGACCTTGTCCAGGTGGGTCTTGAATATCTCCAGAGAAGGAGACTCCACAACCTCCCTGGGCAGCCTGTTCCAGTGCTCCATCATCCTCAGAGGGAAGAAATTCTTCCTCATGTTCAGACGGAACTTCCTGTGCTTCAGTTTGTACCAGTTACCCCTTGTCTTGTCTCTGGGCATTACTGAAAAGAGCTTGGCCCCATCCTCCTGACACCATTGTCCTGTCGCTGGGCATTACTGAAAAGAGCTTGGCCCCATCCTCCTGACACTCACCCAGCAGATATTTGTAAGTGTATATTAGGTCCCCTCGCAGCCTTCTCTTCAGGCTGAAGAAGCCCAGCTCCCTCACCCTCCAAGAATCACAGAATCACAGAATAGTAGGGGTTGGAAGGGACCTCTGTGGGTTAAACAAGTTAAACAAGACTGGGCCCAGTACTGACCCCTGAGGGACACAACTTGTTACCAGCCTCCAACTAGACTCAGAGCCACTGATGACAGTCCTCTGAGTTCTGCCATTCAGCCAGTTCTCTATCCACTTCACCGACCACTCATCCAGCCCACACTTCCTCAGCTTCCCTAGGAGGATATCATGGGAGACTGTGTCGAAAGCCTTGCTGAAGTCAAGGTAGACAACATCCACGGCTCTCCCTTCGTCTACCCAGCCAGTCATGTCATCATAGAAAGCTATCAGATTGGTCAGGCATGATTTCCCCTTGGTGAATCCATGCTGACTACTCCTGATAACCTTCTTTTCTTCCACTTGCTTGATGATGGCCTCCAGGATAAGCTGCTCCATCACCTTTCCCGGGATGGAGGTGAGGCTGACCGGCCTGTAGTTCCCTGAGTCCTCCTTCTTGCCCTTTTTTCAAGATTGGAGTGACATTGGCCTTTCTCCAGTCCTCGGGCACCTCTCCTGTCCTCCAGGAATTCTCAAAGATGATGGAGAGTGGCTCAGCAATGACATCCGCCAGCTCTCTCAGCACTCGTGGGTGCATTCCATCGGGGCCCATGGATTTGCGGACATCCAGATCACTTAAGCGATCCGTCACACAGTCCTCCTCGACCAAGGGAAAGTCGTCCTCTTTGTAGGCTTCTTCTCTTTCCTCCGGGGCCTGGGATTCCTAAGGGCCAGTCTTAGCACTCCGCTGGACTCTCTCCAGTACCTCTTCATCTTTCTTGAAGTGGGAAGCCCAGAACTGGACAAAGTACTCCAGATGAGGCCTCACTAGGGTAGCGTAGAGGGGAAGGAGATCCTCCCTCGACCTGCTGACAACACTCCTCCTAATGCACCCCAGGATGCCATTGGCCTTCTTGGCATCCAGGGCACACTTCTGGCTTATGGTCAACCTGTCGTCCACCAGGACACCCAGGTCCCTCTCCTACCTCACAGAGCTGCTCTCCAGCAGGTCCACCCCAAGCCCGTACTGGTGCATGAGGTTGTTCCTCCCCAGGTGCAGGACCCTGCATTTGCCTTTATTGAACCTCATCAGCTTCCTCTCTGCCCAAATTTCCAGCCTATCCAGGTCACGCTGAATGGCAGCACAGCCTTCTGATGTATCTACCACTCCTCCCAGTTTGGTGTCATCAGCAAACTTGCTGAGGGTACATTCTAACTCTTCATCCAGGTCATTGATGAAGAAGTTAAACAAGGCTGGGCCCAGTACTGACCCCTGAGGGACACCACTAGTTACCAGCCTCCAACTAGACTCAGCGCCGCTGATGACAACCCTCTGAGTTCTGCCATTCAGCCAGTTCTCTAGCCACCTCACCGACCACTCATCCAGCCCATATTTCCTGAGCTTCCCTAGGAGGATATTATGGGAGACTGTGTTGAAAGCTTTGCTGAATTCGAGGTAGACAACATCCACGGCTCTCCCTTCGTCTACCCAGCCAGTCATGTCATCGTAGAAAGCTATCAGATTGGTCAAGCATGATTTTGCCTTGGTGAATCCATGTTGACTACTCCTGTTACCCTTTTTTTCCTCCGCTTGCTTGTTGATGACCTCCAGGATAAACTGCTCCATCACCTTTCCCGAGATGGAGGTGAGGCTGACCGGCCTGTAGTTCCCTGGGTCCTCCTTCTTGCCATTTTTCAAGATTGGAGTGACATTGGCCTTTCTCCAGTCCTCGGGCACCTCTGCTGTCCTCCAGGACCTCTCAAAGATGATGGAGAGTGGCTCAGCAATGACATCCGCCAGCTCCCTCAGCACTCGTGGGTGCATTCCATCAGGGCTCATGGATTTGTGGACGTCCAAATTGCTTAAGCGATCCCTCACACAGTCCTCCTCAACCAACGGAAAGTCACCCTCTCAGTGGGCTTCTTCTCTTACCTCCAGGGCCTGGGATTTCTGAGGGTCTGCCTTGATACTGAAGACTGAAGTAAAGAAAGCATTCAGTAGCTCTGCCTTCTCCGCATCCTCCATCACCAGGATACCCACCTCATTCAGCAGTGGCCCCACATTGTCCCTAGCCTTCCTATTGCTGCTGATGTACTTGAAGAAGCCCTTCTTGTTGTTTTTGACATCCCTTGCCAGCTTCAATTCCAGGTGGGCTTTGGCCTTCCTCGTCGCATCCCTGCACCTCTGACCACATTGCTGTACTCTTCCCAAGTGGCCTGCCCCTCTTTCCACATTCCATGGACCTTTCTCTTCTGCCTGATCTCTGCTAGAAGCTCCTTTTTTAACCATGTAGGTCTCCTGCCTCTTTTGCTCGATTTCTTTCTCAGGGGGATGCACCACTCCTGAGCATGGAGGAAGTGTGGTTTAAAGAGTGACCAGCACTCATGGACCCCCCTGCCTTCGAGAGCCCTGGCCCACAGGATTCCTCCCAGTAGCTCCTTGAAGAGGCAAAAGTTAGCCCTCCTGAGGTCCAAGGTTTTGATCCTGCTTATCGCCCTGCTTCCTCCACGCAGCATCCTGAACTCAACCATTTCATAGTAACTGCAGCTGAGTCTACCTCCTACCTTCACATCCTCAACCAGTCCCTCCTTGTTTGTTACTACAAGGTCCAGCAGCGCGCCTTTCCTTGTTGGTTCCTCCACCACTTGCATCAGAAAGTTATCATCGATGCTCTGTAGGAGCCTCCTGGATTGCTCCTGCCTAGCTGCATGGTCTTCCCAGCTGATGTCAGTGTGGTTGAAGTCCCCCATGAGAACCAAATTGTACCCTCAAGATGAAGACACTTATAAGGCTGATCTCTTTCTACTTTTTCCATAAAGATAACACTCCAAGAAACTCCTTTCTGCCATTTTCAAGACTTTGCTAACTGCTTTTTTCTCTACTATGCTTGGGAACCATACTCGTACTTGATCGGCCATGTTTTATATTCTCAACATTTTCCATAATCTTTCTCAAACTTATTGTGCCACACTGCTTCTTGGGAAGATGCACCCTTTCTTTTCAAAGTGTTTCATCTGACCCAGAGTGTCACAGCTCAAGAGAAGTTATAGCTCTGCTAGTAAATTAAAACTGTGTTCTGTTGTTCTCTGGAAACAAACACAACTACCTTGGAAATGCTCGAGTCTGAACTGTTACACCCAGACTTTCTAAAACTGGGTGACTATGGCCAAATTGCTTATTGAGAATAACACCAGATCTCTGCTAACTTCCAAATATGGACCTAGCATAAATGTCGCAGGGTACACTGGGCAAGGGACTACATTCTCAGTTTCTGTGGAAGAGATAATTAAATTCCAGAGCAGAGGAAAAGTTCTGTGGATTCTTTTAATTCATTAGTATAGACACAGTTGCGTTTGTTTCTCCCTCCTGCTCAGCTCAATCATTTGTGAAAAACCAACAGACACAGTTAGGAACCATGTAAAAGAGATAGTGATCTTTCTTAAGGCACCAAAACTTTTCATGGTGCCATGGAGGCTGGGAGACTGCAAAAAGTGGAACCTCCTTATGGAGCTATACATTAAAGACTGTTGTCCGGTATGAAATGTGAGTGAACCACTTTATTTGTACAGATTTTTATTGAACAAAGAGTTTTGGAAGCGTTTGCTGAGCTCAGGGACATGAGGGCTGTAGCTACAACTTTTGAACTAAATTCTAATACATGTTCTTTTTGCTGCATAAAGAACTGGCTAAATGGCTGAGCACAGAGAGTGGTAGTGAATGGAGTTAAATCCAGCTGGCAGCCGGTCACAAGCGGTGTTCCCCAGGGCTCAGTTTTGGTTCCGGTCTTGTTTAACATCTTTATCAATGATCTAGATGAGGGGATTGAGTGCTCCCTCAGGAAGTTTGCAGATGACACCATGCTGGGTGGGAGTGTCGATCTGCTTGATGGTAGGAAGGCTCTGCAGAGGGATCTGGATAGGCTGGATCAATGGGCTGAAGCCAACCATATGAAGTTCAACAAGGCCAAATGCTGGGTCCTGCACTTGGGTCACAACAACCCTGTGCAACACTACAGGCTTGGGGAGGAGTGGCTGGAAAGATGCCCGATGGAAAAGGATCTTGGGGTGTTGGTCGACAGCCAGCTGAACATGAGCCAGCAGTGTGCCCAGGTGGCCAAGAAGGCCAACGGCATCGTGGCTTGTATCAGGAATAGTGTGGCCAGGAGGAGTAGGGAGGTGGTTGTGCCCCTGTACTCGGCACTGCTGAGGCTCCACCTCGAGTACTGTTTTCAGTTTTGGGCCTCTCACTACAAGAAAGGCATTGAGTTGCTAAAGCATGTCCAGAGAAGGGCAATGAGGCTGGTGAGGGATCTAGCGAACAGGTCTTATGAGGAGTGGGTAAAGGAGCTGGGATTGTTTAGTCTGGAGAAGAGGAGGCTGAGGGGAGACCTTCTTGCTCTCTACAACTACCTGAAAGGAGGTTGTAGCGAGGCAGAGGTTGATCTCTTCTCCCAGGTAACTAGCAATAGGATGAGAGGCAATGGCCTCAAGTTGCATCAGGGGAGGTTTAGATTAGATATTAGGAAAAATTTCTTTACTGAAAGGGTGGTCAGGCAGTGTAGCAGGCTGCCCAGGGAGGTGGTTGAGTCACCATTCCTGGAGGTGTTTAAAACACGTGTAGATATGACACTCTGGGACATGGTTTAGTAGGCATGGTGTCTTTGGGTGGATGGTTGGACTTGCTGATCTTAGAGATCTTTTCCAACCTATGATTCTGTGATTCTGTGATTTTCTTCTCATTATAAAGATGAGATCAGACAGAAGGAATTAGATGTACTTTTCTTATTTTTGGAGTAGTTGGTGTCACTGGAGGTAACTTCTCAGCCAAATTCTGGTATATGAAGGCAGAAAATTAACATAACAATATCCCACACGATGCTGTGAATCTTCCTTTTGCACCTCTCTACTTCATCTTGAATGTCTACTCCAGACAGGCTAGAAAAGCGCTCTCTTTTTTCATACATATGAAAACATCAGAAAGGTTTTTGTTTGTTTATTTGTTGTTTGTTTGCTGTTTGTTTGCTGTTTGCTTGTTTGTTGTTTATTTGTTTTCCCAGTAAGAATGTAGTGGAGAGAAATTACTCTGTCAGGATTATGACCCTTGATTGCAGCAGAATTGCGAGTTGGTGAATGGACAGGGGGCAGCTAGACTGAAATAAATTAGATCGACACAAAAAGTGTGGAAAAAAATAAATCCTTGAAAAGTCTTAAAATATCCTTGAAAACTCAGCTCAGTTGAAATTGGAATAAACAGGGAAAACATAAATGCAAATATGTTACTGAGTTATATGTGATTTGCGCTTAAACTCTCTTTTTTCTGTAGATGGCTTTGAGAATCGGGGAACTTCTAGATCATAAATCTAGTACTGGTAGACATATGGGAGTAGGATAAAATACTCTCATATATGGTATACTTACAAAACACTTTTTAACAAGTATTTGTAATTCTGAATTTCAATGACCTTCACATGATCTAAATGAACCTCCAGCATTCATAACAGCAAGCTCTTCATAATAATCACCCTATTAACCATTCAAGTTCTTATGCCCTGGGAGATCTTAAGTTTGGACATTTAAATTATGTCTAAATTATTGTCTCATAATCCTTAAGCAATATTTCCTGTTGAAGGAGTGTACAGTACCACCTTGAATTACCCTCCATTCCTGCACATTTAGTGAATATTTCTAATGCATTGTTAACATTTGAACTTGAGTGCAATTTAGATTTCCTGACATAATGTGTGCCATGCTATTGTAAATAAATAGCTGCTTTAACTTCACTAGTGCACAGCTAAATGTCAGAAAACCATGTTTGCATTTATACACAGAATAATTACATGCTGATCAGAAAAGTGTAATTAGGGATACTAATGTAAAATGCTAACAAAGAACCTGTGTGTTTGCAGAAAAAAAATCAAAAGGTGCAAAAAATAGAAGCTGAGTGTTTATTGTATGTTCTGTATAGTGAAAAATTTCAAAAACTCACCAAATAGCTGTAATGCATTTCAACAAGCTGTTGAAATTAATTCTGACCTGGTAAAAATGTTGTATGTTCTCTCCAATTTTTTTTTTTTTTTAAGGTCTTTTAACAACACATGAAGAGGTGCAGATCTTGACTGACTTAATGTATTTAAATTTCTCTTATGGAGAAATGGATTTGAAGTGCTTGGGATTACAATCGAAATGAATTTGACGGTTCAGCTCAGCCTCTAATGGATTACAGTATGAATGTCATAAACTTCATATTACAGTAAAAAGTGTTATCTCCTTCCAAATTTAGAAGTCTGGGACTAAACAGAGCGGCTGAAGTCCGACTTTTGATCCCAGAAAGAATGCAGAGAGTGAATTAGCACCAGTCTTCATCCAGAAGAGTCTATTTGCTGAGCACCTACTCTTTTTGACATGGAAGATGTTAACTGAAATCCAAAGAAACATTTAAAAATAGCAAATTAGCCATGAGATGGGAATCATAGTTTTACAATGCTGGAATGAAATGTTGGTATGCAAGGTGTTAGAAAAAATATTTCTGTTGTTGGTTGTCCCTTTTTCTCTTTTTATTTTCAGATGCTTTTGGAATCCTGCATCTGTGACTATAATTGTATGAAGTATGCATGACAGTGGAGCTGAAAAAATAAAACAGTCTTTGAGACAATAACACATATCTGCTTTAAGAAGCAGGTTGGCTTCAGCAGTGTGTGTGTTTTCCCTGTGTAACGTGTCTTCACTGTCTGGAAGTATGACATTTTCTGGCAGATTTTTTTTGTGGAAATAGATAATACTAACCTAATAGAAGAGAATAGTCATTTAAAGTGAGTTCACTAACATGATTCACATTTCCAATGAGGCAAAATCATCAGTGTCAACATAACTTCAGGTCAATATGATTCCTGTTTTGAATTTCAAGTACTTTATAAATGGCTCACAAGTAATTATTCTTAGAAACTGTATGTCATATCACTATATGGAGAAAATTAGATATAGCTCTTAATTAAGTTATAAACAGAAATCAGAAACAAAACTCTTCTAATATTTGATAGACATTGTGACCTCAGATTTACCTTTGATAAACTGGACTTTTCTGTTTTGCTATGATACCTATAATATACCAGTTTCTGTGTTTTGAACAGTATCATGCTGACTAAACCATTAAATTAGGCTACATATTCAGCAAGTCAGCTATAGGTGCTTTTTAGATGTGTGCTTTTGCATCAAAACAGGCAGCTTGGTGTCAGGAATCCTGGGTAGTTCAGGTCTATGTATTTTTGTTTTGAACATCTGGTGTGGTTTTAACCTGGGTCTCAAGAGTAAAAAACTGTAGCTGAAAATCTGTGCGCACTGAAGGTGAAGAAAATGTTTGCATCAACCCTTGCACTGTGAAACTGCAGAACAATGCACAGCTCGAAATATGACTCAGGCTCACTTAAGCAAATCCACCATGAAAGGTCAAAATCACTTATGGGGGTTAAACACAAATAAAATGTCATTTTACTAGTCTTTCTAATCCTCATAAGATTCAGAAGATGGTTTAGGTTTTCTCAGAAGGCATTTGCTTATTGCACTGACACAGCAAGGATCTGATTCGAATACGTATTTTTTAAGTGGAATAAGGTGAGAGCAGAAATTGCAGAATCACAGGGGAGGGTTTTCCCAGTATCTGCTGATGAACTAGGGATTAGGCATACCAAAGATCAGCCTCATTAGACATACTTATAAACCCAGGTGAGGACACTTATTTAATAACCATATATATATTGAAAAGAGGAAAGCAATAAAATGATGTTGTCCCTGCTCTCAGAAAAAAAGGCAGTGAACTTGTGTAGGGACTTGAAAATTTGTTGGTGATGAGAACTCTTGAATGGCTGTATGGCTGACTTCGTGGCAGAAGAAAAGAGCAAATGTTTTCCTGCCTTGCAGGGGCAGTGTTCATACCTGGGATTGAATTAAAGGATCCTACATTTAGATTCTTTAAAGCAGAGTAAATTAAACTCCAGGAAATTGTTGGAATAAATGCCCTTAAGGCTCCTGTAGCCCTAGCTACAGTTGTAGCCAAGATCATAGCTTGAACATCTGAAGCTATCTTTTGTCAGGAGGCAATAGCCTGCTAGGACTGGTGGTAGAGAAAGAGGCATGCCTTCCAGATGGGTTAGCACAAAGTTGATGGTCCATGTTTCTACAAACTGAGCAGGAACTTCCTGCAGAGGTCTGAGACCTTCACAGTTATGCCATTTCCAAACTCTAGGACTTCACAGAGTCATAGACTGATAGCAAAGTGTGAACAGGGTGTTCCAGAAGAAAGAGGAGGGCTGTGATGAGCCACAGGTACATATGTTCTTTATACATCCATCCTGACAGATACGGAAAATGATATAAAGAGCTACAGCCCAAGAAAAAGGCCAGGGAGATTATTGTCGTATTACTTGAATGCATGACCTGCTTTCTTTCACTCCTAAGAAAGCTTTATGTTTTGCAGTATGTTCAGGAGAAGGATAGACTAGTTTCCCCAGGTTTCTGAATGGATGCTTTTAGGTAATAGAGTTTTGTCTGTATTAAAAACCTTGTATTAGAAGTCAGTCCCAGGCATCACCAGCTAGATCATCAGCTCTTCCATACAGCCAGATACTGTTGGTCTTAGTCTCAATGTCTTGATTGGAATGCCTTCCAAAGTGAACTTTCATGGCTTTAGCTCCTGATTTTAAGAAAAGTATTCAGAATGACCAATTTCCATGCAACGGCAGCCACAAGTAAGCCTATTTATATAGGCTGCCTGCTAGCATTCAGTATTCCTCAGTATACCCAAAATTTCCTAGCAAGAAAGTCTGAGCTACATCGGTTAACAAATGAACCTAAAGCGTGTTTTCACTGGAAATATACAGACAAAGAAAACACACTATCAGCTAAACCTTGCTTTTACTGGAAAGGGATAGAAAGAGATAATCTGTCTGGGCCCTGTGAGGATGGTATTCTGTAGAAGGCCTTAGGCTCAGATGATGGACTTGTGGTTGCCATAGACTTTTATACGCTAAAATGAGAAAGCTACTGTAGCCTTTCAGACAGAAAACAAGAATACATTGACATGAATTTCAAGAACATGTTTGAATGACACTAAAACCTTTTAATGTTTCTGTAACCCCAAGAAGCAGATTCAGATCTCTTCTTCCTTACTGCTTCGTAATGTACATTTCCAAAACCGTAGACCATTTTCCTGCTGTATAGCAGATCCAGGCTTGTGTCTGCTCTCATAACACATTATCCTCTGACTCAAGGATGTGTTTTTAGCACCAAACATGAACTATCTGACCGTGCTGCAGTCAAATAGTCTTGTGGAGAGTAGGTAAGGTAAGGAAAAAGCACTCTGATTCTGAATCAGTTTCCATGAAAACATTTTCTGACAAACAGGCTATTTTTAAATTCATGTGTTTTTTTCCCTTCACGTAGCTCCACTACCATGGACCATATTACACATTTTTGCTTCCTGCCTGTGATTCTACTTACCACCTCCACATCATTCACAGACTTGGTGAAAGCAGCCAAATCTTTCTAAGATCTGTACTTCAGATCTTCCATGCAAGTAAAAAATACACATTTACGTACACATCAATGCAACATACAAGCAAAAGACAGCAGAAGACAACTGCCTAACAAATGCAAAGGTGTGCAGTACTGGTTCCTGAAGCCATAATTCTCACACATTTAAATTATAATTACTTGTAGCAGTGATGATCACAAGAGTATGGACAATGTTAATTCAAGTTTTCGTGTCATTTGTTACAGTATATGATATTTTGTACTAATTTTGTACGTGAAGATGTTCCAAATAGTCAGTTAGTTTCTATTAGTGTCATTGGACACTAAAAGCTGTTGACTTGTTGTGAGATTAACCTTTGCCTAATATTGCTAGTAAATGGAACAAAAATAATTGTCTGTAGAAGCTTGAGATTTTGTAACAGACCTTCACATGGCAGCTGGATTCAAACCATTTTCAGAGGCAAAAGTCTAGACTATGAAAATTATATATTTAAGTGAAAAAAACACAAAATATTAGTTTTTACAAGTTTTGATAATTCTGAAGTGAACTTCAAGGGAGTTCACTGTAGAATAAATCCATGCACAAATATACCTATTACCTGCCAAAAGTTCTTCTGTCTCTCAAAAGCCTGATGCATGGTAATTTTTCTGTGTTGTATGCTACACAGTAAAATGTGCTTTCTTCTTAACACATAATTAGTTCTCTTGGGGCTTACACAAATTGCAATATCTTATCCACCTGTGGCTAACACAAAATAAATGTGAAAATTGAAAGCCTTAGGATCATGTCAATCTCTAGAAACTGCCCACCTGTGATAAGTGCAGACTTGCCCTTTGAATATTTTATTGAGCTATTAAATAAATAAATTAATAAATCATTCTGCTCTGGAGCTCAGGGTGCAAAGATGCATTAACTATAAGTTCGAAGATAAAACATGCAAACTGTTGCAAAGCATTTTATACAAATACATCCATGTTTCAGACATTAGTGCTGAGTTTTGAGCTGCAAATGGAGGAATTGGGAACTTTGATCTCTTGGGAGGTTCACATGAAGATAAATGAGAAGAATGTTCTTATTTATGCTCACCTATTCACCCTTGAAGAGGGAGGCTTCTATACCTTTCCCTAGTTTAGTAAGTATAAGATATTAAACTAATTACAGATCTCATGCCAGAAGGTTGGTGAAAAGTGTTTATCTGAATAGAATTGTAGTTATATAAAAAAATTAAGAATAGTAGTGCTTCATTGGATAAGCTAAACCTACTGTATGTACCACATTTAATAACTTCACAGAACCTTGTAATCGCTACTCAGTCAAGCCAGAAAACATGAAACAAATGTCAATACCATGAAAACAGAGCATGAGTAATTAATGCAAAGGTGCTGTCTGTTTTGAGGCTTATTCCCCAGATTGGATGACTTTGTTTTTCTACCTCAGTGAGTAACTGTTCTTGACTAGATCTAATAATTCAATGCAAAATTTCTTGACTTGAATGTCTGTGGGTTCAGCAGTATCGCAATGGGCTGTAGGATCCTTCTTTTCTAGATGACTCTTTCAAACCAGGCCTCAGAGAGCAGTGAATTGCTTTCCTATGTGAAATGAGCTTGATGATATATGGATGTTGACTCATGGAAAGAAACATTGCAGCTATTGCTATTTGACATATCTTTTGGAAATCTCAGCCAAGTAGTCTAGGATAGCTACACTCAAATGTTGAACTGTTATATTTATGGTAAACTTAATTTCATCTGATTTTTTAGTGCTGTGGTTTTATGTGAATAAAGAGACGACATCACAGGGCAGTAAATTGTCACTTCATTAAGCACTGCATTTGCTTTTGAAAATCTGCATTTCCTATACCCATTCTTAAAATCTATCTCTTAACCAATTATTCAAAATACAATTCTATGGGTATATCTTGCCCATCTTATGTTCTTGCTATGTAGAACTGTGGCTTACTGGTGGATCTGCCCTTTGCTCCTCGTGTGTTGGAGTACTGTGTCCAATCCATTACATATAAAAAGATTAGATATGCTGGAGCATGTGTGTAGAAAGGATCATTATTGTTCAATCCATTATAACAAAATTAATTCAGTCTTTTGAAAAAATAACAGGAAATACCTGTTTCTCAGCTGTTAGTACTTTTTTCTTTTAAGAAAATAAATTATGCAGAAAAAGTGGAGGAAGAAAGGGTGGAAAGTATAACTTTATTGGAAATTGACTGCTTTGTGTTTCCTGGAATTCCTATAGAAATATATAAAGCAGTAGTGGGTATTTGAAAAGGTCCCTTGTTGTATTGCAGTGAGCAGATGATTTGTTGCAGTACAGCTAATAGACTTATGTTTGCTTATCGTTTGGACTCTCAGAAATAAAATACATTCCATGATTTCTTTGCCCACTTGGTCCCATTACACTGCAGGTTTTTTTTTTTAGAGGAAGAAAAAGATGTGTGTCTGTATGCGTGCCTGTGTTTGTGTGTGGAAGTAGTCTGTCTTTCTCAAATTAGACTGGAAAGCATCTTTGGATGCAATGGAGTTAGCTCTGGAGTACTAAAATAAGTCCTGAAAGTAGTTTGCTTTTAAAGTCATGCTTGAAATTTCTGTTGTTTTCATATTTAAAGTGAAAAACCTAATGACTGCATAAGTGATGGAATTTAAAAAGCATCTGTGCCTGCATGGTGTGTGTATCTATGTAAAGGCTGTTTACTGCACAGATAAAAAAGTGAGATAAAGGTCTTAGTGGAATTATGTGATTAAGAAATGATGGAACTGTTGGAGTAAATCCAAGCTAAGACTATTTGGCTTCCTCTAAATTGTTCTGGAAATTATTAAATGAAACAAAAAAAATATTTAGGAACAGAAGCAAAATAGTATTTTTAAATAACAAATAAAGAAGAAAGGAAGGGACAAGAAAACAGAATGTGATATGGTTGAGTGGGAACAGCCAAAATGTATAAATGCAGAGGACTGAAAAAGTGAATGTGAGGGAATCTGTTTGTAAGTGGGAAGGAGAAGAGAAGAAAAGGGTAGAAATATAAGTCTTTAGACAAGGATTAACTCTAGTAGGACTCAGCACTAATTTCTACAGGGAGTTGAAAGGCTGTTTCTAAATGTCCTCCGACATACTTAAACATTTAACTTGTCCTTTACCTGAGAAACCAGTGCCATTTCAGATCTTTTCACTGATTATAGTGGATTTTGAATCAGATTCTCAGATTCAATGTGTTTTAGTCTAGATATCTGCCTAGTATATGCTCTGATTTTCTAAAGCATATTCTGAAAGTGTCTTCTACTAAATTTTCCACTCCATTTTGTTATTAACATATATTTGAATGGCTTGGACACAATTTGTCTGTCCTAATGTAGGCACTCAAAAATTAGACACCTAAATCTGAGCTAGCCCCCCAGTTTTCCTTTATAATTGACTAAGAAGAATCTGCACATGAAGATGATCATTCTTTTAATCTTGAGATACGCATTTAAAATACGCTAGATGTATTGCCCTCAAGAGTTGCCTGTTTCTTCCCATTAATTGTAAGAGACTAAAGTTACTAGAAGCTGAATCAGATAAATCTTCCCCTTTTTGTTTCATTATAAGTAGCTCCTTTCTTTAAGCAAACTTATTCTCGTTTTTCAGGAATGAGACGGATTTGGAGCATCATATGTTTTACATTTAATTTTACTTATATTTTTCTTATTAGTTATCCTTTAGATAACTTCTGCTAAATATTTTTTATTTTGAGTTTCTGCTTATTTCTTATTCTTGTGCCATAAAATCATTTACATTGGGAGAGAAGCTTCAAACAACAGTCAAGACACTTGAGGCTCAAAGGCACAGTGAAGGCAAAGTAAACTAGGAGTCTAATAAAAAATAAAAAACATAGAGGATGTAAGGTCTTAAATTAAAAATCTCTGAGGGATAATGTTAATTTAATATACAAAATTCCAGTACTAGCTTCATAAGAAATAAATACTCTTTTCTAAACCCTACTTCAAGCAAACAGAGCTTTAAAACTGATGGCTACTACCTGTGGGTCCGTTGTGGGTATATGAGACTTGTATCTCAAGTTAAGTATCACACTTTATGGAATATCTGGATGAGGCTAAGATCCCATGTGTAGGCTGAAGCAACCACTATCTAATACAAGTTTCTAAGTTCTTGCACTTTCCCAAGAAAGTCCCAAGCTCTGTCTTTTCACTAAGGACCATTTATTTTATTTTTAATACACTCCCATCCCTCCTTGCTCCTTTGAATAAAATATTTTCAACAGATGCTTCCATTTAATTGGAAATATAGTTTTATGGCCAGTAGTGAATGTATCAGCTTTCGTGGCTCCAAAGATTTTATAATCCACCTGTTTCTCAAGAAGATCTCACCCATGTCCACCTCTGGTGTTCCTTCACCTGGGAGTGATAAAGAAAGGAGGACAACTATGTTATGCTTTCTATGAGTGTGTTCTACTCTCCTGTTTTTCAAAACCCCAGTGAGGAACTGAAGAAACATATTAGAATGACTGCACACCACTGAATTATTTCCTTACTTTTTTGCAACAGCTTGCTCATTTTAAGTTTCTATTTAATGACATTATGAGTACCCAGTACAAGAACATGTTATGTGTTGTTGTTGTGCTTGTTGAATAGAGATTTTTCTGAACTCCCAGCTGTGAAGGCCAGCTCTCTAATTGAAGTTTGAGACACTCATGTTTTCCATTCTATTAGTCTCTAAACTTTCGACCATAAATTTAAGTGGAAGAGCAAATGGAGTTTGTAGCTCTCAAGATAAAACTGTCATGGTGTTAAACTTCTTAGGTAAAGAACCATTTTCTGCTTCTGGGATTGTGAAATTCAGGCAAGGCTGCTGCAAGGTGTTTGTCATTCTACAAAGATGAGAATTACTGATCTGCCCTTCATATGACAATGCAAATGGTACACACTGGTTCCTACTCCTTTGATTATGCGGTCCCAAGCCTCAGCCAGTGTTGCTGCTGCTATTCTTGTGTTTCACACCTGAAGGGCTGCAGAAATCACCAGCTGTGCAGTAAGTCACCCTGTGCACACACAGAGCGATGCATCATGTGAAACTTCCTTGTACAAGACAAATCGGCAGAAGTATTCGCATCAGCTGAGTTTAGCTCCATAACATCTGAAAGGTCCATCCTGTTTCCATTCCCTAAAAGGGAATCTGAAAAATGAGCTCTAAAAGAGATTAAGACAGATAGTGTGACCAACCTTCCTTTTTCCCCTTGTTGTGTTCAACCTGGTAGACATCTCTGGATTTTTCTCCGTTTTCTCTCCAGTAACTATTACTTTCTTATTCCTAGGCAGACTTCCAGAAACTGTGTGCTACTCTCAGTGATCATTATGCTGTCGACAACTGCATCAGCTACAGCTAATTGTTCTGTTATGCAGTGTACATGAAAGGGAGGGGAGGAACATAGCTGACAGTACAGTGTTTACTAACTAGCAACAGATACTATAGGCCTGTGTAGGGGTTAACATCAGTCCATCAGTCTGGTTTTTCCCAGACTATCAGCTTCTGGTCATCTGCTACCTAATAACACAATCCTCTACTGTGTTTTCTTTTAAGTTCAGGCATAAAGGTGAAACTAATTGTAAGGTCAAATGAGGCAAGTAATTGATTTAACTTTCAAACTGCTTTCCAGTTTTGCAAAAAATACCCCAAACTCATTTGACTTATGCTAGTTAAAGGTGTTTTGGGCACATATGTAAATCTCCTTTACACAGAAAGAATATGTGACAAAAGGGCAAAAAGTAAAAGGCAATGCTGAGCGCAGTTCTGCTGAAGCCTAGTTTGGGATACAGGGACGA
This sequence comes from Opisthocomus hoazin, assembly GCF_030867145.1. Taxonomy (NCBI): domain Eukaryota; kingdom Metazoa; phylum Chordata; class Aves; order Opisthocomiformes; family Opisthocomidae; genus Opisthocomus; species Opisthocomus hoazin. The sequence continues at coordinate 40,883,581 of NC_134414.1, read as the reverse complement.
CGGCTGTGTTCAAAATTTCAAAGGGAGAAGTGTACACCTGTTTTAGGGAAACTTGCAGCTGCATTGTATTTCGTTTCAATGGAATCCTACTGATCTGATTAAAAGGTGCCGTTCCACAGCCACATTATCTCATTCGCTTTGAAAGGGAAAGCAGCAGACTTGATCAAAACATGCCTCCCCATGGCTGCATTCGCAGAGCCACTCTCACAGTAGATGACGTGAATGAGAATTACTCGTTGGTAGAATTGTTAAATAAGTATCTGGCAGCAAAAATGCTTCTCGCCTCTTCTTTGTTCTTCAGTCTTACAGAAGAATCAGTAGTCCTGACAGCTATCAATGATGCCCTTCCACTCTCCCTTCTCTCTGCTGGGTTTCTATGAAAGTTATGTCTGTGTGGGGTATAATATTTCGTTAGACTTTCTTACTGCCTGCCAGAAGTGAGTAGCATGGTTGATTATAATGAGTCTGTTGAATAGACCAGAAAGCAATTAGCAATTTTTCTTAATTTTCATGGAGAGCGATGGCAAATTCATTTTGTTGCTATTAACAGATGAAGTTTTTCTTTGACTTGTTGAAACACTGACTGATGCCTGAAAGTGGTTGTGAAATATACCAAAATTCTTAACTTAAGAATGAACAATGAGTTCATGGAAATTAAGCTATTGCCTCTCAGAAATTTCGAGCCATCTAAGAAGAGATGTACATCGTCTCTCTGCACTGGAGTTCAACTTTAGAATAGTCAAATGCCACATGTGCTGTAAGTGCCAAATACCACAAGAACAGAAATCGCTATCTTTAATTGTCGTATGGTAAACAGGTTATTCCAATACAGGTGTATGGCAGAAATCCTAGTCCAAAGATCTGATAACAAAGATACTGTCTGCTGTAAGTAGGCATGTCTGAAAAAGTCACAACACTTTTCACAGCCATTAGGATTTCTGCTGTTGTACCTCTAAACACCTTATTTCTTCAGGAGGTTATAATATCCTGTATGCAGCCGCCTGCCTAGTCAGGATCTTCTGATTTTTTTTTTTTTTTTTTGCTTTTGCTTTGAGATCCTTCAGGCTGAGACTTACAACCTAAATATTAATTATGAATTTTTATGGAAAAACGTGTGTAAAACAATTACCAGATATTAACAGCTCTGCAAAACCTGTGATAACATTGTTAATGCCAATATACTTTATGATTTATTTCTTAAAATGCAAATTAATTCTGTCATTTTACAACTTCATTGCTAGACTTCCAGTGTTTCATTATGTAACCTTTTACACTTAAAGTAGGAAGAACAGTGACTCAGAGAAGAAAGAATGCTTTAGTGGAAATCTGGACCCTTCAACATTTTCTCTTCCTTAATGAAAATAAACATTACAATGTCAGATTTGTCTTATAGCCCATACCAGCTGATTGGAAGTGGCCAATGTAGAGCTATGATCTGGATGTTTGTCCTGGAAATGTAAGACAATGGAATAATGGTGAGCAAAATAGAGCTCGAAGATGTGAAAGAGATGGAAGTTGGCTGGCTGTCATGCTCAAAATCCAAAGAAATTCTTGATTTGGAGCTTCCAGGTTCAGTCACCTGTTGGAAAAGTGATTAACAGTGGTCTTTTCACATTAATGCAGCCGAGTTGTGGCAGAAGATGTGTTGAGTGCCTTGGCAATCAAGGGGAGAGAGCTGGACACCAGCTGTGAGTGTTCTAACAAAACCTATGGACTTTTGTTTCATGGGAGTTGAAACTCATTAGTGTAGATAATGCCATCATAGATCTAATTAACACCAGTCAATATCTTACTTAATAGCAGTACTAATCTATACCATTATTTTCATACTCGTCTGTGTTCCTAATGCGTCACTCTTTGGTATCAAAACGTTTAGGTCAAAAGCCAGAATCAAAGATTTCTAGGGTCACAATGGATAATAAAACCTTTTCTGTATTTCCCAAAGTCAGAGAAAATTCTCTGGCAAATGTAATTTGCTCCAGTCAACCTCATTATGTGGTCAAAAGGTGGAAATACAAGGCAGGGACAAGGATGGAAATTTCTGACAGTGAGAAGTGGTTAGAGCACTGATGTTTACACTGTTCTGTCCACATGCTGGTAAGTCAGAAGCTGATCTTCCACTGCAGTCTGGCTTTGTTATACTTTTATTTTATTGTTATGCTCTTATTTATACTGCCAACAAAGCAGATTGTTTATGAACTGACTGCCTGAGTACACAGCTCATACACTTGCAGTACTATTGGGATTTTCATTCTGTGCATAGTTGGAAATAACTGCTGGCCAATTTTCACAGGCATGTCTCTTCAGTTATTACATCTGATGCATGACTCAGACTTTGCCATTTACACACAAGTTTATTTTTATGTATTACTGAAATTTTCATCTTTTGAGGGAGAAACATGAGAACTAAAAATTTCTTTTCACAAATGACCAGTCATCCCACCACTGAACTGAAGTTTAAAGAAGTTCACAATAATTCTTAAGCAAGCTTCAAGCTGATGATAGTGTTTCCATCTTAAGTAAATTTGTGTTAGGTTTCTAGGGGCTTTTAGATATTTCTCGGCAATGAACAGAGAACTCATTGATTTCTGAGTTCTTGATTTATGGCATATTAATATTTGCTTCATTTTAAGAGATACTGAATAGAAGTTGTAAATGGCATGTAGGTTTGGAGGCATACTACCTATACAATCAATCTTTATTGAAAATGATAACACGATCAATGAACTATTATGGCTTTCTCAGTCATGAGTAGCTTGTAGCCATGGTTTTTACTCAGACTTCCTGGGCCAAACAGGTAAATCATGTGTAATCCATTTTGCCTCTGTTTATTCTATTGTCTGAAATATCCTGTGTGTTAAAATATTTGATTGGCTTGAGCAGGCAAAAAAATAGGATAATCTTCAGTACTCCTAGAGCTGATAATGAATGTAATGTCCTTAAGAAACCCTTATAATCCTCATGATTTATTTCATATAACACATTTTTAGTGATATCTTCCAGTTACTCATTTGTTGCTCAGGTTCTTAGTTATTTGCACTAACATAAAAATAAACTTAAATTTGATCAAATATAGCTAAATCCATTTAGTTCTTCCTCTGAACTGATAAATGGATGTAGTGTGTTGTGGGTAGAATTGCATACTGACAGCTGTACTGCTTCCCAAGGAGAGAGAGAGAGAGAGAGAGAGAGAATGCTGACTTCACTTGTTTCAGAAGCAATGGAAAATCTTTTAGAAGATAATGATGAACTATAATGATAGGTAAGAGAGCAAGATACAAATTATCAAGTCGACTTTCAATTCAGGCTGCTTTGTAGACTTCATCAACACAACTGGCACGAAGAGGGCAGGTAAAAGGTGAACACAAATTCTCAGTGCTACCCTTTATCTTGGAAAAATCTATTGCCACCACCCTAGAAAGATTATTTTTGTGTATGAGGAGCACCAACCCATTTAAAGAGCTGATACATAGAGTGAATGACAGACTTTGTATACACGGTGAGACATTTGGGATGATTTCATTTGTGCTCCTGGGAGAGCTGCATTTGTCCTGTGAAAAACTGAGTGCCAAAGGCACACAGTGAGGCAATTTACAGAGCCTCAGAGTCCATGACATGAGTCTTTAATACTGTGCCCAGGTACAGAAGAATGTTAGGGCTGGATTTGGGCTGGAATACCTAAGTGAGGAGTTGGGAACGCTGCTCCACAGAATGACCCTAGCAAGACTGCTGCAGGCACATCATGTGAGAGGAGAAGATTCATTCAGTAGAGGCAAACATTTTTGACCCCAGTCATAAACATCAGCTTCCAACTGTTGTATATTTACCCGCCTACAGTGTACCGCCGCATATAAAGCACCTCTGATGAAAAGACTGGTGGTTTGCCACAAAAAGAACCTGTAACCTCCCCTTTCACCCTCTCTAGAGGTAACTCTGTGTTCGAGCCCTTCTCAGACCCCGGCAAGGCTGACTTGCTCCAGCGAGGCTGGTCCATTCTTGCTGCAGGACAAAGGTGGAATTGCCATATCCCTTCCTGCCTTCCTCAGGCACAGACATGTAAGAGTTTTCTAGCTGTTCATGTGAACTCTGAACTACACAATATTTCTAATAATAAAAAAAAACTACTGTTGGCTTTTCTTAGGCTTTGCCTGACCTCAGTGTTCAGTAGTAGGTGGTTATATCTCGGATTTTGGAAAGAAGGAGCATCATTACAGGGCGCCCTCTTACCACCTACCTCCCACAACTCACTCATATTTTCTCTGCATGTGTATTACTTTCAACATGCTGTCTTTTATTTGGCCTTTGCTGAACTAATATCTGACTGATTCAATGATCTTTAGAGTTAACCTATCAAAGCAGTTAAGATAGCTAAATCAAAATTTACCAGCCTACTAAAAATTTACTTGGTACATTAGCTAGCTAAAGGTTTCATATTGCATACACTGTTTGGGCTTCTAATTCAGGAAAGTCATGTGAACATCAAAGAAATGCTGAATTGTTTATTGATTTCTTAATTATTCAGTGCTTGTTGTTACTTCTTCAGGTTCCACTATGTTGTTGTGGGAGTTTTTGCCACTTGAAAGCTTAATAAACCAAAATATTAAAAACAAACCAATGCAATCTTTAGCCACACAAAGGGCAAGACCTTGATCTTGAAATCCTGCTTTTCAAATATTTAATCTGTTAAATCCTCACTGACAGACTAATTCCTCATTCAAGTAACTAGCTTTAATTTTACTTATTTGTATGATATGTGCGTATGTAAATACACAGATATATGTACGTATGCATATGTACCAGGACTCATTTCTACATGTTCTGGTTTAGCTGTGGCCGGCAACAAAAGCGCCACGTGGCCGCCCCTCCCCCCACCGGGGTGCGGAGGAGAATGGAAAGAAAGAGGCAGAAACTGGTGGGTCGGGATAAGGGCAGTTTAACAGAACAGCAAACAAAGGGAACAGGAACAACAACGATACAGATAAGGAGAAAACACAACACAAACCGCACAATCCACAGAGCCGCCCTCCACAACTGCCACCGCGAACTCCCCAGACGCGAGTGAGTTCCCGCCGCCCCGCTTCCTCCCACTGGAACCCAGCATGAGGCACATGGTATGGAATACCCTACTCTGTTTGGCCAGGTTGGGGCAACCCGCCCGGCTGTGTCCCTTCCTGGATTCCAGTGAAAATTAACCCTGTCCTGGCCAAACCCAGGACACTACAGTACAGGAGCGGAGTAAAAGCAGTTGCAACGCAAACCTTACTGTTTCCCTTCTCTGGGAACCTGAAGGTTTTGATCTTGTTCAATACGTTTTATGCAGCAACATGCATAAGTAGTGATAGGTATTAAAGAAGACAGAACACCTTTTCCAAAGCAGTTTCCAGCTCAAGGATGACTTTATATTCCTGTACTGTCTTCTATTTCTTGCACTATTAATGAACTAATTTTATTGAAGCATCTTTTGTGGAACTGCTGACCAACTAGACTATTATCCTGAAAATGCTCATTTTAATCGAGTGTCCATTTGCTTTATCAGAAATATTACTTTTTTTTTTCTTGTGATTACATTTAAGTTAGTGGAATTTCATTGACTTATAGTGTCAAAAATGTGAGAAATGCAATACTGTACATTTATCAGATTCTTTGCGTTATTAACACAACTAATAGAATAATTTACACAAAATAGTATATTTGAGAATTTTTCTTCTACTTTTTTTTTTTCCTTTTCCCTTTTCCATTATTATGCTAGATAAAGCTGGTCACATAAAAGTCAGCAAATTATGTAATTGAATTTAACTATGTATGGCTGAATGATGTTGATGGTATTGTTTTCAATTGAACTGCTAATTATTGCTTCCCTGGTTGTTTCATGTTCTAATTATCATTATACTTCAAAACAAACAAATAAATAAAACATATTGGTTTCCCATACAATCACTACTTAGAGCAACTTTCATCTATTGCCATAAATAAGATGAATCAAAGTGCATCTTGGACCATCAGTGTCCAAAATGGCATGATACTGTAAAACAGTATTTTCCTGTCATTTGATCTCTTGAAGGGTGATGGATCACTTATTTAGACAACTTCATCGTGTTAACTAATATGCTGAATAATGATTCTAATGAAAGTAAGAAATCATTTGCATTGGCTTGATTCAAATATCATAGCCATAAGCAAACCTGCTCTGCAATGCCCCTTCGATCCCATTTCTTGGTTCCTTGGAGAATAGTATTCTATAATTGCACTAATTTATTCCCTGTATTTATTCCTAGTGTGAAGACACCATGGCTGACATTAAGCACCCAAAATAATTGCGTGAGAAAGGAATGTTCTCATTCTATGCTCAATATGGTTAATAGAGGACGAAATTATGTCCCTTGCAGAGGTTATTCAGCCCACCGTGACGTCACTGTTGTCTCCATTGACTGTAGAAGGAATGTACACTGCTAAATTCATTGCTTTAATTACCTGCCTAAAACTGGAGTTATGGGGATTGTTCTGGGAAGAATTTACCACGATAATCCTTGAAGTCTGCAATATTTCACTAATATAATACTTAGTTTATTTAAGGAACAGCATTTAAATGTAAAACATGCCAGAAACAGTTTCATTGGTTCAGTAAGATCCAAGTTTTCCTGCTAGCAGAAGTACTTTTGTTTCTGCATGTTGCATGTATACATTCACAAAAATTTTGATGTCTGCTCGTACTCATTTTGCATGTGTTTAATTTTTCTTTGATGTTACTACTCAGAATTTTATTTTGCTCTTTCATTTGTGTTTATTGTTTATAATTATTTAAAAAAATAGATTCACAAATAAAAAGTTATGATGACTGTAGTACAATCAGTGCAAAATACTTTTACAAAGCTGTGAGATCAATATGACAGACTGCCTGTGAATAACTTCTAGTAATTATTACAGTTTAATACAAAGGAAACAAAAGACTCTGAATTTTATCTTCTTGACTTAAAGACCAGTTCTCCAGCTACTTTTGAATTACAAAGACTGGTAAGAGCCAATAATGACAGTCAGTGCTTAATTTAGGATTCTAATGGTCAAAGTGCATGTCTAGAACACTAAATACAGTTCCTGAATTGCTAAAATGTGACTCAGCTGTATCCCAGTCTTTATTCAGTTAGTACTTTGGACAGGACACTGAGATGGAGAGAAATAATGGCTATATGCTACATGGATAGTCTTCATATTCTGAAGCCAATGAGGGATGAGTCTGGCAACTGGGAAGAGTCAGAGCTTGTGCTCAGTTATATTACATGTCCACCCAAAATAATGAATAATAGGAGTTCCAGCTGCTTTAGAACAATACTGGTGGCTTTAATGTACTAGTACAAAAGTAATTTAAGAGCTATGATGTATTTGTAAGCTATGATGGCTTATAGCTCTTTACAACAGAGCTGCTAGAGGTAAAACCAGAATCTGGGACCTTATTTTCAATATGTAAGCTTTCTTAAGAAGATGAAGATAGCACATAGCATTTTGCTTATCATAATGAAAGACTATGTGGAGCAAATGGACATCTTTTTGAGTCAAGTGGTGTCCACAGCTTTGTAGCTTCTCCTTGACGAAGTAGATCTCTGGTTTCCGTGGCATGGGAAACAACAAATGGTCCATTATAATTCTCACATAAATGCTGGAAAACAGCATACAGATGAATCAAGCTCCATCCATAGCTCCAGGACCAGAAGTCTTGAGCAAGTTAAAATATGGATCCACTTGATTTATCTCTTGAAGAAGGTGCTGTGGCAATAATATCAAGAGGTATGGTATTCTAAGGACAGAAAGGGGGAAAAAACTAATACCTATTCAGATTTCTTCTCCTTTACGTGACAGCTTAGAAGATAATATGCAGGACTAGAAAAAAGCGGATCCAGCTGTGAAGCTGACACACTATGTCACCATAGACATTGCATACATTTCTATAAGCTAAATTCAGAATAGGACTGTGGGATGTATGTAGAAGCAATGGGTATTAAAAGACTTTCAAAACTTCAGTTAGAACACTGAAAATTGTTATTACTCTACCCCTATGTTCATTGGTATCTGGAACTATGCATTTCTCTGCCTGAATTCTTTTTTGAATCTGATCTGCTAGGCTTTCTGAGAATATATCCAACATGAATTAAGATGACCCCGATTCCCTCAAAATGCTGTTGTTACTGCTCTTTATTCTTTTTTTTTTCCTTTTTTTTGGGGGGCATACAATTAGAAAAAGAGTAGACGATGGTAAAATATATAAATATTTTTTTACTATATAACGATTAGTATTCCACATACACTTAATTCACTCCTCTGCCAAAGGAAATTATAGCCCATATATCCATAGATTTATTTGATAAAACAGCAATGAGATTATTTACTGTTACATCTAAAAAAATTCTCTGTCCCATTTATTGCAAAAACCTGAGGGGGGTATTAACTTGCTAAATATTGATCATAAAATCAATAACATTCAGATACAAAATGTCTATTATGATAGTCAGTGATAGCTTTCCAAATGCAATAAATAATATGACTATCTGACTTTGTTTTCCTTATAATTTAAACACTCAGATTCTTCACCTTATTTCATTCATTCAAAGGGATATTGTGACTATGAGGGACTACATTCTGAAGCAGAATTTTGTGTAAGAAATGGATTGCAAATTAAATTTCACAGACAAACAATCCTGATGAATTTCAGATTATAATAAACCATTTTTATTTTTAAACAGTGACACCAAGTCTTATATTTTTATCCACAATCACCTGATTATCATCAGACTTTGGCCAGCTCTCAGTCCTAAAACAGCATCTTTCTACTGTTCTTTTTTTTAACTTTACAATCTCAGGTTCATACTTTAGGAAATGGCTCAGCTTGAGTATTGAAAATGCAGAATTTCTGAGGAAATAAGGCTTGTAACTGATCAACAGTTTTGAAGTGAGCCTTTTTGTTAGCAAGTGTAGTTTTCCTCCAAACAACAACTATTTTTATGAATTTAATGGAAGCTGAAATGTGGTTTGGATTCAGAAGGAAAAGAAAAATATCTAGCTGAATAACCAAAATCTCAGGATACAAGAAAGCTATGTTTACATTTTTACCAAGAATTCAGTTTCCACATCTCAAATGAGAGCTTGATTCCTAGTATCTTTACAGGAATATTCATTTACAGAGTGAAAGAGTTACAGAACATTCCATGGTTAAACTATCCACTTTCAACACTTATGATTGATCATGTAAAATCTGGAAAGTCTCATTTTTATTGAAATGCAAAATAAAACTAAATTATGAAACCCTGAAATTATTATGCACATGGAAGGATTGTTTTCCAGTTAATCTTATTGGGAATTAGGAAGGAATAAACCTAAAGTTCATGTGGATTAATGAGGAAAATTCTGATGAAAATCTTTTTTCAGGGTTGTTTGTTTTTTTGTGTCCAATTGAGAGCTTAATTTTGTGGCATTCTGTGGAATTATTTTAAAAAAAAACAATTGTTTCAAAGAGTTTTTTTACCATGTTTCAATTCTACGACAGTGCTAAAGGTCAAGTGACATGTCAGCTACCGATGGTAGCTGAAGATTCTCCTTTTGTAACTGATGCTTTCTGCTGTGGGAAGAACCAACCTTTTAGATCCCTGAAGTTGGGTAACCCATCCTAGAACATTCATGTTCAAACTCATGCCCTTCCAAAGCATGCTGTTCTGCATGTGTGTCAATGATACCCTGCTGACTAGAAAAGCTGTGGCACATCGTCAGTTTATAACAGTTTTCAGAGATCCTTTGCCTTATTGTTGTATTCACCAAGACAAAACAGGTTTCCCATTTTAATTTCTTGCCTAACTTTTCCTAAAGATCTCTAGTTTTCCTATCGTGCTCATTATGCATTATAAGACAATAGCATGTGACAGCACTAAAATGTCTCAACAATGAAGGGAAGAAAAAAAACTTCTAGACAGAAAAACATTATGTTAGAAAAACTAGAAAAAAATTAATTACTTTTTATTATTCAGTGATCAATACACATTTTAAACAGGAATGTCTTAAAAAGATGAGGAGACTTAGGCAGGGGGTTGGACTAGATGATCTCCAGAGGTCCCTTCCTACTCCTACCATTCTGTGGTTCTGCGACATTCAATAAAAATTTCAAATAACTTAACTCTCCAGAAAATAAGAGCCCTCTTAAACAGACAAAATATATATTAAAGAACTGTGTTGCATATAATGACACTTTGAAAGAGTTAGATCCTGAAATATTCTAAATGTACTACCAATTACAGATAGATGCATCCTAACTCACAATATATCAGAGCTAACTGAAATACTGACATGGTGTTTAGGATGACAGTTTCACTTTCCCTTATTACTCTTGATTCCTAAGAGTTGGCCATGGCAACATGTAATACTGCATTAAAAGATATCAGGGTTCTCAAAGCTACAATTCAGTTGTCTAACAAGCAAAGCAAAGGAAAAGGCAGTATTTTTCAAGGGTCTATAATGCAGTGTGATTATTGGCACTGCAAATATTTCTGGTTTATACTCACTTTTATTTAGTCATGGTGAATGACTTTGATTATACTACTGCCCATGGAAGTGGAGTACCATGCCCATCTTTCACTAATAGAAGTTGACATATGGCATTCAAAATATGTGAAACATTTACACCAAAAACAAAAAAATCCTCAAAAAACAAACAAAAATACCCACACAAAAAGTTCTGACTAGACTTTCATCCAATACATTTTTATACGAATTATAGATCCTGCATAAACTACACACTTATTGAGAAAAAATTAAAAAGTTAAACAGCAAAAGTAGCATTATTTTTTTCAGAATTTATGTGATTCTGAAAAGTCTTACCTTTGTCTTGCTTTAACCTGGCTTTATTTTCACAGGTGTTGGACAGTCATAGCTTTCGGACTTCACTGGATTCCTGATTTTTTAAGGGATGCATATGCATGATAAATAATGAAAACAACTAAGCAATACAACAGATAACAAGCTTTATAAATTTAACAACTGTGAAGCAAAATGTGATTTATCAAACATATGTTATTACCCACTAACATTCTTTTTGAAATCAAGGATGTTTTATTGAGTCATAGTAGTATAAACCAGCTCAGGAATTCAGATACTAATGTTGAAGAATTTGAACCACTGAAGAAAGCACAGGAAGTCAAATCATCATCAGCAAGAAAACACAAGTTATTTTACAACTAAGCAGTTCATTATTTTTGTGTTTTACCCTGATTTTAGCTCCACTTTTTATACAAATATTTAACAATAATAACAACAACAACGACAACCGCAATGGTAATTATAAATGAGAACTCTTTTTAAGAAGAAGAAAAATTATAAAATTATATTAAACATTCTAAAATTTTATTGTCATTGTTATTTCAAGTTCAGATTTTGGAGGGGAAATTATTCCTGAGAGAATCTACTTACAAACATGGCAATTGCCATTCACTGCCACTCAACAATCAGCAGGTGTGTTTTAAACCTTAGTATGTCAAATGCACAATATGTATTTAGAAATTCAGTTTCCTTCCAAGCAAAAGTTACCTACAATTCAGGTGGGGAGACATGGTGATTCAGTAAGCCTGCTTTGGTGGAAAGAATACATAAATCTTAATCTGAGTCATAATTCATAAATATTAATCTCTTTTCTTTGCACAGGAAGAATACTGAATATCAGTTTTTCTTAACTACAAAAAAAAGATGGTATATATAACTTATGAAACTGTTGATTTAAAGATACGTTTTCTCTTCACTTCAGTTGGCTTCTGACATTTTTTAATGGAAGTTTTCTTTCATCACCAAAGTGATTATGAAATAACCTCTCAAAAGTTGAATTCAGTGCTTTGAAAACATGAAATTCCACTTAGTGAATTACTACACTACTTGTTTTTATGAATTCACTCCAGATCTAATAGTTCCATTATTTAATGGTTTCCTATGTTCCTACACATACTTTGTAAATTTCCCTTTAAAATAATGTTATAATTTTCGATTATTTTACTTCTGATACAAAAATAAACTTTGTTCATTTAGAAATATCTTATTAAATCTATGTGTCATCTATAATATAGTTTATACCTTTTCCAAACCTAGGCTGTAATACTTTGAACAAAATACTTTTAAAAGCCTAAAGGCAAAAGTAAGGAAACAGAACAATTTTCTTAGGTATGACTGGATTTCTCGTTTCTTCAGTAAGAAGTTCAACAGCTCTTAAAATTCCAGTTGTTACTGTCTGATCCCTCCCTACGTATTCCACAGAAATCTTAACTTTTACTTGAAAAAAAGAAGTAAATCCCGGTGTCCTCCATAGTGATTCTGAAGGAAAACTGAAAAGTTATTGCCTTTTTAAAAAATATTTCTTCCAGTAGGGGGAAAACAGAACACAGAAGTGGTTCATGGATAGCCTTCAGATCACAGATTGGGATCTGTTAATAATAACTATAAAGCCCTCAGGTGATTACATATGCAGAAGTCCAAGAATTGCTTAAAGACTAAATAGCAAAGTGTATAGGGTAGTGTTAAAGAGGGATCAAAACTGTTTGCATTAATGGCTGTAATTCAAAAAAAACACATCTTAATGCAGCCATATGTAAGCAAGACATCAGTCGATGAAGACTTCAGACTAACTGTTTTCCTCAGCCAAAGCTAATAATACAATTCTTTGACAGGAAGACTTCTTCAAGTACAAGAAAGAGTAATTTGGCTCTGTATTCTGCATTAATAAGGTAACTCCTGTAATGCTGTTTCCACTGCTCACTTCCACACTTGGACTGTTCAAAAGGTTGGAAATCAAACTAAGGTTTACAGAATCAGAGAATCAGAGAATGTTAGGAAGGGACCTCTGTGGGTCTAGTCCAATCCCCCTGTCACAGCAGGGTCACCTACAGCAGGCTGCACAGGAACTTGTCCAGGAGAGTCTTGAATATGTCCAGAGAAGGAGGCTCCACCATCTCCCTTGGCAGCCTGTTCCAGTGTTCTGTCACCCTCAGAGGGAAGAAGTTCCTCCTCATGTTCAGACGGAACTTCCTGTGCCTCAGTTTGTGCCCATTGCCCCTTGTCTTGTCGATGGGCACTACTGAAAAGAGTCTGGCCCCATCCTCCTGACACCTACCCTTCAGATATTTGTAAGCATTTATTAGGTTCCCTCTCAGCCTTCCCTTCTTCAGGCTGAACAAGCCCAGCTCCCTCAGCCTCTCCTCATAGGAGAGACGCTCCAGTCCCCTCACCATCCTTGTAGCCCTCCGCTGGACTCTCTCCAGCAGCTCCTCATCTTTCTAGAATTGGGGAGACCAGAACTGGACAGAGTACTCCAGATGGGGCCTCACTAGCGCAGTGTAGAGGTGAAGGAGAACCTCCATCGACCTACTGGCCACACTCTTCCCAATGCATCCCAGGATTCCATTGGCTTTCTTGGCAGCCAAGGCACACTGCTGGCTCATGGTCAACCTGTCGTGCACCAGGACACCCAGGTCGCTCTCCACAGAGTTGCTCTCCAGCATGTCCGCCCCAAGCCTGTACTGATGCATGGGGTTGTTCCTCCCCACGTGCAGGACCCTGCACTTGCCCTTGTTGAACCTCATCAGGTTCCTCTCTGCCCAACTTTCCAGCCTGTCCAGGTCACGCTGAATGGCAGCACAGCCTTCTGGTGTATCTACCACTCCTCCCAGGTTTGTGTCATCAGCAAACTTGCTGAGGGTACATTGTAACTCTTCATCCAGGTCGTTGATGAAGAAGTTAAGCAAGACTGGGTCCAGTACTGACCCCTGAGGGACACCACTTGTTACCAGCCTCCAACTAGACTCAGCGCCGCTGATGACAACCCTCTGAGTTCTGCCATTCAGCCAGTTCTCAATCCACTTCACCGACCACTCATCCAGCCCATATTTCCTGAGCTTCCCTAGGAGGATGTTATGGGAGACTGTGTCGAAAGCCTTGCTGAAGTCCAGGTAGACAACATCCATGGCTCTCCCCTCATCTACCCAGCCATTCACACCATCGTAGAAAGCTCTTAGATTGGTCAGGCATGATTTCCCCTTGGTGAATCCATGCTGACTACTCCTGATAATCTTCTTTTCCTCCACTTTCTTGATGATGGCCTCCAGGATAAGCTGCTCCATCACCTTTCCCGGGATGGAGGTGAGGCTGACCGGCCTGTAGTTCCCTGGGTCCTCCTTCTTGCCCTTTTTGAAGATTGGAGTGACATTGGCCTTTCTCCAGTCCTCGCGCACCTCTCCTGTCCTCCAGGACCTCTCAAAGATGATGGAGAGTGGCTCAGCAATGACATCCGCCAGCTCCCTCAGCACTCGTGAGTGCATTCCATCGGGGCCCATGGATTTGTGGACGTCCAGATCGCTTAAGCGATCCCTCACACAGTCCTCCTCGACCAAGGGAAAGTCATCCTCTCTGTGGGCTTCTTCTCTTACCTCCAGGACCTGGGATTTCTGAGGGCCTGCCTTGGCACTGAAGACTGAAGCAAAGAAGGTATTGGTATTCAGTAGCTCTGCCTTCTCTGCATCCTCCATCACCAGGATACCCACCTCATTCAGCAGTGGCTCCACGTTGTCTCTAGCCTTCCTTTTGCTACTTATGTAGCTGAAGAAGCCCTTCTCGTTTTGGACATCCCTTGCCAGTTTCAATTCCAGGTGGGCTTTGGCCTTCCTCGTCACATCCCTGCATGCTCCGACCGCATTCCTGTATTGTTCTCGAGTGGCCTGTCGCTCTTTCCACATTCCATGGACCTTTCTCTTCCACCTGAACTCCACTAGAATCTCATTGTTCAACCACGCAGGTCTCCTGCCTACTTTGCTAGATTTTTCTTTCTCAGGGAGATGCACAAACTTCATGTTATTGAAGAAATGAGTGAACAGCGAGTGGAAAAAGAAAAGTACAAAAATTTGCTTTTGGGGTGGGAAGTCTAGTCCTCGTATCAGTGACATAAAAAGAACCAAAAAATTAAATATTACAGTGTTCAGTGTTGTGACGAATAAATTTTGCATGTTCAGCTTCAGCAGTGAAAAGCACAAAGTAGTTAGAATGGGGAGAATCCCATTACTCATGCAATGTGCTTTAAAAAAGCCAACATATTCTGGGGTGCTTGATCAAGACAAAGGTAAATGATAAATAGTGGGCTATATCTGATACTCTTTGTTGCATGAGTGTAAGCAATTGTCTTGGAGATGCAACAAAGTACCTTTGTGAAGCTAAAATTCAGAGCCTGAAGCCTTTTTGTGTGCCATGCTGCCTTTGGCATGATTACTTACTGGTAGCACAGTTTTCCAGAAGTACTATGTTTTAGGCCACCATGAGACTGTGGAGGTTTAAAATTTAGAGATTTCACATCTCAACGTTACACCTTAGCCATCACATCTGTAGTACAAGCAGCACTCCTACATTTTAATTTAGACAGTCACTGTATAGCAAGCACAGAAATAACCAAAGAAAAACAAACTGCCTGCTCTCCTCTCAGCTGAATACTCTAGTCATCATTTGCAAACCAGGATAATTCTTCCTTGAAAAACTTCTGAATCACATCTGTATTCCCACTCCCCTTTGCAGCCAGATGAGCACTGCAATATTCCAACTCTTAGGCTTGATTTGAGCACACCTGTTTATTTTGTCTATTCAAAGCTGCTAAGCATAAGAATGCCAAAGTTTTGTGTCCCAGATTAATTATTGTTATTTCAGAAGATGCGCTTAGCCTGCTGCATACACAGTTACCTGAATTAGGAACATTTCACCAGAAACCCTTAGACCCCTACAGAATCTCAAGTGCTTCAGTGTGTTGGGCACGATTTTCCTGGATTGCTCTTTTCAGTTTAAGGCTCCTAAATCCACTTCACAGGTACCTCATTCTCTTTCAAGCTTTTATGAAAATGGGGCCTTATAAACTTTTGCCTGTTTTTTAAGAGAAATCCTACAGCCATGTGTATAACAAACAGCTTTTCATGGCTAAAATTTTTGGCTTTTGACATTTGAATTTGTGCATCTGCGAACCCTCCCATTTGTCCCATGCCTTCATAAGGCTTAGAGATAACATGATTTCTTGCAGTGCCCTTAAACGCATGTTTCTACTGATTAAAACTTGGGAGTCCAGATACATAGGTATCTGTCTGAAAGGCAACTAGATGATGGTCTTCTCCCATTTAAACACAGCATAACATTACTAGCTGTGCTTTTTCCCATCTGTTTAACAAGAAAGAATTAAAAAGGAAAGTATTCCTTGTAGCTCCAGGTGCTTGCAATGCACCCACTTAACACAGATGGCAGAAGGCCTGCCTGTCGATGAGTGGAACTTCCTTTGCCAAGCAAACTAGGATTGTAGCTAAAATTATGTTGGTTTTGTTTTGCTTTTTTTCCTTTTTTTTTTCTCCCACTCTACCCACAGAAGATAGGACATTTTCTTTACTGTAGCTGATTTATAAAGTGCAGACTTTTCCTGATGCATTATATAGGTAGAAGACAGTCTTGCGGGAGGTGTGCTTCTCTTACACCTTAAAGATTCTGGCACCAGATTCTTACAGGAATTCACTTGTGTCCCTAATGTCCTCAGAATTTGAAAGAAATTTAGGTGAATATAGAATTCTAAAAATGGGAATGACCACCCAAGTTACTAAATCCAGTTTTTACTATTACAAGAAACCAATATGATGCCTTCATAAATTCCTACACTAATCAAACAAGCTGGATAGCTCCAGCATTTTTTTGATACAATTTCTCTAAAGTAGCTCTGTTCACTTAGCTAAAAAGTTGTTAATATCCCTGGAAAATTAATTTAGTGTTACATAAAAACTCAGGCTTACTCTGATTCCTTTCTATGAATTCTGTTCAATTGCACTGCATTTGTATTTCCCCATGGTTCCAAAGACTTATCTTTTTCCTCTAACATTTTGTCAAGAAGAAGGTAAAACTGAGGGTTGTTTTATCTTCTTAGTGATGATGGCATTCTCTTTCTTGTGAACAGAATTACTGTGTCCTTAGCTTCTCTCTTATCAAAGATCAGATCAGTGAAATAAATTAGAACAGAAATTGCATGCACTGCAAATCCACCCAACCTTTTGAGATGCACGCTTGCTTTGATAGACTACGGAAACTTTTAATATCTCTTCATACGTATTTATGTGTATACAGCAAGTTATGAATTGCCTTATTGACTATATCTAAGGCACTTTTTGAATAGGTCTGGCCTACTGTCCTGCTGATATAGCCTAAGCTACTGAAGATGTATTTGTTTCACCGACAAACATTCAGCACATATGTTACAGGTTTCAGTTAATGTGGCTGCTGGTTAACAGAGGGCAGCTTTCCTGTCAGCTCTCAGGCTCTTTTTTGTCCAGTATTCTTTTGATATATTGTTCAGGGAGCACTAATCAGAAACATACAGTCTGCATAGTGGCAGCCAGATTACAAGAGGCAAATGTGTCTGTTGTTTCAGTGATTATATATATTTGTCCGTGATTGGCTACATGAATTCACGGGCATTTGGGGGCAGAGTAGAAGGTAACCTTAGAACTGGACAAAGTAGGATAAATTATTCTATGAAGTTAAAATATGCTTTTGGGCAGACTCTTCCTTGGGAAGCTAAAGAAGATATCAACTAATGAAGTACTACCACTGGGCACTAGAGATTGCCAGAACAGTTGGAGAAGAAAAGCGGTTGCTGTCATCTGCATGAAGAACAAAAGACAAGAAGCTAAACAGCCAGTTCCAAAACAGATCATTGAAAGGAATTATAAATACAAATGAAGGGAGAGACTGGATGTTGGATTTAAAACTTGTTTCAATTATGCCATTATTAAAAATGCATAGTTTAAAAGTGACTCTATTTTTTTTTCTCCAGCTAAGTCTCCGAAGAACCCTCTACTGCAGAGTGTCATGTGGAAATCGTTTTCACACAGATTTTCTGGTGCATACAAAAATGCTTAGTATATCATAAAATATAGCTTTGTAAATCCATTCCCTATAGTGTGCATCCTCTGCAAGGATAATGTTTGGACCATAAGGGAAAAATGATCAGTGATCAGTAGCTTGGCACGCTGTTCTGATATTTGCAATGTACTGCTTATTTGGCAGTACATCTGCTACTGAAAGGAGACAGTTTTACCTTCTGCTTGAGGTCATGTTTGCAGGAGCAACTTTTACTAAAAACTACCATTTTACCTGCCTTCATTTCTGCCTGTATTGTCAGTAATCTTGTTGCATTCAACCAAACCCCCTGCTGAGGTCTGGGGTCCTCTTTTCAACTAGTATCAGTAAAACTATGCTAATTTACACTGAACAAGAGAGTCCAGCTCTTCTGGTCCATAAGGTCTAGATGCTTAGGAGGTTCTTCTAATCTTTGCTCAAAACTGAAGAAAGGATACATCCTGTAATTAATCTTCATGTAGGTTCATTTATCCTTTCTTTGACAAGGCTATTTACAGTCATGATCATTATACATATTGGTAAATAACACGAACAGCATAGGATCAATGACTCTAAATACAACAGGAGTATAGAAGGCAATTTATGGTCTAAAAAGAGGAAACTGCTCAGTTTTAAGAGTTTATCAACAGAGCTGTAATCATCCAATTTAATGTTAGAAACAAAGAAAGCTATAATAGTTTTATAAAGTCACAATTTGTAGGTGGATTTGCCTATTGATTTTTTAAAGATTTGGAAATGTTGAGTCATTAAAATATATTTCCCCTTGCCTCTCCCCAGTTAAATGGAAACATTGAAATTGAATTACAGACAAGACACACTGCAAATTTTATTCCAAACTAAAATATACACAGGATCAGTATTCTGAAAACAAATTGAAACATAATTGCCTCAGAGTGCCTTACCGCTGGTAGGTATCTTTCCTTGTCACAAAAATGCAATGCTTTTTATTCATGTTAGATACATTCCATATAACCTCTGCTTAAATTAAAACCCCATGTTGTCTTTCTCATGGGCACATTTTTATCCTTTGCTCTGTATTCATCCCTGTTCTCTTGAAGCTAAGATATTGAAAAAGATAAATTTGGCTTGATAGCACTATGTATAACGATGCTACTGTATGTTGCTAGGATACCATTTGGTGGTCAACTGTCTCTAGTGCAGCCGCTATTACTTGCCAGGCTGACAGGCATATTAGCTTTTATCCCTCTTAATGCTTGGGCTACAGAAAGTTTCACTTCATTTCATTCCATTTTTGTATTTAGGAGGAGGTAAGCTTAGAAAGACATGAGACAGGGAGAGAGATGTTATTATTTTAATTTATTTTCAGTTAGTCTAAACAACAAATATATTATCCCAATGAGTTTAAAAGGAATATTAACCAGTCTTCGTAAATTTTATAATTTTTGGTACATGAGCTAAGACAGAATTTAATCTGATGTTCTTTAGAGCCAGTGAGGATTTTTCACTGATTTATTTTGACTCTGATAGCACCCCTTGGCTTTCTCCCTGAGGATTTTGAGGGCCAAAAGCAAGAGATGCCATAAGTTCAGCTAAATAGCCATGTGGCGTATCTAGTGGTGTTTAAAAGTTCGTATCCTCTGGGGATGTGTGCAGGGGGAGGTCTGAGAAACTGACACTTGACTTACTCAAGAACAGACGCTGTTTCTACATGAACAAATAACTGTTGGGGTTTTTTAATAGAATTGATTATGAAACATTGACTTTTGGTGACAATTCCTGAGTGCTGACCGCTTCTAGAAATCAGTCAGCTTGACTGAGTGACAAAATAGGAATTTGCTACTTTAAAATTGGATGTCATTTCTTGAAAAAAACCTAGACACTCAAAAAAGTAATGTTCCCCACTTGTAGCTTGCTTTCATTTCCTGATCTGATTCCTGCTCCTGCTTCTGTTCACAAGCTCAGGGTAATGGTGCATTATTATGGAAACACAAAGAATCTACAATCTACCAGGAGACCTGAACCTTGGTCTTCATGTATTTAAGATGTGAAGAAATCTCACAGTAATATGTATTCGTTCTTCTTGGAAATTAAAAGGAATCACATGGTGCTCTCCAGTAACTTACATTGCTTTGCTAATTTTAAATCAATGGGAACTGCCAGTGAATTTCAGACTGAGTAGGACCTGAATGTCCAGTCTTTAATGCAATAATAAGAATTTTGGGAATAAGTATTTCTGTGTGAAGAGTATTTCTTCATCTAACATCTGATCAGCACAGGGAAATGTAATCACTTTCACACCACATGAGTCTAACTGATCAGTATTCTTTATAGAAAAATGTCATTATTAAACCTTCTGTAAAGGAAGGTAGTAGCGGTGGGATACATCTCAACATCATCTGTGGTAGTTACTCTATGTGTCTGACCGTAGTCAATACAGAAGAAGGCTTAGCTCTAGTATGTGATTTAGTTCACTTATTTTAGACATCTAACTGTAGAATGAGATGCATTACACGTTTCTCTTGAAAGATTATAAAATTAGCCTGGGGTTAAAGCAACTGCATTTAGTCAGATTAGTATTAATCTTTCTTGTACGTTAGTATCATTTAACTATAGCACCTAAAGTGGTGTTATTTGATCCTTTCTGTATTCAGAGGAAAGTGAAATTGCCTTCAGAGAAGAGTTCATTGTTACTGTTCTAGATCTGTCTCAGAAAGAGATGAAAATCCCTTTAGAGATGTCTAACTTTAATTTGACTGTAGTGGGAACTAATATTACAGTCTAGACTAAGCATCAGACTTTCAGAAGCCTAAGGTTAGGTGATGAATATCACCTTTAATGGATGTATTTTATTTTACAAAACAGCATATCCTGCATACAATAAAAGTAATGACTCACAAGTAAATATTAGTAAATTTTACAGAGGACACATGGTTTCTGGGGTAGCAGATGGACATCAGGTAACAGCTGATTAGGAAGTCACTGCCTAGTGTGTTCAAATATATCTGGACAGAAGGTGCACAAACAATATTGCAGTACACATGTGAACTCAGTGAAAAATTCTGGCCACTTGCAATGTTGCTGGCCCGTCTCTGGCATTCCTCTCTTCATATTCCTCTATGCTCAACACTGAACTCACAATTACTAACATCTGCACATTATACTGGCAGCGTATCATCATTTTCTGGCAGCTATGGATGCCAGTGAAAGACTGTAACACTTTGCTTAAGCCATGGGCAGTTGGGTGTACTGAGGTCCACACAGTTTATTCTGACAATTTACTGGGTTTTTGGCTACTGCAAATACAAATAACTCTAAAACCACCACCACCAACAACAACAAAAAATCAAGCTCTAACCACGTGCCTTAAAATTATACTGTGTTTCACAGCTTTTTCTTACGACAATTCAAATACTAGTATGCAGCACTGAAGAGTTTAAAAGCCAAACCAAATACTACCAGTAATAGAGAAATCAAACAGTAAAATTTGTGCAAACTATAATTCTTACCATCATAATTCTGTGCAGCTGCTTTTTCTGTAGTGTTTCTGCCTAGTTTCCAGGGGAGAGATTGAAAACGAGTTTTGGTTATATAATCCAGCTGCCTTCAACCTCAGCAGCACAAAGGGAGCAGTAAATCTACCTTATTTGGCTACAAACTCATGGTAATGCTTTATCATTAGGATGACACAAAGAAGGAATTGTGTGTCAGTAGACATAAACCTTTGTCTTCATACATTTCAAGGCGCAATGAACCCCAGCACTAACAGGTAAAGCAAGGAAGCTTAAGGACTCACTGATTTAAGAACGCCCAAATAACCCCTTGGATCAAGTGTTAATGCAGTGAATACAGCCTTCTTTCTTGCTGGGGAGTCTAAATGCTCTGAGTTACAAGGATGTTCTGAAATTTTTCTTGGTACTTTCTACTGACTAAAAATTGAGTTTAGATTGATGAATACTTCCATGATAACAACAACAACAACAAGTATGTGTCTTATAAAATTGACTCACTAGTGATTTGGGGATTTTGTGTATTTTTAAGTAAAACTAGTGGGGCTTTTTTCCATGAAAAATAAAAATTCAGCACCAAAAATTTTAAAAAGAGAAGGAAAAACATCTTTTCCATTAAAAGCAAGAAAAAAATTCTGAACAGAACCTGGGTGTCTGGTTTTGACTCTTCATTTGCAGTGGACCGTAATATTTTCACTCAACAGTGCTGAGGTGGAGGCATTGCTGCAGTGTGAAGTTCTGGGGCTGCTAACTGCTGATGTCATCTTCACTTTCAGCAGAGACAACAGGGAGGGAACAAGGAAGCGAGGAAGTTCTTAAGAAATTCTCTCATCTGTATTTTCTGTGAAAGTGATTTATATGCTTATTACTACCTTTATTTGGTGAGACAGGATTTGTACCACTGACACTACAAAACCAGCTATATCGATTTCTGCTTTCAGCTGGACACTGATTATTACAACACAATGAGAGATGTTGTTATATTTTTTAAATGATCAACAGTGTATCTTAGTTAGATCAGGCATTGCTCATCTTTTCTTGCAAGGACCTCAATACTGGAAAATCTTCCCATAGCCCAAAGTCACACATACCCTGTGGCACAGGAGTCAAGAACAGTTCACAGACAGAATATACCTGTTCTCCTTAGACAGTTATTTATGCAACACTACATTGTGGACTGAGAGCAGGATGAACAGACAGAAGAGTCCTGAGAGGCCTGCTGATGTTGGCTTAAACCGCCAGTGCTGGCTCATTTCCTCACTTCTGGTGCAGATCCAGAAGGCTTTCCACCAGGAGAGCTCGCCCGCAGCCATTCGCTTCACAGTTTCTGCAGCTGATCCGCACTTGAACTGTTCAGTTGCCACAGGTTTGCCCATCTGGTACAGTTAAACCTATGGCTGTCATTCCCATGCTGAAACGCAGCAATGACTTTCTCCACCCTTGACATCTTGCTGAGCTGGCTGTATCTGATAATGTGATATCTGCTTATAGCAAGGAAATATGGGTTCTGGTGAAAATACTGGAACTCTTTAGGAATCTGCCTCTCCTTGAGTCTCATTACTCAGCTTCGTATCAGGACTGATCTCTGATGTTTACTTTCTAACCTGTCACAACTAGTATCGCTTGCCCATTTCTGGTGTTTCATACTTGCCACTGGTACCTCTATCCTGTGGATAAACAGTCTCTTTGTGATTCAGCTGTATTAACAGAAAAGTTCACCACTGCTGGTTTAGCTCTGCTGTCCCATTTTCTTCTGCCTGAGATTATTCTCCCCATTAGATCTCCTTACAGAAGTGCTGTTACAAGTACTCTGTAATTTGCATCAGTCAAAATGACCCGGAATAAAGAAGACTTGCTATTTGCACATTTTAAAGTAACCCAATTTGTTTTGATTAAAGTGTCTTCAGAATCAGGGACTGAGAGGAGGCAGCTTCGGCAGGAGGGTTGGACTAGATGACCCACAGAGGTCCCTTCCAACCCCTACCATGCCATGATTCTGTGATTCTGTGATTGTAACAGCCAAAAGATGGTGGTTAGCTACAAGTGAACTGTGGGTGGTAGCCTAGACGATAAGTACCAATTTTTTGTGGACTGCCTGTCCATTTTTAGTTTAAAGCAATCCCTATGTGTGATTTCATGACCCTCAACAGCTTTCCATGTATAATCCCCCCAGGTACCTCTCCACTGATATAATTTTTAGGACATATTTGACAAAAAACTCTTGATTCAGACAGTGGCTTGTTGTCTATAAGAGAGCTATGCTGCATCTGCACAAAACCGCTTTGTCCACTTTGGAATCGATTTCTCACTGGCATTTGCCACAATTTGTGTCTGTGCTGTATAAAGCCTGGAATACGTTGACACATAGGATGCAGCAATGTCTCTAGACAGATTCGAATACAGCTGCCACAAATACAGGTATAATTCTACATGAGCATTATCTGATTATTTGACTTGCTTACAGGAACAAATATCTATATTACCTATGCAGAATATTTACATCACATGTGGGGCTGCTTATTCACAATAAGTATTTTTAATTAGTGCTTAAAAAAATTGTGGATGCAGAACTTACTTGCCTATACCAAGGGTGCTCTGTGACTTCCTGCCAGGAATAACAGAATCGGCACAGTTGACTCAAATGAAAGGAAACATAATTTCTTATCTGTATAATGCAATAAAAATATAATTTGGCCTTTTGGGTAAGTTCTTTGTATAATACCAAGCCATAAAATATTTCTGAAACATGAATTTGTGGTACAGTTTATATCCTTTTAGTTGTGGCTTTTCCCTTCCACAAACCAAGAATTTAGCTGTTTGTCTTACACTTCTATTTTCATTATACAGCCCTTCTGTGTTTACCTAGATTAAGGAATACTCTGTTGGGCAAACACTAACATGTAGTTTTGTTTATTGCAGAAATTTTCATAGAATACTGCTAAATTGCTGAGATATCCATAGTATCAGGTTATGGACACATATATATTGAATGAATAAAAATACTTTTCAGCAAGACTTGTCACTTCCTGAGAGTACCAGTCAGTTTCAGAAACCATCAATGGAAACATTCCTTGAGATCTTATTAATAGTTGTTCAAGACTAATTTAGAGGTACAAACATCCATACAAACGCCACTGACAGTGAGCAGTTACTTGCACAGTAAATGAGTTTGTGTACTTCTTGCTTAGTCTAAAATTAATTGGTTCGTTAACCTTAAATGTATTGTTAACCTATCACATTGATAGGGTCAAATGTAAAACCGCAGAATTTTTCTGGGTTTATATTAGTTGATGCAAAGGTGTGTGCATGTTCACATTTAGCAGTCTTGAATACACAATGTGATTATGCATTCTACAGAAACTGGAAAATACCAGAGGGTGAACAGTGGCATCAGATCCTAGGGCAGGAGAACTGAAAGAATTTTAATTTCTCTATATTGACAAAACTTAGTGTTCATTAAAATACTGATATGAAGCTTAATAAATCCCGTGAGAACGCTTTTGTCACTGTCTGATTTGGATAATTTAATCTTTTGTGAACTAGAGGTAAAACTATTGAGTTAAAAGGTTAAAGAAAACAATATTTATGTTAATAGATATTTAAACAGTATATTTCTAGCCCTCCTCCACAACCCTCGGATACAACTAAATTGAGGAAACATCAAGAAAATAGTTGGAAAAAACTTGTTCTAGAGACTCATTTACTGTACCATTGTGGAATTATTAATAAAATTAAGGTTTATATGAAAAGCGTAGCAGTGTTCACTCATTGAGGAAAAACATGAAATCAAAAGGAGCTCCGAGGATGGGACACAGCTGCAGCAGGCATGTGAGGAATCCACTAACACAACAACTCCCTGCAATGTACCATAGAGGACGGAACGGAGTGGAGACTCCGTGGCCCTGCTCCGTAATGATAAAGCACGAAGAAATGGTTCTCTAGAACTGATAAGCAGCTCATCTGGCCCCCTGAGCCAACAGGTTTTCGAAACCTTGCCAAAGTGCTATCCTCTCGTGAACTTTGCTCGTTTTAATATCATTTTAATACCAAAACACACCTCCATCCCGAAGGCTACCCGCCTCCGAGGTGCAACCACCCCTCTTTGAGTCTGCGCTCTCAATTTCTCATAAACTATACCTTTAAATGTGAAGCGACAAAATTTTACACCAATCATGATAAAAGGTATGTATGACTACAGTCACTCAAACTCCACCTTAAAGATAGAAAGGATATAAAAATAGCCAGGGAAATAGGGGATTTTCGGAGAAGAAGATCTTCGAAGGAAGAGAAGATAACACCATGAGCAAGTCAAGGGAAACTCCACCTCAGACTGCCTCCGACAGCCGGGATTGGCCGACCGGCTGAGCCTTGCTTCTCCCTGCCTTGGGACGCCTTGGGTGAGACTTAAACTAAACGCTTTCCTTGGGAATAGGTACTCCCTAATGTTTATATCCAGGCTGTAGTATTTATAATCTTTTCAAGTGTTTTATATTTGCACGTGCTTTCTTGCAGACAGTCACTATCACCGGCAATTCAAAAAACCTCTATACCTGTTGCACAAATAAAACTGCACTGTTTAAGTAGCCAGTTGTCACAGTTTCTCACTGAGCGCAACCAAATGCGGCCGTGCTAGTTCATAAGCACGACTGGACTGAAGATGCAGACTGCTATTAGTGTATCCAGAATCGTGGTAGTTTAGTATACATATTAAACGCGACTGGACTGGTAGTGGCAAATTGGACATCACTCAGAATTTAAACCTAGCCGCACCTAGCCTCTCACTTCGGTGAAGAGTGTTAGAAAGCAAGGGGGTTTATTTTCTGCCAAATTAACGTGACAACCATGAAATAGACCAGATGGGAGAAATAAAGAAAATAGTTGTCGTCACGGGAGGGACTTAGATCAGGTGATTATTTTGGCTAGCCTGTTCTCCAGCATTTGCGGGAGCAGAAGTTCCATTACCTTTAGAAATAAGTTGTTGAGAAGTTATTGCCCTTCCTTAAGTACGTAACACTGTGACATATTTTGCAGATAACTTTCTTATGAATGAAACAGAGATGACTTTGCTAAGGGTATGCTGAACGAAGACTCACAGACCCAGCAGATTCTCCTCACTGTCTGTTTGCTGCTGTTCTCATTTCCAGGTACAGCCAGTAGCAAGGTGGTATGTGTGTCCCAAACATACAAGCACAACTGGCATGTGGCTGGCTGTACATGCCAAAACAGACAATATGCTTTTTTTCATCACCCACACAAACACCAGCAGTGCCCACATACACCTGAACACAGACAAATGAGGCTTCTTACTTGCCTATGTCTCATAAAGTTTGAAGCTAACCAGAGACATATACATACACTCTCACATTCTTGATTCGCAAAATCACCTCAAATACTAGCATGGGTGTCCAAGGTTTGGCTGGGACAGGGTTAATTTTCACCAGAAGCCAGAAAGGTTCGGGTGGGGGAGCTGGCTGGGAGCAAGTTATTCGCATCTCAGGAGTGCGCTGGGCATCGGGTGGTGAAAGTAGCTCTGTGCATTTTGCTGTTAGTTTTGCATATTCTTATCAGTATTGTTACTGTTACTGTTCGCTTCCTTTGCTGTGCTGTTAAACTGCCCTTATCCCAACCCACTTTTTTTTGCCTTTTTCTTTCCATTCTTCTCCCCACTCCAGCAGGTGGAGGGGTGACAGAGCAACCGTGTGGCCTTTGGTTGCTGGCCAGTGCCAAACCACAATAATGGGCTTTAAGTGTGACATCCATGCCTGGACCCTGGGACCCTTACCCAGTCATCAGCTAAGACCTTGGGTCCTGGCCAAATGTTAGTGACCTCTTACACAATTGCTAGTCCAGTTTAATGTTCACTAACAAATCACTCCCCAGCAAACATCATATGGAGAACAGATGTCAAGATCACACAGAAAACAGTAAGGAAGAGGATCTAAAAATAAGTCATCAGATGCAGGGTTTGTCCAGAGCAGTGTTGATCCTCTCTTCCTCTCCACCCATTTTTGCAGGTATCAGACTTTGGTCCCTCCCTTCCCCCAACCTTAGCCCTTTTCTAAAACATCCTGGAATAACTTGTGTATATTTGCACAATCTCCTTAAAACACTCCATAAGTTTACACAAACCCATAAATCTCATAAAATACCCCATTGTAGGTTTGTTCTTTCCCATGAGACCTATGATAATCCCATTACCCTCCCTCAAATGAGTTAGAAAGTTGTATCTGAGCCACTCAGTAGCCTTGCTATTAGCGGTCTGAGAGTCTTAGTCTATGTCATTTCTCCATTATTTCCTGTTCATGTATCTGAGTGGTTAGTTTATTACTTTTCCTGTCGGTTTAGCAAAAGTTCCACATATACTTAAATAAATCAAATTTAGGTTTGTTCCTGAGTTTCTGAAAAATATTACTGCAATCTCTGATAGAATAACTTGAAGATACATCAGGGAAAGCATGGGAATACCACCACAATTGGAAATGATTCTTCAGTTACATCAATGTAGGCTAACATCACTTGGTTTACATGAGAAAAGGACTGGGCTACACAGACTGAGTAGCTGGTATGGCCCTTGAAGATATTTTAAAAAACAGAGAAAGTGTGTATGGAATAATTTATGTGTCTTCCAGGGAGGCAGAAATGCAACCGAGGCAAGTCAGAGTAAGTAAACCCTTGCCATGGACAAATGTCAAAAAACCTGAAAAACCCTGGCAAATCATGGTAGGCCTGGGCAAACTGGAAGAAGGATAACTGTTTTCTTAATGACTTCTCTGTAGGGAGGCCACCTAGGGATTCATCCAGGCATCTAGAAGTTCAATTTGAGGATGGCTTAGTGTAGCACATCTTCTGAAGAGGTGACAGAAGGGAAGGTGGCAATGAGAGAGAGCATCACCTTCTGTTAATTTGATTGAAATCTGAGTGGGAAGCAATTCTGTCTGAAGTTTTCAGGTCTAGGCAACCTGTAGGGTGGATTAGTTGAAAGCTGAAAGCTGCCACCAGACAATTCTTCTCTGTACTACTAATTTGAAAATTGCTGCACAAGCTTTTTCATTTAAGAATTCAGAACTAGCCCTCCTTTATAAAGACTTCATAGAATGATGGAATGATAGAGTCATATAATGGTTTGGGTTGGAAGGGACCTTAAAGGTCATCTAGTTCCAACCCCAACCCCTCTGCCATGGTGGTACCTGTTCTCCAACTGGACAAGGTCATACTTTATCATGATGGATCTACAAACAATTATTTTAGACTCAATAAGCTGTTCTTTTTCAGGACTGCACATGTCAGACTCAAATTTTGTAGAAGATTTTGTAGGTGAGTATGTACATAATTTAGCAAAGTGAAACTTATAAAAGGCAAAAAAACCTTGATAATTTTAATGGAATCATAGAATCATAGAATGATTTGGGTTGGAAGGAACCTTAAAGATCATCTAGTTCCAAACCCCCTGCCATGGGCAGGGACACCTTCCACTAGATCAGGTTACTCAAAGCCCCATCCAACCTGGCCTTGGACACTTCCAGGGAGGGGGCATCCACAACTTCTCTGGGCAACCTGTTCCAGTGTCTCACCACCACCACGGTGAAGAACTTCTTCCTCATATTTAATTTAAATCTACCCTTTATTAGACTAAAGCCATTGCCCCTTGTCCTATAATTTCATGCGCTTGTGAAAAGTCCCTCTCCAGCCTTCTTGTAGACTCCCTTCAGGTACTTGAAGGCTGCTATAAGGTCTCCCTGGAGTCTTCTCTTCTCCAGGCTGAACAACCCCAGCTCTTCATAATAGGACAAGATGTCACTGGCTTCTCTGGAACAAACTGTATATCAAATTACAAGGGTATCAGGTCACAGCCAGTCTGAAATTCTGATCAGTGTCAGAAATGTGTGAAGTTGGATGACAGTGAATTAGCTACCTCTAAACAGTGCCTGCTGAAATAACTGATCAGACATAACAATGCAAATAATTAAATCTTTTCATTAAACATAATTAAATAGTGTCATATTTTTATAGGATTTTTTTGTGGACAGCATGTTATTACAGAATCACAGAATCACAGAATGGTAGGGGTTGGAAGGGACCTCTGTGGGTCATCTAGTCCAACTCTCCTGCTGAAGCAGGGTCACCTACAATAGGCTGCAGAGGACCTTGTCCAGGTGGGTCTTGAATATCTCCAGAGAAAGAGACTCCACAACCTCCCTGGGCATGCAGCTTCCATCTTCATCTTTGATTTAATTACTAAGTTTCTTGGAATAAATGTCATACTTTGGAATGGCCAAGAGAAAAAGTTTGTGCTTTGTAAAACAATTCAGATTTCAAAACTTGATCTCTTCCCTTACTGAAGGGTGAACTCTAGATCTTTTAAATACTGTTACGTTGTAGTTAAAAAAAAAAAAAAAGAAAAAGAGGAAAAAAAAGAGCATCATCTTTTTAGAAAGCAGAACTATAAATAAAAGTCCCAGACAAGAAAAGGACAAACAGAATGGAAGAGACTAATCTATATCTTCCATTGCTCACACTAGTGTTCTAAACAGTAGATAATTCTATGTGAGCCTTTCCTTCTCCTTTCTGTTATGGCTTTGTAAAACAAAAGTCTGTGTAATTTTGTTTGTTCTATGACCTCCATTCATGAAACTTTTTAAAGGAAAGACATGTTTATAATATCATATTTGCTCTGAGGTTGCGTATAAGCAGGCCAGAAGATGTTACGAAGAAATACATGGCAGAAATAAATGAGAGTGTCTTGGTCTTTCACAGACTTGGACAATAAAAATTCATGTACAAAAAGCACTGCAAGAAATTTTAGGATCAGCATGGAAATCTTTTGTCAAGTATTTAATTGTTGCCCTTTTTATTTTATATTCAATGGTAACTTATCTAAACCACTGGTAAAATATCATACTGGTCCCAGCATAAGACAGTGGAACTTCTATGTAGTATCTGATGCTGGTACTCTTTTCCCTGCCAGCTTACTAAGTGTGGATTTGTATGTCATCAACACTGGGATAAATTTCCTGCCAGGCTCTGAATTTTTCTTTTTGCTTGTTCCAGTCAATATATTTTTAATTATTTCCTGTATGTTTTCTGAGACACTGAATCATTGTATCTTATTGCAAACAGGCCTTTCCTAACACATTTGTGTCTTCCCTGTTTTACACCTCTTTTGGGGTGATGCATTGCTGGAGCATATAAAGGTGAAGAAATGCTCTGTGAAGGTAAAAGAGAATTAATCACACCACCATGACTAGTCAAAAGCTTGAATAGGCTTGAAGGAGGGAAGTGAGATGTGCAGCATCTGTGGATCTTTATACACCTATGCTGATGAACTATCTGGCACTATGTACTGAATGTAGAAGTTAGAATACAAAGCAGATGGGATACAAACATTTAAAACTCATGTTTCTAGCTTTCCAATCTCTTCTGATTATGATCTCTTTGAAAAAAGAGAAGATTTATTCCATATTAGTTATTTCAAAACAACAGGAAAACTGTAGTTAGGTTCATGAGTGTACAACCCCCAGTTACACATGCTGAAATTGTGAAATTAACTTTCCTTATTAAATTCCAGTATTGAATATTATAAACCTTCAAAGTCACATGGTGCAGAACAGAAGGTAAATTTAAATCAATTAATTGTTTTATGAAAACTTGATAAAGAAGCACTCTCCATGAACCACTTAGATTAATGAACTTATATATAACACGTGCTTGTATCTGCGTATATTGTTCTCAGTTAGAGGATACTAACGGCTGCTGTCAATCACAAACCTGGTTACAGCTGATATAAGAACCACCTTCACTGAGTCTAAATGAAATAATTTATTATAGTGCTTCTTCTGTGTAGGAATAGGTAAAACAATAGAAGCCAGGGATAAAAAATAAATTAAGGATAACATCATTGCAGCATCTAGCAGCTGAGCATCTCATCTAAACTACTTGCTCAGGTTATTTATAAATAAGAATATAAAACAGAGAGGTCATCCCAGCTATCTCAGATAAGGCAGATAAGACCTTCACTATAGAAACATTTGTTTATCTCTATTGTCTACAAAGATGGGATTCCCAGCCATAGGTGGGATTCAGCTGCCTTAACTTGGATAGATGTCTAGAAGCTGTCGAAGTTTAGGACACTTTTATAAATAGTCAGGTCAGTTAAGTCACCGAGAACAGGTAGATTTCATCGGAGATCACAATAGTATAATGAATTATCCTTTCAATTAAAATAATCTGACAATGACATACTACTGCTACTTTTGTGCCTGTTACGAGGATAACCCAGGAAGTATTAGTCTTTCTCTATTGCATGAGTCAATATAAGTCAAATTTTTTGAAACTGGTTTTCATCTCCAATACTCCTGCTTTTTCCTCATGTCTTCCCACTAAAAACTGAGGAAGGCTTATTCAGAAAATATTGTGAAGCAGGGGCTACCTACTCACCTTGCAGTAAGTTCTGCCTCCTCCCCTTTGTTTCTGTCCAGCAGTAAAAGCCTCACAGCTTAAGTTTAGATGGTATCAGGAAATGTTTGGCCAGATCCCAGGTTTTTGTTACTTGCACTAACAATATCTACTACAGAGAGGTCTCTACTTTAAAAGATATTTGTGTATATATCCATGTGTGTGTGTGTATGTGTGTATATATGTCTGTCATATTATCATACTCACGTACTTGTGCATATGTGAGTATATTTGTGTTAAAACAATATTTTATTCTCTTTACAGCAAAGCACAAACAGTGTTGTAAATTAAGCGATCAGGGCACTAAAGCAGGACACTAAATTCCTGACTTCAGAGACTTCTGTCATACTCCTGACTCCAAGATTAAGTTGTTTACACTGTGTCCCCTCTCATAGTGTTGTTTATTCTGTTTATTCATGATGTAACTCTTTGAGTACCAAGGACTGAATCGTACTCTTACTCTGATGTAAGGTTAGAAGTCCAGATGCTACACCTATACCTGTGCCTGAGTTAGTCATTCGTCAGCTCAGAGGTAGATATTCACTTACCAAATAGATACATCTGGTCATATGACCTTGATTTTAGTTGATAATTCTTGAGCTTCTGTTACTTATCCAAATAGACAAACATTGAGTTAACTGCCGTGCTAGCTAACTACCCTTCGCAGATGGGAGTAAACAGGGAGTGCTGTAATGCACATTAGTCTTCAGATGCTGGAAAAAAACATGCATCAGATTTGCGGAGCAACAGCAGGTCATGAAAATTTCCTAGTCGTTTATCTATAAACAGGCATATATTTTTTCACGTGAAAGATCATTGTCTGGGATTTCAGAGAGAGTTTGTTAATACTGTATGCATAATAACCTGGACATTCATAACCAAATGTGAGAGACACAGTTATTCCTAAATCAGTGTCTTTAAGTAACCAAATGGTGAACAACACCACTACAACTTTGTTCCAGGTATTTTTTCAATCTAATTCATCATTTTCCAGAAACTGCAATAAAATACCACTCTATTAATCACACTGTCCAGGAGTCAGACCCATAATGTGTCTTCAGACATTTTCCTATGTTATTCTTTTCTCTTGCATTCAATTAAATAAATTTTGGTTGGACAGTGAGATGAACTATGAACTAATGCAGACTTACAGTGGGTGTTACGGGCTTTATTTTTCCCTTTATCAGAAAAGTTGATATGCTTCTACAAAATCTTATACAATAAACTCCTGGTAAAATATTAGTTTCTAACTTTCTGTTTCTATGCAGATTTGAGAATTAGATTCTGAATGACGTGATAGAGCTCCTGTGTGACTGTCAACATTTACTCTTTATTCCAGGTAAAATAATATTGTCTTGGAGTTTCCTGTGTGTTGTCATATGTCTTCTTTTTCAGAGGGCAATTATTCTGTGTAAAAATGCATGAGATGTATCAGCAGTTGTGACCTCTCTGTCATTGGCCCTTGCTGAAAAATTTCTCGATGAAACTCTGTCAGTGGATTGGGACTGAGGGAGGTTAAACTTCGTGAAAGGAAATCTATCACACAGTGAACTGTGCTTAGAGCTTGCTTATTACAAGACACGAGAAATAAATGGTTTGAGTGTGAGGCATATTTTTTTACCTAGAAAATGATTTGGGGCATAATGGACTGCATTCAGGAGTCTTCTGTTATTTCAGTCAATGTTTTATGCATTTGCTTTCATTTTCTGCCAAAATATAGTCCTAATTTTTCAGGCATTTACTTTTACTTTTAGTCAGAAAACAACATTTAGAAGTGTTTTTATTTCACTCCTTCTAGATTAAGCCCTAGAACCTGTATTGTGGTTTTGTCAGCAACAGAAAGTAAATTTTAAACTACCAAGAAATCCACATGAGGTATTGGCAAGATATCCTATCGTAGCTCAGTATAATACGCATAGGCTCACCCTCAGAGGATTCAGTAATTGTAACAGTAACAGAATGGGATTATTACTTACAAAGAGTAAAAGTAATGGATAAGTACACGAAGCACTGTAATGGAACTTCTTTGTGTAGTCCAAAATGTATTGCAGAGGAGAATAAGGGGGACACCATGCTCTTTTTAGCACCCAAGAAATCCCCACAAATAAATAAAACTGTAGCCATGGGAAGACACATTAGAGTGGTTTATTGGTCTATCTAATCAGGAAACTGACGTTGAGTTCATACTGGCACTAAAGACACAAAGTAAAGATTAAAATGTAAGATAGCTTTTTGATACAACAATTAAAATTACCTCCAATTACTGGGTACTGGGAAACTGAAATATCAACCATTTCACATCAGAATATTAATCAAAAAAAAAGTAACAAAAATAAAAGATTTTAAAATATTCTGTATTTATTCAGAACAGTAATTTTAGCCATTCAGTTTCAAATACTTTTCCATTTATTAGAAATTCATTAATCATTCAATACAATTTTTACCAGGGTCCGTAATGATAGGACAAGCAATAAAGGTTTTAAGCTAAAAGAGAGTAGATTCAGATCAGATATCAGGAAGAAATTTTTTACTGTAAGGGTGGAGAGGCACTGGAACAGGTTGCCCAGAGAAGTTCTGGATGCCCTCTCCCTGGAGGAGTTCAAGGCCAGGCTGGACCGGGCTTTGAGCAACTTGGTCTAGTGGAAGGTGTTGCTGCCCATGGCAGGGGCGATTGGAACTAAATGATGTATAAGGTCCGTTTCAACCCAAACCATTCTATGATTCTATGATTTTACATACCTGACTGCAATATTTTTGTATAAAATATATATATATAATATATATGTATTATATATAAAGAATTTTATAGAAATCTTGCATTATTTCCAAAGTGCATTTCATTAGTGTGCATACATGTGCATACCTGTTGTGAGTATACACTCACAAAATCTTTCAAAACATGTGAATTAAACATTTTGAGTTAAACTGCTTCTGATGTCTTCAGCAGTCATCATTTAACACCTCTTCTCAAGTGACAGCTGACTTCTTTCAGTTCTAAAGATGCTGATGAAATTACAATTTTGTTCTTAAAATTACCTGAATGACTACTGGGAATAAGTATATGTGATGCTTTTTTTATTTTTAAAATCCCATGTCTATCTTCTTGAACAGTCTAGTAGAAATATTAACAAAATTTGCCATTAATATGCAAAAGTATTTGTTGGAACCAAATTTTAATCTGTATCTGATACCTGATGGGTTTGTGATGAACATATCCAGAGGAGCTGGGACCCTGAGCATGTCATGTGTGTGCGTGTGTGCGCATGCACTTCTCAGAACACAAATTTTAGACCACAAGGTTGCTGTCCATTCACTATATTCATACTGCTTAGTAAATACATTTTTGATTACTTGTTACTAAGTGGTGTAGTTTTGTTCTTGCTGCCACCTCACTGAAATTTCCTTATGGCAAGCAATGTAAAAGACTAATGGCCCTTTTTTTAGTCTAGCAGCTAATTATTCTTATTTTGTTAGTATTAATAACAAATAACCAATACATGTCTTTCTTTGTATAATATTGTTCTCCTAGACTTCCTCTGTGTTATATGCGTACATATCCACATGTACATACACACACAGAGACAAAAATCTACTGCAAAATTTTCCGTTGAAACCTCCACCAGCTAAAAAACTTTAGAATTGCCACAGGTAATAGAATTTAATATATCACTGGCTCTGTTAATTCCTTTATGCTTAATAACATGAAATTGAAGACATATCTCTTCTACACCCCTTTCTCTCACCTTCTTAGTGTCTTTGCTTGGTGCCTCTGGTGATACTTTTAAAACTTTTACTTTTATTATTCTTCTACACGTCAAATAAGATACATCATCTAATGCAGAAACTCTACAAAGGTTTTTCTCTACTAAAAAATTTGCAAGAAGTTAAGAAATAAGACAGAACTCACTTGACTTTTATTGTATTAAAATAGTCTAATACCAGAAGTACCAAATGGCAAACTAATGTTAATGATCCATCAAATTTCTGGATTTCATTGGGTGTTTTTTTTTTATTGAGGTTATTAATCTGAGTATACATAATCCTTTATTGGTGTTTCTGTAGATTCAATTGCATTTTTATGAAGCTTGATCAAGTATTTTTGGTAAAGTATGGACCTTCTCAATCTATTTTTGCTAGCATGTATAATCATTTGATTTTGCTTAAGATCAAGAATTTTGAACACTACTTATCCTTTAATGTAGCTTTGAATATTCACCTCCACATCCTTAGTAACCATTACAGGCTAGTTACGTAGTACTGGTGTGCCTGATATACTGAAGAGGGCGGCTGTCACATCAAAAAGCATGGCTACTGTAAGAACATAAAAAGGAGTATGTCATTGGCTTAAAGATCCATCTGTGTACGATGGATGTCAGTGTCCTGTCTCTGGCATTGGCAAGAACAGATTTGTAGGTAAGAATACAATTACAGGGGAAACAGCCACATGACTGAATTGACGTAAACAAAAAGCTTGCTTTTATTCTGTGATTTTTCTTCTTCCCTGACACTCAAAAAACCCCATCCAAACCCCAAAAAGCAGAAAAAAAGGAAAAAAAAAAAGAAAAGGAAGGTACATTTAGAGATTCAGGTCAGAAAAAATACGGTGTTTTTTTTTTTCTTTCTGAGAATGCATTTACATACTGATGTAACCATTACACATACGTGGAGGTTGTATTATCTTCTAAAAGTTTTGTTTAAAAATTGCCTCTAGCTAAGCCTCAGGTATTTGTTTTTTAAACAAGCTATTTTTTTAATGCAAAAATATCCAATTTGAAAGACTAAGAAATATATGCATTTTTATTTTTCCCACATTTTCTCTCTTTTTCAGAGGGAAATACTCAAATGTTCTGTTTTCAGATAGGTAAAGAACTCCATTAGTTTTGCCTAGTCTTAACTGTAAGCCTTCACAGAAACTGTGTAAGTGTAATGTGTTTGGGAATAGTCTGACATCCTAGGAAAATATTAACTCTACATCAACATGAAAACTTGTTGAAACTCTCTTCTTCCTTCATGTTGTACAACATTTAGCATGCACATACGCAGTTTTACAACAAAATGCCACATCACTCTCTCGTTCTACAAAGTTGGCAACAGCGAAAATATTATTCCAGCTCCTAAAAACCACAAGTGCTTACACATGCAGTTCAAGTCTCAGTCACATAATTGAGTCTTAGACACCTGAGAAATTGCCTCTCTCTCTCTTTCTGGAATCCCCATGCCCAAGTTAAGAACTACTATTAAAGGTCTCACTTTCATTCCCCAATTGCTCTTCTCTCAGAAAGCTTCACAGTGGTACCCTAGCAATTTGCTTCCTTCTATCTGTTGTTTTTCAAATGCATTAAGCCAAAATTTGAGAGTACAGAGCTAATCTCTTCCTCAGATTTTTCTTATGGATGAATTTTGGGTATCTTATGGTATTTTAAAAATGCATTTCAGTATATTATATTTAGATCAATGTTGTATAATCACCGATTATAGTCTTACAGAATGATCATTATTTTTCACTGTGTGTTGATATGAAAGGATTCTCTCACTTGGTGTGTTATTGCTCACAGCACTGAAAAAACACACTGAGAAACTGGAGAGATTTGGAGTCATAGTCTTTTTGGGTTCTTTTCTGGATTTCATCTCAGTTGCAGCTCTGCTCTTTTCAGCAGGGTAAACATGACACTTCAGAGTTACAAAACAAGGTATATACACAGACAGATTAACCTCTTGCCTCACGAAGGTGAAGCATACATGCAGTTTTGAAGGAGATCTTTCTCATCTACAGCTGTCAGCATAAATAGTAATAGTCTTAGCATGTGTATACATGTGGGTTTGTACATGCTCTGTGGTGAAAAGACTGATTTTTCAACATCAGTTCACATTTCATATATGAAC
The DNA here is from genome assembly GCF_030867145.1 of Opisthocomus hoazin. NCBI lineage: Eukaryota > Metazoa > Chordata > Aves > Opisthocomiformes > Opisthocomidae > Opisthocomus > Opisthocomus hoazin. The sequence goes on along the minus strand of NC_134414.1, from coordinate 40,845,842 downwards.
AAAGTAGTCTTTTTTTCAGAAGTAAGCAAACTTTTATATCACTCAACCTAAATAAGTAGGTTTTAGGGAAGATTGACATTCAGCATTCTGAAAATCAACTACTGAAGAAAAATTAAAAAGTGTCTAAAAGTAATACTGAGTTTCATCTCTAAAAACAGCCATCTAAAAGTTAGGCATACCTTCCAAGCTGCCTCTATAGTCAATGGAGAAAAATGAGTGCCCCTACATCAGAACTGTTGCTTCATCTGCCCAGCAGTTATCTCAATGATGTCTCAGCTTTTTGAACACATGCACACCTCCACTTCCTTAATACTTGTTTCCCACGCTGCATATGCCTGCAGTGAATTTCCTTTTGCCCTGTTTTATCATTTCTGAAGTCTCTCTTCTTCCCATCATCCTGCACCTTTGCTTTCCAGGACTATTGACTTCTACTGCACTTTGCCGTGAGTAGTGTTGTTTGTATTTTAAAGCTCTCCTCATCCATTTGGCCAGCATTTTTCAAAGATTATCTCGGCTCTGCTTTGTCAAGATCATCCCCTCTCCCACTACAGGTCCTCCATCCTCAAAGTGGGTCCCATGGTTGTAAAAGCCAAATTCCTGTCAACATCACCAGCTGCACAACCAGATTGTTGACCTGCAGGTGCTGAAATTAATATAATTGTATGACTTTGGTGTGATCGGCCACAAAATTAGCCAGGGTTTTGAGGTAGATCTGTTTAGATTTTCTCCAGTTCAAAGACAGAATTATATTTTAACCAAGCTTCAATTTTGTTTTTAGTATACTAAAACCTAGAATATATAACTCTCTGAATAAAGAAAGCCTACAGTTTTCTTACAGTAGTAAAATAAACACTGACAGAGAGAGCTCCTGGGCACTGGAACTTCATTGCCTGTGCTATTAAATTGTTAGAGAGGTCTCTAGCATGCTTTTGGCCTAGGAGAATAAGCAGATGCCCTGCCAGGGCCCTAGCAAAACTTGGATTTATCACCACAAGTCAGACATCTTTCTCAATAGGCAGCATGCGTTCAGTGACCCTGTTTTGAAAGCTAGGAGAGTATAACATGGTCATGCGCCATTCCATGCTGGTGAACAGTTTAGGGAGAATTTGATTTGCCCATTTAAATGTACAAACATGATTAAGAAAAAAAGGATAAAAGGGGAAAAAAAAAAGCATTAGAATCTATTTTTCTTCTGCCAGCTGTGCCCTTGCAGACAGGTTCTGGCTCTCAGTCTAGCCACTGAAACTCATCTTTTTGAATTACAAGAAATTAAATTCACTTCTTGCTAGTTCTTAGGAAATTCTCTCCATCCTCCAGCTGACGACTTCTCCAAAGTGATTTCACAACCCATGCACAAAACCTAAACTTCAAAATCTTTCTAGGAGTCCTTCAAACCTTTTCTGTTTGAGCATGAGGAGTTAATCTCACTCACATATTTCCATCTCCCCTTTTTCTGATTTTATTTTGCTGTGGTTTTGGTTAGTTCTTTTTTTCTTAATTTCTGGAAGGTTCCATGTGTCCCAGTGACTTTTTAAAGATTGGTAATCCAAGAACATACACACATATGATATCTTTCCATAAATAGGGCATTACATCCAAGGTAATTAGCTGAATTCTCTGCAGGGCTAATTAGCTTGGGCGGAGCTCCATGGTGAAGGATATGTTGTCTTTGATTGCAGAGCAGTAGTGTTTGGGCCAACAAGTGCTTTTCACAGTCCTGTACTCAGCAGGGTAAAATCCTCCAGTCTATCATCAAAAATCTGTGTTGCAGCAACCATCTTGCAAAACTTGCCTGGTTTATATCTTCTAGCCCAGTTAAAATATGTGACTTCTGCTGCTGCTGTTTCTTCTGGACGTGGTATTTCCCAGTCTAATCCCATTAGTCATTTTAGAAACCAGTTTATGTGAAAGCCAAAGCCCATACTGGCAGGGCATTGCAGCAGGTGCATAGTCACTGCGCTCTAGCATGTGTAACTTTATGGATACTAGAGACACAGAAGACTTTGTTAAAATTAATTTCTGTAATCATAGACTTTAAAAGGGGTACTAGGCCAAACTTTTTTCTCTCTGTTGAAGAAGAATCTTGTTAGAAACTAATCCAAATTATTGATGGGTCGTTTGTGGCTCATTCCTATAACTGTGGGTCTGGATTTTCAGGACAGATGGATGAGTTGACATTCTTGTTAAGAACTGCGCTCCCTGCAAATATTTTTCCTCTCTGAAGTCACAAACGTCTGTTTGGATGGCATTCTGCCTAGTCACAAGTCAGAACAGAAGTCAAGCAATGGTAGGTTTATGTGGACAGTTGGTATCACGGTGAAAATGTCACTTTTTTCAGGAATTCTTTGTTCTGTGCCAGTATTACATACTGGTGCCACATGCCTCTTTACACCTAATTACATGAATTGACACTTACATGACAGAACAGAAAAGGTTGATCTGAAGAAGGAAAGAAAGGCTGAAATTTATGGTTGCTTTTAAAAATACAAGTAATATGTTTTCAGACTTGTTGGAATGTCAATATACAGGAGGAGTCCTGACACTTTCACTCTCTCATGTTCAAGTAATTTTCCTAAAAATTAGTGATATACAGTGTCCTCTGTTCTGGCACAGATTAATGTTTGATAAGGCTAAGTCCTTTTACTAAGAAGTTTGCATTATGCATGTATTGAACTTTTGAGGGGGAAAACTGAAGAGACAATTGTTCTATTTCTTGTAAAACCAGGATAAGAAGTAGTTTTTTCTGTTGTAAAATCCACTAGAAATAAAAAGTGGAGGTAGTATACCAAAAGGTAACACACAGATAACTGGTTTGGGGATTCTAGAGTTATGGTGATACTTTTCTAGAGCTCTTTTTCACCCCATTCATCTACAGGCCAACAGATAGCAAGAGAGGGCTTAAAACCAATTCTGTACAGAGTTACCTCTACACTTGCTGGTGCACTAGCAAGTTAGCATCGTTATCATGCCCCTTTCTTCCTCTTTTTCTTATCCTTCTTATTTTTCTTTTCTCTTCTTTTCTCTTTGCAATATTGGCAGGGTACATCTACTATTTACTTTGTACTGGCTAAAAGACCATGATCCACTTAAACTTGCTATTTTGCAGAAAACTAACAAAAAACCCCAACTAACCAAACAAAAAATGATGGATAGCTTTCTTCTGTATTGATGAATGGTGGATTGAACAAGCACCCAGTCTGCAGCAAGGAAGGGCAGAGGAGCAAGGTTCTTTACACATTTTGGCATCGATGAGCTATCAGATTTGCTCAGCAGCTCATAGACACACAACTTTAGGTGCTTCACTGCAGACAAACCATACTTTTGGCTTGTTGTTTTGTCGAGTAGCTGACTTTGGGGAACTAATTAAGCCTGACTGGTTTTGTTACTCAAATCAGCAAGATGCCCACTTTTTGCTGAGGACTTCTACTAAACAGCTTCACATCCTCCTCACAGTCAGGTCACTTTCTTACCTCAAATCTTTAACAACAGACAAGCGCTTCCGCATTCAGTAGAAGAGGAGTAGAGAATGTTAGGTAGTGCAACAGGAAACTTCTAGGACATAATGTGCTTGCAACACAGACAGTGAAGACTTACATTTCTTGAGTGTGTCTGCTTAAATAGCTTAGATGCTGATACCCACAACACTTCAGATAATCTTGTCATGAAGACATAGCCATACTTAATCTATTTGAAATAATAACAATAACAATATTAATATAAATATAAATACAAATAAAAATATAAATATAAATAAAAATAATCATCTTCATGATCCAGTTGCTCAAACTTGTTCTCTTTTAGCTTTGCTGGATTCTTTAACTCTTCCACTCCTTCCAAACTCATCAAAGGAAAATAAATAAGACTGAGGAAAAAGTGTCTTACCTTTTCCCTTTTACTATTTTGTGGAGTGGATTGACCACACGGAAGAAAAGAACAGCACTCTGTAAAACGGGAGCACAGCAAATGAATAACCTCAGTTCCTGCCACCCCTCCTACACTTACTGTTGTATCTGGGTATTCTTTCTTAAAAGGATGTCATGGTCTAACTGTATTTTGAAAGCAAATATTTAATACGGGTTGCAAGAAGTGACAATATCAATTTGTCTTAGAGATCTATGGAAAGTTTAGTGTATCTGTTTTAAAAGAAATGCCTGCAAAACAGCTGTTGTTGTTTAATAAGGAATTATTCCTTGTCTACTAAATAAAGAATCACAGAATCACAGAATCACAGAATCACAGAATAGTAGGGGCTGGAAGGGACCTCTGTGGGTCATCTAGTCCAACCCTCCTGCTGAAGCAGGGTCACCTACAGCAGGCTGCACAGGACCTTGTCCAGGCGGGTCTTGAATATTTCCAGAGAAGAAGACTCCACAACCTCCCTGGGCAGCCTGTTCCAGTGCTCCGTCACCCTCAGAGGGAAGAAGTTCTTCCTCATGTTCAGACGGAACTTCCTGTGCCTCAGTTTGTGCCCATTGCCCCTTGTCCTGTCACTGGGCACCACTGAAAAGAGCTTGGCCCCATCCTCCTGACACCCACCCTTCAGATATTTATAAGCATTTATTAGGTCCCCTCTCAGCCTTCTCTTCTTCAGGCTGAACAAGCCCAGCTCCCTCAGCCTCTCCTCGTAGGGGTGATGTTCCAGTCCCCTCATCATCCTTGTAGCCCTCCGCTGGACTCTCTCCAGTAGCTCTTCATCTTTCTTGAAGTGGGAAGCTCAGAACTGGACACAGTACTCCAGATGGGGCCTCACCAGGGCAGTGTAGAGGGGAAGGAGAACCTCCCTCGTCCTGCTGGCCACACTCTTCTTGATGCACCCCAGGATTCCATTGGCTTTCTTGGCAGCCAGGGCACACTGCTGGCTCATGGTCAACCTGTCGTCCACCAGGACACCCAGGTCCCTCTCCGCAGAGCTGCACTCCAGCAGGTCCGTCCCAAGCCTGTACTGGTGCATAAGGTTTTTCCTCCCCAGGTGCAGGACCCTGCACTTGCCCTTGTTGAACCTCATCAGGTTCCTCTCTGCCCAACTTTCCAGCCTATCCAGGTCACGCTGAATGGCAGCACAGCCTTCTGGTGTGTCTACCACACCTCCCAGTTTGGTGTCATCAGCAAACTTGCTGAGGGTACATTCTAACTCTTCATCCAGGTCGTTGATGAAGAAGTTGAACAAGACTGGGCCCAGTACTGACCCCTGGGGGACACAACTTGTTACCAGCCTCCAACTAGACTCAGCGCCGCTGATGACAACCCTCTGAGTTCTGCCATTCAGCCAGTTCTCTATCCACTTCACCGACCACTCATCCAGCCCACACTTCCTCAGCTTCCCTAGGAGGATATCATGGGAGACTGTGTTGAAAGCCTTGCTGAAGTCCAGGTAGACAACATCCACGGCTCTCCCTTCATCTACCCAGCCAGTCATGTCATCGTAGAAAGCTATTAGATTGGTCAGGCATGATTTCCCCTTGGTGAAACCATGCTGACTACTCCTGATAACCTTCTTTTCTTCCACTTGCTTGATGATGGCCTCCAGGATAAGCTGCTCCATCACCTTTCCCGGGATGGAGGTGAGGCTGACCGGCCTGTAGTTCCCTGGGTCCTCCTTCTTGCCCTTTTTGAAGATTGGAGTGACATTGGCCTTTCTCCAGTCCTCGGGCACCTCTCCTGTCCTCCAGGACCTCTCAAAGATGATGGAGAGTGGCTCAGCAATGACATCCGCCAGCTCCCTCAGCACTCGTCGCTGCATTCCATCGGGGCCCATGGATTTGTGGACGTCCAGATCGCTTAAGCGATCCCTCACACAGTCCTCCTCGACCAAGGGAAAGTCGTCCTCTTTGTGGGCTTCTTCTCTTACCTCGGGCCTGGGATTCCTGAAGTCCTACCTTGGCACTGAAGACTGAAGCAAAGAAGGCATTCATTAGCTCTGCCTTCTCCGCATCCTCCGTCACCAGGACACCCGCCTCATTCAGCAGCGGCCCCACATTGTCCCTAGCCTTCCTTTTGCTGCTGATGTACTTGAAGAAGCCCTTCTTGTTGTTTTTGACATCCCTTGCCAGCTTCAATTCCAGGTGGGCCTTGGCCTTCCTCGTCGCATCCCTGCATGCTCTGACCACGTTCCTGTACTCTTCCCAAGTGGCCTGTCCCTCTTTCGACATTTCATGGACCTTTCTCTTCCACCTGATCTCTGCTAGAATCTCCTTGTTTAACCATGCAGGTCTTCTGCCTCCTTGGCTAGATTTCTTTCTCAGGGGGATGCATTGCTCCTGTGCATGAAAGAAGTGTTGTTTAAAGAGCGACCAGCACTCATGGACCCCCCTGCCTTCGAGAGCCCTGGCCCATGGGATTCCTCCCAGTAGCTCCTTGAAGAGGGCAAAGTCAGCCCTCCTGAGGTCCAGGGTTTTGATCCTGCTTATCGCCCTGCTTCCTCCACGCATGATCCTGAACTCGACCATTTCATGGTCACTGCAGCCGAGTCTACCTCCGACCTTCACATCCTCCACCAGTCCCTCCTTGTTTGTTAACACAAGGTCCAGAAGCGCGCCTTTCCTTGTTGGTTCCTCCACCACTTGCATCAGAAAGTTATCATCGATGCTCTGTAGGAACCTCCTGGATTGCGCCTGCCTAGCTGTATGGTCTTCCCAGCTGATGTCAGGGTGGTTGAAGTCCCCTATGAGAACCAGGGTCTGTGATTGTGATGCTGCTTGCAGCTGCCTGTAGAAGGCCTCATCAACCTCCTCCTCCTGGTCAGGTGGCCTGTAGTACACACCCACCATAATGTCACCCTTAGGAGCCTGTCCCTTAATTCTAACCCACAAGCTTTCAACTTGTTCCTCATTTGCCCCCAGGCCAAGCTCAACGCATCCTACTGATATTGATACCTCAAATATCACCCACATATGTGAAGCAGTCTTCAAGACTTTGATTTATCCTGTCTAACTATACGCATCAACTTGTATGCCCTAATGGGGTGTTTAATCTAAATTAGTAGCTCAGACTTTCTTAATAGTTGATAAAGACAATGAAGTACTTCCACACAGTGATTCAGATGGAAAGAATCACTTGCTAGAGGTGCCTCTCTTTCTCTTCCGTGTCTGTATAGAAGTCCTGGGCTTTTTGTTTTGGCACTGTAGTGGAATTAGATGGGATAAACGTGGGTATGTTTCTGGGTTCATTCTTAGTTCAGTTCAGTATAAGTAAATTGAGTTTGCCTAAATGACTTGCACTGCTTCCTTAAAACAATCTGGTTTATTTGGCCTGAAATGGGCCAGCCGTAGTCAGGTACCCAGTTATCACATCTCAAGTGAGGAGTGATAACTAACAGCTATGGAGCTGTCATCCGCTCAATAGCTCCAGCTGTTCTGTAAAACAGCATCTGGCTACATCCCAAACAAAAAAAAAAAACAATAAAAAGTCAAGAAACATTCTAAGTTCTTCCCTCAAGCAGTTGTTTTGGGACGTTGTTTTTGTTAGTTGTAATAATGTGTAACATAAAAAGGCATTATTTTTGCAAGATGTTTAAGATTTACTATGTAAGTTCAAAAGTCTTCGAAAGCAGAATGAAATATGTATGATTTTGTATAACTGAATTTTGTACAGCCTTACAGTACTCACCCTTCTGTAAGAATAAAGTACAACTGTTCTCACTTCCAAAAGATTTCCTTTGCAATATATTTCTTTGCAATAAGAATATATTTTAAAATAACTGTTCATAAATTACTTCAGTAATAGTTTTGCCTAAAACATCTGTAAAAGTAACAAAAAAGGGGAAAAATGCCCCAAATAACCCATGTTAAATATTTGATCAGATAGGTATTCATGAAGTTTCTGTAGAGTGTCCATTTTTGTTAGAAACCTAATTGGTGTAAATATGACTCTCTAAATTAAGGATTTAGACAAATCTAAAGCTGAAGAGGATAAAATACTGTTTTATGGGAGAAGTATGGATACTACACCTCTTAAACTGCACAGGAGGCCACATCAGAGAAGTGTATATGTTGGGAAAATATGGTTTAAAAAAACATATTGATGAAATATAAGGTGCATATTGCATCTGATTCTATGGCTCCTCTGGGGTTTCTGTGAACTTCTAGGGAGATCACTGGTGTTTATGTAGAAGGCAATATGGATAAGAAAGTGTAATAACCCCCAATATCAAGCCCAGAGAATCCCTGTTTCTAAATGGTGTTATTTTTCCTAGATACAACAGTGGCTTCAGTGGATTTACTTCTGTTCTGCTCTGCCCTTAAAACATCAAGCCGGTATTTTTTCACAAATGTGACTTGGAAATATGTTCCTCTTGTGACCTCCCACTTGGCATTGCAAGTGCCGCAGAAATCTTCAAAGTAGTGAAGCAAGTGAGCTACTAGAAGGCCTAGAGGGCAGTGAAAGGATTGACATTTTAAGGGGTAAGTAATTTTTTTCCACAAATTTTAAAGGTGACTAAAGCTTGTGGACCAGAATTAAGGATGTTGCTTTTATAATTCCGGCTGCATTTTTCTGGGACTTACAATTGATCAATGGTGGCTTAAGAGAGAAGAGAAAAAAAGTATTCAAAGCTATTGAAATACCACAACCTAAATATTCATTCGAACATTTGCTGTTTCTTGGTATGATAACATATTGAAGTAATTCATACCTAACCTTTCCCCAAAAAAGGCCATGCTCTTTAAAATCTAAAGCTGAATATGCACTAAAAAAGTTCTTCTTCCTTATTCTCCTCTGAGAGCTATGCCAAATCTGTATGGGAAGGGAATCTGTTTTACCTAGATAATTATCTCCTGTTCTAGTGACATTCTGTATAAATGTAGGGGAAAACATCACAGTCTTCTGAAGATACCTGATACTGATCAAAACCAATACCCAGAAATGTTTTCCTCATTTGTAGAGAAAGGGAATATTAGAGCATAGACATACTTGACACAGTATGGTCGCAAGATCCTTTTTTCAGTGATTCCAGAATCATAAAATCATACAATGGTTTGGGTTGGAAGGTACCTTTAAAGGTCATCTAGTCCAACCCCCCTGCAGTGACCAGAGACATCTTCAACCAGACCAGGTTTCTCAGAGCCCCATCCAACCCGACCTTGAATGTTTCCAGGGATAGGGCATCTACCACCTCTCTGGGCAAGCTGTTACAGTGATTCACCACCCTCATTGTAAAAAATATTCGTCCTTATATCTAGTCCAAATCAATTCTCTTGTAGTTTAAAACCATTACCCCTTGTCCTACCACAACACGCCCTACTATCCTCATCTTTCTCATAAGCCTGCTTTAAGTATTGAAAGGCTGCAATAAGGTCTCATCAGAGTCTTCTCTTCTCCACGCTGAACAGCCCCAACTCCCTCAGCCTGTCCTCTTAGGAGATGCATTCCATTCCTCTGATCATTTTTGTGGCCCTCCTCTGGGCATGCACCAACAGGTCCATGGCTTTCCTGTGCTGGGGGCTCTAGAGCTGGATACAGTAATCCATGTGGGGTCGCACCAGAGCAGTGTAGAGGGGCAGAATCACCTCCCTCGACTTGCTGGCCACACTTCTTCTGACGCAGCACAGGATACGGTTGGTTTTCTGAGCTGCAAGCATACATTGACTTTGCGCATGGCCTTGTTGTACCTCTTGAGGTTCATATGGGCCCACTTCTTGAGCTCATTCAGGTCACTGTGGATGACATCCCATCTGTCCAGTGTGTCAACTGCACCACTCAACTTGGTGTCATCTGCATACTTGTTGAGAGTGCACTTTATCCCACTGTCTAGTCATTGATGAAGTTATTAAACGGCACTGGTCCTAGTATAGACACTTGAAGGACAACACTTGTCACTGGTGTCCATTCAGATAATGGAGGTGCTGATTACTGCTCTCTGCATGCAACCATCTAACCAATTCCTCATCCCCTGAATAGTCCATCTGTCAAATGCATATTTCTCCAAATTAGAGAGAATGATGTTGTGGGGGACTGTGTCAAAGGCGTTACAGAAATCCAGATAGATTACATCCATAGGTCTTCCCTTCTCCACTGATCTGTTTGCCATGACTTTTCAGATATCATGGAGAGTGGCGTAGCAACTACACAGAATCACAGAATCATAGAATGGTAGGGCTCGGAGGAAACCTCTGTGGATCATCGACTGCAAACTCCCTGTCAATGCAGGGTCACCTAGAGCAGGCTGCACAGGACCTTGTCCAGGAGGGTTTTGAATATCTCCAGAGAAGGAAAAACCACAATCTCTCTAGGCAACCTGTTCCAGGGTTCCGTCACGCTCAAAGTCAAGAAATTCTTCCCCATGTTCAGACGGAACTTCCTATGCTTCAGATTGTGCCCATTGCCCCTTTTGCTGTCACTGGGAAACACTGAAAAGAGTCTGGCCCCATCTTTTTGACACCCACCCTTCAGATATTTGTAGGCATTTATTACGTCCCCTCTCAGCCTTCTCTTCTTCAGGCTCAACAAGCCCAGCTCCCTCAGCCTTTCCTCAAAGGAGAGATGCTCCAGTCCCCTCATCATCCTCATAGCCCTCCGCTGGACTTGCTCCACTAGCTCCTCATCTTTCTTGCACTGGGAACCCAGAACTGGACACAGCACTCCAGATAAGACCTCAGTAGGGTAGAGTAGGGGGGGAGGACAACCTCTCTCGACCTGCTGGCCACACTCCTCTTAATGCACCCCAGGATCCCATTGGCCTTCTTGGCAACCAGGGCACATTGTTGGCTCATGGTCAGCTTGTCATCCACCAGGACACCAAGGTCCCTCTCCACAGAGCTGCTCTCCAGCAGGTCCACCCCAAGCCTGTACTGGTGCATGGAGTTGTTCCTCCCCAGGTGCAGGACCCTGCACTTGCCCTTGTTGAAATTCATCAGGTTCCTCTCTGCCCAACTTTCCAGCCTATCCAGGTCACGCTGAATGGCAGCACAGCCTTCTGGTGTGTCTACCACTCCTCCCAGTTTGGTGTCATCAGCAAACTTGCTGAGGGTACATTCTAAATCTTCATCCAGGTCGTTGATGAAGAAGTTAAACAAGACTGGGCCCAGTACTGACCCCTGGGGACACCACTTGTTACCAGCCTCCAGCTAGACTCAGCGCCGCTGATGACAACCCTCTGAGTTCTGCCATTCAGCCAGTTCTCTATCCACTTCACCGACCACTCATCCAGCCCACACTTCCTCAGCTTCCCTAGGAGGATATCATGGGAGACTGTGTTGAAAGCCTTGCTGAAGTCCAGGTAGACAACATCCACGGCTCTCCCTTCATCTACCCAGCCAGTCATGTCATCGTAGAAAGCTATTAGATTGGTCAGGCATGATTTCCCCTTGGTGAATCCATGCTGACTACTCCTGATAACCTTCTTTTCTTCCACTTGCTTGATGATGGCCTCCAGGATAAGCTGCTCCATCACCTTTCCTGGGATGGAGGTGATGCTGACCGGCCTGTAGTTCCCTGGGTCCTTCATATTGCCCTTTTTAAAGACTGAAGTAACACTGGCATTTCTCCAGTCTTCAGACACCTCTGCTGTCCTCCAGGACCTCTCAAAGATGATGGAGAGTGGCTCAGCAATGACATCCGCCAGCTCCCTCAGCACTCATGGGTGCATTCCATCGGGGCTCATGGATTCGTGGGTGTCCAGATTGCTGAAGTGATCTCTCATGCAGTCCTCCTCAACCAAGGGAAAGTCATCCTCTCTGTAGGCTTCCTCTCTTACCTCCAAGACATGGGATTTCTGAGGGCCTGCCTTGGCACTGAAGACTGAAGCAAAGAAGGCATTCAGTAGCTCTGCCTTCTCTGTATGCTCCGTCACCAGGACACTCACCTCATTCAGCAGCGGCCCCACATTATCCCTAGCCTTCCTTTTGCTGCTGATGTAGTTGAAGAAGCCCTTATTGCTGTTTTTGACATCCCTTGCCAGCTTCAATTCCAGGTAGACCTTAGCATTCCTCGGTGCATCCCTCCATGCTCTGGCACCATTCCTGTACTCCTCCCAAGTGGCCTGTCCCTCTTTCGACATTTCATGGACCTTTCTCTTCCACCTGAGTTCCACTAGAAGCTGCTTGCTCATCCATGCAGATCTTCTGCTTCCTTTGCTAGACTTCTTGCTCAGGGGGATGCACCGATCCTGAGCATGGAGGAAGTAATGTTTAAACAGCGACCAGCACTCATGGACCCCCCTGCCTTCGAGAGCCCTGGCCCATGGGATTCCTCCCAGTAACTCCTGGAAGAGGTCAAAGTTAGCTCTCCTGAAGTCCATGGTTTTGATCCTGCTTATCGCCCTGCTTCCTCCACGCATGATCCTGAACTCCACCATTTCATGGTCACTGCAGCCGAGGCTACCTCCAACCTTCACATCCTCAACCAGTCCCTCCTTTTTTGTTAATACAAGGTCCAGCAGAGCAACTCTCCTTGTTGGTTCCTCCACCACTTGCATCAGAAAGTTATCATCGATGCTCTGCAGGAACCTCCAGGACCGCATGTGCCTGACTGTATGGTCTTCCCAGCTGATGTCAGGGTGGTTGAAGTCCCCCATGAGAACCAGGTCCTTTGACTGTGAGGCTTCTTTCAGCTGCTTGCAGCAGGCCTCACTAGGGCACTGATGAGTCACAAAGGCATTCCTTGGGTCTGAAACCCCTATGGGTGTTGCAAAAATGTTCTTTCTTTATCTGCAAGTGTTAGTTTAAGCTGGTGACATCCAAATGCCAGAAACAGACCACTGAAATATTTTGTTCCTGACACTTTTATGACTTGATCAGCTGAGTGTAGAAATGGGTAGCTGCCTTCAATTGACTGAAGTATTCTGTAGTCAGCATAATCCTTTACTTACCCTTAGATTTAGTATTTTTATTAATTGCGATTAAGATGATCATATATTATGTAGATTGCTTAGCTGGGCCAGCTTTCAGAATGAGATTAATTAGCTTTTTACCATTATCTTCTTTATTAAGAAGCTGCTTCATCAAAACGCTCTAGGAGCACAGTCCAGCCCTGCATTCAACAGCATTTTTTAGTCTTATTTTTGGGGAACACAATAGTAATCAAGAGCTATATCAACTGCTCTAATCTCTGCTTTTTGCAACCCATAGGTCCTTTTGTTTAATATTGCCTTCAAATGCCTGACGTATGGGGATCTTAAAGGCATCAGTAATGCTGGACACTATTCTATGATCTTATTTCTAGTTATGCACCCTGTGCAGTCATAATGGTTGCTTTTACCCAGAAATCCAGTTTTAGTCTAGGTTGAAACAGAAGTCCCAAATGGATCTTTCTGGCTTCAAATAATTCAGCAAGTTCATTGTGACTGTGCCTTTTTTGCACATTATTCTTTGCTGAAAGAAGAGTAATTCATCTTCTTCACACAGTAGCTATAGGAAATACCTTTATCACTGCAAGAATCTAAATTTCCTTGTACCCTCTCTCTAGAAGTATATGAATATTGTGCAAGTTTAAGTCTATTTCTTTATCATAACATAGGTTTTTGAAACACCTTCCAATGAAATTCACTCTCAATACAATGATAAATATATCATTTAATGTAAGAAATAGCCATTAATATGCAAACACTCCTGATTCTGTGTGAGATGGAATGTTTCTGTTGACTGTTCTACCTAGCTGATGATTAGCAGTGAAATATATAATTTCTCCAGTACACACTTTCTTCCTTTCAGCATTGCTTAGTTTCCATAGATCAGACTTGGTTCATACAGTACGTTTAGTGACATTAGGCTTTTCAAAAGTCAGTGTCCCAAGCATGTAAATGAATACTGGGCAGTTCTTCTAGTTGTCGATTGTATTATAATCTTCTAATTTCTTTCTGGATTCTGGCTGCTGTATGATTCGGTAATTGGCTCATCAGTGGCCTTTGCCTCCTCTTCATTTGCAAATACCATCTAACTTAGTAACCTTTTGGAAAACTGTCCCTTTCATCAGAATTAGAGGGTCTAAATAAGCTAGTTTAGGCACCAAAAATAGTCTAATCACAGCAGTGTAGGACTGCATACGCTAATTTCTTTTTATTTCCTTGTCATTGGGAAGCTTATTTACAGCTAGTACGTGTACGTCTGTATCGTGTCTCAGCATAGACATACATTTGCTCTGTTCCTTCAAAAATCTGTTAGGGTAGAAGACAGGGAGACTAAGTGCTATGGAATTAGTGCTACCATGAAGTAAAGACAAGAATGAAAATATAACTTTGAGGATGGTATTATTTACCCTATTCCAGTAAATTTCTTAGACCAGTAAGTTTCTTGTTAGAAGAAAACAATTCTTAGTATCCCTCTGCCACTTTTATATCGTGTGTGGCTTACCTGGAGGGGACAGAATGATATGCAAGTGCTTTTTTTATTTACTTTGTCTTAGAGAAAAACAGAGACCTCATTAAAGAAGAGTATGAGAACAAAAGTCTCTCTGGGCTCACTTCTGCAACATAAAGTCTCAGTGGTTTCTGGAATCACAAGCTTTTTGGGACCATTGTACTATTAGTTATAAATCTTCTTCTTTAGACGCAGGAACCTGGTTTAAAATCCTAGGAGCTTAGAAAAACTACCGTAATTCTGTTCCTCAAAGCTGAGAGGAAAATGATCTTTTTTACCCTGTTTATTGTAAGACATATTCTGAAGGCTTCGTTTACCTCTGGCAGTCATGTAATTGAGCCAATTTCTGTGAATGTGTTAGAAGTTCATTATTTAGCCCTACATTCAGAGCTGGTGAGAGGCAATATTTCAAATTTATCAGATGTTTAACAGCCATAAATAACTCCATTAAAAGAATATCTTAGTCCGTGCTAGAAGTTCTAAGGTTCAGTCTTGTAATTGCAATTCAGACTGATTAAAGCACACAGAAAGGACATGAAACCTAAAGTTAGCTCTATTTCACATAGAAAATACTTGCTTTTTATGACGAAAATGACGGCATGAAGGAGCACGCTAATTTTACTTTGTTGTAATCACACTATGAACATGGTGGGAAGGACACTTGTGCAATGGGATGGCTGTATATTGATCCTGTTATATATTACAGCTGGAAGCATTAATGGATGGCATAGATACTTCCCCAGGAACTGGAATCTCATCTGTGGCTGCATAAAACCTCAAATTTATGCACCAGAATTTTCTAAATGCCTAACAAGAGGGGGAAAAAAAAAACAGCAGCTGTTTGTATACCAGGAGATTCACACTTTCTTGGTGCATAGGCTGATAAGCAGTGCCAACTTAATAAAATGTTGGAAAATATTTACTCTCAAATAAGTTTTTTATAGAGAAATATAACAAAAATCTCTGAGTTTTTAAGAAATTATCTCCACAGATATCCTTGATTCTTTTTTGAAAAACATGTTGTTTCATTTAATCTGCAAAATAATCTGATGAATTTCTAATATTCTAAATTATATGCTTCAACAGAAGAATATATAGCTTATTTTAACGTTATCTTTTAAAGTTGGAAAGCACCCACGTAAAAATGGTTGTAAAGCTACTAAGACATATAAGGTTAACATCTCAGTTTTTCCTTCAAAAATTTGACGTCTAGTTTTTTTACATGATAGATGACAGGAAGCATTCTGTTTCCTCAAGTCTGTCCAGAAGTCAAGGGGAGAAAGCAGTAAGAAACCGCTAATAGTTAACACTGAAGGACAAAAAGATATTAACATGACAATCTCTGCTGTTAACTACCACTTTGATACTGACTGAATCTGGCAAGGGATGTCAAAGACAACAAGAAAGGCTTCTTCAACTACATCAATAGCAAACAGAAGACCAGGGACAATGTGAGGCCCCTGCTGAATGAGGTGAGTGACCTGGTGACAGAGGACGCAGAGAAGGCAGAGTTACTGAATGCCTTCTTTGCTTCAGTCTTCAGTGCCAAGGCAGGCCCTCAGGAATCCCAGGTCCTAGAGGTAAGAGAGGAAGCCTACAGAGAGGATGACTTTCCCTTAGTCGAGGAGGACTGAGTGAGGGATGGCTTAAGCGATCTGGACGTCCACAAATCCATGAGCCCCGATGGAATGCACCCACGAGTGCTGAGAGAGCTGGCGGATGTCATTGCTGAGCCACTCTCCATCATCTTTGAGAGGTCCTGGAGGACAGCAGAGGTGTCTGAAGACTGGAGAAAGGCCAATGTCACGCGAATCTTCAAAAAGGGCAAGAAGGAGGACCCAGGAAACTACAGGCCGGTCAGCCTCACCTCCATCCCGGGAAAGGTGATGGAGCAGCTCATTCTAGAGGTCATCATGAATCAAGTGGAGGAAAATAATGTTATCAGGAGTAGTGAAGATGGATTCACCAAGGAGAAATCATGCCTCACCAATCTGACAGCTTTCTATGATGGCATGACTGGCTGGGTGGATGAGGGGAGAGCACTGGGTGTTGTCTACCTGGACTTCAGCAAGGCTTTCAACACAGTCTCCCATGATATCCTCCTAGGGAAGCTCAGGAAGTGTGGGCTGGAGGAGTGATCAGTGAGGTGGATGGAGAACTGGCTGAATGGCAGAACTCAGAGGGTTGTCATCAGTGGTGCTGAGTCTAGTTGGAGGCTGGTAACTAGTGGTGTCCCCCAGGGGTCAGTACTGGGCCCAGTATTGTTCAACTTCTTCATCAATGACCTGGATGAAGAGTTACAATGTACCCTCAGCAAGTTTGCTGATGATACAAACCTGGGAGGAGTGGTAGATACACCAGAAGGCTGTGCTGCCATTCAGCGAGACCTGGACAGGCTGGAGAGTCGGGTGCAGAGGAACCTGATGAATTTCAACAAGGGCAAGTGCAGGGTCCTGCACCTGGGGAGGAACAACGTCATGCACCAGTACAGGCTTGGGGTGGACCTGCTGGAGAGCAGCTCTGTGGAGAGGGACCTTGGTGTCCTGGTGGATGACAAGCTGACCATGAGCCAGCAGTGTGCCCTGGTTTCCAGGAAAGATAATGGTCTCCTGGGGTGCATTAAGAGGAGCATGGCCAGCAGGTCGAGGGAAGTTCTCCTCCCCCTCAACAGTGTATGCAGCCAGTGTATAAACAACATATTGCCATGAATAACCACATACCATGAAGCAGAGAGATTTTTTTTTTGACTCTCAGGCTTCTATTGCAAACAAAGAGAACTTGCTGCAATGCTAAGTTGTGAACTAACATTTGTGATGCATCATCGGTCCTGTTTATGAGTAGAACACTTCAACTGAAATGGTTTTCTTTCTCCAACATAGAATCTATCAACCACTAATGCCTGGAAAACAAATTTTCCAGTATCTTGTTATTTTATGTAGTGTTTTCATTGTGTATCAACATGCATGAGCCAGAATGATATAACCGTTCACAATGGCAACAGTTTTCATGGTATTTGCAAGGAAGAAGATGGTTGTAACAATGTGCAGAGCATCACAGGATCTTGCCCAGGTGTATTATTTCTATCTTTTTTTCACTGTGTGCACTCCTGCATGTCTGGTATTTAAATAGTTAGAAATTTTCATTTCAATAAGGCATTTGAAAATCCCAAGATGTATTCTGTGAAAATTTCATGAGTTAGATCTCTGTGGGTAGTTTGTTGCCTAGCAAGAAACAATTTTGCTTATATAACTGCAATCTATGTCACCAATAAGCCGTTGTTATAACTACTTCCAAAAAATTAATTAATGTTTATCTTTGTCCCACTTTTATTTTGCTATAACAATATTGGCTCAGTAATATACCACAAAAGTAGAACCATTACTTATTTTCAGGAAGTACATATGAAATACATATGTAGTGGAGAAACTAGCTTTTTTTTATGAGAAAAATTAATAATCAAATGAAATTTCTACACATTCATCATTTACAACTGCTAAGCAGCTAGTTAACTTTAAACAATAGAAGGAAAAGAAGAAATCCATTCTGAATGTGTGAGATACTGTTGTTTCAGTTGAACAGAAGAAGACATGGACAGATGGTAACAGAGGAGTGGAGAACACTAACAGTGACAGTGAGATTTAAAATAATATTTAAAAATTCCCATAGTAATAAAACACAAAGAAATTTTATTTCTTAGATTTTTGTCTCAATTTCAATATTAGTGATGTGTGGAAAACAGTTCTTTTGCTTATGCATAATTTTTCTGATAGTTAAAATCCATTTCTGGGTACTTCTGTGATGGAAATAAAAATACTTGAATGAGGAAAGAAGTGACCAAAGAAATAACTAAACTTTGAATTTCCACCTGAATTAAACTGGAAATCGTGATAGTAGTCATAGCCATTCTCATTCAGAGAATGAAAATATCATATCAATGAAGACTGAGAGATACAGGGGAAAAATGAAATTAAAAGGAGGTAGGTGTATATATTGTTACATAGCACATTAAATCCAATGGCCTGGTGTCTCCATCTGAAAAATTCAGAATATAAGCTGCTAACAAATACTGTGCATTCTAGGTACATTTCTGGATAGCAAAATACAAATCAACAGACAGTACTAATGTCAGTTCATGACAGCACAGAATACCTGCTCTAAGTGGAGCATTCAATACTGATTTTTTTTGTGTGAAGAAATAACATTTACAGAAAAAAAAAGATATCTGCTTTTCAACTGAACAAGTTCATACCTTATCATGATGTATCTATGAACAACTACTTTAGACTCAAGAAGCTGATCTTTTTCAGGACTGCAGAAGTCAGGCTTCAGTTTACATAAAACTTAATAGGTGAGTACGTATACAGTTAAGCAAAGGGAAATTTATAAATGACAAAAAACCCCTTGATAATTCTCATGGAATCATAGAATCATAGAACGGTTTGAGTTGGAAGGCACCTAAAGACCATCTAGATCCATCCACCCTGCTGTGGTCAGGTACACCTTCCACTAGATCAGCTTGCTCAAAGGCCCGTCCAACCTGGCCTTGAATAGTGCCATCCACAACTTCTCTGGGCAACCTGTGCCAGTGTCTCACCACTCTCATAGTAAAGAATTGCTTTCTTGTATCTAATCTAAATCTACCTTCTTTCCGCTTGAAGCCATTACCCCTTGTCCTACCACAACACGCTCTTGTAAAATGTCCCTTTGAGGCTTTCTTGTACACCCTCTTCAGGTACTGGAAGGCTGCCATAAGGTCTTCCCAGAGCCTGTTCTGCTCCAGGCTAAACAACCTCAACCCTCTCAGCCTCTCCTTATAGGAAAGGTGTTCCATTCCTCTGACCTTTTTTGTAGCCCTCCTCTGCACCCACTCCAATAGCTCCATGTCCTTCTTGTGCTGAGGACTCCAGAGCTGAATGTAATACCACAGGTGGGGTCTCACCAGAGCAGAGCAGAGCGGCAGAATCCCCTCCCTTGACCTGCTGGTCACACTGCTTCTAATGCAGCCCAGGATATGGTCGGCCTTCTGGGCTGCGAGCACACACTGCTGGGTCGTGTTGAGCTTCTCATCAACCAGCTCCCCCAAGTCTTTCTTGGCTGGGCTGCTCTCCGTCCCTTCTACACCCAGCCTGTATTTGTGCTTGGGATTGCCCCGACCCATGTGCAAGACCTTGCATTTGGCCTTGGTGAACCTCACGAGGTTCACACGGGCCCACCTCTCAAGCCTGTCAGGGTCCCTCTGCATGGAATCCCTTCCCTCCAGTGTGTCGACTGCACCACATAGCGTTATGTCATCGGCAAACTTGCTGAGAGTACACTCAATCCTACCGCCCATGTCACCGATGAAGATGTTAAACAGCACCAGTCCCAATACAGGCCCCTAAGGAATGCCACTCATCATGGGTCTCCACCTGGACATTAAGCAGTTGACTGCAACACTTTGAGTGCAATCATCCAGCCAATTCCTTATCCAGTGAGTGGTCCATCTATCAAATCCATGTCTCTCCAATTGAGAGACAAGGATGTTGTGTGAGACAGTGTCAAATGCTTTACTCAGATTCAGGTAGATGACACCAGTTGCTCTCCTGTTATCCATCAGCACTGTAACCCTGTCACAGAAGGCCACCAAATCTTTCTGGCATGATTTGGCCTTTAGTGAAGCCATGTTGTCTGTCATCCATCACCTCCTTATTTTGCATGTGCCTTAGCAAGGTTTCCAGGAGGATCTGCTCCGTGATCTTGCCAGGCACAGAGGTGAGACTGACTGGTCTATACTTCCCCAGTCTTCTTTTTACCCTTTTTAAAAATGCGTGTCCTCTTTTCCAGTTAGTGGAAAATTCACTGGACTACCACAACTTCTCAAATATGATGGAGAGTGGTTTAGCTACTTCATCCACCTATTCCTTCATGACCTGTGGATGCACTTCATCAGGGCCCGTGGACTAGTGCAACCTCAGGTTCCTTAGATGGTCTCAAACCTGATCTTCTTCTACAGTGGGTGGCTCTTCATTCTCCTAAGTCCTTGCCTTTGCCTTCTGCAACTTGGGCGGTGTGGCTAGAGTACCTGTCAGTGACGACTGAGGCAAAAAAGTTACTGAGTACCTCAGCCTTCTCCGTATCATGGGTAACTAGGCCTCCCATGTCCTTCCAGAGAGGGACCCCTAGTCTTCCTTTTATCACCAATGTAACTATGTAAGCTTGTCTTGTTGCCCTTGATGTCCCTGGCCAGATTTAATTCTATCTGGACTTTAGCTTTCCTAAAATGATCCCTGGCTGCTTGGACAATTTCTCTGTATTCCTCACAGGCTACTTATGCTTGCTTCCACACTCTGTATCCTTCCTTTTTGTGCTTAAGGTTGTCCAGAAGCTCCTTGTTCATTCATGCAGGCCTCACAAAGGTATTATTTGTGACCGAAGTCCCTGTAAAGACAGACTTCTCTAAATATTAGATGCTTTCAGACAGATTGTATATTTTATCTGATGTATAAATGTTCTATTTTTTTTATCCTATAGCAAAAGAATAGTTGCTCATTAATAAGAGAGTAGAAGAGCAAAATGTAACTGAGAAATCCTCTTGTTATGTAGTGTGTAAAAATGATATTTACCATAGACATTGTTCTGCTGGCAGCTAAAAAGAGATATTATCTCCAAGTGCCTGAACTGTTTAATCATGACAGAAGACTAGGTGAGTGTTGTATAAGCAGAAAAGAAGATGGTCCTTGACAATAAAGCTTCAAATAAAAATTTAAGGTGGGAAGCAGAAACAAGACATGGAAAATAGGGAGTCATAAGAAAAAAAACAAAAGGACAGCACGTGTTCTTGTGAAGGAGTCTTAAAGAAAGACATTTTGGTACAGCAGGAAAATGTCTTGTTGACAGTTATCCACAAGAGTATACCTTTTCTATCAAAAGACATGAACCAACACAGCATGTGGTTCATATTAAGGAAAGCTTCATTTAAGTAGACCTAAACCTCCCTTGAATATACTAGTTATAGGCATAAGTTAAAGATATGATTCAGAAGAGTTACAATACGTACACAGGCTAAGGAAGCTCTATTTTTCATCAACTACTATTTAAGCTTTAGCTATTTTAGGATAGCATAAGCTAAAGCTAGTAGAATACTTCGTGATATGAATGAAATCTTATAGTAACAACATTGCAATTTACTGATGTCAAGTTTTAATGGTAACAACATAAACCAAGTAAACAATCAACTGAAAATAAGCTTAAAATCAAGAAAGGCGCAAGGCTAAATAAATTTAAATTATTCTGATATTAATGATAATGAAACCAAGAGAATGTTCAAATAACAGAACCTAAAGTAAGGCTCTCAGCATAACAAGAATCTAAACTCTCATCATTATTTACGTTGTGAGATTCTAATAATCTTTGTTGTGAAAAGAAATCCTAGGACATTACCTGTAAATTACCTGCCCTGCCTTTTTTTCACTTCTTACACAAACATACCAACAAATAATGCCCATGATGGTCATTTGAAATTTTTGTTCTTTTTGTCCTTTTTCAGGGTATAAATATTTTATTTCTGTTTGGAGCAAACAACAATATCGATATGTATTAAGAAGGGTGTTCTTGGACTGTCATGACTCAGATTTCTCAATTTAATTTCAGAATTTAATATACCTTTGAGCTATTTTCCCTCACTGGAACCTAAACTGGAAGCTAAACTAAGGCATATAAATTTCAAAAAATTGTTCACTTATTAATATAGATTCAAACTAAAAAATGAACAATTAACTTGGAAGGAGGATAATATAGTGTTTGAAGAGTTACAGAGAGTTCATCTCTGAAAAAATGTTCAGCATAAGTTTAAGCACAATAGTGAAAACATTGCTAGCAACTGGTAAGGCTGTAATTTTCTACAGACTGGAGCTTGTAACTGATGTAATTCTTAAGCCACACATAGTTTATTTATCTGATTTTGGGGCAGGAATTTTATTCAGTTCTGATGTGGGAAACCTGTTATGCTGGTGTTGAATGCTAATTAGTGCAGTTTTCAACAAAATGCTAATTGTGCTCTTTTTTTGGGTCATTTAAATCTTAACCATATGTGAACAAAACAGTCAAAGTGGGTAGGCTTTACATGTGGAAAAGACTGACATTTCATATACCTCCCATATACTTACGCAACGAATTTGGCCAGATTGAAATTCAACACAGAAGCAATCATGGGCTTTGCACTTAACAACACAAAATCTGTTTCTGCTTAGATATTTCTAAATAAAAATATAATCCTTAAGACTCACACGTCTAAGACATATAAAAATAATTGCAACTAAGATGAGATTCAGACAGGTAAGTTTTAAAAATAAGGATAGTTTGTTTAAACTTAAAACACAGAAACAAGCACACCTGTTCTCCTTCACTAATATATATAACAGCAATAATCTTAAATTAAAGACATTTTTTGACAAGAGATAATTCCTTGTTGAAGTCCAGGCATATGTCCTAGACATATTTGCTATTGACAGAAGGGAAAGAGGGAGAGGAAGAAAGTGGGTATAATTAACATTGTCTAGACTTTGCGTAGTAGTCTTCACTGAGAGGGTTCGTCTTTGCTCCAACTAACTTAGAAGCTTGACTTCTAATGATACAACTACGTTCAGTTTTCCTTTACATACTCCTCACTACATGATGCATAAAAGTAAAATTACAGAATAATATCTATAATAGTGGAATACACTAAATGCTTTTTCTAGGCCCATTCCAGACCCATTTTTATATACCAAGACTGTAGAGGTTAATTAGCAATAATGATTTCAAAGTTGAATAACCATATGTCTTCTTCATATTGTAATAACTGTAGAAAGGTTAAATTTTATACAGATGAAGAATTTTTGTGGAAGTTCACATTTTTACTTTGGACATAAATTTCTCTCCTCTGCCTGGTGGGATTCCCTTCACCTGACACTTATAATATATTTTTTAGACATTCACATTGGAGGTAGTTACTGAGGCCATTTTTGTAATCACCATAGAGAGACAAATGCCTGTGGATGCAGTTCATTCCATTGTGACACAGAAAATCAGTGCCTGTTTCTCTTCATTAAAGGTCTTTAGGTAGCTAGGACAGATGTAGAATATGTATAAATGGTATGAATTTTCCATATAACTTTTTCAGCATGTGCAGGCAAGAGGGGAAGACTGAACTTACTGTATTTCTTACAGTATATGCAGGGTAGCTGAGATCCTGAGTATATTGCTGGCAGGGGGGGAAATAAACAGGTGTACTGAAAATGATATTTTTTCCCTGACAGAAGAAAAAATTGAAATTGTATTTGCTTCATCTGTTTCGTATTAAGAAAATTAATTTTGGTGTTCAGATTATATTTTAAACATTGCAATAAATACAAAATTTTGTCTTTAAATTACAGTGTTTCATTGGTGTTAGTGATCCTAGGAATTTTGATGTTTGGTTGAGCATCAGGGACTTGATTCCATGAAGTCATATGTTCGTCTTTGTATATGTCAGCTGTTAACAGCTTATTTGCTAAAACACTATTTGTCATACCTGATAATAAATGGCATGATAGTAAATATTTCCAAGATAAGGGAGAAAGGAAGAGGAAAAATAAAGTGTTTATAAAATGTTTTAAGTCAGATGAAACAACATTCTTGCAAGACTGAGTGCATTTTCTTCATGGTATTTGTTTGAAGGTTAATGCATAAATATATAAAGTTAAAAGCTTTAGGCAGCTAGAGTATGCTTAAACTAAATAAAACAAAATAAAGCAAATAATACAGCTTACAGTAAGTTTAATATATGATGTTGAACTTTTGTGAAATCTGGGAATCAAATTCTCCTTGCTTGGGGCAATGCAGATATCTTTTCCACGGCCTCATATGAGCACTTGCTGGAATCTAGCTTAGAGTGAGGCGTACAAGTTAGAAAGTCATCTTCAAAGGTATTTTATGAAATACTGACAGTTTTCTGCTTTAAAAGTTACTGATCATGTATTCTTTTCAATTGTGATGAAACATGATGACTGTCTGGATTTCAACTTTTCATATTTTATTACATAGAACCAGAATGAACTGTTTACTGCATATTTATATAGAATCATAGAATCATTAAGGTTGGAAAGCACCTTTAAGATCATCAAGTCTAACTGCCAACCCATCACCACCTTGCCTACTAAACCACGTCCTGAAGTGCCATAGCTACATATTTTTTGAACACCTCCAGGGATGGTGACTCCATCAGTTCCCTGGGCAGCCTGTTCCAATGCTCCACAACACTTTCCGTGAAGAAATTTTTCTTATTATCTAATCTAAAACTCTCCTGATGCAACTTGAAGCCATTGCCTTTCATCCTACCACTAGTTACTTGGGAAAAGAGATCAAAACACACCTCACTACAACCTCCTTTCAGGTAGTTGTAGAGAGCAAGAAAGTCTCCTCTCAGCCTCCTCATCTCCAGATTAAACAACCACAGTTGCTTCAGCCTCTCTTCGTAAGACTTGTGCCGTTCACCAGCTTCATTGCCCCATTTCCCTTCTCTGGACATGCTGCAGCAACTCAATATCTTTCTTGTAGTGAGGGGCCCAAAAATGAACATAGTATTTGACATGCAGCCTCACCAGTGCTGAGTACAGGGGCACCATCACCTCCCTACTCCTGCTGGCAACAGTATTCCTGTTAGAAGCTAGGATGCCGTTGGCCTTCTTGGCCACCTGGACACACTGCTGGCTCATGTTCAGCCAGCTGTCGACCAACACTCCAAGGTCCTTTTCCACCAGACACGTTCCGAGCCACTCTTCCCCAAGCCTGTAACACTGCAAGGGGTTGTTATGATTGAAGTGCAAGACCCAACATTTGTCCTTGTTGAACCTCATACACTGACCTCGACCCATCGCTGTAGCCTGTCCAGATCCCTCTGCAGAATCTTCCTACCATAGAATAGATCAACACTCCCACACAACCTGACATCATCTGCACATTTATTGAGGGAGCACTCAATCCCATTATCCAGACCATTGATAAAGATATTAAACAAGACTGGCCCCAAAACTGAGCCCTGGGGAACACCGCTTATGGTCTGCTGCCAAACACATTTAACTCATTTTACCACCATTCTCTGTGCTCAGCCGTTTAGCCAGGCCTGTAGTTCCCGGATCCTCCTTCCAGCCCGTCTTGTAGACAGGGGTCACACTGGCAAGCCTCCAGCCATCTGGGACCTCCCCTGTTTGCCAGAACTGCTCATAAATGATGGAGAATGGCTTGGCAAGCTCCTCTGCCAGCTCGCTCGGTACTCTTGAGTTGATCCCATTCAGCCCCATAGACTTGTGAGTGTCCAGGTGGCATAGTAGATCATAAACTTCTCCCTCCTGGATTATGGGCTCTCCATCCCCGTCTTCCAGCACTGCAGGCTGACTACCCTGGGAATAACTGGACTGAATATTAAAGACTGAGGTGAAGAAGGCATTAAGTACCTCAGCCTTATCCTCATCCTTGGTGGCAGTTTCCCCCCTACATCCAATACAGGATGGAGATTCTCCTTGGCTCTCTCTTTGTTGTTAATGTGTTTGTAAAAAATTTTTTTTCCCTTAAGACAGTGGCCAGACTGAATTCTAGCTGGGCTTTTGCCTTTCTAATTTCCTCTCTGCATGACCTAACGAGACCCCTGTACTCTTCCTGATCTGCCTTCCCCTTCTTCCAAAAGCAGTAAACTCTTATTTTTTTCCTGCGTTCCAGCAAAAGCTTCTTGTTCAGGCAGGCCAGTAGTTTTCCCTGCCAGTTTATTTTGTGACATATGGGCACAGCCTGCTCCTGTGTCTTTAAGACTTCCTCCTTGAAGAATATCCAGCCTGCCTGGACCCCTTTGCCCTTCAGGACTCTCATCCAAGGGAAACTGTGAACCAGTGTCCTGAAAAGGCCAAAGTCTGCCCTCTGAAAGTCCATGGTGCTAGTTTTGCTGGCGCCTCTCCTTACTTCAACAAGAATTGAGAACTCTATCATTTCACGGTCACTAAGCCCAAGACAGCCTCCGACCACCACATTTTCCACTAGTTCTTCTCTGTTAGTAAACAACAGATCTTCTCTGTTTGTAAGCAGCAGTTCAAGCGAGGCACCTCCCCTGGTAGGCTCACTTACCAGCTGCATCAGGAAGTTATATTCCTCACACTCCACAAACCTCCTAGACTGTTTCCTCTCTGCAGTGTTGTGTTTCCAGCAGATGTCTGGTAAGTTAAAGTCCCCTATTGGGACCCAAGGGCTAGCAATTGTGAGACTTATGCCAGCCACTTGTAGAATGCTTCATTTACCTCTTCATCTTGGTTGGGTGGTCTATAACAGACTCCTAGTAGGATATCTGGCTTGTTGGCCTTCCCCCTTATCTTTACCCATAAGCACGTGACCTTATCATTACAGTCATTGAGCTCTATACAATCAAAACAGTCCCTAACATACAGAGCCACCCCACCACCTCTCCTGCCTTGCTTATCCCTTCTAAAGAATTTATAGCCATCCATTGCAGCACTCCTGTCATAAGAGTCATCCCACCATGTTTCTGTGATGATGACTAAGTCATAGCTGTCCTGCTGCACAATGGCTTCCAGCTCCTCCGGTTTGTTGCCCATACTGCAGATGCACTTGAGCTTGGCTGTCTATTTCAGCCCCGGCATTGGCATGCTTTGCCTGAGCTCATCTCTAGTGAGCCTGGTTTTATCCCCTTCCCCCTTCGAACCTAGTTTAAAGGCCTCTCAGTGAGCCCCACCATCTTATGAGCAAGAATCCTTCTCCCCCTTTGAGACAGCTGGACTTTATCTGTCTTGGGCAGGCCCTGTGCCGTGTAAACCTCCCCATGATCAAAAAACCCAAAATTCCGACAGTACCAGCCTCTGAGCCACCTGTTAATCAGGGGAGTTTTCCTGTTCCTCTTCCTGTTCCATTCAGTGCTCTTCCCTTTACATGACTATAACTTCGTTAGACGCTGAAAAAATAAAGGCTGAGAAAAAGTGCAACTGCTTACTGTATTTTTTTTAATTATTTTTTTCTCTTTCTCGTCTAAGGCAAAAAAAAAACAATATTGCAGAAATACGACTGGTTTAATATCTGTATTTTTTACTATTTCTACTGAATACAGCAGTCTACAAAAATAGTTATTCCAAACTTGGCTCCGGAGATGCAAATACCTCTGAAAAAAATGAACAAAAACTAAAAACTGGGTATACCACTGAGTATTTCTTGTTCCAAACCTCATTTCTTGTAAGAGACCAACATTTCCTCTATGCTACTTTTGATTTCTCTGCTTTTTTCTTGCTGTGATGAATGTGTTGAGCTAACCTGTTGCCTATTTACTTATGCCACTACCTCTTTGTAACAGTGCCCTGATGCCATTTCAGTGACTGGCTCTGAGCAGGCTTGCAAATAATTAATTGCAAACATCAGAGCAGATGAACTAAGATATCTAATTAAGCCTCTGAAATATCAAAGAATAAGTGTCTGGCTGTCCTAGGAGGTTGATTCAGAGGTTAATAATCAACTGAACACTGCCAGGGATGGTTCTTCAACACTAAAGCCAACTGACATATCTGATCGGGCATGCCAAACTTTTAAAATCTTTTTGCTTCCATATACGGAGATGGGACAGAGAGGTGGAATAGCCATGTCCCTTCCCATGAGAACCAGACATCCATCCTATGAATAATTTGACAGAGGATTAACTGGCCTAAGCCAAAATAATTTCAGGCACAGAGCTAATACATGAATGATATAGATGATTAACTGTCTCTACCTCCCAAGTGTTTGTGACTTAATTTACTAACACAGAACTACTCAGAAGAGCCCATGCTGTTACTTCAATGGAGATGACTTAATGCCACTGGAGGAATCCAAAATTTTTGAAAAAAAGAGAAATCTCATTACATTTGCTATTGACCACATAAGAAGCTCTGGTGACTCAGTGCTTCCAAACATTGAACTGAAGAGTTGCTTATGGTTAGCTGATAGGCAAAATATGGTGAGATATTGTATCTATACAGGTTGCTTGGTTTTGTTTTTACAGTATGCAAAACTCTCGTGCTGGAGGAAAACACCATAAACAGGGGACTACAAAGTAGGCCTTTTGTCCACTGCTGCAGTGGGGCACAGTGTAAGTTAGAATGAAAGATTTAGGAGGTCAGAGAAAAAAAATAATTAAGAGAAAAGTAAATTTAGTAGTGGGAGAGGGACGTCCCTGAGGAGACGTAATTGTGTGGTTTGATCTCTATTTCCAGTGTTGTCTTTCATATACAGGAAAAAAAATAAAAGCTGTTGAGAAATACTAGACATGGAGGATATTTTTTTTGGACCAAGCAGCATTTTGTCAAAAAAGCAATTTAGATGAAATTTTAACATCTCCAGAAATGTGTCAGTTTCAGCAAAACTTTCTGACAGTGTGATATGAGTCTAAATATTTTGCTTTGAGAAACTGAAACAATTTGAAAGTGATGGTTTTATTTCCTTTTTACACTGAAAGGAAAATAGTATGAGAAGAAATGTATCTAAGTACTTTATATAAAAGAAAAGAGAAGAATAGATTTGAGCAAATATGCA
This sequence comes from Opisthocomus hoazin, assembly GCF_030867145.1. Taxonomy (NCBI): domain Eukaryota; kingdom Metazoa; phylum Chordata; class Aves; order Opisthocomiformes; family Opisthocomidae; genus Opisthocomus; species Opisthocomus hoazin. Next base: position 40,817,001 of record NC_134414.1, on the reverse strand, counting down.
TTATTTTGCGATTGAGGAAAAACAAGGAAATTATTGGAGAAATTAAAAAAAGACGGTAATGAATAATAAAAGAAAAATGTGGTAAGAGTGTCAAATAAAAAACATGAACATCCATTCCGACAGACTATTTTAGGCCTTAATTTTAAGGACATGTCAATCAGGTTTTCCCATATGTGTGAAAATATGTATGTGAAAAGTTCTTGTAGATATTTTTTGTATGTTTTCTGGATTAAATTTTTAGTGCAGCCAAATTTTAAAATGCTTGGGCATCATTGGTACCCATCTGAATGAATGTATCTTCATGCTGAAGTATAAATACCTGACTGAAAAATTAGTTTTTATTAGATCTACTTGGCAAGAATTTAACATATGAGCTCCTCAATCTCCATAAATTTTTAAGTTTGCATTTATTAAACTTGAAAATTTGTCCTATGGTATTTTTTATAAGACTCACAGTTTGTAAGAGTACATTATAGAAATCTAAGGGATCTTGCCTTTTGGTGGTGCCTTGCTAATTTTCAGGCGAACAATACATGTTGGTTTCTCTTCTCTATAGGTGTGCTTTATAGCAGACCATTCAAATTAAACACCATGGCAACCAGAAGCCATTCTCTGGACAGCCAGCCAAAGACTAGCTTTATGAGTCCTACTTCTGAGGAATATCATTATAAAGCACCACATTTCCAAACTTACTTCTTGTAGAGAACATTCAGAATTTTGAAATCAGTACTTCTATCCCATGGACATCTGTTGAAATCCTCACACTTCTTCCAGCGTGGAGAATGTCCTATATTTATGATGTTCATTTGTTGTAGAATATGGCTACACAAATATCCCATTTACTTACTAAGAAGTTAGAGAAGCAAAAAGAATGGGTAAGAAGTAACTGAGTGCATTCAGCAACAAAAACTTTGATGAAAATGGTACTTGTGCTAGAAAGTGACATCTGTATATATCTCTCTCAGTATAATTATAAAATATCATTATATGTGTATATATTTTACTAAAGTCATAGAATATGAAATTTTCATTGCTATATCAGACCTTAAGCCACTAGATCATCTGACTGGCAGATATTAAGTTGCATTAGCACAGAGAAGAGCAAAGCCATTCTTCCAGAAGTACTTTGCATGTTGAATTAGGAATTTGTGTTTGAATTCTGGAGGAATTACAGAAAGATGTTTTTTTAAGGTTTTTGGTCAAAATTCTGCCATTTACTGAAATATTTACATTTAAGCCTTCAGTCTTTACCCAAGTGCTTATGTTTGTTTACTTGTGTGACTGGCACTTGATATCCAAGCCAAAAAAATATATTAATAGTCCCATAGCCTTTTTTTGTATATAGACTTAAGTTCTTCTTTCAGTTCTTTCTAAGATCTGGACTTCATTCACTTTCTTTTAACTGTAATTTTAAATTTATCTATGATTGAAATATCTAATTGTTTTCTTTTGAAAACATATTACATCATTGTAATCTATAAACAGAGTTCATTTAAGTTAAATGTTGAAGTTCACATCCTGGGAGTAAAAAAAAGTATATCACTGAAGAATAAGTAGCCTTTTGTCTATTTCCTTTGAACAGTTGAATGAAAAGTAAACATGTTAGAAAGAGCTGATGAATATCAGCATAGGGAGACTAAAAGACTGCTGGATGAAGGTGCAGAAGTTGTTCTGTAAGTTGATGGTATTTGGAAGTCCAATGCATGTATATAAACAGGCACCTTAATTCTGCCACTGAAACTCCTTCCTTGCAGCAGTGGTCTTAATGCTAGATTTTTTCTATTTCTGATTGACAACACCACTTTCCAGTTGTCTGTAGCAGTCCTGTCAAGTACATGGCAGTGTGATCACCTTAGGCTGAAACTGTTTCAGATGTTTCAAGCTTCGTAGAGCTGAGAAAGTAACTGTTGTTTGTGGTTTTGTTTTAGAGATCTCTTCTCCCACTGTTGCAGGAGGGGATTAATTTGTAAGGTGGCTTATTTTCTTTCTCTTTGACTAGTGAACCCCTAGGATCAAGTCACTTATAAAATCCTTTTTTGAAGAGAGTATATGTCCTGGAAATACCACCATTTTATTACGGGAAAAGAAGATCCAAACAAGATACAATGGCTAAGCCTGTAAACCGATCTTTTGATGCCTAACAAATAGACAGAGTAAAAACAGGTGGTGTTTTTATAACTACAGCATGATAAGGAGCTCATTACAAGGATCTTCAGTTTTGATGCCAGCACTCTAAAGATACTGATCAGTAATAAAGACTTATTTTGTAGCAGTTCAAATGTGATCTGAATAATGGTGCAGGTGTTTCTGAAACATCTTAGGTATTCCAGCAGTCAATCTTTAAGTGTCTGACTAATATTTACTCTTTGAAAAGTTAAGCATCTGGCCCAGAGACTGTTTAGTGAAAACATCACTTTCTTTGACGCTGATTTTAAGATGGGACAAAACACCTTCTTAACGTATTTACCTCTTTCCTTTGCTTACAGAGGAAACCTAGATATCCGTTTTGTCAAAAGTCAGGTGAAATGAAATTAATTTTCTTTCTAGATAATTTACCAAAGAAAAAGTTACATGAATTTACTCACTTACTGTTTGCACGATGACTTTTCAGAAAGTAGTAGTTGTAAATCTCATTCACATGCAGGTAATGAGGTCAGGTGTCTGGAAGCTGAAGCGAGGCATATTCAAACTAGTACGATGAACATGACTGTTGAAAAACTCAGTTAAACCAGAGATAAGTTTGTTCCATTGTTGTTCAGTATTTCTGTATTAAGCTTAGATGCCTGAAGTCTTCCTAAGTGGTAGTTTACCTAAATGAGAAGCATGGACTTAATGGAAAAATAACATGTAAAATTCTGTTACCTGTTTTATGCAGGAAGTCTGATGACCTTATTTAAACAATTACTTCTGGCCTTAAGAGTCTATGAACTCATTTAAAAAACATGTTTTTGTTTTAGACAACAAGAACTGCAGTCAAATTGTCACAGTGACTTATATTCTATACCCCAAATTTTCTGACATTTCACAATGCTTGCATGCCTCATTTCCTGTATTAAACTTTTCTGCAAGATTATAATCTACAAAAAGTGTCTGTGCTCTACTTTATAAATGAATATCTTTTACCCTTTGAAGTTGGTCCATTTAAATTAGTTTTCTTTCACTTTACAAAACAAAGGCAGTCTATGAGATGCAATAGTAATTTCAATGACTATTACAGGTCCCTTAACATGAGATATAAAAAAAGACTGCACAACATATTATATATCTTTATAATGACCCAGGTAGTGAGGAAATTATTGGTTATACTTGGTTTAAGTTATTTGATTTTTTTTTTGTCTTATTATGCAGTTTGGGTATTTCTTCTAGAGCACTAACAGGCACCCACAATCATCTCCTTTAATTTAGAGGTACAGATATAGCCATTGAAATTCTGGCCAGCTCCACAAATTTGCTGGTGATTTCCTCTCCAGGTAAATCAAGTGTATAGAGACAAACTGAAAAGCAATCATTGTAGGCCACTATCTAAACACCTTTAATCAAATGATGGATGAAATACAAAATGGTACTCATGACATCATCAGTGATACAAAAGTTAAAATTTAAGTCTGTTTTCTTAGAATATACTTCAAATCTCTTCTTAGACATATCTGTCATTAAATTTGTAAAAAAAAAAACCCCACAGTATTAGAGAACAACTAGGCTGTTGATTCCACTGCCTATAATTATAAAGAGTATTTCCTCAATGCTTCCCTAAGTGTCTTTGGATTTCTAACTGCCTTGAATTGAATTGGATTGGATCACATGAGAAGAGAAGGGAAGGGAAGAGGAGAGGAGAGGAGAGGAGAGGAGAGGAGAGGAGAGGAGAGGAGAGGAGAGGAGAGGAGAGGAGAGGAGAGGAGAGGAGAGGAGAGGAGAGGAGAGGAGAGGAGAGGAGAGGAGAGGAGAGGAGAGGAGAGGAGAGGTGCTTGGCCTTTAACACGGAAAACATTTCTGTTCTTAACCACTCTTCTGAGAAGATTCAAAGTTATTGAATTTCAAATTGCAGTTTAATTCATTGCTGTCATTGAGACCATCTAAATGAAAATCATAAATCAAGGCCATGATGATCTTTCTGATAGAAATATCCTGGTTCTGTGACATCAGTTATAACTGTTAAATGACTCTTGGAATTCCGTTTATCTTTCTCACAGATATATTAACCAGAAAGACTGAAATAAAACTGAACTTACTTGGAATATTAGTGAGTCTGATTTCTTCTTGAATAGAACTTATAAGAATTGGAAATGCCTTCAAAGTTGGAGCCTGTCATTTAGTTTGCAAGGAATACAAATAAAACTAAAAGAGCCTTCTCACACATAAAACTTGTTTCAGCTTGACTCGAAAAAGGAACATTCATTGTATGTTTATGCAAAATACAATATTTTTACCCCAGTGAAATCAGCAATCAAAAAAGTCCCATGAAATTCAAAGAACCTAGAATTTCATCTAGAAATAATGTAAGCTATCAGGTAACCCTAAGAATTTCCATATTTTTGTACAGTTTTTAGTGTATCATTCTTATTCCTTTTACTTTGATCTGGACCATCCTTCATAGGATTCACAAGTAGCCTTAAAAATGCTATGAATACAAGATTATTTTCCAACTGTGTTCATTGGAACATATCAGAAGTTGATACCCAACATCAATAATTTTCTCGTTTTTTTTTTGTTGCCGGCGGCAGCTGAAACCAAAACACCAAAGATGAGGGGGAAAACCAACAAGGCAGACATCCTGCTGGGGGTCTGTTATAGACCACCCAACCAGGAAGACGAGGTAGATGAAGTTTACTACAAGAGGTTTGCAGAAGTCTCACAATTGCTAGCTTTTTTTCCGGTGGGGCACTTTAACTTACAGGACATCTGTTGGAAATACAACACAGCAGAGAGGAAACAGTCTAGGAAGTTCCTGGAGTGTGTGGAAGATAACTTACTGATGCAGCTGGTAAGTGAGCCTACCAGGGGAGATGCCTCTCTGATGACAGAGCTCTCATTTAGAGGTGAAGTTAAAACTGGGGCCAGCAAAACCACCAACATGGACTTTCGGAGGGCAGACTTTGGACTGTTCAGGACGCTGGTTGACGGTGTCCCTTGGGCAAGAGTGCTGAAGGGCAAAGGGGTCCAGGCAGGCTGGACGTTCTTCAAGGAGGAAGTCTTAAAGGCACAGGAGCAGGCTGTCCCTATATGCCGCAAGATGAACCAGCAGGGAAGACGACCGGCCTGGCTGAACAGGGAGATCTTGCAGAGAGTCAGGAAAAAAAGGAGGGTCTACCACCTATAGAACAAAGGGAAGGTGACTCAGGAGGAGTACAGGGGTCTCGTTAGGTCATACAGAGAGGAAACTAGAAAGGCAAAAGCTCAGCTAGAACTCAGGCTGGCCACTGCTGTAAGAGATAACTAAAAATGTTTATACAAATACATCAACAACAAAAAGAGGGCCAGAGAGACTCTTCATCCCTTACTGGATGTGGGGGGAATATTGCAAACAAAAAAGAGGAAAAGGCTGAGGCACTTAATGCTTTCTTTGCCTCAGTCTTTAAGAGTCAGACTGGTTATTCCCAGGGAACTCAGCCCCCAGTGCTAGAAGATAGGTAAGGTAAGTGAAACAAACCTCCCATAATGCAGGAGGAAGTAGTTAACGACCTGCTATGCCACCTGGACACTTACAGGTCTATTGGACTGGATGGGATCCAACCAAGAGTGCTGAGGGAACTGGTGGAGGAGGCACTGTCCATCATCTGTCAGCAGTCCTGCCTACCAGGGGAGGTCCCAGATGACTGGAGGATCACCAATGTACAACCCATCTACAACCAGGGCCGGAAGGAGGATCCCAGGAACTACAGGCCTGTCAGCCTGACCTCAGTGCCAGGGAAGATTATGGAGCGATTTACCCTGCGTACGCTCACTGGGCTTGTGAAGGACAAGCAGGGGATCAGGCCCAGCCAGTATGGGTTCATGAAAGGCAGGTCCTGATTGACGAACCTGATGTCCTTCTATGACCAGGTGACCCACCTAGTGGATGAGGGAAAAGCTGTGGATGTGGTCTACCTGGACTTCAGTAAGGCCTTTGACACTGTTCCCAACAGCATCCTTCTGGAGAAATTGGCTGCCCATGGTTTGGATGGGTGTACTCTTCGCTGGATAAAGAACTGGCTGAATGGCCGAGCACAGAGAGTGGTGGTGAATGGAGTTAAATCCAATTGGTGGCCAGTCACAAGCGATGTTCCCCAGGACTCAGTTTTGGCTCCTGTCCTGTTTAATATCTTTATCAATGACCTGCATGAGGGGATAGCGTGCTCCCTCAGGAAGTTTGCAGATGACACCAAGCTGGGTGGGAGTGTCAATCTGCTGGAGCGTAGGAAGGCTCTGCAGAGGGATCTGGACAGACTGGATCAATGGGCTGAGGCCAATTGTATGAGTTTCAACAAGGCCAAATGCTGGGTCCTGCACTTGGGTCACAACAACTCCATGCAACACTACATGCCTGGGGAGGAGTGGCTGGAAACCTGCCTGGTGGAAAAGGACCTTGGGTTGTTGGTCGACAGCTGGCTGAACATGAGCCAGCAGTGTGCGCAGGTGGCCAAGAAGGCCAAAAACATTCTAGCTTCTATCAGGAATAGTGTGGCCAGCCAGAGTAGAGAGGTGATGGTGCCCCTGTACTTGCACTGGTGAGACCACACCTGGAGTACTGTGTTCATTTTTGGGCCTCTCACTACAAGAAAGGCATTGAGTTGCTGGAGCATGTCCAGAGAAGGGAAACGAGGCTGGTGAAGGTTCTGGAGAACAAGTCTTATGCGGAGCGACTGAGGGAACTGGGATTGTTTAGTCTGGAGAAGAGGAGGCTGAGGGGAGACCTTCTTGCTCTCTACAACTACCTGAAAGGAGTTTGCAGTGAGGCAGGTGTTGGTCTCTTCTCCCAGGTAAGCAGCGATAGGACAAGAGGGAATGGCCGCAAGTTACGTGAGGGGAGGTTTAGATTGAGTATTAGGAAAGATTTCTTTACTGAAAGAGTGGTCAGATTTGGCTGATTAAATGGTGGATTCACCATCCCTGGAGGTGTTTAAAAATGTGTAGATATGGCACTTTGGGATATGGTTTATTAGGCATGGTGTCTTTGGATGGATGTTTGGACTTGATGACCTTAGAGGTCTTTTCCAATGGATGATTCTATGATTCTATGATTCTATGAATAAATAACCACTGTCATTTAATCTAATTTTTCCTCTGTAATATCAAATAGCTAACTGAACAGGAGGAAGAACTTCTTCCCTCTGAGGGTGACGGAGCACTGGAACAGGCTGCCCAGGGAGGTTGTGGAGTCTCCTTCTCTGGAGATATTCAAGACCTGCCTGGGCAAGGTCCTGTGCAGCTTGCTGTAGGTGACCCTGCTTCGGCAGGAGGGTTGGACTAGATGACCCACAGAGGTCCCTTTCAACCCCTACTATTCTGTGATTCTCTGATTCTGTGAACTAGCTTGTCAAAAATGTTTCACATATGTAGACAGAAGATTTTAGTAAAAAGTTCTTTGCCCTTTCAGCTCTATCATAAAAGACTGAAAATATTGCATACAATACTAGTGTCATCTTGGAACACTAGTCATATAAAAATAAATCAGAATTATGTTATTACCTCTTTGTACAGCAAAACCTGATTTATTATGAATATATGTCTTTCCAGATTATTTACATCATAATGTATTCGATACACTTAGCTTATTTACGAAAAATGGAGAATAATGAAAAGATTATCATTTAGAGATCTAAATCCATTCAATATCCCAAATACCCTGGTTATATCTATCTGTATTGTTTTAGAGTATTTTTAAGGAACTGTCACTATTGTTTAAAACAGAAACCCAAAATTAACAGCTCTTAAGTGAAGTTCCACATAGCATCTGCAAAATTTCTTTTTGTAGGTGTGGAAAATCTACCACGCACATTGTCTGAAGCTCATCTGACCAAATACAGACAGTGGCATCTGAGCTAACCACCCCAAGATCCTTCTATAACCAAAAAAGAGGCTCTTTAAGGGATTCTGCTGAACAATTGGGCCTTAAAAGTGCCCCCTTCTTCTGACAACATGGAAGTAGCATTGCTAGTTCAGATACAGATCAATTACTAGTTCAGAGAGTGTAAATAACTTAAACTTCAGTGAGATTAATTACATTCTCTGTAATAAAAAGGGTGGAAAGGTGGCCCAGATTCTCTCAGCTTGCACCACTTAAAACAAAAACCAGCCTTACTGATGTGCTTGAGCAGTAAAAACATGAGATCCTTATGAAAGACCTGAAGTAATTGAAAACCTTTGGTTTGGGGTAGCAGAACGCCGTCTTGGTTTCTGCTTGGCATGTATGCTTTTCCATTACATTCTAACCAACCCTGAACACTGAAAGGGGAAATAAGAGGCCAGCCACAGCCTCTGAATTCCTGGAGAAGCCCTGGATCTTTATAGGATCAGCATGAGATAGTGCTCTTTCTTAACTTCTGAGTTTGAGTCTTCATTCCCTGTAATACATGACATAAATTCATAGTTATGATACAGAGCAGAAGGAGTCCATTGACCTTCCCATCTCCTAATGTGAGGACCTGGGATACAATGCAATCTGCTTCCACCTCCAGATGCAACACCTACTAGTCCTGCTGCTGTCCTTAATTTTTTTAGAGACAAAACCAGCAAACAAAAGGATCTGACTTGTGTCAATTTTACTACTTCCTTTAGTAGAATTGACAAAACATTTCATACTTAACAACTGCTGAAATATTTTTCAAAGTTTGTTTGTAGCAAATTGATTTATAAGTAGTTTTGTATGTTCAGAAAACTAATTTGCAAATAATCTTTCAATTGGTTTTGAATAAAAGTCAAAGACATCAAAGTATGTGTTTAAATAATCAGGAATGTAATGCTTTCATGCTTATGTTCTGAATAACCAGGTGGACTAGAAATATTTTTTTCAAATGAAAATAAAATCTGTGATGTAGGCTCAGTGGCCTTACTTTATGAATAAGTGCAAGTGAGGATTTTTCATTCTCTGAAGAGATATTAAAAATACTTTATCTTTGTATTTTGTGTTTTATTAAGAATCAGTTGAAGCTAATTGAAAACACTGAATGAATTAAGAACCCCAGTCAACTTTTTAATGCTTGGGGCTTACAATTATTTAAGTACCTAAGTAAAGCTATTGGTTATGAGCTGTAGATCCTGAGATTTGAATATTCTGGCCTTAGATTTTCATCCTTAGCACTAAATAATTCCTTAAAAGCATATCATATATAATTATTTAAAAGTTCTGATTTCAGAAAGATGTGGATTCCATCTTTTGGGTGAAGTGACCATATGGGATTTATAGCATTTGTTTTGAATGTTCAGAAGACATTTGCTTATAGAATTAACTTGTATTTACCATTATCATAGAGAGCGCTTTTTAGGCTTCATATCACAGGACTAAGAAAAGAAGGCTTACTGTGACCTTAAAGTTGTCAGCAAACAAAAAACCGAGATTTCTTTCTGATCTTGTTTGTGCACGCATATACAGAAGGCTCTCCGATGGCTATTGAAACATGGCTGTGGCTCCCTGACTTGTGTGCTAGGAGCACTGTGGGTCAAATAGTTGTATGTATTCACTTTTCTGAGGAGAATAGAACATACAATAAACAACTGTAAGTAAGATACTTCAAGGGAATTTGTAGAGGCAGATGTTTGTGCTATTACTTACTTCATTGGTTAAGGATATTTGTGCAAGTTACAGTACACGCCACAACTGACCTCATTACGAGATTTATTTGCTTTTCAAGTTGTACTACAGAATCTCAGCAGGCTTTGTGTGAGAATCCTGTATGGACTGAATGACACAGGACGTCCCATAATCAGAGCTTTTAGAGAAAGCATACTTCGCTTTATTGCCATAGCTGTTCAGTGAAACATGCCACTCTATTTATTCAAAGATGTGAAGTAATTTATTTTGCCAGAGCAAGCACAATGTTCTTTTTACCTGGGTAAGAGTAAAAAGCTGAGAAATTTATAGAAAGGAAATTCTGTAAGAATCATTAAGTGTGTAAGCTAAATACATCAGCAACTATTACAGTCCATGAGGTTAGATGGGTAGGGTGAATCTATTTGTCCTGAAAACCCAATGTTGACACTATATGCACAAGGTTTAATTTAGTCTAGCTCTGATCAAGTCATGTGGACTGAAGGCCTGTTGATATCAGAGTCCAGTACTCTCTAATCAGGTTCTTTTAGATATTCTGAGCATAGAGGGTGTCATGTTTAATCTAAAAAGTACTTACTTAAACATAGTTGAAATTACATGGAATATCTGATTTAGCAGGGTGATACAAAATATATTTCGTAACACAATGCAAACGTAAGTTACATTTCACAAAAAATATATATAGCAGTTGCAATACACATTTCAATGACAACACCAATGTGATTCCCATTACTGGTTTCTGGAATATGCTCATCGTCACGATGTTGAGTGTCCCCACTCTCCAGGAAGGAATATGTGGGTTGAAGCCAGTTCAAGCCTGTTGCTTTCTTTGAAATTCTTTTGTTGGTTTCTCAGTTTTTATACTCTGCGTTGGGCTGATCTGCCATTCACTACCTCCATGCTCACTCAGGGAGTTGTTCACACTCTGTCAGTGAACAGAGGGAGCAGAACACTACCAGTTGATCCACTCAAATTCTGGTAACTGTTTATCTAAAACAAAGGTCACCCTCCTGTCCCCTGCATGTTGAGATAAGTCAGCTTCTTTGCAACAGTTGTGGTCATACACATCCTGAGCTTCACGGACATATCACAGGCCCATTTCCTCTGAGCATTCTGTTGTTAGGGTTTAATCGGTCAGTCACAGTTACCAACCCAAGTGCATTGGTTGCAGTCCTGGAATGGCTTTAGATAGATGTCACCTGAAAGATATCCAGTTTAAAATCTCCAAGACTATCCCATAATTCAAATCAAAGTGCAGTAAATGAAGATGATCAGAACATTCACTAAAAAAGCACACAAACTAAATCTGTAATATACATGCACCCATAGAAATACCGTCCAACATCTAAAGCCCCTTAACTTTTAATAGGGAGTAGGAGGTTGTGAGAGCATTAGGAGGAAGTATCGTGTGTGTTTGTGTTGACCTTATTCTTTGTTAGGTACCTGCCAATGACCACAGTTGAAAATGGAATGCATGACTTGATGCAGCCGTTGTTACAATTTTAAGTTATTACTGCAATTGGTAACCAGAATGAAAAGACCAGACAGATTAACTTCTAAAATAGATAACTAGAGATGCTATTCAGTCTTTCTGACCTTGCCTATGTATTTAGCATCCCAGACACTCCCCCTCAAAGTGTTAAAAACACTTAATATTTTTATTCACTGCAGTATTAAACATTAAATGTTTACTATTCTAGGACTCTCCGAAATGAAGAGCTATCAGGTCCATGTAAGTTCTGTATCTGATTGGATCTGATCCCAGACACCTGCAATGGGGCAGGTGGGCAACTTAGAGAACAGTATTTATTCTCTGCCTTGAAAATGACGTTAAATAAAGAAATCTGCAATATGGAGGAAGGATAGGGCTAACGTTGTGCTGACGCAGTGGACCAGACAAATAAAAAGTATATTCCTTTGAGTGCATAAGCACTTTTGGTTTTGTTTTGATTTATTGGATTTTTTTTTTTTAAACTTACACTGTAACATAATGACAGGTGTAAGGTAACTTGCAAATAGTAATAATTATAAAGAGTAAGGAAAAACTATTGACGCAGACTGTTACTTGTTAAGCAGATGTGTGGACAAATAATCTCTCCTTATAAACCCAGGAGAACATAACAACCTACATTTTCCAATCCTGAGGCTAGTCTGGAACTTACTGCTAAAAATTGAAAAAAGGTGTTGTAGTTTGGCCGTGGCCGGCAACAAAAGGGCCACGCGGTCGCTCTATTGTCCCTCCCCCTATGGGGGTGGGGAGGAGAATGTGAAAAAAAAGGCAAAAACTCTTGGTTGGGATTAAGGGCAGTTTAACAGAACAGCAAACAAAGTGAACAGTAGCAACATCAATACTGATAAGGAGAATACACAAAACAAACAGCAAAATGCACAGAGGAACTCTCACCACCCGGTGCCCCAAGCGATCTCCAGCAGTGATTAACTTCCCCCCAGCCAGCTCCCCCCGACCGGAACCCAGCATGACGGCACACGGTATCAAATACCCTGTTTTGTTTGGCCAGTTTGGGTCAGCCCGCCGGGCTGTGTCCATTCCTGGCTTCTGGTGAAAATTAACCCCTTCCTGGCTGAACTTAGGACAAAAGGTTATTGTCGAGGGGGGAGGGGGAAGAATCCCTACCTATTATCAGACCTAAGATTGAAGATTTTCTTGATGTTGAACCAGGGATGTATTCTGAAGGGTAGGAGTAGTGCTTAGGTCAGCCAAGCTCTTACTACTTCTTCGAAAAGAAATATTCTCATTTTGGGAAGCATTCTTGAAAGTAATTCTGAAAAAGACGGTAAGATTGGGGAGCAAATAGCATCCGTCACAGAAGTCAAAGCCTCTACGAGTGAAGGGTTCTGCCCTGGAGCACAGATGACATGGAAAAGGACTTTGATTAAAAAGGACATTTTGTCTTATTACACAGACAATGATTTTGACCTAAAAATTTGATTGTGGTTTGATATCATTAGAGATTTGATGTTCTTCTGTTTGTTTTATGGCTTATACTTAATATGCCACTTAATGGACCTGCTGATTATACCTGTGTGGAACACATGAGTTTATTTAATGTGTACTGAAGTGCATTATGGCCACTTACTAGCACTTAGCACTATTACCTGCCTTACTGTACCAATACTGACCTTTAACTTTATGTTGTGAAGAACTGAGCAACTGCCAAGACTACTTTTTTTCCTCATAAAATGGAGAACAATCTGTTTCAATAGTTGCACTTCCCAGTGCAAATTTAGCTTGGGTGTCCTCTGTTACCCCCACTGCTGAGGTTCAGGACTGCAAACAGTGCATGTTTGAAGACATAGGTCAAGAGGAGGTTTATAACTAACTCTTCTGAGGTGTGTATTTGTTTTTTCAGGTGCCCATCCCTCCGTGGAAAGAAAGTTCTTACTTTTTTTTTTTTTTTTTTAATTAAGTAGCCCCCACTTGATGGGTTCTTTGACTTGGATCACAACCTGCAACATTCAGAGTCAGACCTTCCAGATGCAAATCCCTAAATCTATTCTGGAGGAATGTCTTTGCAAAGCAATGGCAGCATTTAGATTTTACCACATGCTTTACCCTGGCTCAATTCTCTCTCTCTCTCTCTCTCTTTAAAAAGCAGCAGCAAGTATCAATGTTACAAATAGCTGCAGCGTATATGTTCTGAGAGCATTGAGATACGATAGCATAAAAGATTATATAGTATATTGCACCAATGAAAGGATACTGAGGGGAGGAGAAGCCTGTCTTTTTGCTTGACAGGTCTCTCATAAAGTATATTTTTATTGTAAAAGCTAGTTGAAAATTCATTATTTTTTTGCTCACATTACAGTATCTTATTTTATTACAGCCTATCTTTTTAGATGGGTATGAATTTCATTCAATTGACTACCCGTAGACAATGACAATAGATATTGTAATTTCAGATATTTACACTTAACATCTTCTACTGGTTTTGGCTGGGATAGAGTTAATTTTCTTTAGAATGCTTTCTATGGTGTTATGTTCTGGATTTGTGACGAAAACAGTGATGATATAACACAGGGATGTTTTAGTTATTGCTGAACAGTGCTTGCACAATGTCAATGCCTGGTTTCTCACACTGCCCATCAGTGAGTAGGCTGGGGGTGAGCAAGAAATTGGGAGGGGGCACAGCTGGGACAGCTGACCACAGATGACCAAAGAGACATCCCTGATCATATAATATCATGCTTGGCAATAAAGCTGGGAGAAGAAGGAGAAAGGGAGGACATTTGGAGTGATAGCATTTGTCTTCCCAAGTAGCCATGACACACGACGGAGTCCTGCTTTCCTGGAGATAGCTGAACACCTCTCTACCAATGGGAAATAATGAATGAATTACTTGTTTTGCTTTGCTTGCACGCACAGCTTTTGCTTTACTTATTAAATTGCCTTTGTCTCAACCCACGAGTTTTCCCACTTTCACCCTTCCAGTTCTCTCCTTCATCCTGTTGAGAGTGATGAGCGTGCAGCTGTGTGGCTGAGCTGCCAGTTCGAAATTAAACCGCAGCACATCCGCATATGGCTCACAGACATGACTGAGGACACAAGTCCTTTTGTAGTGGCACCTGGATGCTGAACAGGGTAGATTTGGGCATCTGAAATGGAACTCTCATGTGTGGGAAACTGAACACCCTATGTACCTGTCCAATGTTCGGTGAAATAAAAATTTCTGGCTTCCTTAAAACATATAGTCTGACCATCCTGTCTTTTCAGATGCTTGATAGAAGGCTTCATGTTGAAAAAGGAAAAAAAAAAAGAAAATTAAAAAGCCTGTAGAAAATTAGAAAAAGAAAGAAAAAGCAATTCCATAAGATCACCTGTCTGGACATTTGAAGAGTATATGCTTTAAGGAGCAAATATACTAAGGTGTATCCACTTGCGTCAGGAGATAACTTGTGGAGGAAAAAAAATATTTTAGATTTAAGATATTAGCAAAATCTGTATCACCAGAAGACTCCTCAAAACTGGTTTTTGAAATTAGTTAAGCTACCGTCAAGTCTTGTTTTTATGGGGGGAAGAGGCAGGGCAGGTTGGTCATGCTTGTACGCATCCAGTTTGCAAATGTACACTTCTAATTGGTTTTACACAGCTCCTGGGTTAGGGAAAGGTCTCAGATAGCAGGATACTCATTAAACTGTTATTTGACATTACTTCCTATGCAGAAAATCAGGAGAGGGCAAGACAAAACTGTAACCTCCGTTACTAAATAGCAATGAAAATATTTGAAATAGCTTTTAACATAATTATTACAATATGTTGCTGGTTAGAGGAGAAAGGAAGTAAACTACTAAACAAAAATGTTAAATGTTGAAAATCACTCTTGGACTCCAAGCATCCTATTAACTAGTTATTTGCATTTGCATAGTACTTTTTCATGTATGTTTTTTTACTTGTTTAGTTACTACCCTAATTTGGAAATAGAGGTCCAGGGACAAGCTCACATAGTAAAGCTAGGAGAACCAAACCCGACAAAATATTTACAAGACTCAGGATTTATGTTTGCCTCTTATTAAATAAGAATCCTTTGTATAAGAGTGCGATGGGCCTGTAAATTCTTCAACAGGTATCACCTTCTCACTCATATCTATATGTTTAGAGCTAAAGCATTTCTGCTGATGTTAGTTTGCTAATTTCCATAATTTGACACCAACTGGTCATGAGTAAAGAGTCTTCCAGATATATTTCTTCATCTTATCTCAACCTACACACACTGAAGGAACACCACTGCATCATCAGCCAGAACACTAGGGAATTACCAGTCACAGATGATACGCTCCTTCTCCTGTTCCCATATGCACAGTAATCTAAGGCAGATTTATGCTATTGGAACCATTAGATTTAATGGGAATACCATGATTCTCTAGTCAGTATCTTAAGAACAAACGCAGCTAGAACACACTGATAGTTTTTATTCCTGGTTGCTTTAAAGCAACAAATGTAAAGCCGTAATTGGCCTGTCTGAACGTACAAAAAAAAAAAAAAAAGGGAACCAGAATGTTTCAGAATACCAAAATAGTGTGGAATGTCTCCTTCTCTCCTTTTGTTCACGTTTCTTCTTTGCAACTTGTGGGGGCCCTTCTCTGAAGTAAAGTCAGATATAGTTATGTATTCCAAAGGATGAAATATTCAGTAAAGAACTCTCTTAGTTATACGTTCCTTTAATCCTGAGGCTGTAGAATTTCATTTATGTTCCATATATTTAATACTAAACTAATCAAAGATATGTCTTATATGTCATAAACTTTCCTTTGGTATTCTCCTCCTGGGGTTCAAAATCTCGAATATGACCTAGTGACAAAATTTCTTTATCAGAGGTGCAGCTGTTCATGAAAATTTGCATGGAAAAGCATATAAATATAAAATTAGATACTATTTCAGGTCTATTACTGAAGCTCTAAGACTTCTGTAGGTGCAATACATATCTAGGGATTATTTTAATTGGAACAATGTACAGTACTTCTTTGGGATGCCCACTGCCTGCATGAACATACCTAATTGCAGCAATGGCTGATAAGCTATTAAATCAAATGACTGAAATGCCTTGTATCAGTAAATTTCTATTTAATCTTAGTCTTCTGTTATTTGTGTAATCAAGGGAAGCGGATACCCACCCTTAGAAGTCTGGTTTTTTTTGTTTGTTTCTAAAGGCAGAAATTGCCATGCTTTTGTCATAAAGCCAACTGGTATGTAACTCAAATACACTGAACATTTATTTCCTATTTCTTCCATCAACTATAGTAGGAAGAAACACCAAATTACAGGTTTTTTTCTCATAGTTTTCCTCTGGCTCTGAAATATCTTCATGCACATTCCAGAGAGTTACTATGTTGTTACCAGACATTATCATCTGAGACACTGTGCCAGTGCATTAGAAAAACTGACTCAAGAGTTATCTCTATTATTCAGAAGAAGAAATAGTTTTCTCTTTGTCTCTTTGACAGCAATTCCTGGAAGCCAAGACTACGTGGGTTTTTTAAAGCTTAGTCTCAGTTTATAAGATACGTGGAGAACTGTAGGCATGATTAATGATTCTCAAATGAAGTAATCGGTACATTCAAAATGTTGGCTATGCTTACAAAGAAAAAAATCGACAGATATAGGCTACAACTGTATCATCTGCTTGTAGAGTACTCCCATTTTCTAGAGCTAGATGCATACCTGGGACACAGTCCTGCCCTCTCTAAGATCAGGATCTCATCCTTCACCTCTTTAACACCCTGACACCCCAGCAAGTTAATCCAGTTATAGCCAGAGCTACTTCCACACAGTGACTCATCTAGCCTGTGATCAGACAGATTGAATCCCTCACAAGATCTGCCTTTTGCTTGCCAGGCACAGTCAGGGCAGTTTAGAGGACTAGCTTAATCTAGGAATCTAGTTTCAAGCTGGCTAAAGTGAAGTAATCACTCAACCAACTACAGAAACATGGATTGTAAGGACCTGAAACATCCACCTGATCATCTCTTTAAAAACTAAATGAAAAGTATTTGGCTAGAATCAAAATACCTCAAATATCTGTTAGACTTTTTTTTAGTACTATACTTTAAAATGTCCAGTGAAAGATATCTTTTATCTTCCTCGGGAGGCCATTTTTGTGCGCAAAATTTTATCATTTCACAAGTCCTAATTTCTTATTTAAAACTTCTTTATTAAAAATTATCCCAATTTATCTTTGTTCCAGTGATCGTGAAGCACAGTGGAATCTATGGGAAAAAATACGTTAGTGTGAAGCTACTTTTATGTCTTCCTATTCAGTCTATATTTTTCCTCACAAAACTTTCTTTTTATATAAATTTCCCATGGACCACAGCAGTCTTGTGGCTGTCCACTGGGCTCTGCTCAGTTTTGCTTTATCCTTGCAGTATCTTGCCTGAAACTAGAAAGAGTACTCTGGCTGAGACCCTTATCAGTGCTGAATAGAGAGGAAAAGTTTACTTTATGTATCTTATTTACAATTTGATTCCTTTAAGTGTAGAGGATGAAAAAGATTTAACACATATCAGGACAGAGTATACTGCATGGTAACAGCCTATGCACTGAGTCAACTCAGATGGGTTTCGTGCAAGGTTTAAACAAGAGGATATTTTAAAGTTGTATGTACCATGTCGTATTTGCCAGCCCCACAGAATACAGCTCGTAGTATCTTAAATACCTACATGTGGCATTTGAACCGAGCCCAGGCTGCATTTATATTGACCTTTTACAGAAGTAAAATGTATGGTGAGATGGATCACTCTCTGGGCTTATTCACTTAGCTTACTTGGGGCTTAATAAGGGCTTAATCACTTGATGCAGACCCTTACACTGTAGACCCCAACAATTTAGGTAAGAAGTTATTCCCCTTAGGAAAATTCTTTCCCACTAATCAAAAAGTCAGCTTCAACTTAGAGGAGCTCTTTATTTATATTAGTGAATATTTTCGAAGAACAGATTAAATAAACTCCAGAACAGATGACCCTTGGAACAATTTTTTTTTCCCCAGTTCAATTTTATACAGTCATAATATGTTATCCTGAAGATTTCTGGTGTATCAAAAAATGAAAAGAAAACATTATCCCTGATAGATACACAATTTTACTAAAGAACTCTTTTTTATTCTCTATACTTTAAATCTAAATTTTAAACATTCTAGTGCCCTTTGATAATGCAGGAGGGATTTCATCTAGCAACATGGACTCATTAGTATTTTTTTACATTCTCAATGAATAATTTTATAAAAGTTCTTCCAAAGTTTCCTGCACAGCATATGATTATTTTAAATTTTTCATTTCTGCACAGCTTGTTCTGCAAATGTCAATAGAAAACATACAAGATCCTACTCATCCCAAAGTCTTGTTTAGATGGATATAGCAAAATTATTTTTTTATAGATTTCTTAGTATATTTCTTGTGCACTTTTTACCTTCTGAGAGTAGTGCTTTTCTAAAGATAATGGGTAGACAACATAGAGGACCGAGACTATGTCTGTCAAAGCGAAAAACAATTGCCATAAAATGCAATTATTAAGGAATAGTACAAATATACCCAACAAAAAATCCCAGATGCCAATGAGACTGTGAAATTCTGCTGCTTGTAGACTAGGTGAAAAACTTTCTGAAAGATAGATAAGGGATGTGTGCAGACATAGAATTACCTATTGCCCAAATATTTGGCAAATATGGTGTCAATTGTTTTACAGATGCTGATGGTTCTTTGGTCTGAATGAAGATAAATATTTCTTCTGGGTGCTATAGATTCAAAGGGAGAATATTCACTCCAGTTGGATATCAGAGATATGCATCCAGCACTCGCCTGAGCTCAAGGTATACTTTTGGTGAGCATAGGGCAAGCTGCTGCATTTGAATCTCTGCTGGAAGATGAGAGTAGCCATTTCTTATCACCTCTGCAGAAGTTCTTGGGCATAAATTCTTCTACTTCATACAAGAAAATTATATTAAAGAGTACTCAGACAGCATGATCCTCGGATACTGAAGAGATAAGAACTATATGGTCTCTGAAAGCATAGTTATAAAAATTAATTCAAATCACATCATCCCTTTAAAGGTTTCTTCATAGTTAAGGAAGACATTTATATCCCTTTTCCAAAGAGCGAGAGTAAACCAGTTATTACTGATTAAAGACTGAGACTGAAACTACTCAGTTAAATCAAATTCAGTTTTGAAGCTGGGAGTGTAAGGTCTCCAGCAAGTGCAAAGTTAATATAGGGGGTTATGACTGTTGGGTTATATGGTAAAACTCATCTGCCCATCCACAAAGGAGCTGAGACAGACAATGGCAGAAAAGGGGAGCCCAAATAATACTCTGCTGAGCTACTCCAAGGTGCCTCAATGGGGGGCTTCAGCTCATCAAAGGCCCATCTGCAGAAACCAGAGGAGCGCTGGAATGCACAATGGCAAGTAGGAACCCAAATTAAAGACTCCTGAGGAGCAAAGACTCTGTCCAGGACCTTCCCAGGGCTGTCCCAGCAGAACCTCAGCCCCGTTGTCCAGGTATGGAATCCATCATGAAGAGTCGGCAGGAACAGCTCTCCAGATAACCATTCACACTAATGGGGTTGCTGTCTAGGGCTGGGGGGTGTATGATGGGATGCAGAGGAAAAGCAGTTCAGCATGGCACAGGAGTTATTATGGGATGTTTAAAGGAGGAAGCAGGGGGGGCAGGGGAGGGACAAGGGGGGATTTAGGTGATTTTGGGAGGAATAAGTGTGAGAAATAGAAGGTTAAGGGGATAAAAGGGCTGGTTGTATGTAAATAGCTGGCTAGTCAGTATACTTGTGTGGCTACGTCCTGTGCCTGGCCAGTACAGTTTGTCCTATGTTCTTATTAAATTCCTTTCTAAGTCTTCCTTGGCTCGTGAGGGCTCTTTACTCAATGTGTCTGTATGTGTATATGTGGGGGGGTGTAGGTTTGTATGGGGGTGTGATTGCAGCAACTGGAGTCAAACCAGGGGTCACAGATGCCCAGAGGTCTGTGGTGCAGCAACTGCAGTGAGTACAGGTGTGCAAGGCAGTGTGTGATTGCTAGCGAGGATCAAGATGAGCTAGCTGGTGGGTAGGTGAAATGACTGGGAGAAAGAGGGTGGATGGGTCTTCGAGGGTCACTGTGTATGTCTAGGGGCAAGATCACAGGTGGACCAGCTACTGGGACCAGGGAAGTCCTCGCCAACTGTGTGTGTTTGTGCAACAGTCTGTACCAGCAACAGGAGTGCAACAGTGGCCTTGGGGGCTTGGATATCCAGGTGCCAGCAAATGGTGATACAGGGATCCAGGGCAGCTACGGGACAGACTATGTGTCTGAGCCCAGCTGCTGGAGGGATCCACACTGTATGTACATATATATATTCTCACAGTTTGACCTCTATCCTGCTCAGCCAGAAAGAGGAGCAGGATGAGGCTGTTGGTGCTGCCTATGTTTGTGTGGGTGTTGTGTGTGTGTCTGTGATCTGTGTGGCTGGTAACATGTGTATGCATGTATGTAATGTATATTTGTGCTTGGTGTGTGTGCCTGCAGAGAATACATCTGCAGCTTCACTATCCGTTAGACTTGGGGACACTGAGCAGCATCTGCCTTGCCTCTCTCGGGTTGTTGGATATGTTTTCTTCCAAAGAAACTACCCTCCACAACTTAATACAAATTGTCTGTACTAGCAGACATTTCACAGCCACTGCTTGTCTGTATTGTTTCTTTAAAAGAGAAGGTAAATTTACATCCAAGAAAAACTCAGAATAAGAAATACACTATGCAGATAAACCTGAGCAAAACAAAGAAAAAGAGTCTGGAACCAGAGTCTTTGATGCCCTTTCACTCAACCTTGACTCATATGTTCTTATTTTCTGCCTAGGATTTTGTTCTTGCACTTACATTTGTCAGAAATGACAGATGACACTGTATGTCAGGTCTCCATAGTACCCTTTGCTGTGGTATCTCTTGTAACTTACAGAAAACTGTTTTGTGGAGAAATGCTAGGACAGAAATGCTCCACACGTATCTGTGGAAAAGCTGCCAAACAACATTTCATCTTTCCATTACTAAGTTATTGCAGAAATTCCAAACAGAGACAAACATCAATTACAGTTCTAAAGAAAGATACACTAAAATTTTTCAAAGCTCCAAAAGACTTGTCTGTATTAGGAACAAAATATGTTTCAAAGGTAAGGAATTCCACACCACCCCCCCACCCTGCTCCTGCAATCTGGTCATTGTTTAAATCATTTAAAAGCTTAGCTTCCCTGATTTTTTGTAAGAATTAGGAAAGTCTGATTTTGGTGAAGAAGAGTCCCATAGAGAAGGCCTGGACACTAGAATGTCATTTTCTTTGCTCTTTGTTTGCTCTCTTCTTTGCCATGTTCTGGGTCATTGAAACACACTCGCTCCAAGATATAGCTTGAACGACTCATAAGACACCTCATGACATGCAATGTATATTCATATATATTAAAATATTTGAACAGCATTCAGAGGCAGAAAGATGTATCATGGCCTTCAATTTCTTTTTAAACACTTTTAACCAAAAATTCACAAAAATAGTAATTACATGTCATGTTCATAGGAGCAACACACAGATCCTTGAGAGATGTAGGGCGAAGAGCTATAGCATGTGGGCACAGAAGGCGTGCTCTAGAGTAACCTTCCTCTCAGCAGCATGGATGCGAGCCAGTTCGTGCCTCTTAACCTCAGGACCTTTGTATGGTTCCCTGTCCCTCTGTCATCTAGCAGCTACACTGATACTAGTAATCACTGTCAGGACACAGATTCTTAGTATCCTATGCACAGACATCGGATATAGGAAGCACAGTCCTAGATCAGTATGGATGGTAAATTTATGCTAAGCCTCATGCAGTCAGCCAGATCTTCTTTTTACCTTTTTCCCCTCCTAAATAACAAAGTTAAACATTTATGTCTTTGGGGAGTCTTTCACTGAATTCCTACTCTAGGAATTTTCAGGAATGTATTACGAAGGGAAAGTGAAGGGTCTACTGTCACCCATCTCAGACAATAGAGATTTTTTGTGTGGCATTAGAAAAAAATTATATTCATCTAAATGAAAATAGTGAATGAGCTGAACAGGTCATTCAGCTGCAGAGACGCTGAAGACTGTTTCAGGGCTCAAGAGCTTCAGGACTGCTGAAGATTGTTTCAGTTATAATAAAATAATGAAGTCTTTGCCTTGTAGTTTACCTACAAACTTTTTCTGAGCACAAGAAGAACAAGAGCTAGTGAAGTCAGTTCCCTGAGTGCAGAATTGTGTCTACTAAAATATGCAACCTCAGTGTGCTGTCTTTCTTTATCGGAGCTATAGAAATAACCTCCTTGTTTCCAAAAAGAAATAGTACTTACCCAAGTGAATTTGCTATGTGAAAAGATAGGCATGGGAAAAATATTAGCCCTGTTTTATAGGTAGAAAATCCAGAAGAAGTTATTGTTTTTCCTGTCTATATACCATGCCTAAGACTGAAATCTCATTTGCTCCAGCCTGCGGATTAATCTGTTGTCTCCTGAGACAGAAAGGTATAGGGTTCTTTTCTACACATCTTTTTATCCAGTTCTTTTTATTTGGAGTAGAGATAGCAAGAACTGTGTGAAGATCGGCCTTTCTAACATTCTACAGTACTTCCAGGAACTCTTCTGGAACAGTAGATCTGCAGCGTATGTCTCATATACCAAACAGAACCTCAAAGGTACTTCTTAGCCAGGATAATCTCTGAGCAATTTAGAAGATTAGAAAATACGTAATGGAGCATATTTAGGATTTTGAAAAATGACAGTGCAATCCCAACTAAAATTCTACAAAATAAAGTCTAATATATTACCATTCTGGAGAATAATGACTCTATACCAACTAGAGTTAAGAGTATAATTTATCAACGTTAGCCTTGATGGGGCATCCAGTGCAGTGTGATTGATTTAAAAGTGTAGATTTTTAACATTCTGAACAGGTGGCTAACTTATAACAACAGTTTAAACTTTTAAAGCATCTTATCATGCTGAGGCAGCTCATGGTGTTTTACAATGACATTAAAATTAAAATTTAATCTATCCTGCAGAGTTAATAATTAGCTAATGTCAGTTAAAAGTCAATGAAAACAAATCAGTCTTAAATTTAGGTTTAAAAAAGAAGAAAATAGGAATCTCCTTATGTCAAGAGACAATGAGTTCCACCAAACAGATGCATGGCAGTGAAAAGATGAAGCACCCTAAGTGACATTTCAGTGGGGGTTAAAATTTAAAAAGATGAATTTTTTTCTTGTCTGCTAGGCGTGCTTAAGGCTTCATTAACTTTTTGACTTATAAAGCAGTATAACAGTAATTGGAGATAGGACGAAGAGGTAGGTGTCCTCTTCTTCAGCAGACGACTGCAGACACTAGGATTCTAGTAGCCCAAAGAATTCTGCATTCATTTCTACAAAGTAGCACAGTGCCAAAATGAAAAGATTCCTGGGTATCTCATAGCCATATACTTATGTGGATTTCAGTCCCTTCAGTCTGAATCCTATTTCAATAGTAAGAACGCCATCCCCTAACCTCTGTGTTTTACAAGAAAAAGGTGCCTGTTAATTTGAAAGGAGGGACACAAGTAGTGGAGGAGAGGTTTCTGAGTTGTAAACATAAGTCCAGATTTACATCTTGACCTTCTCTGTTATATAAACCTTGCATACTATGCTGTCTGTTGTGAATCCCATTTTGGCACGGTTTAAAGCAAGGCGTCAATAAACTGAGTGACAGATGCTCTCTGTTAACCCCCACCCTCCCACCAGAGGAAGGGAAAAGGAGGAAAAGGGAGAGAGACTTCAAAATTGAATATAAAAAGTTTCACTAATAATACTAATAATATTAATAATAAGAGAAATAATGTAAAATAAACAAAATCAATACTGAGTTTCCCAGAGATGGGTGCTGGGCGCTGGGATCCCACCAGCAGCTGCTGGGCAGCACCAGGCAATCCCAGACTGGCCTTGGCAGCAGACAGGAACTGGACTCAGGGATGCATGGGTAGGAATCTGGATCAGGATGACAGGTAGAACAATGAGCAGGGTCCTCTTCAGAAGGTGTTCATGGACGATGAAAGCGAGACCCTCGTGATCCCCCAGCTTTAAACTGAGTATGATGTACATGGCATGGAATACCTCGTTGGTCAGTATCAGGTCACCTGTCCTGTCCACCCCTCCCCACAAGTACAACCCCTTCTGACTCCTCACTTGCAGGACCTAAGATATTTGTCGGTGACCTTGGCTGCAATAGTAGTATTTATACACCGGGTCCTTTTTCTGCATTCCTTTCCTACCATTAGCTCAGTGTAATTATAAACGTCAGGTGTTATCAGCTTTGGAGCGGACAGTGTCTGTAACATACGCAGCAGCTTCAGAAAAATGCAGATACTTAGAAGAACTTAGCTATAAGGAAGATTCACTAAAAGAGAATCGGTTCTGTTTTAACCAAAACCAGGACACATTTAATCCTCCTCGTGCATTGTACAGAGAGTGAAGGTATTTAACTGAAGGCCATGGATTGTACTTGAGAAATTAATTTTGTTTCTGCTCTGAACTATTCATTGGTGATGCCTGTCATTCTCTGCGGAATACTGAGAGATCCTAGGAAACTAATTTACTTTAGATCCCCACATCTGACATCGCTAAAGAATGTATGTGTTGTGAGACTCAGTGTTGGAAGGTCTTCTTGCAGTCTAGCCTTCAATTCACCTGCATTTTCATTTTCTACCTGAAAGAAAAGGAATTACAGTGTTTTCATTCCTTATTGGTCTGATTCTTACTCTCATCAAAACAACTTTGTAGTACTTGCATGAAGACAATTTAGGTTTGATCAAAACTGCAAAGAAAAGGTGAAAATGTAACATGTTATCCTAGATTTGGTATCTTAATCCAGCTAACAGCTGTAGTGAAAGAAGACAATATGAGTACTCGGATGTATATTCCCAGAACATCTGGAGAGCTTTCTTTCACTACTTATTGTTATCTGTGCTAACCCACTTAAGCCATCACAAGTGTGCTACAGATCTGTTAAGTCTCATGCATCGCAGGTGAAACTCGTATGTTGACTCACACTCTCATATTCTTTTGTAGCTCTGGCTGTAACTTCACCTGGATGGCATTGTAAAGTAAGCCTCACTACCAGATGTTGCTGTTCACTGAGCAGGATAGAGGCAGCCAGATAAACGAGGATGTTGCCAACTCATGGAATTGCATATTTAAAGCACTCTACACCTCTCAGCTGCAGGCTACTGCCATACTACCTTCCTCTTCCAGATAACCGACCCAATACTCTTTCAAGCACATGTACAGAGAAAGCCGAGAAGTCTCCATGCTTGCACTCTAAAAACCCACCTTAATTTATTATGCAGGTCTACATTAAACAAAAAACATCTAATGAATAAACAGGTGATTACTATTTGTTCAGCAAAGTTGCAAATATAAGAGTTTCTTATAGGTTATTGTACGTATTAGTTGGAAAAAATATGCAAAAGTATGTGCAGAAGAAACAAAACTCTCTGATTTTTGTCAAGCTGCCAACATGGACATTAGTCTTGTAAAGTCTAGGCACCCTGTAGGGTTTTTATATGTCATCCTAAGTACCTAGTTAGTATTATAAAAATTGACTGCTAATAAGTGCAATTAGGTCAAGAGAGAGATCATGCATGTGAAGTGTCTAAGGGCAAGATCTTGACAATAGCAGACAGTTATGCAGCAGAAGTACCAAAGAAGATATAAGAATGCATAATTAAGGGATGACAGAGGTCAGCAATCAACACTTGGATATTTGCACTTTCTTCCTCGGGACAGAACAGTAGAACCAGAAGAGGATTTGCTCAAATCTGACACAGAGGACAAAGATACTGTTAATTTCTATGATGCTTTTTACATTTTTTTAATGTGCATGTTATGCATTTTATTCAAACTTTTGTCATTTATTAGTGAACTGAAAAGATGTAAATATATTTTTATGACTGAGGTGTACAAGGTACAAATCAGGTTTTTATGTACATGTTAATTACAAAGATAAAATAAGAGTTAACGTGTTAAACTCCTTAAGTACTATTTGTAGGTACTTGTATTTTGGAAAGATATACAGCAGAATAGTTCAGTATAAATAAAAATGCTTATTAAATGTCAGTAGTTCTAATAAGTGATTGATATCTAATTAATGTGTCATATGTGATAATTTTTAAATGTTAATTAATGCCTAAAGACTTAATAAGTGCTGCTTGACCTATTAATTATATTAGACAAAAACATACAGTAATTGTTTCCTAAATGAAATGCTTAAATGAAGTGTTTAAAGCGTTGCCATATGATGCTGACATTGTGGCAAGTTGATTTTACATAAGACCGTGATTTAAGGATAACCTTTGAACTTCTACTTCACATACTTATGTAGAACAGCATTACACTGTTTCCAGTTTCATTGAAAGATTTACTGGCCTCTTCACTCTTTTGGAAGTGAGAAATTAATACTGTGGGCTAGACCTTGCTGTAATTTAGGCAGGTGATGTGAAAGTGTTTCCTCATGTGCCTATCAGTGAAGATTGGTCATCAGCATTGCTAGGCATGCTATCTCAGCCGTGGTTATTTCCTGAGCAGGCTGGTAATGATGATATGTTCTGGGGTCCAGCCTCACCTCAGCAAGAGCCTGGCTTTAAGAGACATGCGGCCATTAAGCAAAGAGATGGAGACAAAGTACGGGCCAGTGATTAGTCACTATAAAGTATGGAGGGCTGCTTCACAGATCTCCAGTGTGGCTGGGGCAAAGCCATTGTACACTTTTAAAGATGCTATGCCGTAATCTTGCTTTGCTCAGTCTGTAACATAAGCATAATGTTTTGTTCCCATATCAGTGTTTTGAAATTAAGATTAATAAACCTCTAATGTGTTCATGTACTCTGATAGCTAGGAGAAAACATGTCAGAGTTTCTTTATAATTACAGTGGAATAAAGTGATTACTGTTTGCAGAGTATTCATGGGAAGTTTATGGGTTTTCTCAGTACTATCATTACAATATTTTAACATATGCATTTATTCTATTCACTTGATTAATAAATAATATTAACTGTATCTAAATAGATATATTTAATATACTTCATAAATAACTTATGAATATTTTTCTTTTTGTATCTAAAGTTTAATTAAAAAATTTTCTGATTTTAACTTTGTCTTAAAAGAATTTTATCTGGATTCTCTTAATATATCTCAAAAGAGAATAATTTTATAAGAACAATTCCTGCCTTTTGGAGCACTATTCTTTGTTTTGTCCATTGATACAGTAAATTAAAAAAAAAATTCTAGTTAGTTTCTGGAAAATATTTGCATACTTAGCTGTCATGTCAGATGTTTGAGATAAATTCCACGATAGCAACTCTGCTTCTTTTACAGATCCTCTCCTAGCACATATATTCTCTAACTCTCATTCCCTTGAATGTTTTCATGGAGCCATTTCAAATCTCTCTTTACAAAGCTTCTATGTTCCTGCTCAAAGAGCATTTGGTAGGAAAATTTTCAGAGGAGTTACCAGGAATAGTTTATCTTCCTCAAAGTTTATGCCCAAAGATAAGCAGTTTCCTGTATGGATTCAATCCTCCTTTATTTTTGGGTGTATTGATAAGAACAGTGTTGTGGCTCAGGCCAGCAGCCAGCAACTAAACACCAGACAGCCACTCACTCACACCCCTTGTTCCCCCGGTGGGATGGAGAGGAGAATGGACAAAACGGAAAACTCACAGGTTGACACAAAGACAGTTTAATAAGACAGCTAAGGAAGTAATAATAATAATAATAATAATACCACTACTAATAATAAATATTCAAAACAAGTGATACACAATACAATTGTTCTCACTGCCTAACGACTGATTGCACAGCCAGTCCCCAAGCAACGATCGTGGAACTCGTGAAACTAGCAGAACTTTTGGATTTCACCAAACTTGCCAAACTCACCGAGAGTTCCTGCCCTTCCAGCAAACCCCCATTGTATACCGAGCATGACACCTATGGTATGGAATATATCCATTGGCCCCCTTGGGTTAGCTGCCTGGCTATGATGTCTCGCAGCTCCTGTACACCTGCTCATTAGCTGAACATGGGAAACTGAAAAAAATCTCCTTGATTTTTTAGCAATAACTAAAACAAACAGTGTATTATCAACATTCTTCTCACACTAAATCCAAAACACAGCAGCTACTGGGATGAAAGTTAACTTTATCCCTGCCGAAACCAGGACAAAAGGCAGACCCTCTGGAGCCAGTATTATGGTATTACAACTTGCATATTCAGTTACCATATCCCTATTTCTTATGCTGTAACCCTCAATGTACACCAGTGGTCAGTATCAGAGACAGTAAATAGGGCTGGAACTGTGGTCTCATCTAGAACAGCAGTTTCCCACCTTTAGCAGCATAACATGACATACATCTTGGTGGGGATGGGAAAGGGGCAGTTAGTTATAAAATAATTTTCTGAGTGTAAGAAAGATCTTTATTTATCTTATTATGAAGCTGCAAGATAGATTTTTAGGATACTAACCCTCTGAAAGTGTTCTACTTCCTAGAGTGCCATTGTACATTTTCTTTCATATAATTTTCCATGTAGCTGCCTACAATTTCTTTACAGCTACCTTTGGTATACTATTGTTCAGCATTCAGGACATTTGATTGAAAAACATGATAAGAAAGAAAGAAAGAAAGAAAGAAAGAAAGAAAGAAAGAAAGAAAGAAAGAAAGAAAGAAAGAAAGAAAGAAAGAAAGAAAGAAAGAAAGAAAGAAAGAAAGAAAGAAAGAAAGAAAGAAAGAAAGAAAGAAAGAAAGAAAGAAAGAAAGAAAGAAAGAAAGAAAGAAAGAAAGAAAGAAGAAAGAAAGAAAGAGAAAGAAAGAAAGAAAAGAAAGAAAGGAAAGAAAGGAAAGAAAGGAAAGGAAAGAAGAAGAAAGAAAGAAAGAAAGAAAGAAAGAAAGAAAGAAAGAAAGAAAGAAAGAAAGAAAGAAAGAAAGAAAGAAAGAAAGAAAGAAAGAAAGAAAGAAAGAAAGAAAGAAAGAAAGAAAGAAAGAAAGAAAGAAAGAAAGAAAGAAAGAAAGAAAGAAAGAAAGAAAGAAAGAAAGAAAGAAAGAAAGAAAGAAAAAGAGGAGGAGGGAGGGAAGGAAGGAAGGAAGGAAGGAAGGAAGGAAGGAAGGAAGGAAGGAAGGAAGGAAGGAAGGAAGGAAGGAAAAGAGGAGGAGGGAGGGAAGGAAGGAAGGAAGGAAGGAAGGAAGGAAGGAAGGAAGGAAGGAAGGAAGGAAGGAAGGAAGGAAGGAAGGAAGGAAGGAAGGGTAAAGGAAAACTCTAGTCTTTTCAGCCGAAATGTATTGCAACTGAAGTCCCATCACACGTAAAACCTGTGTAACGGACTAGAGTCAGACTCAAGTCTGAAGTTACCTATGTTGACAACTAACAGGTCTGAACAATTTTGCATTCTTTAAGCCATGAGATAATTAGCTTTTTAGAGGCAACAGTGAAATTAATTCCTGGCAGAGGTGTGCATGATGATCAGAACTTCTGCAATTATAGCAAACAGTAGGTTTCTCAATTTGTATCCTGAGAGTTACGACCTCGTATAACTCCAAGAGAAATGTGGAGGTGTCAGCGGCCTGCTTGGCAAAGTGCTGCCGTCAGGAAACTAAACTAGGACCATCAGCAGCTACAACAGTTATTAATGGAATAAAACACCCCTCTGGATCACTAAGGGAAAAAAATAACCCACCACATCTATACATTTAAATTAAGAATGATTTTGATTTTGAGGTTCCTGATGTACCTGTGGTTTGCATGAGTTTAAATGAGAAGTAACTCCATTTAAATCCTTGGGCTTATTTGGGATAAATTTGATGTAAATTAAGACACCAAACAAGTGTTCTTTATGAGGATGTGGATTTTAAGAGGGTTTTCTTAGGCTCTCTGCTTAGTGACTGAACAGATAGATTCCTCCAGCAGGTGGAAAAGAATGGAAAAACTAATATGGCCTGTGAGAGGAGAAGAGACATCAGGAAGAGCGTTTCTCCCACAGCTAAATGGAAAACAACTGATTAAAGAACAAATCAAGCTTGTGTTTCTGCACTATATAGTTCAGTACAGTCTGGAACTGCCACAAATGTTGGATGCAGACAAGAAATGTGACCTCTCTGCAAAGAATACTTTCCCCCAGAGGTCTTTGCACTACTATATGTAGATGTTTGGGTTAACTTGTGTACCTTCACACTGTTTTCCAGCAGGCGGCACTCACACCGGCTGGGGTATAAGTTGGATTCATAGGAGCCTGCATAGGCACAGAGGGGCCAGGGTAACACAGGATGGTTGTGTATTTGAAAGAAGGGAAAGAAATATTGTAGGATGTTCAGATATTAAAATCTTCAGAGAGATTCTGAAATGCAAATGGAAGTAGTAGTAGCACAGTAAGCAAAGGAAAAATGCTGTTGTCAGAAAGGGTGATGGTTTCCTTTTCCCTTCTTTGTTGTTATCGGGCATACTGACAGGGATCCTCTCCTCCCTTGAAAACCCAAAAGCAAGTTTAACAGCTGTACCTCTGATTCAAGTTTGAGCCAATAATACCTCTGGTCGAAGTTTGTGACCGTAATTGTATTTTAAGAGGTGAGCTAGTTTAATTTAAACTTTAACGTGCATCTTAAAATAACACGCTTTTTGGCTCATGACTGCCATAAATAATAATTATAGGTCTGTTGTCATTGTTCTTAGTGGGATACTAAGGCTGGAATAGACTTTCAGAGTGAACATGTTAAGATCACTGTTCAGTGATTTTGCTGATGATTGTTTTGTTGTTCATCATTTTTCAAGTGTGCTACATAATAAAGCTGGTCTGCAAGCTTTATGTTCATAATGGATACATGTGCAGTTATGTGAAAATAGGTCAAACTGTGCTCATTTTGTGGCCTACAAGTAGTGGTAGGGCAAAGACAGCCATTCTGATAGTTCCCACTTCAACTGTGCAGCCTGTTTAACAGTTGCTGTAGGTGCACCAGCTTAAAGAGGGTTAGTTGGTAAGCTCGGCAGATTTGGGATAATTTGAGCTATTAGCATGAGGCAGATGAGGCTGTAATATCGACTGTCAGGAGGCAAGAGGAAAATATCATCCTTAGGAAGAGGTAAAGAACAATATCTTCAGGTTTCCTTTGGCAGTCAGGGCCTGCTCATGTCCTTTTAGGGGAAAATAAAACAGCTTGAGGGTTATAGCAGAGATGCAAATATTATTTTCCAAATGGTAGAACTAAAGAAATTTGAAGCAAAACTCATTAGAAACCACTGGAATAACTGTATGTATTAAGATGGTCTACAGCTTTTCTGTTTGATAAGGTAAGCAAAAAATGAACAACAGGGCAAAACCCTCTATCAGCAAAGTGGGAAGCAAAATGCAGTCATCATAAAATAGACACTCAGGTTGCTTTGATTGTAGTGGTTGGTCTAGCACATGAAACTGATAACTGCGTAATTAACAGTGACGAGCTTAAGCAAATAAGTTTTGGTTTGGTTTTTTTTACATTTTGAATTCAGATGCTTGTTGTCTGTTTTTTTGATTGAATTTAAACCTTGAGTTTGAAACCTGCTGCTCCCTACAAATACCAGTGATGTGGTATAGAAATATCTCTGTGTGCTTACTTCTCACTAAACTGCTTGGAATAATGTATGTAGTATGATGAGCACAGACAAAAACATATAAAGCTGTGACTAACTTTGTACAAAAGGTGGCCAAAATATATCTGAATATATCATATTTTATAGCATATGAGAATATGCTATATAAGGTAAATGACAAATAATAACTTCAAATGAGATCCAAGCAAATCCAAGCGAGACACCTTAGAATTTTAAACCTCTTTCACCAATTTACAGAGCCTAATAGAAGTAAAACAACATAAGGAGTCAAGGAAAGGAGCTTGCTCCTTGGAGTTCTAGATGAGTTTAAAATACACAACTTTAAACGAAATATAGAAATATTTTACAGTTCTATTTTGCAAACCTAAAGGATTCAGTTAAATTTTGGTAGCCAAATTTGCCAAAGAGATTAGGAAGCATTAGCTCCTGTTCTGGGATCATAAAAATATAACTGGATTTTTGAAATACCCTTTTACTAAGAGTTATCTTTTTACAAGTTACAATACTCGTAACTGAGTACTATTTAATAAAACCCTTGTACTATAAAGGGAAAAGTAGAGGCACCTTAAGTAACAGTAGTTTTACTTAAACAGCAATGTTTCAACATCAGAGTTAACTTGTATAAAAGCATTGATATTATGGGAATGAGACAGAAGGAAGGAATTATGAGATTGGGACATCCACAGACATTGTAATTAAAATGTATGTCAAAATTAAAAGCTTCATGTAATAGTGGTTTTCTTTGCAGCTATATCCTCTCCTGAAATATGCTGTTGAACATGACACGTGACTGATTACAACCTATGTGGAAACTGTGCAGGTCATTGCCTCACATATATAGAAACCTACCAGCATCTAATACAATTTCAGAATCAGAAAACCTGCTTCTCTGCACCTGTTTCAACTTCACATTCCTGGCCCACCTGCAGTTCACCAGATGTTCTGGTATTTCATTGCTTGCATGCCTTTATGTGTACTTTATTTTGTTTACCAAAAAAAATGCTTTGAATAAAGTTATTTGGGACATTTATTTATTTCCCTGCTGAGTGACAAACCAGACTAGAGATTCGCAACAGATTTTCATCATATTCCTCTCTACAAGTGATAATAAAGAAAAACTTCATGTTAATAAGGGAATAAATGAGTCAATGTTGTGTGCAACATAATATAAAATTTTACCAGTGTCCTGTGGTTTCCAAAAATTCATGTTTAATTGCCTTTACTTAAAGTAAGAAATCAATAAAGAAGCAAATAAAATTGATATAGAAGCTTATAATTTGAAACTGTGAAAAAAATTATATTCCTGAAAATTTCCTGAAAGAGTAGAAAATGCTCAACAATATCCTGCATGAAAATTGAACAGAAAAAAAAAGGAAAAAAGACTTTGGTGTGCCTTAGGGTGCTAGAAAATATATGACGAACTCGTTATACCAATATGCCTGTGATTTTCTAAGGAGCTTAGGGTTGCTCTTTTAAAAAACCTTCTGGCTAGTAATTTTAATTTAGATTGCTACCTTAAAGGGAATATTATAAATAATTACAGATCACAGTTAGATCCCAGATAAGCGCTGTACTACTAGGCACAAATATATTCAATAAAACAGTACTAAGAAGTTTTTAAGGCAGTGAGTTCCACATATTCAGTTACTTGCATTGTAAGCATGTTGGATCACTGTGCCCTGCCAAAATAGACTGAAACTATATTACTTGTGTTCCACTCTCGCTAGCTGCTATCCTTCCACAAAACAGTACAGAAAAGTCTTGCCTGTGTTAATATATCCTTTCCTTCTAAATGTTCCTTGGTTTGTGTCCACTGTGTGCTGATAAAGAAATTATCAAGGCATCTGTTCATATTTTTGAGATTTACGTCTATTCAGTAATTACAAAATGTCCTTACTGCACACACAACTGTACCAGATAGATGAGGACTTTCTAAACTAGTTATGTCAATGCATTAGTGCGTACTGTGGGCTACTGTTAGCACTGTCATACTAATCAGGGTCACGTCTATTCGTAAGTCCTGACAGACAAAGTCTAGCAAAAATGTGTAATATGTATGTAGGTCTACTCAAGACTTGTATCATTAAAAATATCAGAAATATTCCTACAGCAGCTCTGGTGCCTGAGTTTGTTTGCAAATTGACCTGAAGGATCCATGTCATGGAAAAAAAATCCTGCATCCTGTATTCATTATGTATATTTGCTGCCACGTCCAGCCCCAGGCAAAAGGCAGACAATGCTTTTTGCAGATCCTTTGGAAAGCTTTGCCCACCTATGCAAGAAGTCTGTTTTTTTTTATTCTTACTGTCAGTTGTTGTTGTTACTAAGAACTAATAGATTTATTTGCTGGATACCGCATATTTCATATCAGACAAAGATACCTGAAGAGTCTATTGCCGATTTGTTTTGTCACTGTTTCTGTATCATCATGCTGTTTCTGCCAGCATGCTGACAAGGAAAATAATTTCAGATTTATTGCAAAACAAAAATCACTGAAACAATCACACTAGTCAGTATGTGGTGGAAGTGTGAAAGAAAAACAAGGCACTGTCACTGTCGACAATAATAGCAGAATATCTACAGGCGCCTTTCACCAGAAACAAAAGTAAGTCCTTTTATTTTCGTTTTTTTTTCTTTTCCTTTTTTCTTATTCATTGTAAACTGTCTCAATAGTCCAGACATTCAGGTTAGAAAGTTCAAAGTTTATTGAGAAAGCTCTGCTGTGACAGGTGCTTTTGCAGTCACACACTTTCATGGCTGCTGCCATTTCTAAACTTCAGGGATCAAGGAACATAGACCCAGACACTAGGTTTTCAGGTGCTTCCCTAAGGCATTTGTGGAGCCATGGCCTCCAGGCTTTCTCCTGCCTGGATGCTAGAGCCCAGCCAGGTGTGCCTGCAGACATGGGTTTCTCCATCCTAGGCTGACAGATATGGCTGCTGCTTTCCCGTTTGCAGGTTCGGCAGGTAGCAAGTCCGAGCGTGCACCATTGAGAGGTGTGTGTGTGCACACATATACTGCCGAGGTTACTTGCATAGACTGCCGCATAGACTGCCACACACAGGATATTACCTTCAGCAGTATCCACATATAGCAACCTCAGGACTCACACATTAAACAAATGTAAAACTCACATAAAAGTATACACAGACATGTCCCCACCTCCTTTTGGGTTGGCAGAGGCAGAAGGTCGCTGGTGCAGCACACACACCACACTCTTCTGGTTCACTAGCACACGCACATTCAAGGATCCTCCAAGAAATGGCACGGTCCCTTTGCCCGCCTGACACCCCTGCCCAGATCACAGCCCCCCTTACCTGTCCCACAGGTCCCAGACTCGACAGCGTCCAACTGTGTGCTCACTGTAGACACACAGCACTCACACATTTGGCCCACAGGAACCCCGCACTTGCAGGTCCCCCTGAATACCAGCACGGATCTTCCACCCGCCTGATACTCCTGCCCTGATGTAAGATACCTGCACTCCCTTATAAAGGTTTTTAACCTTTCCAGATGCATGTTTTCCTCCTTGTCACTAGTTAGTCCAGCTTGAAATTTCCTAGTGAATTACACATACATATCGATGAGTATCAACTTAAATTTGTTAGGGGAAAATATAAACACCCTGAGACCCCTACAGAGCTACTGACCTTTATAATTCTTGCATGCAGAGACTTATGATGTGGTCTATCCAGTCACTGGAATACAAACCTGTAAGCCCTGTCACCCATGGCTCCCTTCTCTGTATTCTAGCACCTAGACCTTGAAGCACTCATGCGTGGAAAAAAGAGTGAAATTACACAGAAAATGGTGATGAAATTACTTTAGCAGAAGAAAGAGTAGAATGCATCGATCAGGCACAGGGCTCAGGCAGACAAGAGTACTGGCCAACACCTGCTTAAATACTATGAAACCTTTTACCCTCCCTCCTGTTCCCCTGCCCTTTTCCTTCCCTGATGCTTCCGTTTTCCTCACCTATTACCCTTCCCCTACATATTCCTCAATGGTTTTTGCATAGTGCACCAGATGCCCCTGAAATATATATGATGATCATTTTCCTCTTGTTTCCTTCTTCTTACCAGCTACAAAGCTCGAGTTGTCCCTCTTCTAAGTTGTACCCACACATTCTTAATGGTCCATCATTTAGTGCTTGAGGAGTTTTGGTATCCTTGATAGTCTCCCTTATTTGTTTGCTTATCAGGTTTGTGTCTCTGTATGTTTTATTTATCACTTTCATTGTTATTATTACATTTGACTTCTAAAGATTCTTCATCTGATGACGTTAATGAAAAAGATGCTCTTATATTCCACTTGACCCCACAGTCATGAGCTTTTCTGTTTAGCTTAGCCTTCAAGATAGTGAGTATATGTGTGTGAGAAGAAAAGATAAGAAGACATGCAGAGAGGGGGAAAAAGCAAACCTACGGAAAAAACACCTGTCCTGGGTTCAGCCAGGACAGGGTTAATTTTCACCAGAATCCAGGAAGGGGCACAGCTGGGTGGGCTGACCCAACCCCAACCTGGCCAAACAGAGCCCGGTATTCCATACCATGTGCCGTCATGGTGGGTTCCGGTGGGGGGGGAGCGGGGCGGCGGGAACTCACTCGCGGCTCGGGAGGGCTCAGCAGCGGTGCGGTCCGAGAGAGCGGTTCTGTTCTGCGGGTTTG
The DNA here is from genome assembly GCF_030867145.1 of Opisthocomus hoazin. Lineage (NCBI taxonomy): Eukaryota > Metazoa > Chordata > Aves > Opisthocomiformes > Opisthocomidae > Opisthocomus > Opisthocomus hoazin. The sequence goes on along the minus strand of NC_134414.1, from coordinate 40,780,432 downwards.
TTCTGTGTAATCCCCTTTTCTAAATCGTTGTTGTTCCTGTTGCCTTTTGTTTGCTGTTATATTACACTGCCCTTATCCCGACCCACCAGTTTCTGACTGTTTTTCTTTCCATTCTCCTCCGCACCCCGGCGGGGAGAGGGGCGGCCGCGTGACGCTTTTGTTACCGGCTGCAGCCGAAACCAGAACATTAATTTGGTGCCCAAGCGTGGGGTGCGGGTAACGGCAGGGCTGAGCAGCGGGTGTTAAAACACCTTTCTTAGATTTTGTTTTAATTTGTTGTACGTATTTACTGTGTTAGTTAAAAGGTAGCCAGTAAAAAACGTTGCTGACTTTGATCAGATGGCTCTGGTATTTGAATCCTTATTTGCAGTATGTATTCAATGCCGTACTGTTCATCATCGCTGGGAAAAAGATCAGGATGATAATTTTGCTGTACTGTACGATATCGACTTATGACATGATAACATCACTGTGCATGAAATTAGGCTTGTATTTGCATGCGGAACTGCGGTCATTTCTGCATCTCGGATCCTATGTCTTAGAATTTGTTAATAATCAAACCCAATCTGTGGGGAAAACCGAAGGGGATACCTTCCCCCACTCTTTCACCCCCCCTCTTTTCCTCAGGCTAGTCCTAACGGCTTTTGAGAATTTCGAGTATCCGTGGGATGCTCAGGCCAGCACTCTCCTGTTGTTATGCCTCCTGAATGGGTTTTGGGTCTTGTTTAGGATTAAGCAAGTAGTTAAGAACATCATGCAGAGACCTGCCCCGGGGCTGGATAGCTGTGAGTGGCTGGGTGTGTGGGACAGCATGGGCAGATGTCTACGGCAGTGGGCACCTCCGGTGTGTTTTAAACTCACCCCTGAGCAAATACAGAATCCGGACAATCTAGTAAAATATCTGCAAAAAGTGTGCTGCCACCCTGGGAACTGCAGAGAGACACAAATCACCTCAATGTGCTGGGGTCTGGCCCACGCCTACCGACCCCTGTTCAACATTGTTCAGTGCCTTAAAGGGGAAAGGGGGGGAAATGAAGCGGCAGGCACTGCGGCTGACACTGCCCCCCCAGCTGGCCCTGCAGCCCCTCCAGCCCAACAGGCAGTCACAGCCCCCCCCGACCGGCACCACGACTGCCACAGCTGCAGGGTCTGCCTCAGTTTCCCCGGCTGGCACAGCAGCTGCTCCAGCCCCAGCTCCAGCTGCAGGCATCACGGCTGAGCCCAGTGACCAACCTGTGCCCTTAGCAGTCGCCCCTGTAATACTAAAGAAAGACGCAAAGGAAGCAGATCGCTCCGGGAGGGATGACGATGAGCCAGGGTCATCACGGGAGATAGAGACAGAGATCATCACCCGGTCCCTGTCCCTGGGCGAGCTGTGAGACATGCGGAAAGATTTCAGCCGCCACCCAGGCTAGCACATTGCCACCTGGCTGCTGAGGTGCTGGGATAACGGCGCCAGTAGCTTGGAATTAGAGGGCAAGAAAGTCAAGCAGCTGGGATCCCTGGCCAGGGATGGGGGCATTGACAAGGCCATTGGGAAGAAGGAACAAGTTCTCAGCCTCTGGAGGAGACTTCTGTCAGGTGTGAGGGAGAGGTACCCCTTCAGTGACAATTTTGTATGCTATCCTGGCAAGTGGACCAATATGGAAAGGGGTATTCAGTACCTGAGGGAATTAGCTGTGCGGGAGCTGGTTTACTATGAACCAGATGATGACCAGTTACACACAGACCCAGATGAAGTCCAGTGCACACCATCTATGTGGAGGAAGTTTATGCAGAGCGCACCATCCTCATATGCCAACTCACTGGCAATAATAGACTGGAAAGGTAAGGAGGCACCAACAGTGGATGAGGTGGCTGTCAGACTCCGGCAATATGAGGAAAGTCTCTCTTCCTCCCTTGTCTCAGCTGTGGAGAAACTGGTCAAGCGACTAGAAAGGAATATGTCCTACTCCCCACCTGTACGGGCCAGTATCTCAGCTATTAGGAGCAAGCGTTTCTCTGCTCAGGAGAGAGAACACAGAGGCTACACACCACGGGGCACCCTGTAGTTTTACCTGCGTGACCACGGAGAGGACATGAGGAAGTGGGATGGAAAACCCACCTCAAGTCTAGAGGCACGAGTGCGTGAGTTGCGAGGTAAAACAATCATGAAAGGGGATTCTGTTAGGAAAAATGCCTCTCCAGTTTCCAGCAGCCAGCTCTCCAGACCAGGTAGACAGTTTGATCTTGATTCCGATCCTCTGGAAGGGACCTCCAAGTCATTCTTACAGCAGGTGAGCAGCAATTTCTCTGACGAGGATTAGAGGGGCCCTGCCTCCAGCCAGGTGGAGGAAAGGGACAACCATGTTTATTGGATGGTGTGGATTCGGTGGCCTGGCACATCAGATCCACAAGAGTATAAAGCTCTAGTGGACACTGGTGCACAGTGTACTTTAATGCCATCAGATTTCCAAGGGTCAGAGTCCATTTGCATTTAGGGAGTGACAGGGGAGTCCCAAGAGCTGAGTGTATTGGAGGCTGAAGTGAGCCTCACTGGGCAGGAGTGGCAGAAGCACCCCATTGTAACTGGTCCCAAGGCTCCAGGCTTCCTTGGTATAGACTGTCTTAGGAGAGGGTATTTCACAGACCCAAAGGGTTATGGGTGGGCTTTTGGCATAGCTGCTGTGGAGGCGGAAGAAATTAAACAGCTGTCCATTTTGCCTGGTCTCTTGGAGGATCCTTCCGTTGTGGGGTTGCTGAGGGTTGAAGAACAACAGGTTCCAATCGCGACAACAATGGTGCACCGGCGACAATATCGTACCAATCGAGACTCCCTTATCCCCATTCATCAGCTGATTCGCCAGCTGGAGAGTCAAGGAGTGATCAGCAAAACTCGCTCACCCTTTAATAGTCCCATATGGCCAGTGAGAAAATCTACTGGAGAGTGGAGACTGACAATAGACTACCGTGGCCTGAATGAAGTCACTCCACTGCTGAGTGCTGCTGTGCCAGACATGCTAGAACTTCAATATCAGCTGGAGTCAAAGGTAGCCAAGTGGTATGCGACAACTGACATCACTAATGCATTCTTCTCCATCCCTTTGGCAGCAGAGTGCAGGCCACACTTTGCTTTCACCTGGAGGGTCATCCAGTACACCCGGAATCGACTGCCCCAGGGGTGGAAACACAGTCCCACCATCTGCCATGGACTAATCCAGATGGCACTGAAGAAGGGTGAAGCTCCAGAACACCTGCAGTACATCGATGACATCATTGTATGGGGTGACACCGCAGAGAAAGTTTTTGAGAAAGGGAAGAAGATAGTTCAGATCCTTCTGAAAGCCAGTTTCGCCATTAAGCGAAGTAAAGTCAAGGGACCTGCGCAAGAGATCCAGTGTTTGGGAATAAAATGGCAGGATGGACACCGTCAAATCCCAAAGGATGTCATCAACAAAAGAGCAGCTATGTCTCCACCAACCAGCAAAAAGGAAGCACAGGCCTTCCTGGGTGTTGTGGGTTTTTGGAGGATGCACATCCCAAATTACAGCCAGATTGTAAGTCCTCTGTACCACATGACCCGGAAGAAGAATGATTTTGAATGGGGCCCTGACAAACAACAGGCCTTTGAACAAATTAAACGGGAGATAGTTCATACCATAGCCCTTGGTCCAGTCTGGTCAGGGCAAGATGTTAAAAACGTGCTCTACACCGCAGCCGGGGAGAATTGCCCAATCTGGAGTCTCTGGCAGAAAGCACCAGGGAAGACTCGAGGTCGACCCCTGGGGTTCTGGAGCCGGGGATACAAAGGATCCGAGGCCCGCTATACTCCCACTGAAAAAGAGATTCTGGCAGCATATGAAGGCGTTCGAGCTGCTTCAGAAGTGGTCTGCACTGAAGCACAGCTCCTCTTAGCACCACGATTGCCGGTCCTGGGCTGGATGTTCAAAGAGAGGGTCCCCTCTACGCATCATGCCACCGATGCTACGTGGAGTAAGTGGGTCGCACTGATCACCCAGTGCACCCGAATGGGAAACCCCAGTCGCCCAGGAATTCTGGAGGTAATCATGGACTGGCCAGAAGGCAAAGATTTCGGAGCATCACCAGAGGAGGAGCTGACACATGCTGAAGAGGCCCCACTGTATAACCAGCTGCCAGAAGATGAGATACAGTATGCCCTGTTCACGGATGGGTCCTGTCACATTGTGGGGAAGCAGCGGAGGTGGAAGGCTGCTGTATGGAGCCCTACACGACAAGTCGCGGAAACAGCCGAGGGAGAAGGTGAGTCCAGCCAGTTTGCAGAGGTGAAAGCCATCCAGCTGGCTTTAGACATTGCCAGTCGAGAGAAGTGGCCAGTGCTCTACATTTACACCGACTCTTGGATGGTGGCCAATGCCTTGTGGGGGTGGCTGCAGCAATGGAAGAAGAACAACTGGCAGCGCAGAGGCAAACCCATCTGGGGTGCCCCATTGTGGCAAGATATTGCTGCCCGGCTAGAGCAGTTGGTTGTAAAAGTCCGTCACGTGGTTGCCCACGTGCCTAAGAGTCGGGCCACTGAAGAACATCAAAACAACCACCAGGTGGATCAGGCTGCTAAGATTGAAGTGGCCTAGATGGATCTGGACTGGCAACCTAAGGGTGAACTGTTTATAGCTCGGTGGGCCCATGACACCTCGGGCCACCAAGGAAGAGACGCGACATACAGATGGGCTTGTGACCGAGGGGTGGTCTTGACCGTGGACACCATCGCACAGGTTTCCCATGAATGTGAAACATTTGCTGAAATCAAGCAAGCCAAGCAGGTAAAGCCTCAGTGGTATGGAGGACGATGGCTAAAATACAAATATGGGGAGGCTTGGCAGATTGACTACATCGCACTGCCACAAACCCTCCAAGGCAAGCGCTATGTGCTCACAATGGTGGAGGCCACCACCGGATGGCTGGAAACCTACCCTGTGCCCCATGCCACTGCCCGGAATACCATCCTGGGCCTGGAAAAGCAAGTCCTGTGGCGACATGGCACTCCCGAAAGAATTGAGTCGGACAACGGGACTCACTTTCGCAACAGCATCATAGACACCTGGGCCAAAGAACATGGTATTGAGTGGGTGTATCACATCCCCTACCATTCACCAGCCTCTGGAAAGATTGAGCGGTACAATGGGCTGCGAAAAACCACTTTGAGGGCAATGGGGGGTGGGACTTTCGAAAACTGGGATACTCATTTAGCAAAGGCCACCTTGTTGGTTTAATGCCAGAGGATCCACCAACCGGGCTGGTCCTGCCCAGTCAAAACCTCAGCTCCCCGTAGAAGGGGATAAAGTCCCTGTAGTGCATATGCGGAACATGTTAGGGAAGACAGTTTGGGTTAGTCCTGCTTCGGTCAAAGGCAAGCCCGTCCAGGGGATTGCTTTTGCTCAAGGACCTGGGTGTACCTGGTGGGTAATGCGGAAGGATGGGGAAGTCCGATGTGTACCTCATGGGGATTTGATTTTGGGTGAGAATAGTCCATAAATAAATAAATCGTATAAAGTTAATAGTTAAATAACCCTGTCACTGTCTGTTATCACTGTTATAATTGTTGTATGTTATACCAATAGTAGCATATTAAGAATCGTCCAGATTAAAGTAGGATGGACTTTTTGATGAAAACCTAGCAGAGCACAGCGATGATGGAACTGGACCTGGTTTTCAACAACTGGCACCCAGCAACTTCATCAAGTTCGACGTCTCCAACCTGCAGACTGCGGGCACGGGCCGCACCAGATATGTCATCCGTGAGCTCCAGATGTAGCAAGTGACCGCCCATCACCACGCATCACCTCTCCTGCCACGGAAGACCATTTGCGACAGATGGAGCCTGAAGTGATGGATTAAATGAACTCAACGGACACTTTAGACTGATGATGCACAGAGTAAGGGAATGATATCTGGAGACAGGAGAAGAGGTGGTGATCAACTGGACAATGGGGGACCTGGGCACGATGTAGATGGTATGGAATAAGGGGTGGATAATGTCCTGGGTTTGGCCAGGACAGGGTTAATTTTCACCAGAATCCAGGAAGGGGCACAGCTGGGTGGGCTGACCCAACCCCAACCTGGCCAAACAGAGCCCGGTATTCCATACCATGTGCCGTCATGGTGGGTTCCGGTGGGGGGGGAGCGGGGCGGCTGGAACTCTCTCGTGGCTCCAGAGGGCTCAGCAGCGGTGCGGTCCGAGAGAGCGGTTCTGTTCTGCGGGTTTGTTCTGTGTAATCCCCTTTTCTAAATCGTTGTTGTTCCTGTTGCCTTTTGTTTGCTGTTATATTACACTGCCCTTATCCCGACCCACCAGTTTCTGACTGTTTTTCTTTCCATTCTCCTCCGCACCCCGGCGGGGAGAGGGGCGGCCGCGTGACGCTTTTGTTACCGGCTGCAGCCGAAACCAGAACAACACCTGAAGGAGATTTTAAAGTAATAGGAATTATTGGAAAAATAAGTTGAAGGGAAGAAGATGAAAAATTGACAAGGAAAGAGGTTCTGTCTTTAGCAATCAAGAAGGTAACAGGGACTCAGAATAGGTCAAAGAGGGATACTGGAAAGACAAATGCTACTGGACAAGAAACTCAGACCTAGGGAAAAAAGAAAGGGAGTAATAGCAGAAGCTGAGAAGACAAAGACATTCCTAAAGAAGGGAATTAAAATAAAACATGAATAATATCTCTAGACTTTCCTTAACTGACAAATTAGTGAAAAAAACCCCAAACCATTCACTTGCACAGGGACACTTTCAAAAACTTCCTGATTTTTGCTAATGTTCTGTACACTCTAAGGCAGTCTAGGGGAGAACAAAGGGACATAAAAGATTCTCAGTATGACAGAGTCTTGTGCAAAGAAAATTATACTCTCTTGTTCACCAGTGTGGATGGGTCTAAATTGCATCTGAAATATTTAGTTAAGATTTTAGAAAAAGAAATGTATGAAAGTAAGGATGGTAAAGATTGGGAAAAATTAGCCATGGAAGTGGAGAATCATCAAGTCTGGAATTTTTCATAAATGAGTCAAAAACCTGTGAAGAACGGGTTAGATGTAGCTTATCTTACCAGGAGGCAAGTGGATGTCCAGCTGATGTACTCTTTCTCCATAATTTTAAAGTATAAAATAAAACACATTACTTACAAAGAAGTAAATGCATCATCCAGTCCTGGACAGAATTCATTGGGAGCTATTTATGCTTATGTATGTAATTACAAGCCAGTCAGTCTCACCTCTGTGCCTGGCAAGATCACGGAGCAGATCCTCCTGGAAACCTTGCTAAGGCACATGCAAAATAAGGAGGTGATGGATGACAGACAACATGGCTTCACTAAAGGCCAAATCATGCCAGAAAGATTTGGTGGCCTTCTGTGACAGGGTTACAGTGCTGATGGATAACAGGAGAGCAACTGGTGTCATCTACCTGAATCTGAGTAAAGCATTTGACACTGTCTCACACAACATCCTTGTCTCTCAATTGGAGAGACATGGATTTGATAGATGGACCACTCACTGGATAAGGAATTGGCTGGATGATTGCACTCAAAGTGTTGCAGTCAACTGCTTAATGTCCAGGTGGAGACCCATGATGAGTGGCATTCCTTAGGGGCCTGTATTGGGACTGGTGCTGTTTAACATCTTCATCGGTGACATGGGCGGTAGGATTGAGTGTACCCTCAGCAAGTTTGCCGATGACATAACGCTATGCGGTGCAGTCGACACACTGGAGGGAAGGGATTCCATGCAGAGGGACCCTGACAGGCTTGAGAGGTGGGCCCGTGTGAACCTTGTGAGGTTCAGCAAGGCCAAATGCAAGGTCTTGCACATGGGTCGGGGCAATCCCAAGCACAAATACAGGCTGGGTGTAGAAGGAACGGAGAGCAGCCCAGCCAAGAAAGACTTGGGGGAGCTGGTTGATGAGAAGCTCAACACGACCCAGCAGTGTGTGCTCGCAGCCCAGAAGGCCGACCATATCCTGGGCTGCATTAAAAGCCATGTGACCAGCAGGTCAAGGGAGGGGATTCTGCCGCTCTGCTCTGCTCTGGTGAGACCCCACCTGTGGTATTACATTCAGCTCTGGAGTCCTCAGCACAAGAAGGACATGGAGCTATTGGAGTGGGTGCAGAGGAGGGCTACAAAAAAGGTCAGAGGAACGGAACACCTCTCCTGTAAGGAGAGGCTGAGAGGGTTGAGGTTGTTTAGCCTGGGGCAGAGCAGGCTCTGGGGAGACCTTATGGCAGCCTTCCAGTACATGAAAGGTACCTATAGGAAAGCTGGAGAGGGACTTTTTACAAGGACTTGTGATAGGTCAAGGGGTAAGAGCTTTAAGCTAAAAGAGAGTAGATTTAGATGAGATATAAGAAAGAAATTCTTTACTATGAGGGTGGTGAGACACTGGCACAGGTCACCCAGAGAAGTTGTGTATGCCCTCTCTCTGGAAGTGTTCAAGGCCAGGATGGATGGGGCTTTGAGTAGCCTGGTCTAGTGGAAGGTGTTGCTACCCATGCAAGGGTGTTGTAACTAGACAGTCTTTAAGGTCCCTTACAACCCAAATCATTCTATGGTTCTATTTGTTTGGGTGCCAGTTGCTCTAATGCATAGGAAAAAAAAAGAAGAGATGTAGTTACTCTTGTGTCCCATCACTTAATACATCTAGCAGATTGGATTTCAGATTTAAAACAAAGGTTTAGGACACAAGTCTGTAAAGATTTGCCTTTATGCAAAACTTTCCCATCTTTGAAGTCACTGATGTTACTTTTGTATTCCTCTGAGAAGCAATGAGTGTTTTGCACAACTGGAGAATAAACCTGATGTTTTTACAAGAGTAGTCTTATGCTTTTCTTGAACATTTTCGAGCTACTTACTATCAGACCTGCAGCTACTACGGCACACAAATTGTATGGGGGCAGAAAAGGAAAAATAATTATGGCAGCAATTACTGCCTCCCGTAGTCAGGACTTTCTTTGCCTCTGCTTCAAAGCCTTTTTTTTTTTTCCTTTTCTATTGCTTCAGGTATCACAAAACTTTTATGCAATACTAATCACTGTTAAAGGAGGAAATAACTATAAGAAGTGAAGATCACCTCTTCCATTTTAATGGAAGCAAGTGTTCTCAACTCCTATAATCTTCAGGGCTAAAAACCAGCAAGTTGTGTTTTCTGGTGTGTTAGTGTTGTTGAGAAAACAGTGATAAGTACCTGCAAACTTTCCATAAATTAGTGATGTTACTTGTTTTTCTGAAGTTCCTTAACCTTCTTTGGAAACTTCCTTATGTTAGAACAAAATAAATAGATCCAAACCAGACCTGCAACTTACAAAGTTAAAGGAAAGTTAATGCTACCAAATATATGTTGAACTCTAATGACACTTCTAAATAAAGCTTCTTTATTGTTCTTTCATGTGTCAAAAAGTTAATGTAATAATTGGGAGGGGGGATAGGACAGAAATAAAAACAATGACATAACCTAAACCAAACAAAAACACTTCATTTTAAATTGGAAAAATATACTGCTGTGTTTCAAATACACTTTGAAATGAATGAACTGTGTTTTCTTTGTAAAATGTATTAATACCATATGATCAAAAGTGTTTTTTTATTTATATCTGCTAGGGATTGATATATACTGCATTTGTAAGAGGAATTTCTGAGAAAAGTGAATTTTAGAGCAACATATTAGTGATTAGTCTTGGAGAGTGTTTCAGTACATTTCTAAAATCAGTTACTTTATGCTATTCTCATTTTTGTGTTATTCTCATTTCCTAGCAGTTATCAACCATTTTGCAATTTACTACAACAGCCAAATTTGAGCCTGGGAGTGCTTCCTACTGCACTGTGAACTAAGTCTCAAATTTCAAAAATGCATAGAATAGTATAAGTTTGAAAGGATCTATAGACATCATTTAGTCAAAACATGTCCAGATATGAGAGGTTATTAAGGAACTTGTCCAAACTTTTGAATATCTCCGTGGATTAAATACCACTATCTCTCTGGGCAACCTATTAAAGTTCCCCCTCATAGTAAGACCATTCTTCTTTATATTGAGTCAGAATTTCTCAGGTTGCAACTTATGTCCATTGTTTCTTGACATATCCATCCCAAGATTAAGTACCAGAACCAGCACTTGGGTCACAAGAACTCTGTGCAACCCTACAGGCTTGGGGAATAGTGGCTGGAAAGCTGCTGGGTGGAAAAGGAGCTGGCGGTGTTGGCTGACAGCTGGCTGCATATGAGCCAAGAGCGTGCCCAGGTGGCCAAGAAGACCAGTGGCATCCTGGCTTGTATCAGAAATAATGTGACCAGCAGGACCACGGAAGGGAGCGCCACTCTGTACTCAGCACTGGTGAGACTGCACCTCCAATAGTGTGTTCAGTTTTGGGCCCTTCAGTAAAACAAAATCATTGAGGTGCTGGAACGTGTCCAAAGAAGAGCAACGAAGCTGGTAAAGGGTCTAGAGCACAAGTCTTACAAGGAGTGGCTGAGGGCACTGGGGTTGTTTAGTTTGGAGAAAAGGAGACTCAGGTGATACCCTATCAGTCTCTACAACAACCTGAAAGGAGGTGGCAATGAGGTGGATGTTGGTCTCCTTTCCCAAGTAACAACTGATATGACGAGAGGAAAAAGCCTCAGATTGAGCCAGGGAAGGTTTAGATTGAATATTAGGAAAAATTTCTTCACTGAAAGGGCTATCAAGGACCAGAAAAGACTGCCCATGGAAGTGGTGGAGTCACCATCCCTGGAGGTGTTTAAAAGATGTGTAGATGTGGTGCTTAAGAACAGGGTTTAGTGGTGGACTTGGCAGTGTTAGGTTTATGGTTGGACTCGATGATCTTAAGGGTCATTTCCAACACAGATGATTTTATGATCCTATTCTATGTACTGCTGAGAAGAATCTGGCTCCACATTTCCTACACCCTCCCACTATGTAGTTCTAGACAGCAGAAGAATTTCCCGTTTGCCTTCCAAAGGTTGAACAAACCTTGATTCTGTGTGACTGTGTGTGTGAAATCTAATTCTCTTTGACTCTTCTTTTACTTTATGTGTTACTTAACCATCTTGGTTGCTTTCTGCTGGATTCATTTAAGTGTGTTAGTGTCATTTGGTAATGTTAGCAGAGAATTATAACATTATGTTTCATATATGCATAGAAATCATCTTGATTCTTTTAAAAACATTGAAATAATTTCCAGCCTCACTTACTAAAGTGCAATACACACGAACCATAGTGGAGACTCTTATCTCTGCTGGTTTTCATCTAGAGAGACTATGTTTCATTTCTACATCTAGCTTTTGCACATAAAAAAAGCATTTAAAATCTTTCATTGTATAATTTTTAAAAACCCTGTGTTTTTTGTTGTTGCTGACATGAGCATCAGTAGCATCTCGGAAAAGATCTGCCTTCCCCTCCTCACTTCTGTTATATCATGAAAAGAGCACTACACTAGCCGCAGATTCGAGATGAGTTATAGTGTCAATGTATTCCCTTAAGCTTTCACTGCATTGAACTACTACATCCATGTACCATAGCGTTCACTTGGCCCTTGAAAGCAATTCAGATGAGTTAGTTTTTTGGATGGATGCAGCACTGCAGTAAGGTGAACATACCAGTTCCAAACAGTTGCAGGCTCTCTGCACTGTTCTCCGTACCTTGTGAAGACATAGCCGTAGGAAAAAAACTCTAATTATAAAAAAAAATTACAAGGATCCGAAGACAAACCGTAAGTTTCTTGCTTTCCTCATTGCTCATTAAAACTTAAAAAATATTATGTTAAAAGAATCACTGTTAAAGTATGTGTGGCAGACAAAAATGTTGTAGGCATTTGGGGTTTGGCTCCATTATATGTCGAGCACAATAATGAGACCTTGATCTGGATTAAATTCTGTGAGTCATCTTCACATGGAGACACCTAAATTTAATGAATACACATAGATGTTCAAATGCAAAAATGACATCTAAGCTCCTGTTATTGTTCATAACTACAGCTTGATTTATTTGGGTAAATACAGATGAGTAGTACAGGGTATCTAAGACATACCCTAGGACCAGCAGACAGGATTATTGAAGATCTGTGTTTTTCTGGAGCATAGTACGATGCTACCTGGGAAAGCCGAGGACATCTCAAATAGCCCTACAAGTTTAGACATAGGATTTAAGATTTTTTTTTTTTTTCTGATTATCTGAATCACTCTTTAGTTTCTGCTGGACAGATGTCCATTCAAGTTGTACAATTTAGCCTTTTATGTAATAGCATGATTACAGCTAATATCTTATTTTGCAGGAGAAGATGTGAGGAAAATGGCATCATCTAATCAGGACCAAGCTGTGAATAGCCCTGAAGAGGCATCAGGAGCAGAATACTGAAATACCTGAAAAAAAGTTGAAGAGAACTGAGAAACTTGAAACTTCTACTGAAAAGCCCAGACGGAAGAACATTAAGAGAAGTGGGTTTTTCATAGGATCATAGGATGATTCAAATTGGAAGGGACCTCAGGATGCCTCTATTCCAACTTGCTGTTCAATGCAGGGTTAGCTGTGAGATCAGATCCTGTGTCTTAAAAATATTCAGGGATGGAGATTGCACGACCTGTCTGAGCAACCTGCTCCGTAGCTGGACTGTTTTCAGTGTGAAAAGGTTTTTCTTTACATCCAGGCTGAACACTCTTTGTTTCAACTTACGCTCCTTGTCTCTCGTCCTCCCATAACACAGCAATGTAAAGAGCCTGGCTTTGTCTTCTCAATAAGCTACCCATGGATACTGAAGGCCGAGCTGTTAGGTCTGCTCCAAAGCTGTCTTCTCCAGGCTGAACAAGCCCTGTTCCTTTGGCCTCTGCTCACTGGGCGAGTACTCCAGCCCCTGAGCATTGTGCTGCTGCTCTGCTGAACGCGTTCCAGTCTATTAGTGCCTTTTTTATATTGGAGGGCCAAAACTGCAGTGTTCTAGATGTGGTCTGATGAATATTAGGTGCAGGGGGATGACCATTTCCCTCACTCTACTGGCTCTGCTCCTGTTAACACAGCTGAGAATCTTTGTCACCAGGACACACTACTGGCTCATGTTCTTTTCAGCAGAGTTCATTACAACAGAACTGCTCTATAGTAAGTGCCCTTGGTTCGTCCAAGACAGTGTTAATTTTCACCAGAAGCCAGGAGGGGACACAGCTGGGCCAGTGGACCCAAACTGGCCAAACAGAACAGGGTATTCGATACCATGTGATGTCATACTCCGTTCTGAGTGGGGGAGCTGGACGGGGGGAAGTTAATCACGGCTCAGGAGTGTGCTGGTCATCGGGCTGTGAGGGTTGCTCCCTGCATTTCTGCTGTTTGTTTTGTATGTTCTTCTATTCAGTATTCTTGTTGTTACTGTTGGCTTTGTTTGCTGTTCTGTTAAACTGCCCTTATCCCAAACCACGAGTTTTGCCTTGTTCTTTCTATTCTCCTCCCCACCCCAGCTGGCGGAGGGGCGGAGGTCCTTTGTTAGCGGTCGGGGCTAAACCATGACAGTAAGACAGTCCCCAGCCTGTACTGCTGCAAGGTTTATTACTTTCCAAATACATGACTTTGCTTTTTTTTTGCTTAATGTCAAGAAGTTACTGTCAACCCAGTCCTCCTTATATTCTGTCAAAGTCCTTTCAAATGGCCATTCTGCTCATATATATTAATTTGTCCTCCATAGTTTAGTGTCAGATTTGGTGAGTCCACTATGTTCTCTTTTGTTCTGTTGTCTCCAGTGAAGATGGTATATGTGAAAGGTCTCAAGATAGACCCTTACAGCACTCCACTTGTTACCAGCCTCCAGGAACAGTGCAGCCCTTTAACCTCTACCTTCTGAGCCTACCTATTTAATAAATATTTTACTCACCCACTTGAACATCCGTTCAGACCATGATGTCTTAATAGGAATACATGGGAAAACAGTGTTTAATACCTTGCTAATACCAAGATGAATGACATCCACTGCTTTTCTTTCATTTAGAAATTCATCCATTTTATCATATAAGACAAACCTTTGGTAAATCGTTGTTGACTGTTCCTGATTACTTCCATGTGCTCAGAAGTGTATTCCAAGAGGAGTCACTCCATGGTTTTCCGAGGGACAAAAGTGAGGCTGACCACAATGTAGTTCTCTGTTTTGACCCTTTGGCCTGTTCCAAAGAAGTATGCAGCATTTGCCATGCTGTAATTGTTGGAGACTTTCCTGCACTGGAGTGGCAGATGGGGTGCAGGGTTCTTTCTGAATGTCGGTAAGGCAAGGCAACAAGTGGTGTCATAAAATAGCTGTTTTACTAAGATAGACTAGAAATGTGGATAGCAAGTAAATCTTACATCCTTTCAGATGCTGTGAATCTTGCTTTCACACAGCATTAGACAGACCACTTCTTCCCACAACATGCTGCACAGATCCCATCTGTGGATTGGTTCAATGTCCCTCTGCTACCATGGTGCCTTTACCTTGTATAAGAAACAGAATCATATATCTTCTCCTGACAGGATGGAATGTTATCTCTTTCATAACATCCACCAGAACACAGCACTGTGCTGTCAGTGCACACCAGGCTGACACTGGGTACTTCAGCAGATTCCCTTACAGCAGTTACTCAAGCCAATAAATGAGCTTCTTAAGCCTGAAGTACAAGGACGGGTAGAGCAGATATGGCTTGCCCAAGATTACTAACCCTTCAAATACAACATGTCCTGCAAAGCTTCCAGTACAGGAGCTCCCCTGATCTCTATGGCCATTCAAAGATGGTAATAATTGGCTTTGTTACAAGACCAACCAGTTCTGTCAGTGCTCTTGGATGCAGTCTATCAGGTCTCATGGATCATGCTCCCTCAAGGAATCCCTGACTTGACCCTCATCCCCAGATGACAGTTATTCTCTGAACTCTTTCATCAATCACAGAGGTGTGGCAGATCTTGTTGGTGAAATTTGGAATGTCCGTCTGACCTGCTGTGTTCTGTACCTGCCTGGAATCCTCTCACACCTCTAAAATCTTGTGAATGGTTCTAATAACAGCAATAACATAGTGCTGAACTCGGGGGGGGGGGGGGTGTTTAAGAAAAAAATTTACAGGCATTTATTTTTATTCCTTAATTTATAAGCATCTGAATGATCTGAAGCTACAAAATTATGTCTTTTAAAGAGGCTAAGAAGCTGTAGTTGGCCAGTAGAGTAATAACAAGCACAGAACAACCAAAAGTTTAGGTAGAGAAACAACTGCTAGCTGTGCTTCTTTGAACAGAAAAATTCTAGCTGTTCAGCTCCAGGCACAAGCTGGACATGCAATCTGATTACAGGGCCTTGGAAATCATTGTGAAGAAGCCAGTATTGAGTACTTTGAAACAACTACAATGAATGTTATCAAGACTCCAGCAGCAGGATGTTTTGTGTTTAGGAAAATCATTTCTAGTGGCAAAGATATCAGACAGGGATGAAAGTAACTCATAACCTAAGAGAACAGAGTCTGTCAACATCCTACATCCTACAGCTTTATTTTGCTTCTTTGAATGGATGCCCAGTACTTCATGAGGGTTCCAAATAAATCACAAAGAAGAACGAGGTGAAGCACCCTCTCTGAGGGTGACGGAGCACTGGAACAGGGTGCCCAGGGAGGTTGTGGAGTCTCCTTCTCTGGAGATATTCAAGACCCGCCTGGACAAGGTCCTGTGCAGCCTGCTGTAGGTGACCCTGCTTCGGCGGGGGGGTTGGACTAGATGACCCACAGAGGTCCCTTCCAACCCCTACTATTCTGTGATTCTGTGATTCTGTGATTCTGTGAAAACCCAGTTTTTATCCTATACTGGTCAGATCGCAAGGAGCAAATGCCTAAAGCTGGCAGCATAAACTGGAATTTTGTATTAAGACAATTAAATACTATTTTCAGTGAATAGAAAAACTGATATAATATTAAGAAGACATATTCCTTGCCAAGACACACCTGGGGCAAGTCAAAGAATTAAACTACTAGTCAGAAAATAATGTCCAATTGTTAGTATGATTGGAACAATATGAAATTCTTCAAGACTACAACAATTAAAAATAGAGATTTTAAGTATCATTTCAAAATTGTTGCAGCAATTGGGAATTTCAGTGCATGGTATCTGCCCTTCAATATTTGCAAAGCGATAAGAAAGCAAATTTAGCTATACGACAAAGACAGGGAGCAAAGGTAGAACAAAGATCTCTACATAAAAATGTTAAATGATGCAACTTCTCTGTCATTAGATTATGTATTGTACTTAAGGGATTGATGAACTGGAGAATGAAGACTGCATTTCTAGCAAGTCAACAAGTGCCTTAACAAAAGATAGAAAACCAAAACCAATAGAAGGACTATGTCACAATCTGAATAAACCTTGGACGAAGTGGCCAGCATTAGTCAGGCTCAGCCAGTGTGTATGCAAATGTTGAAATGATAGCTAACAGTTTTGTAACTAGTTTTCTTAGCACAGAGACAAGTTTTAATGGCAAACAGCCTTTTTTTTTTTTTTATTATTAGCCATTACATAGGGCGTGAAACAAGAATAATCTTAACAGGACATTGAGATAAAATTTCTATACTTCCAGAAAAGAATAACAAACCATGACTAAAAATAAAAGCCAATTTCTGGAATTTCAAAAAAATGTTTTAAAAATTAAAATACAGAAAAAATATCATTAAATGAGAGAATATGTTGATTTGTTTTTTTCCTGTATTACAGGAGTCAGTATTATTCATAGAATTTTCACGTTCATCTCTGTGAGAAAAACAAGCCCTCAAATCGTATTAAATATACAAAAATGATATTCTGCTTTTAGAAATAACAAAAGATATAATCTAACACTGAAAAATATAGCCTACAGCTTTCTCATTAGAATTTCATACTTATACCTCAATCTTTAATTAGAATTCAAAGTTGAAATCTAAAGCACTAGTTAGAGTGAAATTACAGCTGGATTTCCTGACCTTTTGCTGAAGTGTCCCTTTCATCTGACGGTTTGGTAACATTTTTTTGTTTTAAGAAAAGGAACAATTTGCTCTGGATTAATGTGATTTTCTGCCTAGAGGCAAATTTTCAAAACGTGTAGATGCAAATATTACATGTGTAAAAACTTGAATTTTTACAGGCAAAATTACACTTGTAAGTGCAAATTGGATGGTGGGAAATGAAATTATCCAGTTTACACATTCGAAAGTTGTTTTAAGTTCACTTGGACTGATATGTGGCATGGCACCAGGAAAATATTCTGGGAATGGTAGTTTATGGAGAACCCCCAGCAAAGTACATATTATGCAGCTTAAATTGATAAGGAAATAAATACAGATAATTTCTTTGTAGGTAAGAGGAAGAAGAAGTCAATGTTTTTTCAAGTTCACAAGAAAAAAATGATGTACATACTGGAAACAGGACCATCAGGTCCTACTTATTGAATCAATATTTACAGAAGATGCCTAAAAAGGCCAAAAAGGAGGTCATGAATACTTTTTTTTTGCAGTGAAGAAAGAGCAGAAGAAGGAGCCTGCATTAATGTGGACTGTGGTTTATTTAAGAAATAAATTATGATAAAGTTACTAAAAGCCTAAAAGCAGAAGAACCATAAATAAGGGCAAGTTTTGCCCAGGTCAGTTATGTCAACCAGAATAACGTTCTGTGAGATGCCTTTAGAGCTTTGTTATCCTGAAAACAGTCAAATTTCATCAGTTGCAATGATTGTTGGCACTGATCTGCCCTAAATGTATACAAATAAATAAGTGTTCTACATGTAAGGTACTCTGTATCTAAGGTACTCTCATGACCTGTGTTATATAATTACGCCAAGAGGAGATAAAGAGCCCTCTGGAGACTCCTCTTCCTTCCAATTATTAATAAAAAAGGATTTAAGTGGTAAGTTAGGCCTTTATGATTATGTTTAAAATTTAGATTATCTAACTACTAAACATCTAAGTCAGGCAGATGAATCCTACTGAAGTTTACCTACAGACATCTGGAGAACAACAGCTGCACCAGATACTGCATAATTCTGCTTTCTAAGCAAAATGTGGAAGTTCTAGAGTCAATCTTTGCTACTCCTGAAACTATCACAGAAGTTTGTTTGTACCGACGAGGCATTGTCTGATCCTATAGTAATCTCTGAGGTCAAACTGGGACTGTTGCTTCCTACTTTTTCTTTTTTTTCTTTTCTGTTTTGATAAGGGAGTTCTGTTTGTCTACTTTTACACCATCATCTTTCTTTATAGAAGGGTACAAGAAGAAAGAAGCCTGATTAAACCAATTTTCTTTGAATAATGGCTTTTGCTTCTCTGCAGTGTGTCTCCTGATGTCTGTTAGAACTCTGGAAGATTTTTCTATTTTTTCCTCCTATTCATTATACTGTTAAGGTCTTTTACATTAATGCAGATTAATTTAATGAGGTTATTCATGGTCACTATTCTTACTTGTAGAGGTATATCTTGATATAAGTTGTAATAAAATGTAATCTTATTTCCTTCAAAAAGAGTGCTCTGGTAAAAACTGTGTTTCTGCTGTATCATTGTCAAAAAATTAACAATTATCCAGACTGCAAAGAACTTGCTTTTTGTACTTATGTCATTTGTTAACATATCTTTTTCTCACAGGCTTTAATAGTTTTATTCTTTGTATTTTTAATCACTGTATCCATGTCTGCTTCTTCTTAAAATTCCAGTCTGTTTTCCCAAGCAGTATTCTGAAACACACTCATTGTGGATATTTTTCACTACCTTTTATTTTTTACCTACATAAAGGACTTAGAAGATTGAAAATTGTAGATATTCTTGTTGTGTTGTTTGCTATTTATAAAGGTCCATTTTGTCCCCTCCTTTGTTTTGAGTACTGCTACAGTGGTATCCCTCTTCTATATTTTATAACTTAACTTTGTCTGAAAGACTTTTGAGGGAAGTACCTAAAAAGTATACAGCATATCAATGAGTTAGAATACCTACGTGGTTCCAGTCGAGCTTTTCACATAAAACTCTTGAGCTTCAGAGATGCAAGATAATGGGAACCTAAAACTAATTTAAACATCCCATCATCTGATTTACACTTCATCTACATTAGTATTTGCAGTTTTCGGTATAAGGAATCTTTACATACAAATGCATCTTCACGAGTTTACCTAAAATGAATGGTGGAGAACTCTTGCTTATTAGTTTAACTCTGGGTGATATAGAGACTCTGGGAGCTTGTTTCAAATGGTGGCCCTCAGATGAGTTCTCCCTCTTTCTGCTTCCTGACCCTTCCCAGTGAGTCTCTAGGTAAAAGATGGATGGGACTGTATCTTCCTTCTGGGTTTGCACTATTGCAGGCTTCCAGTGATTCACGACCTTTGCTTTCTTCCTTTCTCCTTTGCTGATTGCTTTAAGGTAGAATTATGAAAAAGGAAAAAATCACAAAATATATCTTTATTGTCACTTTCTTGTGTAATAGCCAATTTCTTTTGCCACTTGTAAGCACCTCCTAATTTTATGTGATAGGTAAAAGGTAACAGGTAAAAACTGTAAAAGGTAAAACTGTCAAAAGAAAATTGAAATTTAAAGCGAGGCCTCACATCTGTCTAAATAATGGCACATTACTTTTATACTTCAGCTTTCTTTTCTGCTCAAATGTCACCGTTAAGAGGTTCTAGAAGATTAGTATTTTATAAACCTGGGAAAAAAATGTCTCCTTATCCTAAAAGAGGAGGGTTCTCCAGCTGATAGTGATGGCTTTTGACAACTGCATCTCTGGGTATCCTACCCACTGCAGACATAGGAAACTAATTTCTGTGTGCCCTTTCATTAACTGTTTTTTCAGATTGGTCTGCTGTTAATGGTTCCTTAATTACGTTCTGTTTCAGGCTTGACAATTTTCGTTTCTTCTTGCCTCCTGGCATGCCCTCCAATTTCAAATTATTGTTCTTCTTTCTGTTCCCAGAGATGTAAATGATACTCTTATGTCTTTTTCATTTGCTTCAGTTTTCCTTAATTTTAGCCTGCCTATCAGTGACAGTTTCATCAGTGCATCCTAGTTCAGGTTCTTGTTCTTTCTCCAGTGTGAACCACTGCTGTTTTCTGATTGCTGTTACCTTCTGCATCTGCCATCTTTTAACTTCATTATCTGACAAGATTTATTTGAAAAATAAGGATTCAGGAAAGACCTTTTCTGCTTTCACATTTTTGGCACTGTGTCTCATTTTTCATTTGGTTGGAAACTTTCTTCAGTCTTTCTTTAGGAAATAATTTATCCTTGTGCTTCTGAGATGTTAGCTTGTGAAAATGTCCTTTGTTATATGTTGCCACAATGGCCTCAGGTCTCTCTCTTACATCTCTTTGTTGTATGTCCATACAGTGTCTCATCCTCTGGATTATTGTCAACCTTCAGAAACTTT
Source organism: Opisthocomus hoazin (assembly GCF_030867145.1). Taxonomy (NCBI): domain Eukaryota; kingdom Metazoa; phylum Chordata; class Aves; order Opisthocomiformes; family Opisthocomidae; genus Opisthocomus; species Opisthocomus hoazin. The sequence continues at coordinate 40,760,077 of NC_134414.1, read as the reverse complement.
GACTAAAGGTAATAGAAACAAATTCCTGTAAAGTATTTCCATCTTTTCGGTGACAGAAGAAGTCAGAAATAGCCTTTGCCAGACCACAGAAGATGCTGTTCTTCCTACACGCATCTGCTGAAAGTGTGTTGTTACAGATACTTAAGTGCAACACACAGCTGTGATCTAGCCTGGAGGTCACCAATTTCTTCATAATCATACAGCAATTAGAAGGCTCTTCTTTATAACCGCCACAGAAAGAAATAGTTTCTCATAAAGGTCACAGAAGTGCTCATATTTAAACACAGCAAAGAACTAAAGAGAATATAATAGCAAATTTATGTGGCAACAAACTTTCACTACTTTATGTTATTTATGTTGTTCAGCCTGGAGATGAGGAGGCTCTGGGGAGACTTTGTAGCAACCTTGTTTTTCCCAGGGTAGTCAGCCCCCAGTGCTAGAAGACAGGGATGGAGAGCAGAATAAACCTCCCATAAAACAAGAGGAAGCAGTTAGCGCCCTGCTGTGCCACCTGGACACTCACAAGTCTGTGGGGCCGGATGGGATCCAACCAAGAGTGCTGAGGGAACTGGCGGAGGAGCTGGCCGAACCACTCTCCATCATCTGTCAGCAGTCCTGCCCAACAGGGGAGGTCCCAGATGACTGGAGGATCACTAGTGTAACACCCATCTACAAAAAGAGCTGGAAGGAGGATCCTGGGAACTACAGGCCTGTCAGCCTGACCTTGGTGCCAGGGAAGATTATGGAGTGATTCATCCTGAGTGTGCTCACTGGGTATGTGAAGGACAAGCAGGAGATCAGGTCCAGCCAGCATGAGTTTGTGAAAGGCAGGTCCTGCTTGACCAACCTTATCTCCTTCTATGACCAGGTGACCCTCCCAGTGGATGAAGGAAAGGCTGTGGATGTTGTCTACCTGGACTTTAGTAAGACCTTTGACAGTGCTCCCCACAGCACCCTCCTGGAGAAATTGGCTGCCCATGGTTTGGATGGGTGTACTCTTCGCTGGATAAAGAACTGGCTGAGCACAGAGAGTGGTGGTGAATGGAGTTAAATGCAGCTGGCGGCCAGTCACAAACGATGTTCCCCAGGACTCAGTTTTGGGTCCGGTCTTGTTTAATATCTTTGTCAATGATCTGGATGAAGGGGTTCAGTGCTCCCTCAGTAAGTTTGCAGATGACACCAAGCTGGGTGGGAATGTCAATCTGCTTGAGGGTGGGAAGGTTCTGCAGAGGAATCTGAACAAACTGGATCAATGGGCTGAGACCAATTGTATGAGTTTCAACGAGGCCAAGTGCAGGGTCCTACATTTGGATCACAACAACCCCATGCAATGCTACAGGCTTGGGGAGGAGTGGCTGGAAAGCTGCCTGGTGGAAACAGCTTGGGATGTTGGTCGACAGGCAGCTGAACATGAGCCAGCAGTGTGCCCAGGTGACCAAGAAGGCCAACGCCATCCTGGCTTGTATCAGAAATAGTGTGCCTGTACTCAGCACTGATGAGGCCGCACCTCGAGTACTGTGTTCAGTTTTGGGCACTTCTTTCACTAGAAGAAGTGCATTGAGTCACTGGAGCCTGTGCAGAGAAGAGCAACGAGCCTGTTGAAGGGTATAGAGAACAAATATTATAAGGAGCGGCTGGGGGTACTGTGGTTGTTTAGTCTGGAGAAGAGGATGTTGAGGGGGGACCTTGTTGGTCTTGACAACTACCTGAAAGGAGTTTGTAGTGAGGTGGGTGTTGGTCTCTTCTCCCAGGTAACCAGCAATAGGACGAGAAGAAATGGCCTCGAGTTGCATCAGGGGAGGTTTAGATTAGATATTAGGAAAAATTTCTTTACTGAAAGAGTGTTCAGGCATTGCAATAGGCTGTCCAGTTAAGCGGTTGAGTCCCCATCCCTGGAGGTGTTCAAAAAAACATGTAGATGTGGCACTTCAGGACATGGTTTAGTAGGCATGGTGGTGTTGGGTGGATGGTTGGACTTGATGATCTTAGAGGTCTTTTCCAACCTATGATTCTATGATTCTATGAGTCTAGTACCTGAAGGGGACCTGCAAGAAATCTGGAGAGGTACTTTTTAAGGAGGCGTATAGTGGTAGGACAAGGGGTAATGGCTTTAAACTAAAAGAGGGTAGATTTAGATTAAATATAAGAAAGAAATTCTTTACTGTGAGGGTGGTGAGGTCCTGGTACAGGTTGCCCAGGACAGCTGTGGACGCCCCATCCCTGGAACTGTTCAAGACTAGGTTGAATGGGGCTTTGAGTAGCCTGTTCTAGTGTAAGGTATTACTGCCCATGGCAGGGGTGTTGGAACTAGATGATATTTAAGGTGCCTTTCAACCTAAACAATTCCATGATTCTGCGATTCTATATATGTGCCAAAATGAGGTAGCAAAAAATCTTTGCCAATAACATTAATTCAGTCTTTCCAGTCTATATCTTCAATCTTCTTACCTTCCTTCAATTGTTAATCACAATCCCTTTCTATGCAGAACATTATGCCAGCTTGTATCTGATGGAGCATGAGCTAAGCATCTAATATATATATGCTTCTTCTGTACAACTGCAAAAACTCAGGCAGAAATGTTTTCCTAGTGCCACTGAACTTTCAAGTTCATGGTGAGCTGCATGCTAGCATAATCTTATAACGAGTTTACTTAGAATTAAACTCTGGACTCTTTTCCCTTTACTATCATTTGAGTTCTGTGAGAAAATTCCAGGGGATCTTGAATAACCGTTGAGTGATCAAGACTGTTAAACTTCTGTGCCCTCTGTTGCGTACTAGTCCTTCAACACTGATGTTCTGTGAAGGATCATTCTTAGCCTCACCTTGCTTATCTTGCACTGATGAGATGCAGCATGATTTCTACATCTGCATTAGATAAGCTTATTAAAGTTTGTGAAATGCTCAGTGAGTGTGATAATAGAGGGCATGTAAGTATGCAGATAGACAGAAACACCTGCTGATTGCCTGGAAGAAGGCTGATTAGTTTAATTCTGCCAAAGTGCAATTTATATGCTTTCAGACTTGTTCCTTTTCTGAGGTGACCACAAGTGGCTGAACTACTTTGGTACATCCTCTAGTCTTCAAAATAGCTGGACACAGTGCTATGCTTATGACATTCTTCCTGTTTCTGGCACCATGAATGTTGTGTTTGGCTTTGTGTATAAAGAATTGAGCTATAAAGTTAATTTGTATTTTATTTGTCAAGCTTAGTCTGAGGTATGCATTGCCCATGATACTTTCATTTGTAAAATTATGTGCACTCCATCTGTTATGTGAGGTTTGATTTAAGGAGATCTGAACAGTTTGAGGTAGAGTAGCTATTTGGAATGTAATTAAATTATCTCACTTTGCTTCCCTGGAAACCTCAGTTAGGAGAGAGATATTTCTGTTGCAAATGAAGTGTGTTCTGTTGATGTGTAGAAGAAAGAAGAACAAAGATGGAAGGGAAGCAGTTAGTGGTGTCTGATGATGGGGAGGGAGCATGTAGCAGACACAACTGAGAATTCTCCGTCAAGAAGAGGGTGTTAATGTCTCAAATAATGGCTGTAATATACATAATCCTTCAGGAATGACTATTATGGTTAATGTAATAAGAAAAAAGTTAATAACACTTCAGTTCCTTCTAGCAATTCTGCTGTACTTACCTTATTTAACTGTCATATAATAGTACTGGCATAAGTCAGAGATTATGGTGTCACACTGACGGTGAACAGCTTCCTCTAGAAGGACTAGCATAGGAGGATCTTTGTCATAAATCAGGTCTCTCTCTTTTTGTATTATGTTAATACTAAATGATTATTACTGTCATTGTAAGAGGAAAAAAAGGAAATGGTTATTCTTTAGGGAATTGTCTTCTGAATTCTAGCAACTTGGTAAAAACAACATCATTTTGAGGAGGTACAGGAGGAATCTAAACATTTCATCCCATTCTGAAACTGATAGCAGCTTCAGGCAAGACATTCAGTCGTCTTGAGCTAAATGCTTAATCTTTGTGTTCTCAAGTTCTGCCACATCTCTAGCAGAATGAGAAGTTTATAATGAGATGAAGTAGCTCACCCAGTTGAAAACTGGTTGGGGACCCACACATACAGTGATCAGCAAAATGGATGCAATGATGACTGTAACAGATGTATCATTGCAGTCTGAGTTGTGTCTAAACTGTGTGGTTAGTGCAAGCTGAAATTGCTTTCTGACTCTCTGCCCACTTCCACCCTCCTATGAGGATCTGGAAACCATCTTTAGAAAAAGACAGGCAAACCATACCCTGGACTGTTTCAAAAGAAGCATGGCCAGCAGGTCGAGCGAGATGATTCTGCCCCTCTACTCTGCTCTGGTGAAGCCCCATCTGGAGTCCTGCGTCCAGCTCTGCAGCCTCAGCACAAGAAGAACACAGACATGGAGCAGGCCCAGAGGAGGGTGACAAAAATGATCAGAGGGATAGGGCACCTTCCGCTGGGGACAGGCTGAGAGAGTTGGGGTTGTTCAGCATGGAGAAGAGAAGGCTGTGGGAAGACCATGTTGCAGCCTTTCAGTACTTAAAGGGGACCTATAGGAAACACGGGGGCAATGTTTTTAGCAAGGCCTATGTCCTGGTTTTGGTTAAAACAGAACTGATTCTCTTTTAGTGAATCTTCCTTACAGCTAAATTCTTCTAAGTAGCTGCATTTTTCTGAACCTGGCTGCATATTTTACAGACACTGTCAGTTCCAAAGCTGAGAACATATTATGTTTATAATTACACTGACCTAACGGTAGGAAAGGAATGCAGAAAAAGGACCCTGTTATAATTATCTGTATAGCAGTCAAGGTCACCGACAGATCTTTTAGGTCCCGCAAGTGAGGAGTCGTAAAGGGTCTCACATGCGGGGAGGGGCGAACAGGACAGGTGACCTGATACTGACCAATGAGGTATTCCACGCCATGCACGTCATGCTCAGTTTAAATCTGTGGTATCACAAGGGTCTCGCTCTCTTCATCCATGGACGTTTCTGAAGAGGACCCTGCTCTTTGTGAGATCCTGATCCAGATTCCTATCCATGCATCCCTGAGTCCAGTTCCTGTCTGCTGCTGAGGCCAGTCTGGGACTGCCTGGTGCTACCTGGCAGCTGCTGGCAGGATGCCAGTGCCTGGCATCCAGCTCTGGGATAATCAGTATTGGTTTTGTTTATTTTACATTGTTTCTCTTATTATTATTAATTAGCATTATTAGTAAAATTTTTTATATTAAGTTTGTAAGTATTTCTCCCTTTTCCTCCTTTTTCCCTTCCTTTGGTGGGAGGGTGGGGGTTAGCACAGAGTGTCTGTCACTGAGTTCATTGACACCCTGCTTTTAAACTGTGACAGTCTTTTGTGACAGGACAAGGAGTGATGGTTTTAATCTAAGGGATGGTGGATTTAGACTGGATATAAGACAGAAAATTTTTACCATGAGGTTGGTGAAACACTGGAACAGAGGTAGGAAACACTACTGTGAGGTAGTGGAGGCCCCATCCCTGGAAACTGTCAAGGTCAGGTTGGACAGGGCTCTGAACCGCCTGATGTAGTTGAAGATGTCTCTGCTCAGTGCAGGGAGGTTGGACTAGAGATGACCTCTAAAGGTCCCTGTCAACCCAAAGCATTCTATGATTCAAACTGAATCTGAAGTGTGCAGAGGGATGTACATGCAGCTGTTGTACTGGTTGTATATTTATACTGTACCTGCACTGTACTATCTGAGACATGTGTGAATGCTTTGCTACACTTCTGTCCTAATGTAAAGCCAAATTGGGCTTGCTTAATGCACAGATAGCTTAAACTACCTGGATGTTTCGGTGCAAATTGTCTATGTTCATCAGCTGAATATTTAATATAGGAGTAAAATAGAAAAGAAATATCCCTAGAGGTAGTGGCTTACATTTATCTGTTTGGCTTGAAACTGGTACAGCATGTAGAAAAACCTCGCATTGGTCCATATGTAAAGTAAATTCCAGTGTGGATGCATCGGCAGAAGACAAGCCCTAATCTATTTGCATGTAGATTGCCTTCTCTGTCTACCCCAGAAATGCACCCACTGTGCAGACCATGGCAAAACTTCTGATTTCACCAGACTTGGGATTCAATTTTATTCTTGATATCTGGCCTTAGTAAGAGTCAATCAAATACTTGACACACTTTAAGGAATGCTCCGTAAATTACTACTTGGGTTTATTATGGATAGAACCAAATGCGAGAACATCATTAACATACGGATCTGAATTGAGAGTTTATCAGATTTAGTTTTACAATGCAAAAAAATTCTTATGGCTCTAAGAATAACGACTCATCCTGGTTACAACGGATGCAAAGGTTTTTTTTACTTACAATCTAAATATATAGAAACTGGTGACTGCTTGGTTACTTCTTTATTATTAATTTTAATGCCTCACAAACACAAACTATATTTGAGCTCTGAAATAAAATCATGACACTCTTTTAAGGTTGTCAGGGCAAGCCCATTAAGAGAGATGAACACATGAGATTCAAAGGCTCCAGCAAGCCTTCAAAGAGGCTGAGCTCTGCCTGACAGTCATTTTTATAACAATGGCAGCCATAGACATAATCTTTACAAAATGTTGTCCCTTTTTAATGGATAGCAATGTAACACTGACAAAGATACCTTTTATGACTTCAACCCCTCTTTATTTATAATACAGCTTTTTTTTTTTCCCTATCTATCCCAGCTGAACTCAGGACACACTGTCATTTTTAAGATGACGACAGAATTTCTTTTACAAATGCCTTTTGATTTTAACAAAACATCCATAGTAAAATTGTTCTAAGTTGAAACATGAGCATTATTGTGGAAGCTATGAATTAGGAAATCAAATGTGTTACAGTAGAGGTTCTTAACTATAGGTATGTTAATATGATAATTGTAAGATCCAGTCAGTGAACCAGGTGAAGACGGTTAATTAACTTGAAATTCAGGTGTTGCCTTTATTTCATAGCCATTACAGAAAGTAACATCTGTGTATTGTCAGGAATTTTTTCTTGAATTGTATAATAATTATTAGTATTACAGTGTAAAATGTGTATTTTTAAATGACAGATGTACAATATATAGTCTTTCAGGGAACAAATTCAAGAGTTGATTTAAGTTATGAAGAATTACTTTAACAAAGAGGGTCCAGATTCTTTTGCGTGGTTTTGGCAGGACTAGATTTATAAAACAAGATTATGATCTACTGTGATCATGATACAATTTGGAAGGAATTTATTATCCTCCATGCTGAGCTTTCCTTGTTTACTTGGCCCTCATTTGTGTGTTGGACAGTGTTTTCAAATCTGAATATTTTTAACTCTGGTGGTTAGCTTAGAAAGACAACCTTCTGTCCCCCAGAATATGTCCTTCATATAGCACAGAAGAAACTTTTTCTCTTTTGACCCCTCCCAAAGTCTTTTAAAAAATCATTAGAAGGCTAAGGATAACAGACATACACTAAACTCCATTTAACCATTGCGCAGGTTATGATAAAAGCCAGGCTATTTGCTTTATTCCCCTTAAATCCTTCCAGAATGCTGCTGTGAAAGTCAGTTTTATCTCCTGAAGCTCAGGCCATGAAACTCCCCAATTAAAATCCTATCACTGCTTACCATCCCTTTAGTCATGTTCAGGGTCCTTGTCTTCCCCATCAAGGCTGTACTTTCATTTCCGCTTAGTGTACTTCTTTTCTTGACTGCATACAGGATTCCCACCAAGGTGCTGCTTTCAAACCCTCCTTCTGCTTTTATCTTTGTATTTTGTTCCCGCCTGCCTAAGTTGGAACTGCAGCTGAAATCGTTCTCTGGCAGAGACACCTACAGTGCCTGTGCGTCAGCCACTCCTCAGCTGTGCTATTCACCCTTGCCTGTCCGTTCCTCTGATAATAAGTGTTTTACAGCCCCTTGCTTTTGCTGTGGTGGATACACGGAGGACTTTAAGAGCTGGAAGCACAATTCTGTGCAGCTTAATTTAAGAAGACAGGCTCTGTGGTTGGGAGTGAAAATTTCTCACATTCCTTTTGGATTGAGTTTAGGAAAAGATCACAGCACAAAAAGACTACTGGATTACACAGAAACCGCTTTAACTTCTGTCAGCTATGCCATGCTCAACAGTTCAGAGCACTGTGTGAAAACTTGACGGAGTGAGGTTTCAGAGTTCTGAGGTTTTTACGCAGTTTTAACAGCAAATATTCAACTTCCCTCCTCTTCATTTGGAAAAAAAAAAAAAGAAAGAAAAAAGAAATCTTCAATTAAAATAGTCAATTTACTTCAGTGAAATGTAGGTTGTTGCTGGTTTGCTGGAGCCTCAGATCAGGATGTAGCTTGCACATGTTCCATATGTGGCATAATTTCAAAGAGGAACTGTGTGAATTGAAGATGAAGATGAAAATTTGTGTTTTAAATGTCTATCCTGTGCTTGCTATCAATTGAAATAGGAGATATAAAGAAATGAATACGATTACATTGGAGAAAAAAAAAACAGTTTGATTTGCTGATTTATATTAAATTTATATTGCCATACTTGAGGGGTAATTTGAGTTTTCAGGTCATGTCACAGCCAGCTGATACACATATATATACATACATATAGACATAGGAGACACGTGTATAAATTAAAGACTGGATATCATAAGATTAAAATAGCAGGTTTGATCCTAAGTGGAAATAAAATCTACTCATTGCCTTTTATTTGAAGTTAAATATGTGGGACAGATGCAAACTCTACCTGCTATGAGCAAATTGAAGAAACTTGTCCAAAAAAATGTTTTTCTCTTGTTTATTGCAAAGTTTTAGGAAACTGAAAAACATGCACGAGGAACTGGAATTCCTTATTAATTAGAAGAAATTTTATATGAATGGCATTGCTGGAATCTGGACAGGTGATGCAAGTAATTGGAATGTTCAGATTATAAATTGCAACTTGTTAAGTAATTCAAATTCTGCTGCCTAAGAAGACAGAGAAATTTATAAAAGTCATTACTTTGTATATGGGAATAAGCTCATGAATTTAATACACAAGATAGTTTCAAGCAATAATTTGCTCACATGTATCTAATCTTCAGAAGGTTTAATTTCTCAGAATTAATCAAAATCCTAAGTAAAGGATTGAAAACTAAAACCAAAAAATATGCATTATTTAAAATGAATCTTTGTACAGACAAAATAGGATACTTCCATGACCAATGAAAAAAACTTTGATTAAAGTCTACTTTACTGTCAGAGACCAAGAAAAGGTAATTTAAGGAGATCTACAGTTTGTCTATCTTTGTTCTGAATGTATCTGAGTATATCAAGGAAATCAAAGAGATCTTTTATTACGCCAGTTAAAAACAAGTGAACAAAACAAGTAATGTGATCACATAAATGTAACATTTAGTCTGAGAGCAACGCAAAGGAAAACGATTTAGAAGCTTCAATGGGATTAAACTGATTGAGGAATAAAGTACATGGATATAATTATGTGCTAATACACTTTTATGGAAAATGGATCTTGTCAAACTTTATTTCATTCCTTCATGCTATTAAAAATTTTGTTGATAAAGTTCGAAGTATATGTCTCATAATATTAGGCATTCATTTATCAGATGTTTGACAGCATGACACGACACTGACTTAAAAATTAATGCTATATAATAACAATGTAGTATACAATATATGAATTAATGAATGAATGAAAAGCACTTCTAAAAAAAGTAATTTCAGATCAGGAAACATCCTTGAACTCCTTACCAATGTTCTTTAGGAAAATCCATTTGCCTTTTAGTATCTTTATCTGTGGCAAACATGAGAAAACGGCAATTCCTAAGACAGATAACTATGTCCTCTCCAGTTAGTGATTCCTGAACTGCTTAGAAGTTGCCCACTTGGATTGTCCTCACACTATAGAAATTGATAAAATTATTTTTATTTATGTTTCCTTCAGTGTTAAACAATATAGGAGCTGTACCGCATACTAACAGGCTAATATATTTATTGCATAATAATGAGGATATGTATGTGCATAAAATCATGAAGATGAGTTAGTGGATGCTATAGCAGCCAGTTGTGGTGCCATTTCATCTATATCACCTTTTGGGGTTAGTTTTTAGACCAAAATTTCCAAAATCACACTCATATCTTGTTTTGGAGATAATTTGCTAGTTTATTCCAGAAAGATCCTGCAAACAAAATTTTAACTACTGTGGATAACTGAAAGCCCAGTATATCTCAAACAACTCAATAAGTATGGGTTATATCTTGGATTTTGGCATCTGAAAATGCTTTTAAAGGTGATATTGTGCAAGGAATTGAAAATTAATTGTCAGGATAAGGCTGTGCCATAAAGCTAGCCCGTTGTCATGGTTTAACCCCAGCTGGCAACTAGTCATAGAATCATACAATCATAGAATCGTAGAATGCTTTGGGTGGGATGGGACATTTAGAGGTCATCTAGCCCAGCCCCCCGGAAGTGAGCAGGGACATCTTCTCCTAGACCAGGTTGCTCAAAGTCCCCTTTAATCTGGCCTTGAACACTTCCAGGGAGGGGCCATCCACAACTTCTCTAGGCAACCTATGCCAGTGCCTCACAACGCTCATGGTAAAGAATTTCTTTCTTATATCTAATCTAAATCTACCTTCTTTTAGTTTAAAGCCATTACCCCCTGTCCTGTCACTACATACCCTTGTAAAAAATCCCTCCCCAGCTTTCTTGTAGGCCCACTTCAGGTGCTAGAAGGCCACAATAAGGTCTCCCTGGAGCCTTCGCTTCTCCACACTGAACGGCACCAACTCTCTCAGCGTCTTCTCATACAAAAGATTTTACTTCCCTTTGATCATTTTTGTGGCCCTCCTCTGCACCCGCTCAAAAAGGTCCATGTCCTTCCTGTGCTGAGGGCTCCAGAGCTGGATGCAGTACTCCAGGTGGGGTCTCACCAGAGCAGAGTAGAGGGGCAGAATCATCTCCCTCAACCTGCTGGCCATGTTTCTCTTGATGCAGACCAGGATACTGCGAGCGCACATTGCCAGGTCATCTGAAAATAATCTGGAAAAACCCCAGAGATTAAAGGGGAAATGAAATAAAGTACTTCAGCAACAGCAAATTAACCTTTTGCATGCTATTCGAAGGCATTCAAATGCAGTCCCAGCATTAAGCGTAACATCATTTCTAAGAAACAGACGAACAGGGATTTGGAATAGCTTGCTAGCAGTAGCAGCGTGAAACAAACAAAGTCCTAATTATTATTAAAATGGATTAAATCATCTGGAGTACCATGTCCATTTATGGGCTTCCCAGTTCAAGGAAGAGCTACTGGTGAGAGTCCAGCGAAGGGCTACGAGGATGAGGAGGGTACTGGAGCATCTCTCCTGTGAGGAAAGGCTGAGGGAGCTGGGCTTGTTCAGCCTGAAGAAGAGAAGGCTGAGAGGGAACCCTATAAATGCTTATAAATGTCTTGAGGGTGGGTGTCAAGAGGATGGAGCCAGACCCTTTTCAGTGGTGCCCAGCGACAGGACAAGGGGCAATGGGCACAAACTGAAGCATAGGAAGTTCCGTCTGAACATGAGGAACAACTTCTTCCCTCTGAGGGTGACAGAGCCCTGGAACAGGTTGCCCAGAGAGGTTGTGGATTCCCCTTTCCTGGAGGTATTCAAGGCCCGGCTGGACGCGATCCTGTGCAGCCTGCTCTAGGTGACCCTGCTTTGGCAGGGGGGTTGGACTAGATTACCTACAGAGGTCCCTTCCAACCCCTAACATTCTGTGATTCTGTGATTCTGTGATTCTGTGACAATTATCTGTGATAAAAAAGATCTGAATTTTTTAAGCCAGAAAGCCCCTTCCAATTCCATAAGATTGTTCCATAAAGGGAAATATCATGTAGAGGGAAACACTGTTATGTCCAAGAGTGGCTTTTTGTTTCAATTCACAAAGATCAAAGAAGAAGAAAAAAGAAGGAAAGTGTGTTGACCTGGCTTGTTCACAGAGATTAAATTAGCTTGATATATGAAGTGATGTCAGCTCTGTTGTTTCACATGGAAACAACATTTTTGGAATCTCTTCTGTACAGAGCTCTTACTTTATTGATTAATACTAAGTTTCTCCAATTTCAAATAGTTTTACAACTGCACATTCTGGTACTTTTTTTCATAACACAAAATCATGTTGAGGTTTTATGACCCTTTTGTAAAGGAATTTTCAATATTTATTTAATAGAACACTGGAGCTAGTTTTGGAGAAGAAATACTCCACACAAATAATTTTACTGTGAATCTTTTGAAGTAAGATTTATACACTTCATAAAAATGTGTATGCAGGGTAACATAACAGAAACTGTCTCTAATCGCTCCTTGAAATCAGCATGGGCCCATAACTATGGGCTGCAGGGCCACATCTCCTGACTTTTTAATCTCTTTCCTAAAGGTATCCATTTCTCATTGTAGGTGAGAGATGAATGTGTGGCTGTTAAGTGTGAGGAGGATGGTAATGGAAATCAGTAACGTTAATTAAATTACAAGAATTAACATATCCAGTATTTCTTGCTTCTCTAAGCTTTTGCAACTGATAATGAGAGTGAAGAGTGTTTTATGATTCCCTCCTTCTCACAGAACAATCTATAACCAAAATCTTTTCCAAGACACAGTTGAAATTTTGACTAATTGTTCATTTGTTTTGGTCTCCTCCCTCTCTTTCAACAGAATCACTAGTTTAGAATATACAGAATGAAAAACAGACAAAAAAATCCAACAAACCCCTTTCTATTCATCTTAGTGGGATCAAATTGGAACTTGCGTCTTTTAATAGTCCAGTATTCCAGTCCCCAGAATAGAAAATTAGTGAAAAACTTGTTCAAAATGAGTAGAAAACAGATGTGATTTGGGGTTTTTTAGTTTTTTGTTTTGTTTTGGTTTTTGTTCAGAGGTTATCTAGGTGTGACATTTGGGTTTTTTTTGGGTTTTCTTTTTTCTCAGTAACCATTTTTCTTGCTTAATATTGCTCAAGTTTGGAAAAAATTTTGCAATAGTCTAGAAATAATGATTGCTGAATTTTATGGTGAATGTGTTCAAACTGAAATATTGATGAGGAAGAGATTGATAAGTAAGACAGGCTCGCTATAATCAGTAACAGCAAACATCTTTTTATACCTTATTTTGTCCTCAGTTCAGCAATACACTTGCGGCACCATTCAAGGCTCATTGCTGGGGTCTTCTCTACCCAGACATGCTGCATTATTTCACTACTATGGTACTTTGTGAAATTGTGCTCACATTTGTAACTTGACATTTTGCAATTTATTTAAGGCAAAAAGGACAAACAAAAAGAGAATCAGAAATTCCAGGTCTTACTGATTTCTCTTCACACAGAGAATTACGTCTGCTTTTTATTTAGCACATTTTCCACCATCTGCTTAGATTTGACTTTTCTTATTGAGGTTAATTATTGTTTTATGTCATACCTCTGATTTTGATTTGTCCTGTTTTAATCACTCATCTAACTGAGACAACTTTTTAATTTTAGAATAACAAATATACACATTTATGAACACACAACTGAACCTTTTGTCAGTGATCATACAGCAGGAACTAATATTGCATAAAACTATAATGGTCTTCGGTAAATTTTCCTTCTGATAATCTTTCCATTTTCCACTGGATTTTATTTTCATGAAATTTGGAAGAACAAGTTTCCCACTGAAGTTAGTGGGATACTGTAGGGAGGAGAGGATGGAAATAACAGGTGCAAAACCATCTTTGTTTTTTTTCAGCTTTTCTAACCAAACTATCAGCCCTCACACCTTGGAAAACTCCAGCACATTTCAAGAAGACCAGTAGTTTCTGAGTCACTGTGTTACCTGTTATCCAAAGATATTTTATTAAAAAAAATAATACATAAAAAATAAGTAGATGAAAATTTAGAGCTGTATTAAACCCAAAGCATAAACAAGTTACCCTAATTTTTTAAAAAAATCTGTCTTCTTACTTATGCTATATATTGAAAGCAGGTATGGTTGATGTAGTAATTGACTGAATGGTCACACTCAAAGAGTTTCTGTCAACAGCTCAATGTCCAAGTACAAATCAGTGACAAGTGGCATTATTCAGGGGTCAATATTGGGACCAGTGTTGTTTAAACACCTTTGTTGGTGACATGGACTGTGGGATTGAGTGCACCCTCAACAAGTTCAGTTACAACAACAAGCTGTGTGGTGAGCTTGACATGCTGGAGGGAAGCGATGCCATCCAGAGGGACCTGGACAGGCTTGAGAGGTGGGCCCATGTGAACCTCATGAAGTTCAACAGGGACAGGTGTAGGGTCCTGCACATGTGTTGGGACAATTCCAAGAACAAATACAAGCTGGGTGTAGAATGGATTGAGACCAGCCCTGAGGAGAAGGACTTGGGTGTACTGGTGGATGAAAAGTTGGACATGAGCTGACAATGTGCACTCGCAGCCCAGGCCAACTGTACCCTGGGCTGTGTCTAAAGAAGTGTGGCCAGCAGGTCAAGGGAGGTGATTCTTCCCCTCCACTCCACTCTGGTGAGTCCTTACCTGGAGTCCTGCATCTAGCGGTAGAACCCTCAGCACAGGAAAGACATGGACCTGTTGGAGTGGGTCCAGAGGAGGGCCACAAAAATGATCAGTGGGATGGAACACCTTTCCTATGAGGAAAGGCTGAGAGAGTTGGGGTTGTTCAGCATGGAGAAGAGAAGGCTCTGGGAAGACCTTATGGCAGCCTACCAGTTTTTAAAGGGGGCATACAAGAAAGCTGGAGAATGACTATTTAAAAGGGCATGTAGTGACAAACCGAAAGAAGGTAGATTTAGATTAGATATAAGAAAGAAATTCTTTACTATGAGCATTGTGAGGCACTGGCACAGGTTGCCTAGAGCAGTTGTGGATGCCCCCTCCCTGGAAGTGTTCAAGGCCAGACTGAATGGTGCTTTGAGCAACCTGGTTTAGCAGAAGGTCTCCCTGCCCATGGCAGAGGGGGTTGGAACAAGATAAACTTTAAGGTGCCTTCCAACCCAAACCATTCTGTGATTCTAGGATTTTATGATTCTATGGTTCTTTGATAAAACGTGTAATAAAAAAATAGATATTTTCAAAAATTAAGTAACAGTAGTTCATGTGCAGTTTCAAAACATATAAAACATCTGTAGATATTAGTCTGTGATATGAAGAAGTAAAATCATCAGGAAAAGGATCTTTTTTTCTTGCTACTCATGGCAAATTTCTATTCTTGACAGCAGTCAATCTTTCAGAAACAGACGTTCCTTGTCTCAACTGTTTTAGGACCAATGTGAAATGAGAATTGACACCAGAAACATAAAAGTACAATGATAATTACATTTTATCCGTCCTTTCTTCCTCTTTCATATAACCTTCTGGGGTTTGAAATTTTCAGCAAAGTCTCTTTTGGATTACCTTGAAGCACTCATTTTCTGTCTCATTCAGAAGTTTTATCTTCTGTGCTGTTCTCACTGCATAAATACATGCATTTCAAACATTTACCCTAAGCTTGTCTTCTGACTTATGGCTGTTATCATTTTTATGCCACAGTGCATTTTTTTCCAAAATAATTATCTTCCTCTACTTGTGTAACCAGCCATTTGACCTTCAGTAACTTTTTCTTCATTCACTTGGGAAATGAATTATTGAAATTGTTAGAAGATATTTAGAATCATAGAAACATAAAATAGTTTGGATTGGAAGGGATATTTAAAAGTCATCTAGTCCAAACACACCTGCAGTGAGCATGGACATTTTCAACTAGACCAGGTTGCTCAGAGCCCTGTCCAAAATAATCGTGAAATTTTCCAGGGATGGGGCATCTACCCCGACTCTGGGCAATTTGTTCCATTGTTTCAACACCCTCCTTGTAAAAATATAATTCCTTATATCTAGTCTAAATCCACCGTCTTTTTGCTTAAAACCATTACACCATGTCCTATCCCTACAGGGCCTGTTAAAAACCTTGTTCCCATCTTTCTTAAAATCCCCCCTTTCACAGAACCACAGAATCACAGACTGGTAGGGGTTGGAAGGGACCTCTGTAGGTCATCTAGTCCAACACCTCTGCAGAAGCAGGGTCGCCTGCAGCAGGCTGCAAAAGACCTTGTCCAGGTGGGTCTAGAATATCTCCAGGAAAGGGGAATCCACCACCTCCCTGGGCAACCGGTTCCAGGGCTCCGTCACCCTCAGAATGAAGAAGTTCTTCCTCATCTTCAGACGGAACTTCCTGTGCTTCAGTTTGTGCCCATTGCTCCTTGTCCTATCGCTGGGCAACACTGAAAAGAGTCTGGCCCCATCCTCTTGACACCCACCCTTAAGATATTTGTAGGCATTTAAAAGACACCCTCTCAGCCTTCTCTTCTTCAGGCTGAACAAGCCCGACTCCCTCAGCCTTTCCTCAAAGGAGAGATAAACAAGCCCAGCTCCATCATCCTTTCCTCATAGGAGAGATGCTCCAGTACCCTCCTCATCCTCGTAGCCCTCCGCTGGACTCTCTCCAGTAGTTCCTCATTTTTCTTGAACTGGGGAGCCCAGAACTGGACAGAGTACTCCAGGTGCGGCCTTACTAGGGTAGAGTAAAGGGGGAGGAGAATGTCCCTCAACCTTCTGACAACACTCCTCCTAATGCACCCCAGGATCCCATTGGCCTTCTTGGTAGCCAGGGCACACTGCTGGCTCATGGTCAACTTGTCATCCACCAGGACACCAAGGTCCCTATCCTCACAGCTGCCCTTCAGCAGCTCCCAAGTCTGTACTGGTGCATGGGATTGTTCCTCCCCAGGTGCAGGACCCTGCACTTGCCCTTGTTGAAATTCATCAGGTTCCTCTGCGCCCAGCTTTCCAGCCTGTCCAGGTCTCACTGAATGGCAACACAGCCTGCTAGTGTATCCACCACTCCTCCCAGTTTGGTGTCGTCAACAAACTTGCTGAGGGTACATTCGAACTCTTCATCCAGGTCATTGATGAAGAAGTTGAACAAGACCGGGCCCAGTACTGACCCCTGGGGGACACCATTAGTTACAGGCCTCCAACTAGACTCAGCACCACTGATGACAACCCTCTGAGCTCTGCCATTCAACCAGTTCTCAATCCACCTCACTGACCACTCATCCAGCCCACACTTCCTGACCTTCCCTAGGAGGATATTATAGGAGACTGTGTCAAAAGCCTTGCTGAAGTCGAGGTAGACAACATCCACGGCTCTCCCCTTATCTACCCAGTCAGTCATGCCATCATAGAAAGCTATCAGATTGGTCAAGCATGATTTCCCCTTGGTGAATCCATCTTCACTACTCCTGATAACCTTCTTTTCCTCCACTTGCTTCATGATGACATTCAGAATGAGCTGATGCATCATCTGTCCTGGGATGGAGGTAAAGCTGAAAGCCCGTAGTTCCCTAGGTCCTCCTTCCTGCCCTTTTTGAAGACTGGAGTGACACTGGATTTTCTCCAGTCCTCAGACAGCTCTGCTGTCCTCCAGAACCTCCCAAAGATGATGGAGAGTGACTCAGCAGTGACATCCGCTAGCTCCCTCAGCACTCGTGGGTGCATTCCATCGGGGCCCATGGATTTGTGGGTGTCCAGATTGCGGAAGTGATCCCTCACACAGTCCTCCTCAACCAAGCGAATGTCATTCTCTCTATGGTCTTCCTTTCTTACCTCCAGGACATGGGATTCACAGAATCACAGAATCACAGAATAGTAGGGGTTGGAAGGGACCTCTGTGGGTCATCTAGTCCGACCCTTCTGCCGAAGCAGGGTCACCTACAGCAGGCTGCACAGGACCTTGTCCAGGCAGGTCTTGAAGATCTCCAGAGAAGGAGACTCCACCACCTCCCTGGGCAGCCTGTTCCAGTGCTCCGTCACCCTCAGAGGGAAGAAGTTCTTCCTCATGTTCAGACGGAACTTGCTGTGCCTCATTTTGTGCCCGTTGCCCCTTGTCCTGTCACTGGGCACCACTGAAAAGAGCTTGCCCCCATCCTCCTGACACCCGCCCTGAGAGTCTGCCACGTCACTGAAGACTGAAGCAAAGAAGGCATTCCGTAGCTCTGCCTTCTCTGCATCCTCCGTCACCAGGACACTCACCTCATTCAGCAGCGGCCCCACATTGTCCCTAGCCTTCCTTTTGCTACTGATGTACTTGAAGAAGCTTTTCTTTTTTTCTTTGACATCCCTTGCCAGCTTCAGTTCCAGGTGGATCTTCGCCTTCCTCGTCACATCCCTGCATGCTCTGACAACATTCCTGTATTCTTCCCAAGTTGCCTGTCACTCTTTCCACATTTCATAGACCTTTCTCTTCCACCTGAGTTCCACTAGAAGCTTCTTGCTCATTCATGCAGATCTTCTGCCTCCTTTGCTAGATTTCTTTCTCAGGGGGATGCACCGATCCTGAGCATGGAGGGAGTGATGATTAAACAGCGACCAGCTCTTTTTTACCCCCAGCCTTCTAGGGCCCTGGCCCAAGGGATTCCTCCCAGTAGCTCCTTGAAGAGGTCAAAGTTAGCTCTCCTGAATCCATGGTTTTGATTCTACATATTGCCCTGCTTCCTCCATGCACGATCCTGAAGTTCACCATTTCATGGTCACTGCAGCCGAGGCTACCTCCAGCCTTCACATTCTCAAACAGTCCCTGATTGTTCGTTAGTACAAGTGCAGTAGAGCGCCTCTCCTTGTTGATTCCTCCACCACTTGCATCAGAAAGTTACCATCGATGCTCTGCAGGAACCTCCAGGACCGCATGTGCCTGACTGTATGGTCTTCCCAGCTGATGTCAGGGTGGTTGAAGTCCCCTGCGAGAACCAGGACTTGTGACTGTGAGGCAACTTTCAGCTTCTTGTAGCAGGCCTCATCAACTTCCTCCTCCTGGCCTGTAGTACACATCTACAATAATGACACCCATATGAAGCTGTCCCTTAATTCTGAACCGTAAACTCTCAATTCATTGTTTATCTACCCCCAGGCAGAGCTCAATACATTGCAGTTTCTCCCTCACATTCAGAGCAACTCCACCACCTCGCCTTGTTGGCCTGTCTTTCCTAAAGAGTGTGTAGCCATCCATGACAGCATTCCAGTCATGTGAGCTGTCCCACCACCTTTCTGTGGTGGCAACCAAGTCATAGCTGTCCTGCTATACAATGACTTCCAGCTCCCCCTGGGTTCTCCTCTCTCTCCCCTCTCTCCCAGAGCTTTTGCTGCCTTGCCTCTGCGGTTTTGCCACTTCAGAAAGGGTCCCTCAGCACCAGCCTCCGCTGCAGATCCCTTTGCCTTCAGTGGCTACATCCTTTAAGTACTTGAATGCCACAATAAAGTCTCCTTGCAGCCTTCTGTTCTCCAGACTGAATAACCCCAAGTCTCTCAGCCTGTCCTCATAGGAGAGATGTTCCTTCCTTTGGATCATTTTTGTTGTCTTCCTCTGGACTTGCTCCAACAGATCCATGTGTTTCCTGTGCTGAGATGTCCAGAGCTGGACGCAGGACTCCAGGTGGCATGTCGCCAGAGCAGAGTAGAGGGGCAGAATCACCTCCCTCGACTTGCTTACCAGGCTTGTGTTGATGCAGCCCAGGATACAGTTGGCTTTCTGATTGTCAAGTGCACATTGTTGGCTCTTGTCCAACTTTTCATGCATCAGTACCCCCAAGTCCTCCACAGGGCTGCTCTCAATCCCTTCATCCCCCAGCCTGTATTGATTCTGAGGGTTGCCCTGATTCAAGTGTAGGACCCTACAGCTGGCCTTGTTGAACCTCCTGAGTTTCACACAGGCCTACTTCTCGAGCTTGTCCAGGTCTCTCTGGATGGCATCCTGTCCTTCAAGTATATCAGCCTCACCACTCAGCTTGGTGTCATCTGCAGACTTGCTGAGGGTGCACTTGATCTTGCTGTCTGTGTCCTTGACAAAGATATTAAACAGCACTGCTCCTGACACTGACTCCTGAGAGACACCACTCATCACTGATCTCCATTGTCACCATTTAAAACAGAGTGTCAATAAGCTGAGTGACAGATGCTCTCTATTAACCCCCACCCTCCCACCACAGGAAGGGTAAAGGAGGAAAAGGGACAGACTTACTAACTGAATATAAAAAGTTTTACTAATAACAGTAATAATAAAAATAATATGAATAATATTAATAATAAGAGAAATTATGCAAAAATATAAAAAACTGATACTGAGTTGGGTGCTGGGGCTCTGGCATCCTGCCAGCAGCTGCCAGGCAGCACCAGGAAGTCCCAGACTGGCCTCAGCAGTAGACAGGAACTGGACTCTTCAGCAACCAGCCATGGACGAAGAGAGCAAGACCCTTGTGATACCCCAGATTTAAACAGAGCATGAAGTGCATGGCATGGAATACCTCGTTGGTCAGTATCAGGTCACCTGTCCTGTTTGCCCCTCCCCTCAAGTGAGACCCCTTCTGACTCCTCGCTTGAGGGACCTAAAAGATCTGTCAGTGACCTTGACTTCTATAGTAGTATTTATACACAGGGTCCTTTTTCTGCATTCTTTTCCTACCATTAACTCAGTGTAATTATAAACATTAGGTGTTCCCAGCTTTGGAGCAGACAGTGTCTGTAAAATATGTAACCAGCTTCAGCAAAATGCATTTACTTATAAAAATTTAGCTGTAAGGAAGATTCACTAAAAGAGAAATAGTTCTGTTTTAACCAAAACCGGGACATCCATCTGGACATTGAGCTGTGTACCACTACACTCTGGATGCAACCATCCACCCAATTCCTCATCCACTGAACAGTTCACTATCAAACCTGTACTTCTCCATTTCAGAAAGAAGAATGTTGTGAGAGACCGTTTCAAAGGTCCTGCAGAAATCCAGATAGGAGACATCCGCAGCTCTTCCCTTGTCTACTGATATAGTCACTCCGTCACAGAAGGCTAGTAGGTCGGTCAGGCATTACTTGCCCTTGGTGAAGCCATGATGGCTGTCTGAATCATCTCCCTGTCCTCCAGGTTCCTTAGCATTGTAGAAGACCGCTACGAACTGGTTTTGTCTTGACAATTGCCATTGTTGTCTCTTCCTGGCCTCTGAAAACACCGCCACAAAGACCTGCAGGAAAGAGCTTGCGTGCAGACTAGCACATGGACTGGCAAGAGATGACATTTCTAAGCAGGCAGCACATATGGCAAGAACTGCATGTACGGTGCATGGGCAAATGCCCCTATAAAAGGACAGCACGTGCTCCTCTGAGGTCTTTCTCTCCTCCTTCCCGCCTTGCTGCCGGACCTCGTCCTCGCCAGAACCTCCATGCCTGCACAGAGACTGAGCTGACAGGACATTGCTGGACACCGCCGGATCCTTTCTAGTGGTAACCTATCCCCCACCACCACCCTACACTCGTTGCCTCGCCCACTGGGGTTGCTCAACTTTACTCCTTTCTTTGTTTCTCTCACCCTTTCTTTCCTTTTTCTTCCCTCTTTCTTTCCCACGTCCTCCCTCCACTGCCATCCCCACCCGACCTCCAATTCCCGGTTCACCAAAATAAAGTTTACAAGGTTGCACAGCATCTGACTCCATTTGCGTCTTAATCTTGTCCTTGGGATCGTATCAAAACCTCCTTGATATTGGATCGGGACAAGCATACCTTCTAGAAGGATCTGTTCCATGATCTTCCCAGGCAGAGACATGAGGCTGACAGGTCAGTAGTTCCCAGGGTCCTCCTTTCCTACCCTTTTTAAGAATGGGTGCAATTTTTCCATTTTTTCCAGCCACCAGAAAGAGACAACCATCCATATATTCCTAAAATTTAACACCTAGTTAGGTAAAGCTACAGCCTGGATTTATTCCAAGACAACTACTTTATAGAATATTTGTAGAAAATTGGTAAGCACAGGAATATGATTTCACTGGTCATCTAAAGCCAAGGAGCAGTTTCTACTGAATACCATCCTCAGTCAAAAATACAATTAAAGTGGCCATATGATGTTTTAAAGGAGGACATAAAAAAAGACATTTGCCGAGTCTTAAAACTTCTCAGTGGGAAAAATAACCCCCAAAAAACCAAAATAAAACTGAAAACAACCAGGTAGAGTCACAGAAATTTGTAGAAACACCAGATTCTGCCTGACAGATTGGTCAGAACCTTTTCATTAAAAAATTGGGAGAACAATAGGTATGAAGTAGCAGTCAGTAAACTTCCTGCTTTACTGAAAGGCTGTTATTTTCTATGGTGTTCTAATTTATTTATGCCATTCATGTCTTCAATGCTCCTTACAGATATCTAGACGAATGAAGAAATTGTAATTCAGCCAGTGAAGGGTCTCCTTTAGGTTCAAGGTGCTGCATTTCAGCCTTAATGCTGGAACTGTTCTCACGGCATTAAAATAATCTGTGAAGTATGAACTTACTGTTGCTGACAATTAAGAAATAGAAATATTTTCAAAGATACAAGACTTTTTCCAATATCTGTGGTTTTGATAAATTTGTCTTGGGCTCAGTACCCTGACAGTGATGAGGAAGAAAAGATATACCTACATTAGAAATAAGACAATGTACTCAGTATAATTTTGGAAAAAAACCCAAACAACCTGCACACGAAACATTGCTTTAGATAGTCTCTATTTTTTTCTGCATAAAATCATAGAATCAGAGAATGATTTGGGTTGGGAAGGGACCTTCAAAGATCATCTAGTCCAACTCCAGCTCCATAGGAAGGGGTATCTTTCACCAGAACAGATTGCTCAAAGCCCCATCCAACGCGGTCTTGAACACTTCCAATGATAGAGCATCCACAACTTCTCTGAGCAGCCTGTGCCAGTATCTCACCACCCTCCTCATACAGCATTTCTTTCTCGTATCCAATATAAACCTATGCTCTTTCAGTTTAAAACTGCCCATTCTCCTGTCACTACAGGCCCTGGTAAAAAGTCTTTCTTCATCTTTCCTAGAAGCCCTCTACATATATCGAAAGGCTCCAATAAGATCTCCCCACAGCCTTCTCTTTACTCTGAACAGCCCCAACTGTCTCAGCATCTTTTCATAGGAGAGGTGTTCCATCCCTTTGATAATTTTTGTGGCCCTCCTCTGCACCTGCTCCAACAGGTCCATGTCTTTCCTGTGCTGAGGGTTCCAGAGTTGGATGCAGTACTCCAGATGATGTCTCACAAGAGCAGAGGGGCAGAATCACCTCCCTCAACCTGTTGGACACGCTTCTTTTGATGAAGCCCAGGGTACAGTTGGCCTTCTGAGCTGTGAGTGCACATTGCCATCTCATATTCAAATTTATCTTCTACCAATATCACCAGGTCCTTCTCCACAAAGCTGCTCTCTGTCCATACACCTCCCAGTCTGTACTGATACTGGTGACTGCCTTGACCCAGGTGCAGGACCTTGCACATGGGCCTACCTCTCAAGCCTGTGAAAGCTCCTCTGAGTGGCATCAAGGATAGTGTGTTCAATCCCACTGACCATGTCATTAATAAAGATACTGAACAGTACTTGTCCCAATACAGACCCCTGAGGGACATCACTTGGTAGTGATTTCAATTTGGACATTGAACTGGTGACTGCAACTCTTTGGATGTGTCCATCCAGTCAATTGCTTAATCATCAAATTGTTCATCCATCAAACCCGTATCTCTCCAATTTAGAGACAAGGATGTTGTGGGAGACCCTGCCAAAGGCCTTACAGAAGTCCAGGTAGATGACATTAATTGCTCTTCCCTTATCCACTAACACAGGACTCTCTGTTTTAGAAGGCCATCAGATTAGTCAGGCATGATTTGCCCTTGCTCAAGCCATGTTGACTGCCTATAACCACCTCCCTGTCTTCCTTATGTTTCAATATAATTTCCTGGAAGTTCTGTTCCATGATCTCACCAGACACAAAGGTGAGGTTAACAGATCTGTGGTTCTCAGGGTCCTCCTTTTTACCCTTTGAATAAATGGGTGTGATGTTTCCCCTTTTTGAGTCACTGGGGACTTTGCCTGACTGCCATGACTTTTCAGATATGTTGCACACTAGCTTGCCAACTGCATTAGCCAATTCCCTCAGGACCCTGGGGTGCATCTCATTAGGTCCCATCAGCTTGTGTATGTTCAAGTTGCTTAGGTGGTCTTGAATTTTATCTTCTCCTACAATAGGTGGGACTTCTTTGCCCCAGTTCTTGCCTTGAGTTTCAGGGAATGAGAGATGTGGGAAGAGCAATTGCTCTGTGAAAACTCAGGGACAAAATTTGTTGAATACTTCAAACTTCTTGTGAGATTGCACCAGGTCTGATCGCATTTATCTGGAGGGGAGGGGTTGTTTACAATTTCTTTTGTCTTCCTTTTCTGATTAATGTACCTGTAGAAGGCCTTCTTACTGTTCTTCACATCCCTTGCCAAATTTACCTCCAGCTATGCCTTATCGTTCCCAATCCTATATCTACAATCCTAGAGAGTATCTTTATGTTCTTACCAGGACTCACGTCCCTGCTTCCACTGCCTACTCATTTCCTTTTTGTGTTTCAGTTTGACCAGGTGGTCCTTACTCAGCCAAACACTCAGTATTTATTATTAAAGTGAATCTCTTACTTTCCCTACATATCATTCCTTTGTTAGCACCAGAGGATTAATCTCAGAACAGGGGAAGCTCATTCCTCCCGGGTGAAAGTATGATGAAAGTGGCAGGAGTGCACCCATCAGGCCCTACCTGTTTGTATGCACTCCATCTGTGGGAAAGACTACCTTCAGTCTGAAGTACACCTCCCGAAACATTCACAATGCCAAAGTCAAGTTCATCCTAACAGCTCCTTCACTATTCAGCTTCTGTTCCTTAACACCAGTGTTGTAACACAGGCATTCCCTACAAAGTACCTTAGTGGTGAACTTGCCTTTTATGGGCTTTGTGTTTGCTCCTCTCTCTTCCTTCTCAAGTTCACAATACTTATTTTTATTGTATGGTGTATTGACACAGGGAATAATTTCTGACTGCAATAACACAAAAATTCATTAAAAAAACCCCAACAGTGTAGTGACTTTTATTGTCTCTCCTGTAGAAACTGAAATCCCCTTTATAAGGCAATGTGCCAAATGTATCTGGGACTTGGACAAGATATTTACTCATATTTTGGATATTACCAAAAAACAAAAGACCAAGGCAGATAAAATAAAGGCTGGAAATAAAAAAGAGAGATTACAAAACATCATATAATCTGCATTTCACAAAGTGGACACTGAGGCATAGAGAGGATAAGTGTACGTGTTTCATTCACACACACACACACACACACACAGAATAGATTTATGATATTTTGTGCATGCCTTAGAAACAGGATCATGGAAAACCAGGAAAGATATTTGTTCTGTCAGTATAGGTCTCTGTTGGGTTAATGAGCTCTCTTTGAAAAATTAGATTCTTTTGTATCCTTGCACCATCACAGTGAGAGTGACAGGACTATATCATCACACTAAATAAATAATATTAGATGGCTAAACTTTGTCTATTAAATTAAATTTCTTTAGTTCCAAGTTGATAGCAACATCAGATTTGCATCTGCTCTTCTGGATAATAATTGCAAGAAAAAACACCAAAAATGTCCCTATAAAAAAAAAGAATGACTGACCAAGGTAAACTGAGAACTTGGCTATCAGGACCCCTCACTGTGTAAGGGCACTCCCAGTCATTTAAAAAAAGGTATGAAGAGCTATGACTGACAAATTAAATGCTGTGACAAAAATCTACCAAAAACTAGAAATATTTTCTGGTTTTAGTTTTTAGTTTTAGTTATATAAAAGGAAGAAAAAGAGATTTGTGAGAGTCAATATGCTTTAAAGTGGAGCTTGATAGGCTGTGGGGCTTTTTGAAAAACCTTTTTTGGCAGAAATTCTCAATTTAAACTTTTCCATTGAGAACAGTGGTTACAGAGAAGAAGAAATGGTGCTTAAAAATTTTTCATGAACTGAGAGAAAGAGAAAGCTAGAATACTCCGCATGTGTCTGTCCCAAAGATCTACTTCTGTCATAGGATATATTTTAAACCTTGCAGTGGTTGTATTTTAATACATTACCCATGCAGAGTAAAGCAGGGAAAACTGAAGTCATTTATTTCTCTCTGTTACTTCCTCTAGCAGCCTTCTTGTCAGGATGCTGGTCGAGCATGGGAGAAATGCAGAATGAATGAAGATGAAAACCTGAGTCTTTCCTGTCTCAAATTAAAAATTCCAGTTTTGAGCTGTGCAGGAGATGTTATGGGTTTAGATGAGGGAGAAGGAAAGAAAGTCTCTGCTTCTGTATATGGTAAGAGTTTTATAACATTTGAAAGCTGAAAACTGGTGTACAGAACTCTAAGGAATAGTAATGAAAGCATTTTAATAATTATATTTAGCTCTTGGAAGTCTGATGTGAAGTAATTATAGTTTATAGTTTTATATGGTACTTTATAAATTTATTTCCTACTAACTGAAAAAGCAGAGCTCTCTCAAGAACAAACAAACAAAAAAGTAAAATCAAAACCAAACACAAAAAAAGCTATCACTCACCCAAAATGCAAAACCAAATCACACCAAATCTAAACATTTAAGAACTTTCTGGAAAGAGCTGACAGAGTTTTCTGATGTACACTGAAGTTAGCTCTAAAAGTCTGTTGGTGTTTTATTTATTCTTTGAGTAGCTGACTGAAGGATATGGAATCATTCACTACTGCTCCCACTAAACACAAGAAAAGCAGAAACTCACTGTAGAATTTTAGAAAAATTTCTTACTTTCAGTATTTTTAAGAATCTCTTAACCTCTTCCTCTCACTTTTTCCACCCTCTCAGAGTTGGAGGTTGTAAACTGTGGTTTAGCCCAAACCTCTAAAATAGCATCTTGGAATGAATAAACAAATGCAGTCCATCTCTTGTTACTGAGACTGGCAAGGGCGTATTCGAAAAAAGCAGACAGGAGAAAAACAAGCATCAGCCCTGCAACAATCTTGACAGCCTACTACGATTCTGATAGGCAGCCTGTGCAGAGGGGAGAGAACAAAGACAGGTACAAATGGCAAGGTGCACATTTTGAATACTAACAGAACTCTCCCTCTACTCTACCATCTCTTTAAGGTGCTGTTTTTCAAATAACCATTTTAGAAGCAGCTTTATAATAGCTTTCACTATAAATACCTAAATTAAATATACATCTATAAAATAAGAAACATTTTTCTCACACCTTTTTCAGAAGCATAGCACTTTTTGAGGTAGCATTGCTGATTTATAAGCAATATGACTGATTTTAAGTCACATCTGTGATTTATAAGTCAGGACTTCATATACTCTGGGTATTAAGATCTATTTCATGAAGCCCAGTTTATTTGCAAAAAAAGACTGATTTACTAGGCAGATTTATTAATCATGGCTTGAAAATTCAAACTGAAGTCTTGGTTTAAAGTTCTGTATTTATAAATTAGATGCTTAAATCAAATTTCAATTTATACCTAATGGGATTAGTTCCAGAGATGTGCAAATAGTATTATACACAATCCCACTACTACCTGAAGATAACAACGATCCTGCTTTCACAATTAATTTGCTTAGTCACATCGATGAAAAAATCCTATCGTTAATCAGATGGATATTATTTTGAAAGTACTTCATATGAAGGAGCCAGGCAGAAAGAAATACTGACTTTCAAACAGGAAATAAATATCCTAATCTGAAATATTGTAATACTCAGATTTTGAACTCTGCTTTTTCAGAGTTTTCTAGTTACTGAGTCCATGCTCCACTGGGACAGTTATTACCACTCTGGCAAGAGAGACAGCTTTCATTCGCGGTCGTTTGTCCCTTCCATATTCTGAAAGGAAATACAGAAGAGATACTAAATTTCCCTTTCCCAACTTCCACTCCTAACAATGATTGACAATTTTTCACAAAGTTTTGTATGTTCATATTTCTTTGATGTCCAGAAGTGTGAAGCCTCTGAAAGGAAAGACATACCAAGTGCTTGAAAAGTGCAAACAGCAATGACCAAGATGGTGTACATTTGAACATTTTACTTTTTAGTCAAACTTGTCTATCTGAAGCAAATTAATAAAATCCACTAGAAACATTTTTCTGCCTCATTATGCATAGCCATGGCTTGAAGTGTCAGGTTTAGATAAGCTGAAAGCAATATGACTGAAAGGTACATTTTTTAATCAACTTCCTGAATAATCTTTGAATCCAGACATAGCAATATATGTAATCAATATATGAAACCTACCACACCAATTTTTCCAACACATTGGAAGCTGGTCTTTTAATTCTTTGGCGGTGTCTTGCCATGTTAACCTTGACATGCTACTTCTTCTTAAGTTCCCTAGTTCTGAAGGTATGTTGTCTTCAAGTGAAAAAAAAAATACATCCTTGAGGTTGACAGAGAAAGCCTTGAGATGTTTCTGTGAGCTTGTTCTATATACTCTGCATACATAGTTTCTTTCTGAGTTTATGGTGACATGGTTCATAAAACCTTGTTGACCTACTTCTATCCATGGGAATAAACAGAAATCTACGATCAGTGTGAAGGCTGTGTGTCATGCATCAAAATCAGAGACAAAAACTACTTAAAATGATGGCAATCAGACTGTTTTTCATTTTGCTTTGTAGATGAACTTGATACACTGAAGGATAAAATGCCTTCTGTTATGATGCTTCCCTCAGATACTTTGTACCTTGTGCCAAATAATAGAAAAACATGAATAGGTAATGTCCTAGGGACTGACTGACTGGGAATAGTTTGAGTGGCATAGCAGAGTCCTTCTCAACCCACCCTCTCTCAAGGCACTCTTCAGTGGAACATGCTTTCCTTTTGTGTCTGTCCAGGTTCTTTTTCTTGTCTCTGCAGAAATCCTGACACATCTGTTCGACAGCCCCACCTCCAGCTGAGAGGAAGGTAGTGATGGATTGCCGAATCCTATTCCACATTCTGTTGATCTTGGCTTTGCCTTCCTCTTCACATTCAAAGTACAGTAACTTCTGGTTGCTTTAGTTCAACCATTTTGTCCTCTTGTAGTATAAAACAAAATTGGACTGCTTTCGTTTGATTAGAACTAGCAGGAAGGCCCTTGAATCACTCTTGTTGGAGATGAACTGTCAAAGTGTACTGCAGCCTAAGTAGGAGGCAATACATGGAAATAGAGGCGAACACACCCTCTTCAGATGTTCACTATTTGGGTGGCAAGTACACACTGGAGGCTTAGGGCAAAATTTAATCAGACTTGTTTTGTGAAATATGAGTGTTTTCAGAAACACTTCCCTTTGACACCTGTAAAATTAAAATGAAACAGCCTTTCAAAGAAGAATATGCAATTGATCTGGGACAACACATAATTCAAGTTATTAAGTTTTCCACTGGGAGTAAATACAAAGTTGTTGTAGAAGAACTGGCTCGAATCTCATGTTTCTCCATAATCCATCTGCAAACTCCAGTATAAATTGAACTGTCAGACTTCTTCAGCTTTTAAAAATCTCCTAATAGCTCATTTCCTCAAATAAGCTGTTCTTTGTTTAAAAGTTTCTTGGAACATTCGGAGGTGTGGTGGTGACCTCATGTAATAGAATCATAGAATCATAGAATCATAAAGTTTGGAAAAGACCTCCAAGATCATGAAGCCAATCCATCATGACGACACCTGATAAACCATGTCCTGGATTGTCCTATCTACAGGTTTTCTGAACACCAGGAACAGTGATTCCGCCACTTCCCTGGGCAGCCTGAGTCATTGTGAAGAGGTAGAACACTTTGGATGACTGTTGCAGAGCACTGAAACTATTAGCAGTCTGACAGTGCTCTCATAGTAGTAAGATTTTTATTGGCATTCTGAAAATAGAGAAAGGAGGTGAAGAAAGCAGGGGCGAATGACAGTGAAGAGTAAATTAAGGAAATAACATGGAGAATAACAAAGGAGAACATAATATGATCTTTTCCCTGTGTACATAAATGAAGCATTATTCCTTGGCTACATCAAGGAATGTAAGGTAGAAGAGTAAGTGCTATTTTGTGATGAAGACAGTAGACAATAGAAGACCTATGAAAAGAATAAAATTACCCCATCTCTCCTACACAAGTTAGGAAAATATTGCAGTTTATATATTAAATTGTTGTTTAGCCATACATATCTCTACAAGTGCATCAGTCACTAAGGTTTAGTAAATTACTGTAATTAGTTTAACTGTAGTACTCATGAGAAAGTATAAAACACCTGTCCCCCATCAGAACAAGGTCTGCAGAGCCTGCAACACTGTTCATTAACAGGCACATTCTCTATTTTTTGGGGTCTGTAAGAGAATAGGGATGACAGGAAAGGAGATTGCAGAGGGACCTGTCGACAAGAGGAGAACCTCCAAGTTTCCAATGTAGGTAGCTCTTCTCTTCCCTGAACATATTCACCCTGTCAAGTTTCTCCATGTATTGACTTGCAAGGAGATCACTCTTGTAAAACCTTCAGGTTGCAGATGTACTTAAAAACAATAATGCTAAAGACAGTAAGCATGCAGTACAGACATTTGCTCTTTTGTCTCCAAAAACCCTAACTATGTCTCTTTTTTAGTTGAAAGGAGCAATGAGTTTGAGTTGCTAGTTGCCATGTCATCACTACAAACTTCCTATATACTGTGATGCAATCCTTTTCAATATGAGAAGCAGGGAAAGACTTTATTTGATTTTTCATGAAGGGAAAAAGACAAGAAAAAATAAATATTAAAACCAACACAGAAAAGAGATAACTAGTGAGTGTGATGTAAATACCTAGCAAGAGTAATAAGGAAAATCCCAGAGGGGAAAAATACAAGGAAACAAAAATGAAGAGAAATTCTGGTGGAAGCACATATTAACAGAAGAAAGATATGAAGTGTATAAGGTAAATACTGGAGAGAAGGCGGCAAAATAAGAAAGTAGTGAGGGAATAAGAAAATAATAAAGTATAGGTACACCAAAAGGATATAATAAAACAAAGCACTAAAGTAAGACAAATATTATTCTAATAGAAAGAGAAAACTATGACAGCTGCTGGGAATAAAGGAGAGACTTCAAATAAGACATGTACATTGCAAATGTGGCTGTCAGACTACTACAGGGGCTTAATGCAGGCAGAGCGAAAACAAAAGCAGAGACATATTTTGAATAACTTAAGTGAAGCTGTAAGAAGTTTGACTGATAGACATTTGATTATACAAGTGAAAGAATATCCAAAATTTAGACTAAAATAAATGTTTCAGGAGCAACTTGAGCTTCCCCCAAGTTAGCTCAATGTTTTTCAAACAGTGACGCAGTGTGAACATAACAAAAAAGGATTTGCTTATTTGTAAGATTATGAAGGAAATAAAACAAAGCCTATGTGATCTGAAGTGCTTCACTGAAATACTGCTCTTTATGCTGAGTATGACTCCTTCACAGGACTCATAAATACCTACCCTGCTGTTGCAGTGGGTTATTTATTTTATGTTAGTATCCAAAGGGAACCACAAGGTCAGAGCTCTTACTGTTCCACAGGCTATTTGCAGTCTTCTGCATGTGTGGTTAGTGAGAGGGGTCCCAAATGCACCAGAAGACTGGCTGAGCATTCAAGCCAACTGTAAAGGAGTCTAATAAACCAGGAAAAGTGTATAATCACAGCAAGAACGCATATTATGCAAGACAGCATTTGTACGGTTGAATGATGTCAAGACTTCTAAAATCCATGCTCTGTCTTTATCTCTTTCACTGGACTTTTAAATCCCTTGATATTTCTAGGGACCTAACAACAGGAAGTGGCCACAGATGATCAATTGTAGGCAACCATTGGAGCAGTACCAGAGCACTTGGAGCTCACCCAGCTGAGGATGTTCTTTTTCAGTGGGAGAAAAAACGACGACCAAGATCTTTCCTGGAGTCAAGTGGCTTGCCCAAAAACATATGCAGTGTTTCTCCTAGCAAGGATTAATCTCTGTCCAAACCTTCCAGGAGAAAGTCAGTTTTGAAGTGACAAAAGGGAAAGACATAATCCTTCAAAGTATCAGAGCTAGCAGGAATGGCTTTCACAATTGGAGGCTTCTGGTGATAGAGGAGGATAAGAAAAAGATCAAAGCTGGAGTCAATGCTTCCTCTCCTTTGTCCCTTATCAGCTATCAAATACAGTTGTACATCAAGCTGTCTGCCAATTGTGCTTGCAACCAATAAATTCAATAAAATTGTCTGGTTCACTAATTTTTTTTGTGTCTTATTTATTTTAATCCAATGGATAATTATTTTAAACTTGTTCTATGCTGTCAGCACATAGCAGGGTGGAATGTAATGATGAATAAGTGCTGGGGATGAAGCTGGCTCTGAGAAAACCCGTAAGAGACCTCCAGGCTGCTTTGGCTTTGTCAAGGGATATTTTCATGAACCAAGTGCTTCCCAGTTTAGATATATTTTACATTTAAAAGGTGTTAAAAAACACCCAAAGACCTGTTTACCTCTCTCAGTATATGTTGCTTCGTATCATTGCTGCTCAGCCAGCTGAGACCCAGACTGCAGCACAAATCTACAGAAGCTGTGCTTCATTGTTGTTTCTGGCCCCCCTTATCATGCTCAGGAAGAGAAGATCCAAGATAGCTTTCATCCAGGGTAGGTCAGGAGCTACACAAGGTTAACAACAAACGTAGTATCACTTCTTTTCTTTGTATATGTATGCCACTAAGTGCATCTTGTCCCTAGTCATTTTCTGCATCAAAATGGTATTAAGCTAAGACAAAGATCTCCCTTTCCTCTTTTTTGTAAGAATATTTCAAAGCCTAGCAGTCAAGGCATTTACCTAAATTGCGAAATCCAGTACATTTAAGTGTCTTCTTTCTCTGTTTTTTAGCAAGGCCTTAACACTGAGTCTCATCTCATTCATTAATGTAGTGACTATTTGGTAACCTTCATTCCCCATCCGCCTTCCTGTACGATGTGTAGTCCTTACAGGTACTCAGGAGGACCAGCCTTTTGTACTTTCTCTCCCTTAGCTTAGGTATGCTCACCTGCAAGCAGAAGTCCAGCTATTGTCTCTGTATTAATACCTCAATACATTCATATTTGCTCAAGTCCTGTGCATCTTACTGGAACCGTCCTACTGAATTTTAATTATCTGCAAAGTACAGGTATAAATCTTGGCGCATAACTTCAGATTTCTTTAATAACAAATGAAGACAAATAGACATTTCTAGGGTTTAATTTACCTCTTTATTTACATCTTCACTGTGAATCTATACTGACTAGATCAGATTTTGACAGACATATGGTTTTATGCTTCCTATCCCTTCCATCTAAACTAACCAACTCAGCTTGCCTCTTCTGTTGTAGGTCTTCAGTTATGAGCCTGAACCCAGTGGGACACATTTTTGCATTGTGGTAAAATGAGGTCTGAATAATTCCAGTCTTTCTCTTCCACTTCTTTCTGTTTTTCTTGGGCACATCCCATATTTTGTCTGTATAAGCACTTACCCTACTGGATGCAGTCAAACTCATAACTTCTTATCTCTGTTAAATTATCTCACTTTTGGGGTATCCATATGCAGGCAAGGACTAGGTCTTAACAGCTAAACCTAGAGTGTGGTTTGGGAAGACACTGAGAAGTCATCTGGTTTTCATTGCTAATGTGGAATCACATGGTCAAATAAATTATTCCTAGGGATGTTGTATTTTTTTTACTGTGGATTTTTCATACATGGAGAAATGCCTTTTGATATAAAACAATGTAACTGAAAACTCAGTTTGTTTGGTACTCAAGCGAGGTAGTGTATATTTTAGCTGTGCAAAAGCATAGGAATCGAATGAAGACCATAAGGAGTAAATGAGAATCACCATCAAGAGTTTTCTATATCCAACTTTAATGTAATCAATAATTTAAGTTCTAATCCAGAAGTTTTGACTAAACTTAGTTTTGTCATATCTGGGTATCTTTCACTTCTTATGGACTTCTGTATTTAAATCTTTCATGTTCAATATATGACAACAGAGACAAAATCATGTTTTGTCATAAAATAAAAATAATTTAACAGTCAGGTATGTTATTCCTGCAGGAAGGAACACCAACAGAAGATTAAGCTCAAAAATAATTATTTCCATTTCCCTTCCATTGCCTTCCTTCCTTTGTGCCTCTTCCCCAACCTGTCTTTCAGCCTGTCTTTCAGGCGTCTATTCCTGGATGACATCTTGCCATCAACCTACACTTCACACATACAACAAAACTTAACTGTTTGCTTTTCCTTTTGAGCCATTCTTCCTCCTCATTTCTCATCAATGCTGACAACATCATGCCCGTCCTTGTCACTCAGTCTCATAACCTGGGATTCATCTTCAGCTTTTCTCTCTTCGACAGCTCATGGATTGTAAATCTTTCCTAATCCATTCACTTATTTTATATAACATTTCCGGTGCCTGACCTTTTCTTTTTGGCTGACTCCTTGAGCCCTCGCTCTTGTCTTAACTACTTCAACATCTTCTGATCTGCCATCCCTGACATCCTCATGGCCCTGACCCAGCCTGTAAAAAGCACACCTGCTAGAATTGTCTTGCTTGCTCATCATTCTGTCCATTGTCACCTTTCCCAGGTTTTAATCATTGTATTGGTTCCCTGTGTTTCACAGTAAGAATTCAAACTTCTGCTCCTTAAACATCCTTTACAACTCTGACTCTTTCTATTTTTCTTTCATCTTCCATCCATCTGTAATGCTGACCTTGTAAAAACACTTATCTAACTCTTGAGATATTCTCCTGCTTCTGCTTACACTACCTTAAGGCAAGCCTTCTTTCCCAAATTCATCTACAACTATTCCACACTTCTCTTTTCACACTCCTTTTCAATGACTGCTTTTTGTTCCAATGTACGTAGTACATCAATGGAAAAATGGTGGCTTGGCTGAACAGTAGTTCAGCATCGTTGGTCTTAAAGTAAACTGTTATTAGGGTGATCTGAGATCACTAAGATATGACCAGATCTTACTCTTGATAGTGATTAATGCAAAGTATCTTAACTCCTTTTTATTGCTTTAAATAAATAATCTGGACGTGGGATATTTACGATCTGTGTATGTATCTACAGAGCCTTGCAAAACAGGATCTCAAGCCAATATGAACTATCTTTGTATTGCCATGCTACTGTGGTTTTACCAAAAAATACTCTTGCACAATTCTTTACAACAAATACAGGTAAATGCACACAGAGAAGTAAAGAAAGCAGGTGGGAAAATGCACAACTGCTTGTTTACATGTAAAAACACACATACAGTTTGAATCATCCACTGTTACAATTAATACAGAACATATGTTTTCAAAGTCAAATCTCTGATTTTGTCTGGTAAGAGCTCAATTTTTTTTAAAGAAAATTTTGAAGGTTTCTCAGAAAAGTTACCAGCTTTCTGAAAGTACAGCACCAAAGTCATTGGCATGTCTGCAGAGACAGTAGAATGGGAAGGATACCATTATAGTAAATGATTTTACTTAGATTTCATTGCATATTTATGTCCCATGAATAAATCCATTGAAAGATAGAACGTTAATGTAGTAACATAATATGTGAGACATACAGAAATGCCTTAAAGTAAAAGCTTGGGAAATATCAGACACAGTTTCCTCTTTGGGTTTGTATTTGTATTAACGCTATATTTTCAGTGCCTGGACACTTGAGGGTATTCAACATTCATTACTTAACTAACACTAGCTCTTTGATGATGGTAAGGTATATTCTAATGTAAAGCAGGCTTCACCTACAATCAATCAGTCTGACTGGCAAATCACATTTAAATAATGATTACATGTATTTTAATTATAAAATAGTCAAATAAAATAAACTGTGAGGAAGGGTATTAATATTTAGGAAATCCACATTTATTTGCACCACTTCTTTGCCTTGTAGCTATGGAAATTCTTCCAACAATTTCCTGAGAGTGCTTGAAAAGACTGGACATAAATAAGCTGCAGAAATAGAGCAGAATGTAATATTTGCTGCTGTAAGAAAACTATTGATAGTGGTTAATAGTCAGTCCCAAACCATGAAGCAGATCCCTAAAGGTAGTAGAGACAATTCTATCCTTGCTATATTCCAATCATGCTGTAAATTAGGCATTCTTCCTATAAATTTCTGTCATAAGACATAAGGAAAAAGGTCTTAAAACAATGTTATGTGAGTAACAATCGACGAAATTGCCTAGAGAAAGACAAAAAACTGTCAATATACTCCAGTGAGGGAAACAGAATACTGAGAACAAGCAGTGTTAGCTGTGAGTACATTTAGGCTGGAAAACAGAAAGGGGTTGTTATTTGAATAGTGAAATTTTGGAACAGGATGGGTGAGAAATCATAACCTTAAGACTGAGGTTGCGAAGTTTCTGAAAGTTATTTTATGATGCATAACACCTGCAGGAGACAGGAAAGGAAACTAATATGCAGGAATTTTGTTCTATGCAAATATTACCATATGCCTAAATTACGTTATTTAACTAAAAGACAGTCTCCTCTTGGTACATGGCCTGAATTTCATGAGACCCACTTAAAAGATCCTCTACCAGGAAGCTGCTGTTTCCATTTGTCTTCTTAGCTTGAGGGATCTGTCTTCTCTGTTTCTGTGGGTTGGAAAGTCACAGAAAATTCCAGTCTTGTGGCACAGTGTTAATCTGACTGTTGCTCATAAACTCTAATGCAGTAGCAGCGGTACCACCGCTTTTCTAAGGACTGGACTGGCTATGGCCACTAACGAACACAATGAGAAACAGTTCGACTTTGTTCTGAGTTACCAAATTCATTATAGGCACTGCTATAGTCTACTATTCAAATAGCGACAGCATTTACTCTGTCCTATACAAAAAATGAAACAGCTTAATTAAGATAGCATTGTTCTGAAGAATGAACATTATGATGAACTTTATTGCCTCCCTTCACCACTAAGAAACTGTGATAGTCTGATTTCCCACTGCGTCATTGGTACTTGACGATCTCCACCATATATTCTTGTAGGACTCCATCTTACATTCTTGGGTCTACCAAGTTGATGCATAAATCAATTCTATTCTCTGTCTTAGGTTTTTGTGTTATAATTTTTCTACATTTTCTTCTCTTTACCTTAGCAAAAACAAAACATTACAGAAACTTTTGGTGTCACATGTGGGTCGGGCAGCTTAATTAATGAGATTGCATGTTTCTTCATTAAAGAGGGTGTAGAAATGTAGATTATTAAATATTACACCACACTTGAAAGACAGCCACTTATTTCTTCTAAATATATACTGAAGCTTTGTGCTATACATGAGCACTTAAAATGACTTTGCCAAGTGTTGAAAGACATGCAAAATTAACCGCTCAGTGCTTGGAACTGATTAAACAGAATCTGGTAAAATGTAACTTGAAATGCTTTGTCACACACAGGCAGCACGACAAAGCAAGTTCAGTGGACTCACCTGTACACCTAATAGTAACAACAAAGAAAGAAGCCACTGTAGCTGTTCCCAGAATAATAAAAGTGATGAATATATATCCTTTAGGAAGTTTCTCATTTGGAACTGCAAATGTTCATATGACTATACACTTTCAAGTAAATATGCACCAAATATTCACTGAAATATCCTCTTTTCCTCTGGCCTATGTTAGGGAAGGCATATATATAAAAAACCATTTCACTCCTTCTGCAGAGACCATAGTTTGCAGCAACTTCATAAAAAAAAAAATCCCCATACTGCTCTTTGCTACACAGAAAGATATTAGAACTGAATATTCTCATTTCTGACTAAATATACTGAAAACTTTGCTTTTACACAAAGTGAAATCAGAGCTTCAGATAACTTCAGAAATGAGTATAGTGTTTGAGATTCAGAGGGCAGATGGTAGAAGTACTTTCTGTTAGAGGCAAAAATATCTGGTGTAGCAGGACAATAGACTTTCTGCAAACTTAGCCATCTCTGAAGTCCAAAGTCTTTAACTATGATGTCTACATTATGTCTATGTGATATTTTATCTATGCTCCCTTTACAGAAAAAGACTTTTTCAAATATGATTTATCTGTCATTTTTTGTGTTAAGTGCTAAAAAGCTTGATTGCACACCCAGAAAGAAACTCAGAGATACAATGGCAGGTGGAGGGTGCCAAATACTACCTTGTTCAGGTACATCACAGGAGCCATCAGCCCGTCGGAGGCCCATTTCCACAAACCCCGATGAGCATGGTGGCATAATGGCAGGTGGAGGGAACCCAAATTACGGATTCAGGAGAAGGGACACCATGACCAGGCCCCTTCCAGGGTTGTCCCAGGAAAGCCTCACTCCCAGTGTCCAGACATGAATCCCATCAAGATAAGTCAACAGGAGCAGCTCTCCAGAACACCCTTTCAGAAGGTGCTACTGATGTCTGATGTATAGGATCTTAAGGGATGTAGGGACAAAGCATTTCAGGATTACACAAGACATGATGGGATGTTTAGGGGATGAACCAGGGAAAGGGAGAGACCCAGGTGAATTGGGGAATAACAAGTGTGGGAAAATAAATGGATAAGGGGATAGAAAGGGCCGGTTGTGGCAAACAGATTGCTGGTTGATACGCTTGTCTCGCCATGCCTTGCGCCTGATCAGCTCAGTCTGTCCTATCTTCTCATTAAGCTCGATTTCTCACTCTTTTCCTAGGTGAGGGACTCTCTAGTCTGTCTGTGTGCCTGTGAGTGCCAGCTTCTGGGGTGGGATGAGAGTGTGGCTGTGCAAGGGAATGTGTGAGCACTAGTGAAATTCACGATGGACTAGCCATTGAGCAGGACAAGTGACCTGGGAGCCAGGGGGTCCTGACCAGCTGCCACAGAGCTCTGTGCATGTGTGTGCCTGCATGTGCGTGTGCCTGAGCGGATCTGTACTAGCTGCTGGTGTGGGGCTGTGGCCTTCAGGGCTCCGAGGTGTGTAAATCTACATATTTCTTATGGAAATTTTCTGGTTTTTTTCAGGGTTTCTTTTGGTCTTCAAAGCTCGATTAGTAGTAGTTTTTATCCATAACTTAGATATTTCCACCACAAAAATGAAAAAGACTGTGGGTAGATGATATTTTGAGATTTAATGCAACTCCAAATGAACTAATTCAGCATCTGAGCTGCCAGTGAAATATTAAACTTTGGAAAAAACAAATTCTTATCACTTACTGAAGAGAATACTGCACAGGTCATAACTATTGTTTTGATTACCATTTCTACCTGTCACTCTTCAGTTTGCTAGCTCTTTGATAGTCATTTTATTTTTATGCTGCTAGTACTAGTGAAGAGATTTTCATAATACTTTGTTAGACCCGAATGTGATTTAATCATGGAAGAACTCTCATGGCCAGCACTATGTCTTGCAGAGTATTTTCATGCAGTTCACTGGGGCCTGCAGCACGTAAGAATTATAAAATAGTGTAAATATGTCATCTTTAGACAGCTGAACAATGGCAATAGAAGAATTAAACAGCTTTCAGTGTTCTTTGATTTCAGAAAGAATCTTAATTAAAGGCTTGCAGTACCAATAGAAACTCTTAACTGTTCAGAATAGTCTTAATCTCTCTTGCTTTTTTCTACTAATTCCATCGCTGAAGGTTCTGGGTTGCTTGTTCAAATTATATGTTTTGACTGTAAACAGAATAAAGATCTCTCTCAGTTTCTATGCCTGTCATTCACATTATATCCTATAGTTAAGAAAAGCAAATATGCTGTTCCTATTGTGTACCATACTGTTCAAGGTAGTCTCACTACCACCTGCTCACTCTTTTTTAGAATCACAGAATGGTTGAGGTTGCTGAACATCTAGTCCAACACTCTGCTCAAAGAAAGGTAAGTTACAGCAGGTTGCTCTGGATTACGTCCAGCTGGGCATCAGATATCTTTACGAATGGAGACTCCCCAACTTCTCTTGAGAATCTGTTCCAGTGCTTGAGTAATTCCACAGTTCAAAAAAACCACAAAGTTTCTGTTTAAATAGAATTTCCTGTATTTCAGTTTCAGCTAATTGCCTCTTGTTCTGTCACTGGGTGCCAATGAGGAGAGTCTGTCTCAAACTTTTTGGTCCCTCCCAGCCTCAGGATGGTCTTATCCATGTGTATAAATAAGAGCCTTCTCTCTCCATGCTGAACAGTCCCAGCTCTCTCAGCCTGCATTCTGTAATCACCTTCATGGCCCTTCGCTGGGCTTGCTTCAGGATGTTCATGTCTCTTTTGTATTGTAGACCCTGACACTGGACCTAGCATTCCAGATTTGTCTCTCCAGTGCTGAGGAGAAGCAAAGTATCGCCTTACCTGGCCTGCTGACAACAACATTCCTAACGCAGCCTAGGTTTTTATAAGCCTTCTTTGCTGCAGGGGCATATTGCTGGGTCATGGTCAGCTTGTTTCTCCGAGGATCCCGAGGACCTTCTCTGCAAAGCTGATTTCCAGACAGTCAGTGCCCAGTCTGCGCTAGTGCATGGTGTTACTCCTCCAGAGGTGCAAGACTTGACATTTCCCATTGCTGAACTTCATGATGTTCTTGTTAACCCATTTAATCAGTCTGTTGAAGTTTCTCTGAAAGACAGCATAAGTCTAGTGTAACAATCACTCCTCCAAATTTTATACCCATTGCAAAGTTGCTGAGGGTGCATTTTGTCCCATCATCCATGTAAATATTGAAGATGTTAAGCAGCGATGACCCCAGCAGCGAACCCCGGGGTACACCACACGTAACTAGCCTGCAGCTGGACTTCTAGCCACTGATCACAACCCTTTGTGTTTTATCTGATCACCTACTACATTCTACCCTTACAAGGTCCTTCTGTCATATGTTCAAAGTTTGGAACTCAATAGGAAATCACCTGTTAACAGGACTCCAGCTGAACACCTAAATGTCACCATTATCAGAACCATTATTAGCAGTACCAGGATCACATTTAATAATGATGTTCTAGTTAAAGTACATCACTAAAAGGGTGGTTAATTGTCTATAGAAACATGAAATACAAGGTGCTTTTTGGAAAAAGTATAATAATATCTTTTAAGTAATCCAGCCCTGTCAGAGACTACCAGGGATTATACAAATAACCACGGCATGTCATCAAGTTTCAGTGTCCTTATCAGGAAATGATACTTACTTTTTACTTGTTAAGCACAGCTCTTACAAGAAATCATTCCTTAGTAACTGTAAAGTGATTTGACATTCATGAAGTAAAATCATCAAGTGATTAATAAAAAAAATACTTTGATAGGGGTGCAGTCAAACACAGATATAGGGGCAGCTATTCTCTCATCTTACACAACCTTAAATTCTGTGAAGTGGTTTAAATCTCCATTTACAAAATGTGGTTCTGTCCCTGTCTGATTTCTAAACAGTACTGTTTTATGTACTTGTCCGACTGACTTGGGAGGACAGCAGGGCAATGTCACTGCAGAACCTTTCAGTGTTTTGGTCTGGTAGAAAACAACTGTATGTGGCATTGTGTCAGGTGAAGACAGAAGCCAACAGGAGCAGAGTTTTCCTTGTCTTTAGAGGGATGCTGTACTCTGAATCAGATTAGGACTATGACTTCAGTATAACAGCAATTGACATGTGGAAGTGTAAAGAAGTAGATGGCACTGTAGTGAGAACACTCAGAAGCCAGATATCAAAGTGGAAAGATCAGCATTCAGACCTGAATAGCTCTCTGATTTTTGCAAATTAGTAATTTACAAATATACGTCAGACTTGTAACAGACAGAGCTTTCTCCTTCCTTCCGGGTCAATCTAGTAGAAAGAACAGTTTAAGTATAATACTATTCTGTTTGTTAAGCCATGTATTATTTATCAGTAATAAATTAGGAATTTTAAACTCAGCTACATTTACAATTCTTCAGTACTAGTCACACTTAACATATGTATCTCGAGAAAATGATATTTATAAAATCAGTTTTAATAATGTTGCTGCAGGAGTAAGGACAGGGTGTAACAACAGAAATGAATTAAAAATGTTCATGCATTATTAATACTGAATATATAATGCCTATCAAGGAAGCAACTGCTATAGTTTAATAAGATACTGTTCTGTGGATATTGATGTGTCAATAACTCTCAAGTGATTGGTATATTCATTCATACCTCATTAAAGATTTACTGGTGTTTAATTCCAAGCAAACTCAAGTATTAGACACATATCCAGAAAAAGAGGCAGACTTTTAATAATATCTCATTTGTTTATTTTTAATATAAATTATCCAGTAATGCTTTTGTAGCAAAGTGTTTCTCATTCAGACTGAAATGTTGTTCATAGTTTATTAAAGATTTATTGCTGTTTCATCCCAAAGGAACACTTGCATGTCATGCATTACAGAATTCTGAAAAGTGCAAAGTAACAACAAAGGATAACCCTATTCATTAATATGCTATTGTGTGATTTTAAAGTATGACACTAACTTTGGGACAAGGCATTTATTCAGTGAAAATGGGATAAATGCTTTTCATATTTTATTAAGTTTTCTGGGGAATTTCATTGCTGAGCATTGTTAAGCCTGGCACTACCAACTGAAGATCCACTACACCCATTTATTTCGGATAGAGTACCAAAGCAGCAGGGTGGTTAACGTCATACAAGAAAATCTGGTTTGCTTCTAATACTCTAACCCAACTGCATGGATGGCATTCAGACAGAAATTGGCAGTATGTCAGAGAAAAAAGGGTAAAAGCGGAAGAGAAGAGATCTAAGTTAACTTAATTCCTGTTGTGAAAATTTGCAGATGCTGAACTGCAGCTGAAAGACAATAGGCTGCCACAAGATTCTGATACAATCTGCTAATGGAAGTAGAGATACCCCAAAATGCCATTTGTGTCATGGGTTTTCAGGATTCGGTAGTGCGACACAGAGCTTTTTATGGGTTCTGAAATGAAAGGTTGTGTTTGATATAGCTGTGAAATGAGAGGCTCTCATACTGAAATGTGCTTCTCATAGTTTATCATGCGTAACAGGTAGTTTTATAAATCTGTGCAAACAGTATAAAATGCTAACTGTCTGCTGTGGTTATATTTAAAATCCATTTATCATTCAGTTTTGACAAAAATATCTACACCAGGTGTAAGCTGGTAAAAAATCAGACTCCTAGAGTTTCACTGCATATTTCATTAAATATGCCAGATAAAGCTCTTTTCCTGCTTTCAGCTGCCTTATTTGAATCTCTACTGACACGTGATATGCAGTACTTCTGTAGGTGTAAGATCCAAAGGAAGAATTAATATATCCCTAGATACCTTTGTGACTGTGAGAAAACTTCGTGTCCTTCAATGACAACAAATAATGTTTGCCCTTCAGTTTCTTTTTGTAACCCATTTCGGCTGTGAACCTTTGTAGGTTTATGCAGATTTAATGCTTCTTCTCAGCTATTGTGTTAATTTCCAAAACACTTAGCAATTCAGTCTTCTAGCAGGTCTTTGTATAATCTGAAGACTCAAGCCTAAAAAAAAGCATAGAATTATAAGTATCAAAAGTTTAGACTGAAAAAAGCAATTTTACACAGTTTAGCAGTCTATAAAAATACTAAAAAGAAGATATCGTAAATCATAATAGAATACTGAAACTTTTCAGAACATAATGTCACTAGGCTAAAAAGTACTGCAGATATAATTCCTAGCAAAACTTTCAAAGCAATCTCAATTAATCTTAATTTTTACTGTAACATTTATCAGAATTAATGCACAAAAGATTACATATGTGAGCTATTTATATGATAATGAAATTGTATAAAATTTGCAGTATGCATGAATCAAGCATTTATATTTGCTTCCTTTCTTGCAGTATTTATTTAGTTCTATTTACAATATTGTAATTTATTTTCATATACCATATTTATGAATTAGGAAAAGCAATCTATAGAGGTTTTTATCCATAGAAGGGATGATACCATTAAGACTTTTGTAGTTACCAGAGTAACTACACATAAGCTGTGTCAGTTTAGGTAAGTGATAATCTAATCTACTTTGCCCTCCTTTTTTTCATTGGTCAAATGGGGATTTTACTTCCATCCTTGTCTGTTGCATCCAAGAGACATTATGAGGATAAAAATGTTCATAATGTGTATATAGCTTTCAGGTGTTACACTGATGATTATATATACTGTAAGATTAGATAGGTAAAGCACTATTTCATATATCTTATTTTTCACTTTAAAATGTTGTGCATCAGTTATCCTAAGCAAAAACTTCTTTATTTGAAGAGCATTTACACATTTTTCTGTTGTAGAAAGTCATTAGCACTCAGGTTTTGTTTCACACTTAAGAGGCAGGGGCATCAACTACATGCAAATAGTATAACGAATTTTGTTGATAAGGACATTAATATAATTTGGGGAACGCTGAGACATTTGTAGTTATTTTGGTTG
The DNA here is from genome assembly GCF_030867145.1 of Opisthocomus hoazin. Classification (NCBI taxonomy): domain Eukaryota; kingdom Metazoa; phylum Chordata; class Aves; order Opisthocomiformes; family Opisthocomidae; genus Opisthocomus; species Opisthocomus hoazin. The sequence goes on along the minus strand of NC_134414.1, from coordinate 40,715,835 downwards.
TCTTACTAGTTCCTGGGAAAGTTGTAAAATAGGTCCAAAAAAGGAAAATAAACCAGAACATGTCTCGAACAAGCTGCATATTCATTGCCTGGGGAGTTGGTAAACCCTGCTAGTGAGAAATTAGGCAATCAGAAAAAACTTCATTAATACTGCTAATTCTCATGAAATTTCTTTTTCTTGAATTGTGGCAGTCATCAGCCAAAAAGTCACTAAAAAGACTTTTTATTCCCTTTTCTGGTAATACTCCTGAGTGTGAGAATATAATCTTTGTCCCTTTTTTTCCCTCTTTTTTTTTTTGTTGCTACATTTTCCATACCATGCTTGCAAAGTTGTGGTGAAAATGGGTAATAAAGGAAATGAGGTACAGAAGGAATCTATCAGACCTTTGGAGATTTTTACTAGCTAGCAAAACAGGGCCTCCATACAGTCCCAGAAATGGGACTACTGTTCAGTAATCAGATAGTGTCATACTAACACCAATTTGGAGAAATTTACAGTAGCAAAGAATTTAGAGTGAGAGCTCCTTTTTATCTCACAGATGTATGAAATATTTGCCTCAGTTGCATTCTTAACAGATCGCCTTCTTTTTCCCATGTGTTTCTCTCCAAGTTCCCAGATAATCGTAGCAATGTTCGATGCGGTTTCTAAGCTATTGCTTCAGAGATAGCAGAACGAACAGAGTTGAAATATTTAAATACGCAGTCACTGTGTGGCCCTTCCTCCTTATATCTAGATGCCTCTGTGTGTTTTGTACTATTCCACTGGAAAAAATGTCGGTGAAACAATTTTGTTGTGGCTGAGTAAATTCTATTAGCATTACCTGAAAGACTGTCTCTATGGACATGTATTAGATCCAAGCAACGCAAAATTTCTTGTTTTTATCAACAATATGCTTATTAATTACTTGAACAAATCTACTTTGCTCCTAGTTGACAAATATAAAATTCAGAGGGCACAAATCCTTTACTTCAGATACTTAAGATACTTAACATACCTTCAACTTTAATATTTTAAACCTTCTAATGCTTCTCACAGAACTTATAGTGGAGGAAAAGTACTACCAATAGCAATTGCATATAATCATTCCTTCTCTCAACCAATCTCCAAAATTTTGTGTTTGTCAAGACCATGTGATTTGGACAGGCATTTTGTAGGTTTATTCTGGTCTGAAAATTTACAACTACATAAATATCTTAAACCAGGGTAGAGAGAAGCCTAACATTCTTTCTTCAGCCAGTGTCCTTGTATCGTATCCTGAAATGCCCAAATTTAAGAATGTAAATCCTCCTTTTTCTCTTCACTAGCACTTGGAAACGGAGTGTCCTCATAACATAAATTATAAAGAAATTATAACAAAATTACACATAAATAATTATATATACATATATAATGATGAGAAAGAATAAGGTGTTATGTTTCTGTTTAAGTTTTTGATTGGTTTTCTTCCTAATATTTGTCTGAAACTCATGTACAATGAAAGAAGAATTTGTGAAAATGTATAATTTGATCTCTCTGCAAGAGATTATCAAAGTCATAGTCATCATTATCTTTCAGTTGTTCTCATTCTAATGCACATATTTTTTACAAAAAACATACAGAGGTTATTCTATGAGCACGGTAAATTTAAGGCCTCTGACTTAAAGGAATTAAGAGAACTTGCTGAGTTCACTGCATAATAAGACCACTTTCATATTTGTGTCAACTGTGGAGACAATTTCAAAAGTGTTTTAATTTCCTCTTTTAAGACACTATGGACAGATTGTTTGTAAGTACCAGTTTTAATGTATTAAATTTAATGACATTATTCCAGTTTTGTATTCATTGTCAGGCTTCAAGTTCACTTTTGGTTTTGGGTGGGTTTTTTTTTAAATATATTAACTTGTTTCTTGGTCCTTGACATGTTTAATCACAGGCCAACTCTACCAGAATCTGGCAGTAAGAATAAAGAAAATACTTCTCTCCAGATTTTGCAAATTCAAGGTCTGACACTTTGTAAGTATTCCTCTTGAATTAAATGGAGCTACTCCTAATGCACAAGCTTTGTAGACTGTATGCTTAGAATTGTACAGAATAAAACAAGCACAAACAAAAACGGTCTTATGATACTAATATAACTGGACTATCAGCTTTAGTATATTGAGTTTTGGCTGAAATTATTTCATTGCTTTTTTTTGCTACCAAGAAATAGAGAACACCATTCCTGTGAGACTGAAAATCTGAATATTTATGAATGTGGGATCAATGATTAAGATAAAAGCATCTCTTTGCTGATCACAGATTGCTCTCTTTGGGTATAATAATAAAACAAAATAATGTTGCAACATAAAAAAGTCAGAGCTTGCTGAAGGTCAGCAAATGTTCTGCAAGGATTGAATTTGATAGTCGCTTCTGTCCACAGGGCAGAGCGCTTCCAAACAGCACTACAAAAGGCAGATGCTATACTGTGGGGCACATGTATGACAACACCCCATACATTCACTAATAATAAATAATATTTTCATAGTTCTTTAAGAGTGAAATATTAAGAAATTTGGTATCATACTGGCATGATAACTTCATATTCTTGAGAATTCAGGGTCAAGTATTTCAACCTTGTTCAGAAAAAATGTTTTAAAATTGCAAATTAAAGATGTCCAGGTAATCTGGCTCACTCACCTCTGCACTCCTGAAAAGCAGAAACGGTTTTGGTTTTGTCCTGACGTTTTCATAGGTCAAGTAACCTTGGCTGGGCTGTTGTAAATATTTTATTTTAAAGTCTCTCTCCCACAGCATTTTAGTAAATAATGGATACAAATAGATGTACTAAAGAGAGTATCACTGATCACTTTTCACTGGTGAGGAGAGTCTGGCACAAAGATTTGCCTAAAATAGTCTTAGAATCACACAATGCTTTTGGTTGGAAGGGACCTTTAGCGGTCATCTAGTTCTCTAAAGGCCCCTTCCAATAATGTATTAGTAGTATTTTAAAGAGCTACATTCTGGATCCCGTTTGATTTTTCTTTTAGAGTTATGTACAGAAGACACTGTGGCATTCATGATTATTTCTACTGAGTGTAGTTTGACTTAATACTAAGCACACAGTATCATCCAGCTTTTCTCGTTTTTTTTTTTTTAATCTGTTCCTGGTGATTCCATACACTTTATATGATCCCTTTGCTTTGTCCTTCAGTTTCCCTCACTGTTATTTTTGCATGATTGTTTAGGAGTTTAAAGCCATCTACAAAACCTAAAGTTGTATACGTGAAGAGCTGTCCTCAGACCATATTCTCCCATCCCCTGCTTCCTGAATGGATGGATGCACATCAGTGAGAAGCTGTGCTGCATTCTGTTGGTCATCATAGTTTCTTCATGTTATTTAAGAGCTTGTTCTGGACACTGAATTATTAATAATCTTGTGGTGAAATACAGTACCTAGCAGTATGGTAACCAAGTATGCCTCAGACAATAATGCACGTATTTTCACAGTATTCCTGTAAAATATTTGGCTGTATTATCTCATCTTACAAATGGGCAGTTGAAGCAGAGAAAGGTGAAAAGTTTCTAATTTGGAGTGCCTTATTTGGTATGATGACAACACTTTTATAGAATCTTTGCTAAAGTACAGTTTTCTACTTTTTCAAGGTACAGCAAATGTGGACTTCAGTTATTGCTACGTTAACTCAGCAATTTTGCAAATCATTCCCTGTCATTTTCCCTAGTAATACATGAACTGTAAGGCAATGTATTCTTTTTTTGCTATGTAATTGCTTGATTTGGTCCTCCTGTAAGAAGAGTAGACACAGTGAAAAGAAATAAAATGCTAACATGAAAAAACAGCATAATTTAAAACCTTTCTGAACAAATGTTTTCTCTCATTTCCATTCTTCCTGTTGTGTTGATGGATTATCCTTTTTATCAAAAATCAAAATATGCCTTTATAAGTGATTAGAAGTATTTTATAAATACTCTGTGAAAACAGTTGATATGCTGCATGCATCAGTCATAAATGCATACCCAACCAGCCAGAAATATGAGAACACTAAATAAGAAAGGTGATAAATAGCTAAGAAGTTCTTAATCATAACTTCTCTGTAGCTCTTCTTTAAGTGTCCTTCCTATACTGATGATATTAGAGCTGCATCTGTCAAACCAGGCACATTATTATTTTTGTCTTTCTTTTCTAAATTTATTCTTCACTTAATCCATAACAGTTAGCTCTTTATTCCCAGCAAGATAGAACTGTCCTGTATACCTACTGATATTAATTAGAAAATGCCTAATAATTTGTGCAGCCAAGCTTTCATTTCACACTTTGGCCTTTGCATTCATAATTCTTACAATCGCCTGTCTGTTCTCTGTGCTGTTGAACAGACACATGCAGTGGAGGAGGAAAAGGGGGAAAGAGATTGTAGAGGAGGAGGAATTGAAGTTCCTGAATTTAGATAGACAGTTCCAGTAAGAATATTTACCTTTTGTTATTTATCTTTTTCTGCCTGTTCAGTTTTATTGAAGAAGTGTTTCATGAGTGCAAATGTTGTTTTCTGCTTCATGAGAAAAATGTCTTTAGTATTTTACTCTTCTCATGTTCAAAACTGCAAAAGCAGTCATGAATAATCTCTTAGGTAGGAGTATCAATGTTCTGCAGAAGATAATCATGACAACTTGTAACTTCAAACACAAATATGACATATAAGTTATGCAAGAAATACAGGAACTTCCTTTTCCAGGTGGAGATGGAAGTTCTTTGTAAGGATGAGTCATGTTTTTAAGAAGTTTATGCAAAATTTACTTAAAATTCAAAGCGAATTTGATCCCTTCTTCATTTGTTGGTGATCTCCTAGCTTTTCCAGGAAGTTTCAGTTCAGTATGAGACATTTTAAAGACTGCACAAAACGCAGTAGCAATATCTAGATAACACTTTTCAAACACATAGTCAGTACACACGTGTCTGTCCATGTGCATACATATGGCTTCTGGGAAAATCCTTTGGCATGTTCTTTCCTTAGGAGCATTGAATTTCTCAAGGAGGTCATCTCTGCTTGCCAGTGATTGCTATAAGGTTCAGGTGAACAGACACCACAAGGCAGACCCCACAACAAAATATTTAATTGGATGAGGCAGAAAGGAGAACCTATTTCCTTGTAGTAATGTACAGTAACTTGTGCAATAATGCAGTACAGCAGCTGCAATGTTCCACAGTTCTTTACAGAACCCGTTAAGTTCTGAACACTCAAATTCTTTATCTTGTGGAGAACCATTTTCTGTCTCATCTTAGAAGGTAGACAAATCAGTAGATAAATTAGCCCAGGACAGACTTGTCCAGTTATAGCTTAAGCATCTGGTAGCTTGTATTTGATGTGAAATGGTCACTTATTTGAAGTATATGCTGCTGAAAATCATGTAGTATTCTTCACATGTCCATTTTACGATTTTCTTGCAGTAATTAAAGGAGAGAGAAGGTCATATGAAAGTCTGCCTTTCTGTGACCTTCATCAACAATGCATAAATGAGCCTTATGAGTCTTGCCTGAGACTAGTAAGACAAATGAGTAGCTCAAGCATTAACATATTTGCATAAAGTTTTGGTTTAGAGTTTTCAGTTGATATGTGCAAAGCTACTGTAAAACATAATTTAAGATTTTTTTCATCAAATCTCATGGAATTTCTTCTTTTTTTTCTAACCATATGTCAAAAGATCAATACATTAAAATAAAATGTTCTGCACATGCTGCCTCTTCCTTTTACAGTGAGCAGTATATTAAAATTACTACTAATTGCTGATCCATCCCATAGGAGAACAAATATTTCCTTAATCAACCTGATTTTTTTTCTTATTTATGATCCTAGGCAATGTATTGACATGAAAACTATAGACCTAAGTCAGCAATGCATTGATTTAAATATATAGTTACTACTTTATCTGTTCAACAAGGCCATAATGCTATTTAACACTTTAAAGCTGTTTTGCTTTTAGCAGAACGCCCACTGATTTTAGTCAAAGAGTAATGAAACAAAATGTTTCCTAGATCAGTTCCTAAATATCCAGGGTAGATGGAGAGTAGAGCGGAGGCCCCATCCCTGGAAACATTCAAGGCCAGGTTGCACAGGGCTCTGAGCAACCTGGTGTGTTTGAAGATACCCCTGCTCACTGCAGGGTGTTGGGCTAGATGAGCTCTAAAGGTTCTTTCCAACTCAAAGCATTCTATGATTTTACGATTTTATGAGAATAAGGAAAACCGAAACAATTGCAATGACTGGAAAGAATATTGCTTCTGGAAGGTGGCAAAACAGAGATTAGCTCTCCATTATTTTTCAGGGTTTTCCAGCATTAATTCTAAATTTGTTAAAGCCAAGAACTGAGCATGAAAATAAGAGTAGAAAAGAGAGAGGGAAGGAAAGGTAGCATTGTCTGTAAAGAAGAATAGAAAAAAAAGTGATGGAGAGAAAATATAGCAGGGCTCAAGGAGGACAAGAACACAGTGATTCTGGGGAAAGGGGATTTGCCTGCTGTCTGAGAACAGTAAACTCTCATATGGGACTTCCGAATGGATACTTAAAGTTTCATTCCATTTAGTACAATTTTGTTGATATGAAGGTAGTACTGACAGCTCGATTGCTTTCATCTGAGATGTTAATTTATTCCTTTGCATCTGTATTAATTTTAAGATTCTTCTTTGATATGTGTAATCCTGTCTTAAGGTGCAAATTCCAAACTCAACAGCTCAGTACTTTTCTTTAGCAGAAAGGAGTACAAACTAAACTGATACAGCAGAGTTACAGTGCTCAAACTGGACTCGTGTGCCCACTCAGACCCTGACAGAAGAAAGTTAACTGGTGTGAGTTGTTAACTTTATCATAAAACATTTTAGAAATACATATATAAAAATTATTCCATAAATAAATATAAACAAGAGTATGAAAGGAAATAACTTGTGAATACACACATTATTCCTGGGTTCATTTACATTTAGAGGTGTTCCAAAGACGAAATATCCATTCTGCTTTTAACTGTGATTTTGCTTTTCTGCTTGATACAGAGCAAAATCAGAACAAAACAAACAAAACAAAAAAACCCCTTAACTTGTCTGGAAATAAGGACGTTAGTCATGGAGTAAAAAGGAAGGGTATGACTCACTTATGGCGCATTTCTTTAGGTTATTTTTATGACTGTTTTAAGACCCTTAATCCTTCAAGTTAATGGGAAAGGGATTCAAAAATCTGTAGATTTTATTTATAGTAAATCATTCATACGATGTGGTCATGAATATACAATCATGTCTTGCACCCAAGAAGAGCGTAGGGTTCCTTCGATAAGTTTCCTGTCAGAATGACCTATTACACTTCTCTATGACATTAACACTGAAAACACTGATGGTTTCCTGTATGAGAGTTGTTTATATAGCTGAAGATGGTATTTGACGACTTAGAATATTTGCCTGAGGATAGATCTCGAGTTAAGATAAACTTACAGATAGAGCAATGTACATGGTATTATTTCCTCAGTCAATAAATGTGTGTTTCCATAAAGTCAAGGGCACTGAAACATTGGGCCTTTCCCTAGAGGTCACAGGCAGATTGGAGCTCTGAGAACGCAGGCTGCATGTCAGTACTGTACAGTTGTGGAAAAAGGTGCTGTTAGTCAAGTCCTTTGGCTGTCTGTGAGCAGCACCATGGAAAAGTGCTGCAGACCACACAGGGGTCATCTATCACTTCAAACTTATTTCTGCTGACTATGGAAGTCAAGGCTAGCTCATGACCTGAAACATGAGTACTTTCCTTCTTTTTTTGTCTCTATCTTCCAAATGCAGTTTTTTTGTATTTATGCATTTTAACATCAGGAGGGACTTTTGGGAACATCTAGTCTGGAATTTTTCCTAAGTCAGAAGACCTGGAGCTTGTCAGGACATGGCTGTTTTGAGTCATATCGAAATTTTTAGAAACACATCCAGCTTTGAAATGAGTGAGATGAAATGGAGAATGAAGAACTTGCCCTGGCTTTTACCACAATATAGTATGATATTTTTCACGTAATTTTTTCCAATGTCAGTGTCCAGTTGATGACTGATTATGTTCCTTTGTTCCTTTCCTAGCCAATGGAAGAACATTCTGTTATCAGGAATATCTTACATTTTAGACATTTTTAGAATATGAACAAGTCATCTCTCATATTCCCCTAAAAAAACCCTGAGAAGACCAAAGTTCTAGATTCATTCACCATGACACAGACCTGCTCTAAATATCACTAAATTGATCCATTGACTTGTAGAATGGATGAACAGTTTGTGTAAAAAAAAAAGAATAACCATCTGATTTGTGCATATTTTACATGTGTGCTGCTTGCCAAGAAACACTGCCAGGGGAAAATAGATATCTCTGTGTCAATAAATAAAGTTGTTTAAACACTGGATTAGTTTTAAATAGGAATCTGTACTCCAACATGCATAAGTGGAAAAAAAAAATTGGCCAGCTAGATGATTGATAGTAGAAGCTGATATGTTTTCTCTTATTTCCTTGGTACTAGGCTGATTTACACCACCCAAGCATCTTGCCCACCTGGCTTCCGTGTTTACATGGAATTCTTGAAACCTTAAGACTATGTAGTGTTTAATGATTAACCAAATCAGACACTTACAAATCACATGCGCATCACTGAATCACTAGACTTTAACCTCACACAACATAAACTGTGTAAACTTCATCTATCATGCAGTCAAAGTACAAGTCTGTGAGTACTCCTGACAGAATGATAATATGTTTGAATACAGCCATTCTCTAATCAAACAGTGGAGAAACCCTGGGGAAAAAAATTAAATTGAGCATTTTCCATTTCAAACTGGTTTTATACACTTGTCTCACGGAATATTATATGAGAATGGGAACCCTTGGAATTTATGCTTATTGCAAACACTATTACAGGTGTTTTTAAAAAGCCACAAATGTGATGGCTGTACATAATATGAATATGAACCTTTCTTCTTTTTATGCCTAAATTTCTAATTGTCACTTTTCAGCCACAATACATTAATATTGCTGTATTCTTTCCAAATTCACAGACCTCATCGTTTATCTTTTACCATTTAGACTTATGGGGGGAAAATAATATCTTGTTTTCTCTAGATATTAAACTAATTTAGTCACCTAGCCAGAAATTAATTTGTTAGGGTCATAAAACCTTGACAATGAACTAAGTATAGAATATTCTCATTTCACTTGCTTTTATGGCATAAATCTTTAACTTTTAGTACTGTCAAAATAGCGTTTGAGAAAAATTAAACCATAATAAATGCATTATGTACCTTTTAAACAGAGAATTCTTTCAGAATGGATGCTAAGTCTCATTCATTGTGTGCATCCTGGCATTGATATTTTTGATTTAATGATTTTCTTGGGAAGGCACTTAACTGATTTTAATGTTTCTGTTGGCTATTACCTCCCTGCAATTTCTAATAGAAATTTCCTTGAAACTTATACTGCTGACTTGGCACTGTGATAACAAAAGCAGGGTTTTTATAAAGCTTTTAGGCAGAACTGTTAATACATAGAGTTATAAAGTGCACCATTCAATGTTGGTGTACTTCCACTTAATAAAATGTCCTCCCGAAAGCATGTCTTTAAATCTTGGGCTTTCTTTTTTCTTTCTTCTTTTCTTGTTAGTGTTCTGTCTCTTTCTCGCACATTTGTATAAATATTCAGCCTTTGCATAGCTATGCTTAAATATGGTCTTAATCTTTTTTGGTTATTCAACTTCAGAAAAAAAATTCTAGACAGCTTTTGAGGGAAGGGTGATATCTTGCAGCAGTTGGAAGTTGAATCCAGGCCTGAAAGAATTTTGAAATCTTTTTTACAATAAAAAATTAACAGCAATCTGAATGAAACTCATTCATGAAACAATGAGTGAATTGTCACTCTTTCTCTTTGGGGAAGTTAGAACCAGAGAGTACATTTACTTTTCATATTTGATAAAGGAGAAATCATGCTTCTATTGTCAATTGTATAGAAGAGTTGAAATAAAAAAAAAAAATCTTGGCTCTCAAAAAGCATCATTCTTCTATTTTCCTTACTTCATACTAAGCTATATTCAAGCTTTGAACAGTCTCTTTTTCAGTAGATCAGGAGTGAATTACATTTGTGAAGACCATAATATCTTCCTGTAGTTAGGCTATGGGTATGGAATAGTCTAGAAATGGAAATTTCATAGAGGAAGGCTCAGTGAAGCTCATTTGTCATTGAATTTCTCATGTAGAGAAGGGAAAATATAGGTGAGATACAAAAACAACTGGGAGTTGAATGTTTCACCACAGTCAGCGCTGAAAGGTTAAGGAGTCAAGAAAAAATAATGATGTGATGCAGTGGGAATGCTGAGAGATGTCTTCTACTTTCGTATTAGTGTGCTGTTACCCCACTTCTTGATCTTCATTTTGTCTACAAAGCATACATTTCTCAGTGATGACACAGCTTAATCTTTAATGTATCACTTAACAAATAAGTCCCACCAAAAATTAACTTATAAGACCACATAATACACTTAAAAGCTGTGGCATGCTTTATCCTCACTTTTTGCACAGTTTAGGAATAAAAAACGTAGGACTGATTTACAATGTAATGTATATTCACTTAAGAGGTGCAACTGAGATTTAGAATTATTTCTTGCACATTGCTATACACTTTAGTGCAGCACTTGTTTCTATCTTTTTTTATCTACATCAAGTTCTTTTATCCTAGCCTGGAGGCTTCTCAGCATGGTTCATATAATACTGATGGCTGGAGATTTTGTTATGTTATTTTTGCCTCTGGATGATTTAATTAATTGTAAAAGCTATAAAGACCTTCTGGAAGCTAGTTATCCAGGCTGTTAGAAAGTATATTGTTCAGTTAGATTATTATTACTAATAAGCATGTATTAATTCATACCACAAACTTATGGACAGGTGTCACTGTCTATAAAGTGGCAATATTTCATGATAGGTTTAAGATCAGCCAGAATTTCTAAGAAAGAGGTGTTTTTGCAATATGAAAGATGTTTTTAAAATAGATGTTTTGAAGACTCAGAACACATAGAATTATTCAAGTCCAGCTCCTATTCAAGACTAACATTTTCGAGGAAGATTCAAAAGCAAATACAAAGACAGGAGGGTGTCATCTTATATTTCTCTGTTGTTCAAATGTCTGTAAAATTTCCTTAGAAATTACAATTCGGAGTCATCTCAGGCAACTTTAAAATATGGAATCTGTTTAACAATAACATGTAATAAACTACAACAGATTACGTAAAAAAGTAATGTAAGATATGCAGAAATGCTGACATTAAAAGGAAGCTTACACATGATAAGAATAATCCATCATCTCTGGGACACAAGACACAAAAAATTATTTGTTTTTATAAATTTTCTTTAAGGTTCTGTATCAGAACTAGATCTAGATGCAAATATTTAATATATTTATTAGAAAGCTTTCAAGAGTGGTAAAAAAAACCACAAAAATGTCTGGGCTTTCTTAAAAAATATTACTCTCAGCTGTTAAAAGAGAAACGTCTTCAGTTTCATTTTGTTTCATTTAAACAGAAATGAAATCAACTAGTAGAGCATACTTGGAACTGTTCTGATTTCTTTCCTGTCAATTAATTTTTATTACAAATGTTTTTCATTAGAATATCTGACAGGTAAAAAAAAAAAAAAATAAAAGCAAGATTCAGCTCCTTGATTCAATCACAATGAAACAAATTAAATGAAATCACCAGTCTAAGTCTCTGTAAACTGGGATATGGGTTGAATCTTATCATACCGCTGCTTCTGACTGCAATATTAGTCAGTGCATAGAAAGTCATTGTATTCCTGATATCTTTTGTAATTATTTACGGGGCACATCCAGTATGTTAGAATGTCTTAAAAAGAGCGAGAAAAAGCACCACTCTGCTCTGAGGAATCTGCTAATGGATTTGACAATGACTGAATGAGGAAAGTGTGGATGAAACAGAATTCAAGACAATGACTGGGATGATGTTTTATTAGCTACTTTAACCTTGCTTTTCTCACAAATACTCTCTTTCCTGCTTTTACCATTGTTAAATTCAGCTGCAAGGAAGAGTCAACTGTTCAATGGGATCTGTAGAAGAAGTAAATGTGGAAAGAGATATCTCAGTGAGAAGAGTTGAGGTAAAGTCATATATGTATAGCTATTATGCAGCATACATAGAAGAATGCAATGGGAGACAATAAAAATGGTATTAACTGAGTTAATTGCCTGAACTGGCAAAGAAGTATGAGGAAAAACACAGAGAGACTGTGTAAAAGATGGATTGCAAAAATATACAGGAGTTTAAATTTCTAACAAAGTTTAAGCCCAAGCAGTGAGCATACCTGATGCCTTTCAAGGTAGCAGAAAGAAAGAGGAAGACTTCTAAACTACTTTTCAGATAACTAGCCAGAAATGAAGTTGTTTGGCAATTGATACTTTGCTATTTGGATAAACTTCAGTGAATTTAGAAAGAGGAAAAAAACAGCTTCATGAACCAAGCTACATACTTTTTATCAGTTGAAAACGTTCAGAACGAGAGCGCTTCAAACTCAGACACAGGTTATGTGTGAATATATACAATACATAATACATAATAAAATATATTATATAAAACATTCACACACATTCTGACTTTGCAGCAGTATTTTCTTTGAACATTCTGCCCTCAACATTCTTGATTGCTACGTTTAGATTGTGCATAAATCTGTCCATTATGTTTACCTGAGATAAGATTTACTTATGGTATAATTCTGGCATCAAAAGCACCTAATAAGAGTGAAAGTGCCAGACTCTAAGAAAGTAAGGCCCCTGACGGAAAAGTCTGTGCTAAAACGTTCCCATTTCTTGAGATCTCTCTCAGATTTCAGTAATTTACCTGAATTCTAAGTGTGTACTTCTAGTCCAGTCTGTGCTTAAATATCTCCTTAAAAAAGGAGCTACAAACATATATATGTCTCCCATGATATCCTCCTAGGGAAGCTGAGGAAGTGTGGGCTGGATGAGTGGTCGGTGAAGTGGATAGAGAACTGGCTGAATGGCAGAACTCACAGGATTTTCATCAGTGGCACTGAGTCTAGTTGGAGACTGGTAACAAGTGGTGTCCCCCAGGGGTCAGTACTGGGCCCAGTCTTGTTTAACTTCTTCATCAACGACCTGGATGAAGAGTTAGAATGTACCCTCAGTAAGTTTGCTGATGACACCAAACTGGGAGGTGTGGTAGATACACCAGAAGGCTGTGCTGCCATTCAGCGTGACCTGGATAGGCTGGAAAGCTGGGCAGAGAGGAACCTGATGAGGTTCAACAAAGGCAAATGCAGGTTCCTGCACCTGGGGAGGAACAACCTCATGCACCAGTACAGGCTTGGGGTGGACGTCCTGGAGAGCAGCTCTGCGGAGAGGGACCTGGGCGTCCTGGTGGACGACAGGTTAACCATGAGCCAGCAGTGTGCCCTGGCTGCCAAGAAGCTAATGGGATCCTGGGGTTCATCAAGAAGAGTGTGGCCAGCAGGACGAGGGAGGTTCTCCTTCCCCTCTACACTGCCCTGGTGAGGCCTCATCTAGAGTACTGTGTCCAGTTCTGGGCTCCCCAGTTCAAGAAAGATGAAGAGCTACTGGAGAGAGTCCAGCGGAGGGCTACGAGGATGATGAGGGGACTGGAACATCTCCCCTACGAGGAGAGGTTGAGGGAACTGGGCTTGTTCAGCCTGAAGAAGAGAAGGCTGCGAGGGGACCTTATAAATGCTTACAAATGTCTGAAGGGTGGGTGTCAGGAGGATGGGGCCAAGCTCTTTTCAGTGGTGCCCAGTGACAGGACAAGGGGCAATGGGCACAAACTGAGGCACAGGAAGTTCCGTCTGAACATGAGGAAGAACTTATTTGCTCTGAGGGTGACGGAGCCCTGGAACAGGCTGCCCAGGGAGGCTGTGGAGTCTCCTTCTCTGGAGATATTCAAGACCCGCCTGGACAAGGTCCTGTGCAGCCTGCTGTAGGTGACCCTGCTTCGGCAGGAGGGTTGGACTAGATGACCCACAGAGGTCCCTTCCAACCCCTACTATTCTGTGATTCTGTGATTCTGTGATATATAATCCAACACCCAAGACTATGAAAAAGGTGTTTCTGTTTCCTTTTTAAAATTTTTCTGTGCTTCCCAAATTTAACTGCTTCCTTACATTTTTGGTTTTTTTTTTATTTTTTCATAATTCCCATGGCTACAGCCACACTTCCTGCTTTTCAGAAAGTCAGAAAGTTACTAGTCTCATATACTGCCTATTACACTACCCTATTGTGCTTACAATGAATATAATTTAAATTTAACATCACATCCATAATTCCCTTGCCTAACATATGGTCCCCAAAGCTAACAGATGTCATCTTATTTATTAACTGCTTGATATAATATTTGTGACACAACTATTAGCTTCTCTAGAAATAATTTTGATGTCAAAACCAGACAATAGAGATTTAACAATGGGAGGGAAAGAAACACCCACAGATACATTATATCATCATGTGAAAGCAAGACCTGTGTTCTCCTGCATTTGTATTAAAGACTAAGAATTGATTCAGGAACTTTTTCTAGTTTAGACAAGTCATGTAAGCACATCATGGAAGTTAAGCCCTGCGGAATCCAGAGTTTCAGCTTTACTGAAAGAAGGGCTAAAAATGAAGGAAAGAAACAAGTGTAAAATACAAAGGAGAAATTAGTTGTCAGGGATATTTTTCTGGTGTTCTATTGTGTGCTCCACTTCTCTTTGGTATAGATTTTCAGGGCTCATTTTAGTAAGTCAGTTTAAGTTAGAATTATTTACAATGCTCAGTATCTGCATACTACTTCTAAACTGCAACTATTTGGAAATGATTTTCTTGGACATTATAGATAGAAACAGAAATAATGTATTTTTGACGGGAAAAAAAAATATGTTTAATGATCGAGTTTGCATCTTTCCTGCTGCAAGAGACTTCTGTCCTTGTCGAAACTCTCCTGGGTAGCTTTGGGAATGAATAGGAAATGCCAAATGATTATGCAATAAGCCAGCAATGTCATTTTTATTGTTACCAGTGGAAGAGAATATTACCCGGAAAAACACTCTTAGGGAAGTAATGTAGCTACTGTTTTGGATAAATTTGTTTTCCGAATATAAGTATTATGACTTCTTTTTTTCTTATTGTTTTCATTTATATATTTTTGCTTTTACCCAAAGAATATTTCTTCTAAGATATGAATGGGATAGTTTGAGGAATGTATATAGTAGGTGTATTTGTGCTTACTCATGCTAGACTATAACATTATTAATGAAAGGGATGGAATGGGGTTTTATTCTTTTGTCCTGAAAAGTTTTCTGTGCTTTTGGTTTTCCTGTAGCACACTGTCTGGTCTGGAGCCTGAGTTTGCAACAGTTTTCTATGAAAGAAACTTATGATTTTGGAGAAACACTGAATTATCCTACATGATGTGCCCAAGGACAAGCCAGTTATTCTGAGCAGATTTAGTAAAAAATTGGTGGGGTAAACTACTTTTAGGTAAGAATTTGTGTTTAGGGATTGCAGGCATAGCACTATAGGCATTGATATAGAGTAACAGAACTACATGAAGATAAAATTAATATAACACAAGTTAATGTGGGTGGCATTCTTTTACTTGGAAAGATTCAGATCCTTTAACGGGTTAATTAAAACCTTCTTAGCTTTGTCCTTTTTTCTACTCCATTCATCTAATAATTTTTAGTATTCTCCTTCCTTCTCCTTTATGTGTTTCATATATTGTATCCGTCTTTTATACAGGTTCCTAATCTTGTCCTTCACTAGTCCCTGCTTTAAACTCCAAGTAAGACATTGATAGCATTCTACCCTTGCTAATACAGGGGCAATATTTTTGATTCAGACAGCATCCTTCACATACCAACTACATTGTCTTCCACCAAAGAATGACAATAACACTTCATATTTCTCCCTATTTATCAGATAAGCTTTATTGCTGGATGGTTTATGCTGAGTGCTGACAGACAACAGGAACTGGACTTACAAAATGTGTGAAATCATTTTACCGCATATCTGGACAGTCACTTATTCATAGTGCTTTCTTTGCTTTAAAACACTTTTTATGGAATATCAACTATTTGAATATTATTCTATATACCACTTAGCTTCCTGGTATAGCGTGATGTGATCTATGTATTATTTTATTACAGAAAAGAATGAATGTACTGAGAAGTAATCTATTGATGCAGTAAAGATATGTGATAGCTCAGTAAATATTACAGAGCAGAGGTAAGGAAATGTTCAAGAGACTGGAATATGGCAGAAAGATGTGGTGATCCTGCAGACAGCCAGCACATGTGGCCTTTTAATACTGAAATCATTAGGACCTTTTGTCATCTTGCCATCATCTTCAGTAATGACTGGACCAAAGCATATGTCTTGTTCTAGTCACTGTCCTGTTGATATTTATACATTTTTTGAATGTCCCCTTGGAAAGTCTATCAGTAATTGCACAGATAGTCCTGTTGGTATTGACAATCTTGACATTCTTTTTTATCTATTACTTCTTAGTGAGAGATTTTAGAAATACATAGCAATTAGGCTCTTTTTAGTTCTCCATTAATTTATTTTCCTCAATATTAAATTTGGATTTTTTTTTTAAATTTTATTTTTAGCTGTAGGCTTTCTTCTGATGTAAAATAAAATTACTTTCTCCTATTTCCCTTAATCTGAAAATCTTTAAATCGGGGCTGAAGGGTAGATTCTTTTCTCTCTCCTCTTCAAATACTATAGCTGTTGCAGTGCCTCAGCTTTATATGTCTTACTTCCTAGTGAATTAAAGCCTTCAATTTTCTGCATCATGTCTGCAAAGAATTGAGTGTCTCACGAAAGCCATTAGGAAATGTTGAGTAGAAGGTTGTAACTGTAGTCTCCAGTTGATAATCCCTAGCCTTCACCTATATGTAGGTACCTATATGTAGGTACATTTCCCTCTTCTCACTAACTGAAAGCTGGCATAGATCATAGTTGTCGTAATACTGTGAAGGTCAGTATCTCCTGACAAAAGGGAAAATGCTTTTGGATGGAGACTTTTCTTCTTTGTCTGAGGAAGGCTTTCTACATCTTTTGTGCCCATGCTACTTTGCAAGTAAAGGCTCTGATCATGATCTAAAAGGACATCTTGGAAAAACGGCTCAAATCTTCCTGTTCAAGCAGTTGTATTTTTCATGTAATAATTAGTTTTTTTGTTTCTAGCATATCTGTAGCACTTTATCAAATAGACTAAAAAAGTCAAACTCATAAATGATGCTATGTCTTAGGTATGCTTAAAGTCAGGCAGTTTTTGGTCATGACCAGAGGTAAGCATCTGAGGCACCTAAGTACCTTTTTTAACAAAGGAATTCTTAGTGTGAGTTTTGAGGATTTGATTTTTTAATTCAATATATTTATGTCTTCAGATTTTCTAAACCCTTTAGATAATCATCATGAAAGAGGATTTTGCTGGGGTTTTTCAAAAGTGTCACATTATTTCCAGTTTCCAGGTATGTTATTTAACCCATCTGGGGGCAAAATTCCACAACATTTGAAAATATACCATAGCATATACATTTTTTTAGATGTTACAAGGAGCATCTGGGAGACATTTATCTGTGAATGTTTGATAGTTTAAGACAGAAGTGGAGTCACGGGGAATATTGTTGTACTGTGAAAGAACAGTGAATCAGCTGGGAGACAAGGTGACAGAGTAATATTAAAAACTTCTAAGGCTGAAGAATAAAAGCAGAAGATAACAATAAAAGTTCAGGAGTCAATAGCAGGAGGATTGTCAGGAATCCATGAACTACTAGAGGAAGGCAAAAACTAAGAGTGGGCAAACAGAAGATCTGGTATGAGACCTGTATGTTATAATATCAATAAGATGAAAACATGGGAAGGATGATATAATGGAAAAATAGGTAAGTGGAGAAGTATAGTAAATGAGATACAGAAAAAACATTAATAGCAATTGGAAGCAGGTGGTAGGGAAATGTTTTGCCAGCTTGATAGCCAGAATTTTCGTGGTGTCAGTAGAGATTGTGACCACTGAGAAGTGCTGTCATACCAGTCAAGATGTGAAAAGAATAGATGCTTGTGAAACAGAACTTACAACATGCTTGATTTAATCAGTCATTTTACTGGGAACTGTCTTGTCCTTAAACTTCAACTATAAAACATAATATATACAAAATGCAAATAAGTAATATCTTTTGTACTGTGAAGAACCACAATACTCAATCTTACACTAATAACTGATGTAATTTCCAGCTAGGTTCAAACACTTGAAAAACTCAATGAATAGGAAGCACACATCCTTGTGCAGTATATTTGCACGTTTGAAGGACGTCATCGTAGCTGTTGTGGGTTTACATGGCAAGGTTTCGGCAGTAGGGGGGCTATAGGGGTGATTTCTATGAGAAGTTGCAAGAAGCTTCCCCCCGGTCTGACACAGCCAACTCCAGCCGGCTCCCAGACAGACCTGCTGCTGGCCAGGGCCAAGATCATCAGCAACAGTGGTAGAGCCTCGGTGATAACGTAGTTAAGGAGGGGGAAAATCCTGCTGTGACACAGCAGTCGAGAGAGGAATGAGACTATGTGAAAGAAACAACTCTGCAGACACCAAGGTCAGTGAAGAGGGAGAGGGAGGATGTACTCCAGGTGCCGGAGCAGAGATTCCCCTGCAGCCTGTGATGAAGACCATGGTGAGGCAGGCTGACTCCCTGCAGTCCGTGGAGGTCCGTGGAGGAGCAGATATCCACCTGCAGCCCATGGAAGATCCTATGCTGGAGCAGGTGGATGCCTGAAGGAGGCTGTGACCCCGTGGGAAGCCCTTGCTGCAGCACCGTTTCTTAAGGACTGCAGCCCATTGGAAGGACTCACGTTGGAGAGGTTTGTGGAGACCTGTCTCTCATGAGAGGGACCTCATGCTGCAGCAGGGGAAGAGTGTGAGGAGTCCTCCCCCAGAGAAGGAAGGAGCAGCAAAGACAATGTGTGACGAACTGACCGTAACCCACTTTCCCCATCTCCCTCTGCGGCTCAGGGCCGGGGGAGAGAAGGTAGAGAAACGGGAGTGAGGTTGAGCCCAGAAAGAAGGGAGGGGTGGGATGAAGGTGTTTAAATTTTGGTTTTTTTTCTCTTTATCCTGCTCTGATTTGATTGGTGATAAATTAAACTTTTTTTCCCCAAATTCCGTCTGTTTTGCCCGTGACAGTAATTGCTGAGTGATCGCTCCCTGTCTTTATCTCGACGCACAAGCCTTTCATCTTATTTTTTCTCCCCTGCCCAGTTAGACAGAGTGGCTTTTGTGGGTACCTGGCATCCATCCAGGCTAAACTGTGACAGTAGCACCAGCCCCCTAGATAGTATCTCTAGGAACTGCAGTTAGGGAAAGCTCCATACAAACCGAGCTTCAGAGAAGGAGGGTGAGGACAGAGCCAGGCATGCCTTAGCAGGGTGAGCTACTATAATTTCTTCCATGTGGTTTGGAAGTGATAGACAAAATTATCTGAAAAGACATTGTGTATCACCTCCTAAATGTGGTTACAGACACTGAGGGGGTAGGAACTTCAGATTATTTTCCAAAGAAATCCTAGTGTCAATGAACCAACCACCTGTGTGGACAAAAAATACATGCTAAAGGACAGAAGAAGACTGAATAAAGTTTTCAGCCGCAGTAACTTGGGCAGAGGAAGAGTTTTAGTTTTTATCCCAAAGAAAAAGCAAAGAACAGTAAGTACCTCCTTTTTAGAACTCTGCGTGGCACTAACCTCAACTAACCTTGGATCATTATAATGGATATGACCTCATCTGGGCTAGCCATTCTAATTCCCTTGTCATTGGCAAGAGTAAGAGCTTTTAAGGCATGATTTATCTCATCCTAAAGTAGATTTCTAAAATAGATTCCCAAATATGCCTATATCTTATGTAAATTAATGAATAATAATAATAATACCACTTAATTATCTTTTTAACAAGTTTCACTCTGAAAATGTGGTATATTAACACTTTGCTATTTATTGAGGATAAATAAACATTTGTAAATTATTTTGGGTCCTTTAATTTTAAGTTTAAAATATATAATCAGGAATTGTTCATCCGTATGCAGAGCTTGTGGATTACAAGAACGCCCAGAAAAAAGCTGATAATTTTTTGGAAAGAGCATGCTGAAAGAAATCTGCCAATGCAATTAATCTAAAGCTTATTTTATATAGCTTATGTTTTCTAGTCACCTTAGATCTAAAAAGCAATACGAAACATTTTAAAACATACATTCTGGTCCACCATATAGATACATTCTATTTATGGTAAATCTACTTCCAAAAGATTCAGTACCTTTCTTTTTAGTCTATGCAGTTTCTGTTTTGTGGATAGATGTTTTCATTTCCTTGCTGATATTTATGTACCTGTTCTATAACTGTATTATACTTTCATTGCTGTAATCCATTGACTTTACCGGAGTTATTCTTTTAATGCAGTTATTCCTGGAGTTATTCCCACACAAGTAAAATTTGTACAGCCTGTGTGATTTCTCTTCATCTATAATCTAAAGAAATATCTGTAGTCATTGTGCATATTCAGAAAACAAAAGGATTTGTGGGGGACAGAATGAAATCATACTATAGATACATAACAAATTTGGAGGCATGAATGGGTAATCAACTTTAAATCAAAATGACATAGCTGCAGGAAGCATGAGTCTACATTCATGGATACACTCTCCTTGCTTCGCACTCTTCCAGCATGCCAAAGTAGCCATAAACCTGGCAGGTGAAGCTGGGTTTATGACTGCTTTGCATCTCAGCACAGCAGTTAGAGCACTCTGGCACATCTGCCCCTTATCTGATGGAAGTTGATGCAGGGAGCGAAACTTCATAGAAATGTCTCAGACTTATGTTTGGAAGACCAGACCCACAGTTGACATAAATGTTTTGCTAGTGTAAATCATGAGCTCAGTTGAGCTGGACTGACTTACTTATGACTCACGTCAATTTCAGATCTAGCCTCAGATCCTGGTTTGTGAAATTATGAATAGAGACCATGTACTGATGACATTCAACAGCAGTGTCTAGCAGGAAGATAACTCAAAAATGATTGTCACTTCTAGTCATTATTTTGCTAAATAATGACTGTCCTCATGAGCTGCCTAGACAAGGCGAGCTATGCCATGAAAAACAAACATAACACAAGGCTCCATTAGGGTTCCATTAAAAAGAATCATAATTTTCTTTGTCTTGCCTTTATGATTTTTGTTAGCAACAGTCAAAAAACAGCATTGTAGCCACCCTTCATAGACTTTCAGCAAACAAATGCCATTCAAAGTTAAATTCCTGCTAGGCTATTTTTTGCTGGACAGTATTCTGAATCACTATTTTGCAGATGTTGTTAGTTTTGCTTTTATGTATTTTGTTCCTCACCTTAAACTATAGTCCTTACAGTGTTTACATAATGCCTGACCTTTATTGATGTTAATGTGTAACATCTTCGTGATTCAATTGCACATTTTGATTGAATGAGGTTTTTTTTATATCCCCTCCTGATTAACAATATTTTATTGTTTCAGCTGCAGATTTTAGTGCCTAAAAATGTACAACTATAGCCTATGTGTTGCAGTATGTAGTCTGATGTTCCAATGAGATATATTAAGGATCCAGCTGCACATTTTGATGATCCAGTAGGATTCTTGATTTTCAACAAAATTAGTAGTCACACCGAGTTCTGTGTTAATTAAACTGATTACAATATTTTGATAATCACTTTGAGGAAACAAACTAAAAAAAACCCAAACCCTAAAACCTGGGATTTTTTTTTTTTTCATAATATTCAATAGCACACCCAGAGGTTTTAGGCGAGCTGAGCAAATTTTCTGAGTTATACTAAAAATACAATGACAACAGAGCATCACTTTGTCGTAAATATGTTGAGAGATATCTGGATTCAGGCAGGCTGCCTAGTACTCCGCACTTTGCCAGGCATTTTGAAGGCAATTCAGGCTACCAGAAAACTTTCCGGTTTTTCTTAAACACAGAATTTACAAGACTTCTAGATTTATTTAACCTACCTAAGGTATATTAATGGTGCTTCTTAAACATTTCACTAATGGAGAAAATTCCATTTTACTTTTAGGAATTCTATTATAGTGGGATGCTGTGCACTGCAACAGTGATCTAAGGGTTTGTTTTTTAAGAATTACCACACCTTAAAATACAGTAGATATTTACAGTTTGCTATATGTTTTTACAATTCACATACAGACAATATCAGTGTAAATATTATATGAGAGGTGTATATGAAGATAGACAAGGGAACCAGTGACATGAATGTTTCCCTGTTTTAGTCACACTTAAGAATGTATTGAGCATATCCATTTCAGCTCCAGAGAACTGTGTCTTATTAAAAAGAAACAAATCTCTACAGTCCTATTCTGGTTCTGAAATGTATCACAGTTTTCAATAGTCCTTTACATCACTCCGCCTATTCAACTAGTAAAAATGTTTCTTAAACTAACCATAAATTTTGCTACAGCTCTGGAGAACCTGCAGAAGGGTAGATGTGCTTTAGCTCAGTACTTAGCACATACAACTTGTGGATCTCCACTGGCAACACAGCTTTCCTCATGTGAATGTCCTACAGACTCGATTTTCAAAGATACTTTAGGCAAAGATTATGAAATGGATTGGTAAGAATAAGTGGGATGCATTAGATGCAGTCACTTATCGCATAGTCTTTTTCTTATGGTCTCCCTAAATGGATGAAACTCCTCAAAGTCTCTTTCTTTATATTTTATTTCAAAAATTTTTTCCTCCATATCCTTAAAGCTAAGGTTTTAACTGAATATTTCTGCCACTGTAGCTTATGAAATTCACACAGTTATCACTATAATTTAACAAACCACATAGTTCACAGTCAACATTCTTGCTTTGAAGGGGCTTTTCATACCTTTTCACTATCTCGCTGTCAGTACTGGTGTTTCTATTTCTTTCACAGCAACGACTCTCACTGCTTCACCTGGGATTATATCTCTTTTGATAAGAAATATCTGACTCCCTCCACCTTAAGCATACTTACAATTTACTGTGGTTTCTATTGTGCATTTGGCTGGACAATCCGAGGTTCAACTTCACTTTTTACCAACACAGGGCATTATGGCTGTAGCAGCTTTGCTGATCCACACACATTCTGGGTATTATACGACTTTGGAGACGAAAGCTAAGCTCATGTCTGATTAGTTCTGGTTTTCTTCTCTTTCTTCAGGAAAAGAAGTTTCTATATTTTTCCTGTTTTCTGTTCCTGAAAACTTGTTTCTAAAAGCTTACAGGTAAGGCAGACTCCATATTTATTTCTTCAATTTTCATGCGTTCCTTAAACTTCTTTCTTTCATTTTTGTCACAGTACAAAACCACCAAAGATGTGAAAAAATCATAATACATTTTTTGACCACTAGTTCCTCCCTTTTATTGTATCAAAGTATATAATCAGTAGATATATTTCTAGAGCTTATTCCCTTGTGCTCCTGCAACTTCCATAAATACCTGTGGTACAATATCAGAGTGATACTGAACTTACTACATAAAGATTTCCCTATGCAGATTGTAATATAAAAAGTTCTTGTGGCAATATAGTGCTGAAAACAGATAGGCTTTGTCCCTTCTGTCTGGACATTTGCCAGGATACTTTACAGTCTTTGGTGCCTTATGCCAATTGTACAGACTTTCAGGAGGCATAAAAAACTACTTATGTATGAAACTTCTTCTAAAGGTGAATGCAGTTTGTTGAAGATGGCAACTGCAGCTGGTGGAGGCTCCTGGGATCTTATTCACTGTCTTGCCTCCATAGCACTTCAGACACATTTTCCATTTTCATCAATTTTGGCTGCCTCTGGGTCTCCATTTCAGCAACTTCCAGATAGGTTTTCAGGCCACCTCCTGATTCTGTTTCTTCAGCTTTAATTCCAGTTGCTTCTGTCACATTGTGATTTCTGCTAACAGCCCTCGGGTATCCATATTGCTACTGACTGGGCCAGCCTTGGGCTGCCCATCTAGGACTGAATTTGTTTCAGCAACCTCTTTTTCCCCCTGGTCATGCTGCTTCAGCTGTGATGTGAATTCCTTGAGGTTTTCTGCAATACAGTGTATGTTCGTCTATCAAAGCTCTTCGTGTTCACTTTTATTTAATTCTCATAAAGTGCACTACAGGCTAGCTTGCC
Source organism: Opisthocomus hoazin (assembly GCF_030867145.1). NCBI lineage: Eukaryota > Metazoa > Chordata > Aves > Opisthocomiformes > Opisthocomidae > Opisthocomus > Opisthocomus hoazin. Next base: position 40,691,625 of record NC_134414.1, on the reverse strand, counting down.
TTGTTCAGATGGGCTTACAGGACCTGCTTCCTGGTTTATAGTGCTCCCTGTACAGCCTTGTTCTAGGAAGGAATATAGATGTGCAAAACCAAAGTGGATTCTCCAGCTAAACAAACTGAAACCTTTACAGTGGCTTTCTTCTGCAAATGTCCACCTCATTCTCTGAAAGACACGTAAGCTTCTATTTTAATGCTAGCAATTTCTCTGCTTCAACAGAAAAGCAATTTCTCACCAGTGTCGTTGACAGGCTATTATTCATATTGGCTGATAAAAGGGACAAATCTTATCAATAGTGTAACTATGCCCACCATAACTGACAAAAAAATTCATTCTTACACTCAATGGTGGACAGTCTGCGGCTTTCCAGCCACAGGCAGCTCCCATGCATTTATGACTCCCACACCAGAATTCATTATACAACTTGCAGTAGGATAGTACTGGCCAGGAGTTTGGCAGATGACATTCTGAAGATAGCACAACAATGTTGTCAGGGACCCAGCTCCATGACCCAGTCTTCAGGCAACCAATGAAATCCCTGAAGGTCTGTTGCAACTGCAGCCAGAGCTGCTCTAAGACATGTAGAACATGACTTGTCATCCGGAGATGTAGAACTGCTTTTCTTATATATCAGACAGCTCCCACATGCTCACTATTTTCTGTCTGAGTTAATCTGGTCTTCATCATCAAGAAGTAGTTCCTCAGTTAATAAATGACATACAGCAGAAAAAAAAAATGCCATAAGGTTTACCGGTGTTTGGAATGGAGACTTCTGAACACTTCAGTCTTTGGTTATAGGAAGATAACAAAAAGAAGATGAAGTGTGTTGAGGATGAAATAGTTCTTTTGTAAAAATGTCACTCCTTGATTGATCCACAAACAGCGATTGGGATATAGCTCTTCCCAAAAATTTCTTCCTTACTCTTGCATTTTGGTCCCAGATGGAGATCAAAATGAGAGAGAAAGAGAGAGAATGCAGGAATTTCTGTTAGCACTCACATTTTAGGTGAACTCTGTTTAGCTCTTTCTCCACAAATAAATTGTAAGGGATGCTTCATCCAGCCCCTGTCCCCTCCAAGATGTCTCATCATCTGTGTTAGGGGAAGCATTTCAGGACCCAGTGCTCACAGAAGCGAGTCAGGCACACACAGTGTGGTAAGAACAGCAGGTTTATTTTCCAACTCCAGATTGGTTTGATCAGACGCCAGTGTGCTCAATAGCTTCCCTCAAAAAGACCTGATCACAGGACTGTTTTTACCTTATATTCCCTTAATATTCCCTTTTTCCCCTCCCGAGATAACAACCCATATCTGTTCACTCTTTCCCCACTGAATCTGATTTTGCTGATTTTATAACCTTACTTGGCAATTTGGGGCTCAGTGTTTTTACATCCTTCACTCCAGGACTACATATAGTCTGTGGTAAATATGGTTACTGTTTCTTTATTATCTATGTGGATCATTTTGATTTCCAATCAGTGTGCTGTAGGGAGGAAGAGAAGGAACACCAACAAACAGCAATGAGACAGTGCACTGATAGCTTTAAATGGAATTTGCAAGGGGTAAGTAAAATTTAAGATGTCAGAGGCATTCAGTAAAGTCTGCACATTAATTACAGCTCTGTAAATGTGGATAAATACAGAGTAAAGGTCAACAGATTAAACATGTAGTTTAACCAGCAAATTATGCAAATAAACACAAATGAAATATACCATTCAACAGTTAAGATCAGTAAAGCATGTAACTATTACTGAAATGTTTGAGTGCTGGTCATCTTAAATATACAGCAAATTTACTGAACTTTAGGAAAATTTAGTTTCTGGAAGAAACAGTTAAAAGAGTTTATCAGCCAAATGTCTAAGTTGACCAACATTTATTGTAACATAGCTATCTAAAAAATGGTGAAAATAATTAGCAAACTTGGTAAAAATTAAAAACTGCAAGAACAACAATTGCATCTAAAGCTCTTTTCTCCGTCACTGGAGGGTGAATATCAATTAGTAAGTGGTGAGCTAATATGACTGCTTGAAATGCGCTGATCAATGAGGTGGAATTTACAGATGCTCAACAACTAGTGTGCATGGCTCAAGTAGCAAGTTCTCTCCCAGCTCCTCATCTAGGTCAAAATGAGCAAAGCACTTAAGTCCATCCATAACTTTAAGTGTAGGAGTAATGCCATAGAAGTCTTTTGCTTCCCTGCTCCTGCTGATGCTATGGAGGCAGAGACCAGAGATCAGGGCTCAGACGTGCCAATTACATTTCATAGATTTAAAAAGAGTCAGCCTCTGAAAGACTAGCAATCTAGAGAGACAAAGGGTGGGGAAAAAGTGTTATTATTCTCTTCCTCTCTATATTCCTTCTCTTTTTTTTTCTTCTTAATTACAATAATTAGATTATAAATTTTGGATTATATCCCAGCTATCATTACACATATGAATGGGCTTCAGAAGTTCACAGAGTTAACACCAACGAACAGTGTAAATATCAATGAAGAACTGTTTATACACTTAGAAATAATAACCAAAATTTTCAAAGAAATAGTTAGAATTCTCAGATTAAATGTCATGAAACAGACCATTTTTGTGTCTATATTTCTCTTTTTTGTAATATCTAAGTCAACGTAACATGAGTTTTCATATTGGTAAGTAAATGACTTTCTTTAACTAAATGCAAGCAAGCAGAACTATTTTACAGGCTGATCTTCCATCAGTTCTGTTGTAGTTTTTTGGTCCCAGAAGGATATCAAAATGAGAGAAAAACAGAGAATGCAGGAATTTCTATTAGGACTCACGTTTTGGGTGAACTCTGTTTAGCTCTTTCTCAGAAAATAAATTGTAAGAGATGCTTCATCCAGCCCAGTTTCCCTGGAGGGATAGTAATTTCAGTTAATTTCTCAATGGTTACCACTCATTTTGATTCGGTTCATATCAGGGAAACTGTTGGAGCACACAGTTGAATTTCTTTCAGATGAAACTGTTGGAGGATGTCATTCAGGGACACACCTAATGCCTTCCAGCTGTAGGTGAGCAATCCTTCTCAGGGACCAGACTAAGGCTAGATTTTACTGAAGTAAAAGAAAAGGGTCGGAGGGGAAACCTACCCTGTATGGACATTGTGTAAACAGTATTTTGTCAGCACCAGACTTTGGAGGTTGTCTTCTATCAGTCCTTGCTTCTTGCTAATATACGTATTATTACAGTGTACCAAAGTTTGATCTCCCTAGTGGTGTGCACAATCCTAGAAAGACGATAAATTATTTTCATATGTTGGCATCTCTGAGCTTGATGCAGACCAGTGACTTCGTACTGATGGTGAAAGAGGTAAATTTTTTTTTTTTTTTTTTGTTTGATTTGGATATTTTTCTGGTAATATGTTCTGATAATTTTATGTCAACCAGACAGTCTTCTGTTTAAAGTAAGCCAGCACTGTCAGGCTAATATTGGATTACAGATATTCGTACTTCTGAATAGATGTAGATCACATCAATGCCTGTGAAAGATTGCAAATAGCTTCTAAAAGCAGCCTGAGGTGCTTTTGCCTTCCTCTCCCCCTCCTACTTTCCCTTCCACTTTTCCAGTGAAATTTTCGAGGTGAAAAATTATGCAACTTGGTCAAGGAACTATTGCACACAAAAGACAAATTAAAGATGGCCTATATATAGACAAGTACAATTAGTATAAATGTTTAAATCAACATTTACATTTCAATGACTGAGTTTTGTTAGTCAGGAATTTCTGTTTGATGAAACAACTGAGAAATGCAAACAGAACTGAAAAACTAATTTCAGCTTTCTATTGCAGTTGTATCTTATTTACTAAAACAAACAGTTACAAACTTTACCTGCTGTTATCCTTCAGCAATGATAATAGATCAATGTTTCACAATTTTTTCCTTTCCTTTTTTTACATAAGATGAAAAATATTTTATACTTACACACAATCCCAAATAGTTCCTGAAAACCACAAAGTCAGGTTTTATTCCTTGGTTATGTAACCACTTATAAATATGTGTCTTAGAAGCAGAGAAAGCAGTTGCGGGCAAATGAAATAAGACATGACTTTATGTGTATTGGCTTATTTTTCTGGTAGAAAACGATTCTTGAGGAGGGTATACTGAGAATCATGCTTTCAGAGCTGTCAGAGAACTGCAGAAAACAGATGCTGGCTCTTCATATGTGTCAGACTTGCAAACAAATCTCTGCTTTTCACACTGCCGTAGATGCTATTCACTATCACATGTAGTTCAAGGGTTTACATGGCCAAGTTTTAGCAGTGGAGGAGGGGCTACAGGAGTGGCGTCTGTGAAGAGAGGTCAGGGGCTACTAGTTCCAACAGACCCGCAGCAGGGCACAGATGAGCCCCTCAGACAAGATGGTGGTGCCTTGGGGAAAACATAGTTAAGAAAGATTAAAAAATGCCACTAGACAAACAAGGGGAAAAAAAAAAAAAAGAAAGACAAAGAGCAGTGGAAACACCAAGGGCAGAAGAGGAGGAGAAGGAGGTGCTCCATGGCACTGAGGCAGATATTTACCTGCAGCCCCTGGAAAGACCTGCACAGGAGCAGGTGAAAAGTGTGAGGAGGAAGGAACAGCAGAGGACCTCTTCCGGGGTCACCTCATTCCCCATCCCTCTGCATCACTCAGGGTGGAGGTAGAGGAGACTGGCATGAAGGAGAAGAGCTGAGCCTGGGAAAGGGTGAGAAAAAGTGCTGGTTTAATGTTTATATTTCTCACTACCTCGTTTAGTCATTACATATTTATTTTAATATAGTACATTTAGCTATCCCCAAGTTAAAACTATTTTGCCCACAACAGTAACAGATAAGCTATTGTCCTGTCTTCATCTTGACCCATGAACTTTCTCATTCCTGTTCTTCATATTTCGTTCCCCTGTCCCGCTGAGGGTGTGTGGAATAAGAGAGCAGCTGGAGGGCAGTTTGACTGCTAGCCAAGGATAAACCACCATAGACCCACCGAGGATTTAATACAGTAACACCAGTGTAAGTGTCTTGTAATTCACAGAGGCACACACAACTACATTTTATAAGCACACGTTAAGGGGTGATTAGCTTAACATTAATTGTTTATTATAACAGTGCACATGCACAATAATTTGAGGATTAATAATTTGAAATATTATATTTTGTATGAAGAAAATAAGTTGATAATCACATTTTCATAGCCATCTGACTATGCTGCATATTCCAGGTTATGCATTAAAAATATTTCCTCTGAAAGATATGTGGATTTCCACCAGAGAAATAAGTAGGTAAATAAATAAATAATGAATATCCAGGACCACAGGAACCCAGAGTTATGGATAAAGAAATATCTTTCCATTATGTACGTTAATCTACGTGTATATATAAATTAACTATAAAAACATGTTCTTTACAACTACTCATCATTTGGGTTTGGTGAAGAGTCACCAGGAAGCTTACATTGGATCCATGATTTGTATATTTTTGTCTCCCTGGAGAGACATATCAGGGCAAGGTTTAGCCATGACCCTGTTTCCGTCTTCTGTCTTCACTGCAGAAGTACCCAACTGCCTGTCCACTGAAAAAGTTCTAGTCCTCCCTTCCTGCCATTTGAATAATTTACCACTTCTAGGAATGTTTAGCTCCACTCTGCACCCTTCCACACCTAGCTTATGGCATCTGTCGTGGTGAAAGCAAAGCAGAGTAGATAGAAGCAAGGACAATAAAAATCCTTTAATTTTAATCAGAAGAAAGTATTTCACAAAAAATAAAAATAAAATCTACATTTGTCAGTTGTTATTGAAGAGCCTTTTGAAATACGCTGTGTCTTTCTCAGATCCAAGATTCTGCTTCTTTTGCTGTATTACATACTTCATTTTGCATCTCAGAATTTTTCACATGAATGAGTAGTTAGACAAATTGACCCATCCATCCTTGAGTCAGCTCACGAAAGAGCCTTCCTTAAAAATATTCAGTCAGAAGTCATGGTGGTGATTTAAAATAAATAGTTTGAAGTGGTCAGTTGCTTGGTTATTGGATGAACCATTAAAATGGACATTAGTAACTCATCTCCCATTGTGTAGTTTTGTTTGGAATAGGAGTCTTTGGGTAGTATTTCAACTGTCTGTTGATATGCTCTACAAACACCTTTCTAGCGTGCAGGAAAATGGATAAGCATGAAAGAGTGACATCATCATTATCATCATCATTATCATCATCATCATATCATATAATAAATGGAGTTTCAATTATGACATAATGCAAACAGATAAAACCCAGTCCATCAATATATTCCTTTACTGTTACATTCCTGGGGTTACTTAGACACACTTATGAGATGATTTGTGTTTTAAAAGTCAGGAAGAAATGTTCAGAAAGGGAAATTTTTTAATGTAAAAGAGTGGGAGAAGAATACACCAAGAACAAGAAAACAATACTTTTTCTTACCTTGGTATAGGTTAAAATGGAAAGAAAAATTCCCTGAAAATCTAGACCCTTTTAAGTATGGTCGATCTAATCTTTTATGTATGAAGTTCAAAAAGGGCAAGAAGGAGGACCCAGGGAACTACAGGCCGGTCAGCCTCACCTCCATCCCAGGAAAGGTGATGGAGCAGCTTATCCTGGAGGCCATCATCAAGCAAGTGGAAGAAAAGAAGGTTATCAGGAGTAGTCAGCATGGATTCACCAAGGGGAAATCATGCCTGACCAATCTGATAGCTTTCTACGATGACATGACTGGCTGGGTAGACGAAGGGAGAGCTGTGGATGTTATCTACCTTGACTTCAGCAAGGCTTTCGACACAGTCTCCCATGATATCCTCCTGGGGAAGCTGAGGAAGTGTGGGCTGGATGAGTGGTCGGTGAAGTGGATAGAGAACTGGCTGAATGGCAGAACTCAGAGGGTTGTCATCAGCGGCGTTGAGTCTAGTTGGAGGCTGGTGACAAGTGGTGTCCCTCAGGGGTCAGTACTGGGCCCAGTCTTGTTTAACTTCTTCATCAACGACCTGGATGAAGAGTTAGAATGTACCCTCAGCAAGTTTGCTGACGACACCAAACTGGGAGGTGTGGTAGATACACCAGAAGGCTGTGCTGCCATTCAGCGTGACCTGGATAGGCTGGAAAGCTGGGCAGAGAGGAACCTGATGAGGTTCAACAAGGGCAAGTGCAGGGTCCTGCACCTGGGGAGGAACAACCTCATGCACCAGTACAGTCTTGGGGTGGACCTGCTGGAGAGCAGCTCTGCGGAGAGGGACCTGGGTGTCCTGGTGGACGACAGGTTAACTATGAGCCAGCAGTGTGCCCTGGCTGCCAAGAAGGCCAATGGGATCCTGGGGTGCATCAAGAAGAGTGTGGCCAGCAGGACAAGGGAGGTTCTCCTTCCCCTCTACACTGCCCTGGTGAGGCCTCATCTGGAGTACTATGTCCAGTTCTGGGCTCCCCAGTTCAAGAAGGATGAAGAGCTACTGGAGAGAGTCCAGCGGAGGGCTACAAGGATGGTGAGGGGACTGGAACATCTCCACTACGAGGAGAGGTTGAGGGAACTGGGCTTGTTCAGCCTGAAGAAGAGAAGGCTGCGAGGGGACCTTATAAATGCCTACAAATATCTGAAGGGTGGGTGTCAGGAGGATGGGGCCAAGCTCTTTTCAGTGGTGCCCAGTGACAGGACAAGGGGTAATGGGCACAAACTGAGGCACAGGAAGTTCCGTCTGAACATGAGGAAGAACTTCTTCCCTCTGAGGGTGACGGAGCACTGGAACAGGCTGCCCAGGGAGGTTGTGGAGTCTCCTTCTCTGGAGATATTCAAGACCCGCCTGGACAAGGTCCTGTGCAGCCTGCTGTAGGTGACCCTGCTTCGGCGGGGGGGTTGGACTAGATGACCCACAGAGGTCCCTTCCAACCCCTAACATTCTGTGATTCTGTGATTCTGTGAAGTTAGAGATAAAATTTAATGCTGTAAAAGGATTATTTTAAACTCAGACAAAAATTAAACTTGCAAAATATATGCACATATATACATACATGAATACATACACATACATATATATAGATGTAATAAAACAGGTTTTCAGTAGAGGAATGGTAATTCATCAGGTTTTGAGCTGTTAGACATGTTTTCAAGAAGCCTGAAAATATAAGTCCAGCTCTTAATCAGACATTCAGCGAACAGTTAAACAAAGACTGTCTCCATGTGTCTTTCTTCTCTCACTACACTTGTAACTATCATAGAATCATAGAATGGTTGGGTTGGAAGGGACCTTTAGAGTTCATCTAGTTCAACCCACATGGAGTGAACAGGGACATTTTTAACCAGATCAGGTTGCTCAGAAGCCCATCCAACCTGACCTTGAATGTTTCCAGGGATGGGGCCTCCACTACTTCCCTGGGCAACCCATTCCAGTGTTTCACCAACTTCATTGTCATAAAATTCTTTCTTATGTACCATGCTTTAGTTTAAAACTATTACTCCTCATCTTGTCACAACAGGCCTTGCTAAAATCATTTTCCCCATCTTTCCTATAGGCCTGCTTCCAGTACTGGAAGACCGTAATAAGGTCTCCTGGAACTTTCTCTTCTCCAGGCTGAACAAGCCTAGCTCTCTCAGCCTTTCTTCATAGGAGAGGTATTCCATGCCTCTGATCACTTTTGTCGCCCTTCTCTGTACCCACTCCAACAGCTCCATGTCCTTCTTTTGCTGAGAGCTCCAGAGCTGGACACAGGACTCCAGGTAGGGTTTCACCAGAGTGCAGTAGAGGGGCAGAATCACCTCCCTCAACCTGCTGGTCGCTCTGCTTTTAATGCAGTCCAGGATACAGCTGGCCTTCTGGACTGCAAGATCATGTATAAAGCTGTCCTGTCTTATACATTAAATTTACGCTGTTGACTCCTTCCAACTTCTTTCTGTCTGCTTTTTTCCCCAATTTTGCCGAGTCCACCAACATCTTGGGGTTGAGGTTTTTTGGGTTTTAAGGTCTGTCCAAGACAAAACATAACCTGCTGACACTGCATTCTTTGACGCACCACAGAGAACAGTCTGATGGCATTTGCCTTTGATTCAAGTAGAGTTTGGTATTGTCCACCTGTTCCAGCCTACAGAGTATTGGGGAAATAGGTATGCCTTATAGAGCCATATTTCCTCCTGAGCAGCCCAATAAGCAGGGGAATATTTGGATGGAATAACCTTTGATTTTGTTTCCTTAACCTCTTTGTGACTGTGTTTGTTTCTGGAAGCATTACAAAGCAGCTGTGCAGTATCTAGACTACAAATCAGCTACGTCCAGTATAACCCAAGCGAGCATCCTCACTGCTTCACACAGATGTAGCCACTCATCACGGCGTGTGCTGTCCCTTTGAGCAGCATGGAACATCGCTTGCACACGTAAGCCAAACTGGCTTTGTAGCAACTTTCACTATGGCAGAAAGGTCCATGTAAGCATTTGTCTGTGCACGTGCCTGTCTCTTCCCAGTTCCCATAGCTTTTGAATCTAATGATTTTGGTCAGATTTGACAAAGTAGTAGATATGTCAAAGATAATTAAGTGCCAGTTCCAGTTGCTTGCACTTTTCTCAGTTAGGAGCTGGTGTCCCTTTGCTCACTATTCTAATTTTCCATCCAAACCATGCTAACTGCTTTACTATTCAGAGAAGCTTATAAGAAGCCACAGTCTGAATGGAAATTTCTGTTGGTTGATTTTACTGAAAGGCTTCACTACTACCTCCGAAATACCCTGTGGGAGAGGGTTGTAAGAAAAAAAAAAAAGCAAAATGCATTGCTTTTGCTCTAATGTTTGAGGTGATCAGCTTAAAAATATGCTGTGGATTCTGAGCATTGCCAGTCATTTTTCTGTCTACATTTTATGTGGCAGTCTGCCTCCTGCTACCCAGACTGTATGTTACACAGAGAAGAAGCGAAGCAGAGTGCTTTTATTTCGTATTGGTATGGCCTACACTTGATCATGAAGTGACTATTATTCTATGCAATGCATTACTATTACAAAAACAATTTCGAAGTCATAATGTCTCATGGACATTTTGTGTTTCTCCAGAAAAAGAAGCAACCTTATGTTAGGGAGAGTTATATGAGAGAGTAATACAACCCAAAAAAGAAGTCTAGAGAGTCTGAAGGAAGCAACAAAACAAATGTCATGCCTTAAAGAGAGACAGATATCTGACTGAGGAAAGAGCAACACAGACTCCTGCCCGTGATGGCAGAGGTACAACAAAACATATTGTCCCCATTCTGGGAAACACTTTAGCTTTAGAGTTGAAGTCAGCATTTAAAGTGTTGATGCTGCCTAGAAAGAAGGAATTTCTGTTTAGCTATTTATTTATTACTTAGGAAAGTAGTTAGGTATAATTCTAGATGAGAAGTTTGGAGAACAGGTGGCTGATACTATCATAAATGCTGTTAAGTACTTCAGAAGTATGTAGGGGAGCCACAATATAAACATATCCATAGGTAATTTCATAATGTTTATGCTAACCTTTTATAAGAGTTTGAGAGAGGGATAGATCAAGAATTATTAAGACCCAGAAAAGGAAACCATGGAAATAAGGGTAATACAGCACAGTGGGACAGATGTCTTAAATCATATGAGGGAAATATGACAATTGCAGAGTGTTAGTAGAATTATATAAAAGGCGCTTCCTACTTTAAGTGAGATTATATAAATAAGGTAGGTTTAATAGAAATATATATAGAAAAGAAGAGAAGCAGCATAAATAAGGAAAAAAAAAAAAATAGTTCCATGAAGAAAGAAATTACTGGAAGGGGTAACTTCCAAAAAGGGCAAGTTTGTCATTGTAATGGGTATGGTAGGTGTGGTAGGTGTTTTTAGGTAATACCTTTTTCAGCAGTATAGATAGGATTTTCTGAAGTGGGGAGGATTTCTGGTTTAAGGGAAAGTGAAGAAGAGTGTGAATTGTGGGTCACAGGAGGGAGAAAAGAGAGTAAAGAAAAGAAGGAACAAACATGTGGACACAAGGAGGTGTACATGGTTTCTGACATGATGCCTGGTGCATGTGCCGCAAGAACCGTCTTTCAGTCTCAGGGTTCAGAGAGGTGTGTAAATGCCCACTTTTCAGGTCTTACTTCAAGTGAAGGCTTCAATTCCCCCAAATCACTTCATCTTCTCTTATTTCTCATCTTCCTAGCTGATGGTTTTCGCCTTGTGGTTGTAAAAACTGGTTTGCTATTGAATAAAACTGAGTGAAATGGTCAGTGAGTGACCAATGGAATAATCAGCATAGAGTCTTCAGAATAAATTAGATACAGAAAACAGATGAAAGTCTGCAATGTTTACAACAAGAAGTTTTGTTCTGAATCATGGGACCAGCCACCACAGACAAACTGTATAAAAATGTTTAAATCCATAGTAAGCCCCAAATAGAATCACAGTGTCATAACAAACCCCAAGGAGCTGAGATTCTTTTTAGCCCAAATTGTTGCCAACACATAAACTCTCTACTCTTCTAAATAAAAACAATAATATCTCAGCAATAATAATTAGCTAAATAAAAACGGCAAGAGATTCAGTGTTGTAATTCACCTTAGTTCAATTAGCTCTGAAAACTTCTGACAGATACTGTCTCAAGCTTTTCAAGATTGAAAAAAGAAGACTGAAATGCCTGCTATGCTATTTAATCTGAAGGTATGAGCTAAAGTTAATAAAAAGCTCTACAAGAATTTGAATTAAATTTATAAAATCATTTTTCCTAGTTGTAACAAAATTCAGCCTCTGTTCTTCCCTCCCCAGATAGAGGAATGTGGTTTATAATCTTCCTCTTTAAACTATACTGTGTATTTTGACTTTGAATAAATGATTCCTTATATCTGAGTTTTAATAGCACATATCTTAATGTTGCTATTTTATCTCAAGCTGATCTTCACTTTTACAACTTCAGTTATAATAGGGTTTTTATGTTTGAGTTTGCTAGTAAGTTTTATCATATGACTTATGGAAAACAAGATGTAAGTATATGAAGGTGGAAAACACAGATGTAGTGACTTCCACATGCAAAATTTTGTCATTAGAAACTGAAGCCATCTCAAAAAACCTTGTCACTAGGGAACTAAGACTTTTAAAAAGGAACTCAGGGTAGCATATGAAAGAACAGACATGTAGTATCTTTGAACCTAAAATATTCTATAACAATTTTAAACATGCGTAATACTGCATGAGTCAGCCATATGAAGTGAAACTCCAATATGAATTCCAGTATAAAAATTGCCTTTAAATGAATGACCACACTAAGCATTAAAGAGAGTCTGAGAGATAATACACCAAAACAAACATGGTGCAATCTTTTTGAGCAAAAGTGCTGAAGACCCTTGTGAATGAGCCATCTAAAAGGTTCAAACTTCTGTATCTTATTTTCTCTCTCTTTTATTGCTTTCTTTCTTGACATGTTATAACATAAAGTCAGTATAATTAATGAATTTATTCCATAAAAAAAGCATTTACAAACACAAGGCTGGTGTCTAGCTAATTAATTTGTCACTGAAGCTCATTTTCTAAGGAAGAGAGAACATAAATTCCTGGTGGCTGATTTTTTTAAAGACTTCCAGCAGAGGATAGGAAAGACAGTAAAATACAGATAGGGAGTCACTATGTATTTACAAAACAAAAATAAAAAAATAATAGTTAAAGCAAATATGGGTACTAGGCTCATGACATATATTGATAGTTTAAGATATCTATATCTCAAAACTCACTCTATTCTGGAGACTAAGAGCTGACTACTAACTTTTTGTAACAGTTGTTGCACAGAACCAGAATTCTCATTTTCAAGTATGGCATGGAAATCACTCTGATCAGTTCCTACTAGCTTGGCCACTCCACTCTTAAGGAGTAGCTGATAAGGAGTACTGTCCACTCTTAAGGACAGTAGTCAATAAGGGCTGGTAGAAACTTTTTGGTGGTGTTCATATAATTTTCTGTTTTAAAAATCTTTCATATCATCTCTTGATTGGCGGACTGCTGAAGTTAGGCACTACGCAAAGTCTGTCCATATAACATTTCAGGTCCTAATTTTTAATCATCTGGTGATAAACAAAGAATATCGTTTTAAAATCTGACACAGTTTCTTATGCTTTTCATGTGTAATTTTTCCATCTAGATAAATGTCCATATTCTGGCGTACATGTGTACAGACAAATCAGGCACAACTTAACAACAATGTAGTACACTTTTACAGGAAATCTGTTTAGAAGTTGAGAAAGTAATAAGGAGTTATAGTCTTTCTATAGACTTCTTTAAGCTTTGAAAGCAGTTCACGACAAATTCTACAGGATGTCTTACTAAAAACTACATGAAAGTTGTTGTTTTCTACTCAGTTCTGTTTTTTGGAAAAAGCTAGACTTTGTATATACCCACTCTGTTTTTTTCCAAATAAATCTACAGTTACCTGTGCCGTGCATGTTCCATAACACACTCTTAATCATTTGGATTATGACTTCTCTTCTTTTTGCTTGGGATATGCATTGTTAGGCATTCTTAGTGATCTATCTAGTGTTTTGATTTTTTACTTCTCTAATCTCAACAGGGTATTTTATGGGGCTGTCAGAAGAGCAGACTGCAAAGACACATGGCAATGACCATTTACCAGGGGCTACAAGTTATTACACATGGGGCTGCGATTCTTTTTTATTCTGAAGGAAGCATTATATGACAATGTAGTGCAAATTAGAAACTTTTTTTTTCTTGTTCATGACTGTCTTTTCAAACATACCAATGATAACCTTTATCTTCTGGACTCCTATATTTTCTGTATCTTTCTACAAAATCATGCAGTGCATGTCACAGCAAAGTTTCCTGCTATCTGTAACAATGTCCTGCTTATCAGTGAGATCCTGCTTATGAACACAGAAATACATAAATAGATATTCTCCTTATGTACATACGTATTTGTTTGTGAAGCAGAGGTAGCCTATAACTTCAGCCTTTATTTCCTGGCCTTTTGTCTGTCAGCTCCCTCACGATGGCACAAAGAAGGAGTACACACAGACACCTCTGCTCCTTTTATAAGAAAATAAATCCAGAGAAACTGTGATTGACAATCAAAACTGTAACAGAAAGAAACTATTTAAACAGTTTAGAAAAAAAATTTTCTTCCTTCTTCCTCTGTTGGAACAACAACATGCACATATTTGCAGTTTATCTGATATACCTTTCTGCATAATCTTATACAATCTAATCTTCAAATTTTGTTTTCATCTTTGCAGTCACTACAGATGGAATATAATACTTTCCAGACCAAATTAATAGATCCAACTTGTTCTTTGTTTTTTGGTCTCTTTTACATGTGAAGATTAAATCCACACCTTGGTTTTGATCTTCCAGGGTACAAGTTTAATTTCCATGACTGTGATAGAATATTATCAGCTGTTAAACCTTCAAATGCTAATCCTCAGATGCATATTTCTTTTTAACTATGGGCACAGTAGATTATTTATACTACAAAAAAATGTTTTAAAAATTGTTTGAGAAATTTCAAAAGTGACAAGACAGTAAGCAAGCAGAAATGGGAAAAAAATCCTGTATTTTAATTTTCATATGGACATTGGTTTTATCCAATAGCAAAGCCCTTCCTCTTGTCTGGATTCTGGTAAGACAAAGGTATTTTTATGATAAGATCACTATAAACCCGACTATGACTCAGAAAGATGCATGTGTTTTTAAGAATGAGAAATGAGAAAATGATAATTTCCTAAATATCTTCTAACCTTTAATCTTACTTAAAGTATTAATTTTAGTATACTCTTAACGGTATTATACTGTAATACTGTAAAGTATTACTCTTAACTGATGGAACTGATTTACTAAAGAGTGATATTAAAGTCTAAGAACAAAGGGAAAGGAATATGAAAGTTATTTTAATACACAACACTATCTAGAAACAGAAAATCACTGACATTTAGTGACTTCATATATAAGAATTTGGTTAATCCCATTTTAATGATTTTTTAATGATTGTGTGATTTTACAGGTCTGCTTGCAGTTGGCAAGACTACGGAAGAGATGCATATGTTCTTCAACATGTCATTAACCCTGTGTCACTTTTTTTTCATTTAATCACTACAATATGCCAGGTTAATATACTTTCCACTCAGTTTTGTATATATTGCCACAAAGAAGTCACACACAAGCATAAAGCTATATTACTTGGCTTTGACTGCAACTTCTTTTCTTACCTGGAAAGCCATTGAAGTCAATATATATTCATGATCTGATCCAATAGAGCATGTGATTAACTTCATGCACTCACGTCAGAGGGAGCATTCACATGCTTTAAGTTAAATAGTGTTTGTCTTGACTTTTGAATAAATAAGAACAAAATTTGAAGTACTCATTAAAAAAAAGAATATTCAGATTTTTTTTTGTTATTGACCCCATCAAGCTTACCCGTGAAAAAAGAATTTTTACAATCCTTTATGGGCATTCCTCATGCATCACTTTAGAAAATAACAGTAGGTAGCCACATGTAATCACAACTCTTCATGAAAAGTAATTAAACTTGGAGCCATTACTGCTGACATACGCACCTAAATACAAGTAAATATTAATTTCATTTCAGATTAGCTAATGTTCAAACTATGTATTTCCAATGAAAAAGTCTCACTGAGATCCCCATCTGTAATTCCAGGAAGAGTAAGTACCTTGATTGATGTGGATTATTGGGAATGGGATCAGCTTAAATTCAGAAGAACAGAACATCTTGATAATTTTTTTTGTCTCTAAGACTCAGCTTTACACTAAACCTCAAGAAAATGCCAGTTCTGAAAACTCTCACTTCAGTTTTACTTTCAGTGCATATCAACAGACAGGAATGCCATGACCTTTTGTACCACGTACTCCATAAACTCCTGCTCTCCTGTCACTGATTTTGACACATATAAATTTGTTTATATTTTCTAGGTACTGACATACAGAAAAGGTTCTGTAAAACCTCAGTACTATGGACTGGAATCTCATTAAACAGTTCTTGTTTTCTTTTCACTAGCCTTTAACTTCATCAGCTTTAATAGTGTTGCTTTTGATTTACAACAGTTTGTGAACAGAACCAGAAGCACCCTTCATACCGTACAATGAATAATGTTCAAAGCAATTTTCTTCCTTTTTGATGGAACACTGAACACTAGAGGATCTGTGACCCAACTATTTCAGAACTTCTCCAACTAACCCTAATTTAATATACATGTGGTTTTAATGTTCTTTATCTTGAAGCCTCTGTTTAGTGGTCTTAGTGATGGTAAGACTACCTGCATCTACTGTTCTCAGAATGTAATATTCTGTTATGTCTCATTTTTGCAGACTCATTCAGTTTATTCTGTTTATACCTTCACCGCCTTGCAACAATACTTTCTTCAGGAAATGTCAGTTTATATACTTACAGAAACATTTTCGAGACTTATTGCAGCATCCAGCAGTTTAGTTAGTGCTGGGCTTCATTGTTGTATGTCTGCTATGCTTACATAACAATATTTCATGTTAACTGCTTGTAGAGTATTGTTGTATATCATATTGACCTGTAGGACTCTCCCTCACATTTGGTGTTTACTCATTTACCAGCTGGTGCTGTGACACTTTCCCAAACTGTTAAACTAAAAGTACCACAACTGTTCCCTGGAGGAAGAAGATGATGAGCTAAATCCCTTGCTTAAATCTTAGAAGTAAAAAGGCAGTAACAACAGTACTTGTTGTATAAATGTCCTTTCCAATTAATGTTCTGCCAACCTTTTGGGTATCTCATGTGAAGTTTTCATAAAAGGTTTTTGAAAGGCCTCTTACCCAGAATGTATACACAACACACTAGTGAGCCATGAGCATATGCTTTTCTTGAACAAACTGAAAAGGTCTTAAATGCTTTTAAACGGCTTGCTTAGGGATGTATGGGAGACTCATTGCGTTGCCAGGCACTCCTAGAAGCTGTCTGCAGCCTGCCTGTAGAGCAGACGCGTAGAAAAATTGAATCATGCCAGGCTCGTGGCTGTTCTTACAGACTTCAAGGACTGCAAAAGTCACTGCTGTACTCTTTGGGTCAAACAGATTTCACATCCGTCACATCCTAAACATTTTAGTATGAAACATGTTAAAAATGCCTTTGTAAAATACTTCTGTAGATGTTTCCCAAGTGCTCTATTTCACAACAATATTGGAAGCTCTAAAACTATCTGCTGTGACTTTCTCAGTTCTAGTCTTTTCTTCTTCTCATGTTTGATTTCATATGAATCAAAAGGCAATCCAAATATGTCAAGCCATAGTGTCAGAGGTTTTCTCATAACAAGGTTTCACCTAGGTACCTGATTTACTCGTAATTAGACAAGGGTAACTCAGCGCTAAGTATTTAATGTTGTCAAATGTATCTCCAGTTGATTAATCTTGTGATGTGGATGCCAAATCAAAGTCAATGATTCATTTTTTGCCTTATGGGTGTATTTGAAACATTAAATGTTTGTAGTAATAATAATAGTAATAATATTATTATTAATAATAATAATACAGCTATATTAAAGCTATTTAAACTTCTTGTATTCAGTTCTATGTACATGACAAAAAAATATTAACAAATTGGAAGAAGTTTACATATGAGCAGCAAAAAAAAAACCAGACTGATTTATGACTGAAGATAAAAAGAGCAAAATCTGTACAACTTGACTAAATATGGAAAAAGGTGAATAGCCTAGGTTATGTTAAGCTCTTTTTGCACAGACATGCTCCTGAGAGGACAGCAGACATGCTACACCAGAAACAAATTCAAAAGGGCTTTTAACTATATGCACATTCAGTTCTTTGTAACTGTACCGCAAAAATGATCCCTTCCATTCTCTCATCACTTCTTTAGGAGTGATGTCCCCAAAAGTCTCCATCACAAGGATTTGGTAACAGGCTGGTCTTCGTGTACTCTCCACATTTTTGTGAAATATATTTGAATGGAATATTTAGTCTGGAGGGTCGAAGCAAATGTGGAGTTGTTTTAAAAATAATTAGGATTTTACTAGCAGCAGAATTTACACCTATACTAATGGCTCTCTTCCTATTTTAATTTCTATGCTTCTAAGAAGATCAGTGTACAATGATTTTAGCATAAAAAGTGTGTTTCTACAAAAAGGGTATTCAAGAATTTAGAGATCTAGGGGAAAACAAGAAAAACATTAAAACATATAACCAATGTGAATTTAACATACTTATTTACATTGAAAGTAAGAATGGAGTTTAGCAGACTGAAATGAAGAAGCTGAAACAAAATAATACAATTTTAAGTCAGTTTGAAGCTGAACAATGTTCCCGACAACACTGGCTAAAATTCTCATCTTATACAAATTCCTGCAACACAAAGACTGTTAAAAGATGCAGAAATTTGCATTTGAAACCCTTTCTATTTAATTATTGACTTGCTCCTTTTATGTGCTTCTTAATTATTGATAAGGGGATGAGGAGAAGAAGGGAGCAAGGCAGAGAGTCAGAGAATGTCAAGGAATTTCGTATTGCTTCTGATTTTAAGTTTCTGTTAGAACTTGGTAAGGGTTTTGAATATAGGTCTTGTAATGAACTGGAAAAAGTGGCACAGAAGTTGTGAATTTTTTTGAATCCATCATAGAAAATAATTCTTAAAACCTTTCTTCACATTGTATGTAATAATTGCAATGACAGTTTCCTGTAGTAAGAAAACACTCTAAAACACTATGTCAGACCTTCTACTAGTCGTATTAAAACCGTAAGTCGAAGTTAGCTCATCTAAACATATTTGCAAAACTTTAAGAAAACAGAAAGTAGAAAACAGAAGAGCTAAAAAGAAGGACTAATCAAATTTATTCCTAAGTAACCTTAGGGAGAGAATGCATCAAGTATAGATTTGCTACAACATATTATTTTAAAGAATTAGAATTAAATCTTGCCTGGATTTATTTAATATTTATATTTTGTATTATGAGAGAAGTGGAGGAGAAGATACCTTTAGGGCTGAAGAAACAGTGAGCATTTTGATACAGTGTTGCATGAGAGAAACAAAAATGGTGATAAATCCCTATAGAATACTTATTTTTGTAGCTTGCTGTTTTAACTTAAGAGAAGCCGTATTCTGCATGTTTTGTCTGCCTAACATAATCTTTGTTCTTTACTGTCAATAGGCAGGATTCCTACATCTTTTTGAATGAAATTTCTGCAAATAAAGGTGGAAAATGATTGTTTTGATAACAGGTATTACCTTTCAGGCTAGTCACAATTCCCATAAAGTTCTCATTTTACTTATTAAGTAGCATATTGAAATTTATGAACAACCACTACATCTTGAATCAAGGCTGCTGCAATTAGCTGTGTTGTGTCTTCTGTACCACTGACAAACTGGAACATGTAGGTCTCTTTATAACAATCTTTACATGTCTGATTCAGTCTTGTACACTCTACAAGTGTCTTATCTTTAAATTTAGGAAATAAATGTATTTTTTTCCTTGCATAGGAATAATTTTTTCTGACCTACAGACTATTATTATAGGGTTAAATTATATGCGCCGAGATACATACTGTCATGGTAAAAACTCCTTTGCTGCAGAATATTTTGCTGGTTGTACTTCTCCATTTCCTTTTCTTCCTGCAGATTCCTGACTAACTCCCTGTCTGTGGTTCAGATTATGTTATCTAGCCTTTTAGCCGTTTCTTTATGACATACTACACTGTGCTAATTTCTTCTGTGTTCATTCCTTCCCACTCAGTTTCAGAAGATCCTTTCAAAACTTCGACTCCTGCATTGAGGAGCCTGGTGACCCTCACACTAAGATTTTGTGCTACCAGAAACTCATGGAAGGACCAGATTGCCCCACCAGTTCTTGCTTCCTGTAAGCTTATACCTTTTAGTGTCATCATAATCTTTGTATTGATTAGGAGAGCTTTGCACTAAAGGCATTACAGATCTCTCACTTTCTAATGAATTATGATAAATTTAAGGTAGTCTTGAGGTTTAAGCACAAACATACAATGTACTACTGAAAAAGATCAACCTCTTTCACCGTCCTTATTAGAACTATCAAAACTATCTTAAGTACTTAAGACTAGGTATGTCTGGTAGATGAAACAGCGAATAACTATCATTCATACCATTCTGCTATGCCAAGCAGACTGTCTGATTTCTTTAATAGTACTTTGAGACGGTTTGATCAAAAACAGGTAAAATCTACACAATTAATTGATGTTGAATTTCTCACATTTTACAGATCTCTAACCTCCATGGCATTCCTTTGAATGTTTTGGATTTCTGCATGAAGTTTAGTGCACAGCCCCACGAATTCCTTCTCCTCTGTCCTTGCAGTACCAACGGGAAATATTGGGAAAGCAAGTGCTTCGGTCTGTGTTCAACTGAATATACACTTAATTCAACCTGTCTCCTTAGGGAGTTTTCAGCCTGGTTGTAAACACTGAAGGTCTCTGGAAGAAATGTTGTTAAGTATAAAAATGGGTACTTAAAACTTTTTTATTCCTGTCCTCTGACTGTACTCGAAAAATAGCAGTTGTTGAAGATATGCTTATTCTGCCTCCTCCACCAACTGTTCTGCATCATTACTTTAAGTCTAGTTTCCACGGACAATAGAAAATTAAAAGACAATAGATAGGTGTGGTTGGGAAGAAGAATCAATTTCTTTTTTCCCTCATAATGGACTGTGGCTAAAAAATTACAGAATCATTTTAGTCTGCCACAAGTAAGAGAAAGTTGCCCCCACAGAACCACATTCTATATGAGGCAGTGTGTTCAGAGAACAGAAGACAACAATACGCAATTCTTCTTCCTCTCCATTTTTTTTTCTAAAATTTCTGTAAAAAATTAGATCATCGTAGTGTTTCAGTATTATCCAAACAGCTTGCAATAGTCTTTAGGGAATGTCTCTCAAGAGCTCAAAATACATTTATTATCCACTGTTATGGCTAGATTTTGAACGAAACTAAATCGGAAAATTTATAGTGAGTTTGTCCAAGTCATTTGTTGATTGTAATTGATTTTAGGATATGTGTAACAATATGTACTTGGAAATTTATAAAATTGAGTCTTAAATTCATTAACCAGTTTTCTTAGTATGCTGTACTGCAGAAAATCAGTTCAAATGTTTTACATAGTCTGCAATAATTTGTTTATTAACTTTAAAATCAATAAATATAATTTATACTTATACATTTTTTCTTCTTGCAGTGTGCCTTAATCCTATTCTGTCTTTTTGCTAATAATGGACCAAGTTACCTCATCAAATATGTGTTTACATAATTGTCACCAATTCATTTCTTCATTATTCCTATTCCTGTTCTAGAAAATATAATAATTACTGAAGTTTATTAATTTTCTTCTCTAATATAAACCTGAAATAACTCCTGCTGAAGTTAGCAGGGTTGTCTTATACGAATTACACCAAAACCAGTCTACATAGCATGTTTCCAAATTTAGCCAATGACTGGTGTAAATGATTTATTGAAATACATGATGTTATTTTAATGCCATGTTTTTTTTGCCTTCTGTAATAACTTCTTATTACCATAGGAAAAAATGCTTTAAAAGAAGCATTTAAGACAGTGCTTACTAAGACACAAATTTTGTATTGGTAAAGGGTTGCATAAATGTGGAGGACTGTAAATATGTTGTTTTACTCATCATGTGTATATGGCAGAAGTTATTTCTTAGGTTCAAGCTCACTGCAAAGATTCAGGAAGCTTTCTCAACTTATCTAACTACTCCACTGAGGGATCTATATAGAAAGAAAGAATAAAAGATCATGGGACAGTCTGAAAAAGTCTGTGCGGAAAAAGGGTGAGTTTAAGAACATTTAGATCACCTCAGGCGGTATCTGCAAGTATTCACGGAAAGACAATGAAGTCCTAGAGCATTGTCATATTTTCCTGACTGAGGAATGAGGGATGTCATCTCTTCCTCTACTTTTAAAGGAGGGCCTAGGATGAAAATAGCGATTAACTCAAATTAAGATGTTGTTAAATAAAAAATCTGTAATAGCTGACGAGGAATTTTAAGTGGGAGTTTAGTTGATTTGTGTAGAAGGAAGAACACCAGTTATGGGTTACTTTAGATTTTCCAGGGAAAAGACTTTTAGCTTAAAATGTAGTTTCAGATGTTTATGCTTATAACTCATGAATAAAGTTGCATAAACTAACTTTGACAGTCCTATTAAAACCCAAATTAATGGCAAATTTGAAAGCTTCTCTGTGGAGGAACTCAGTTTCACACTGAGAAAAAAAAAATCCCTCCAATGAACTATGGAGAAATAACTGTAATTTGCCTCATTAGAAATGGAATTAAATTCCTTTTGTTGACTTTAAAGATTAATTTTTGCTTGATACATTTAAACATAGTTTAAAATTTTAAGCATGAACTTCGGATGTGTTTATAGGCATCTATGTGATATTTTTATAAAACATTGGTTCTTGCAACCGTACTTGACAAGAAAAATGCAGAAGTGCAAAAAGCTGCAGATCTATGAGCAAACATGAAGGGACTCCATTTGTAATGGACTGATGAGCAAGACTTTTGAACATAAGTGTCTGAAAGCTAGTCAACTGATCTCTATACATGGGCACACCAGTCTAAATATCCTGTGTGTAGAAAAGACTATGATAAATGAACATAAGCCAAACCAAATCAACAACCCTCTCCCCCCCCCCAAAGCCAAAGGGAAATGCAGCAATTGATTTCCTTTCTATACACAAATTTTAAAGCTTGTCTTTAGCAACCCAGGTTGACACATATGATAATAAATTTTATGAATATGTTCTTTTTTTCTATTGGTCTAAGCTAATAATATTGCGTGAGACATTCCCAAACACTGAAGAGAATAGTCTTCTGTTCCAATGTCTGTAGTAAACAGTCCCTTCTAAAAGGGATCATAACTTTGGCTTACGTCTCCTTCAGGAGCTGTTATTTAAACAGGAGTCTATAGGGTTCATAAAGGTTATCATCAGTGACAAAGCCCGTCAATTTAGGATCTTCGGTTGACTTCCTCATTCACTTCTCTTGTTCTCTGAATACAAGAGAACTGGAAGGAATATTCAAGAATAAAGCACTCACTTGGGAAGCTGAGGAGAAATTTATTGCAATAATAAGTCTTAAAGTAACATATTACAGTAGTGTCTCCTGATATACCTTCTGGCAGTGTCTTCTTTCTATGGAAAGTGTTTTCCAAATCTGAAATCTCTTTCTATGTTAGGCAATAAAGGGGAAAAGCCTCTCACTCTGTAGCAGTAACTCTGCTGACAGCAGTCTGTAAGTGGGTAAATGTATGGATCTAGGAGAAAGGTGCTACATGAGTGGAAAGTATTTTCTCACTATAAAAGAATTTATTAAAGTGAAAAAACAAAAGTTAAGTACTTCATAAGTCTATTACAGGACATTTTAAACAAAAAAATTATCATTTGCTACATTCCAGTATAGCAGAGGGTTAGCCAGCACGATTACAAACACCTACCACTGTGCACCAACAAATACCTTTTACTGCCTTTTATTGAAAAGATGACAGTAGAGACCCCTCATGTATATTCATTGACTTATAGTAGGGTTACTTGCCATTTACTCCAAAGTAACAGATAAGAAAAAAAAGAGTTTAAAGATGGAAGTTTGTACCTAAGAAACCCATGTGATCATTCTAATTAGGACTTAGAAAATTCATATTTAGTTTATATATTTTGGAAACTTGTAACTTTGTGGTGGCCAGGAGTTAAAAGCAATAATTTTTCTGTTTCTGAAAATTGTTTAAATCCAGCCAAATAACAAAATAATTTGAAAACTCTCATTTGATAAGAAGTAAATAATACCCTAACAGTTGTCTATTTTGTTTTAAATACTTGTCGCGTCCCACCTATTGGGGGGGGAGGGGGGAAGCAACTCAAGTTCTGTGAATCCCCTCAGGCTAAATTCAGGTGATACTACACCAAATGATCAATCTAAGCATTTTATTTATAAGAGAGGTAACTTGGAAAACATAGAAATGATTGTCAACATGAGCTCTTATAAAAAATATCTACAAGAGGGAATGACAAGAGAAGAAAAGGGACAACCAAAAAGGTATCATCACCCTAGGATCCAGCGATGATGACGACAGGCATAGCATCTGCTGGTAGTGGACGTGAGACAGGCTCTTTGTACATGTGTCTTTTATCACCCAGTCTCCACCCTTAGTCACACCTCTTGGTGACTTATATGGCAATTCTTCTCGCAAGTTCGAGAGCTTCTGTGCAGGCACCTGTGGGAGTATGACATCACAAGGGGTCACTTAGGTGGTCTTAAGCCCCTTCCTCAAATGAACTTTGTATGACTTCTGCCCATGTTGGGGTAAGGCACATCAGAGATGCGAAACTGCACATCATCCGATCCCCCCTCCTGTCTTCTTTGTTACCTTGCTGCTTCTTTGCAGTCTGTTGTGGCTGGGCAGAGCCCCCACTGTGGGTGGGAGCTGTCATGCCTTTCCAGGACAAACGTTTGAAGGACAGCCCTGGGGCTGAGGCAACTATTTTACCACAATGTTTGAGGCATTAATCCTTTCAGTCTCTCACAATACTTCTCAACAGGTTTTAGGCCACTCTTATTTTCCCTCACCCAGTACACTAATTTTACTAAAAAATGGACTATTCCCACAACTCTTCTAGATTAGTTTCCTGGTAGTGTTCCCAAAGACAGATGTGGGTCAAGCTGCATCCAGATATAAGGTTCCAAATATGATAGTAGAAAAGAGCAGACCCATACGTAGGACATTGAAGTGGGTGTCTTCTGTAGGACACCTGAGCAGGAAGAACAAATGGATGAGACCCTATACAGACAGATAGGAATAGCCTCATGTTCACAGGCCCTGGTCCTCATGGGGGCATTAAATCACCCCACTATCTGATGGAAGTACAGCACAGCAGGGCATAAGCAGTCCAGGAGGTTCCTGGAGATCATTGACCATAATCCAAATGATGGAGGAGCCAAGAAGAAGAGGTGTCCTGCAGGACCTCATATTCACTAACATAGAAAGACTTATTGGGGAAGTCAAAGTTGAAAGCAGCCTAGGTTGCAGTGACGATGAGATGGTAGAGACCAGGATCCTGAGGGCAGGGAGAAGGGTGAAGGGCAATCTCACAACCCTGGAATTCAAGAGAGCAGACTTTGACATGGTCGAGGGTCTGCTTGGAAGAGTCCCAGAGGATAAGACCCTGGAAGGAAGAGGGGCCCAAGAAAGCTGCTTAATATTCAAGGATCACCTCCTCCAAGCTCAAGAGTGGTCGATCCCAACAAATAAGTAGACAGTGATCCTGCCTCTCTACTCAGGGCTGGTGAGGCCACACCTGCAGTACTGTGTGCAGTCCTGAACTCCGCAGTTCAAGAGGGACACGGACATACTGGAGAGAGTCCAATGAAGGGCCACAAAGACGGTGAAGGGACTAGAGCAGCTCACATATGAGGAAAGGCTGAGGTGGCTGGGACAGTTTAGCCTAGAGAAGACAAGGCTCAGGAGGGATCTTATCAATGTATATGAATACCTGAAGCGATAGTGTAAAAGAGACGGAGACAGGCTCTTTTCAGTGGTGCCCAGTGACAGGATCAGAGGCAATGGACACAAACTGAAGCACAGGAGACTCCGTCTGAATGTCAGGAAACACTTCTTTACTGTGAGGGTGCCTGCTCACGGGCACAGATTATCCAGAGACGATTTAGAATCTCCCACCTTGGAGGTGTTCAAAGCCTATTTAGACATAGTCCTGTGCACCTGGCTCTAGGTGGCTCTGCTTCAGCAGGGAGGTTGGACGAGGTGACCTCCAGAGGTATGCTTCCAAACTCGAGCATGCTGTGATTCTGTAACTCTTCTGTTCCTAGAATAGGTTGAAGGTGGTATGAGACAAGAACATGCTCTCATTTCATTAACACTTTGTTCCTTCAGAAAGGCAGAAGCTCTTTATGGGATAGAAAACTGTCATTTCCACTGCTACCAAATTACCAGATAGGACTCACCAAAGGAACTTGTCCATGTCAACCCTTGACCTCACCCAGGTACCTCTTTGATCATGCTAAGAGAGAAGAAAACAAGAGCAAGGTGTCTGCAATGAAACACGCTACTTCCCTTTAAAAAGGAGAGAAAAATTATTTAATTCTAGACAATAATCTCATTAGTGATGGGGGGTGAGGCTTTGCTTGATTCAACGGCTGTCTATTCAAGGATTCCTTCTGCCTTGTATTACCCCTAAAGATATTGGCTAAGCCTTTTACTGCCACAACAGTGAAAAATAATGAGAAGGGCAAGGATCTATTCTCTTTTCCTGTTACGGGAGAAAGGCTATATTACATTTTTCACCTTTTATTTGCTGGATTTACCATTTTATAGTTAAAAATACTTGTAACTTTCTAAAATAGGGATTTCATGTTCTTTTATTTAGTATAAAATAATGCCATTTGTAATTTAGTTATATAGCACTATAACTATGCATGCTGTTCTAAGAAAGTTTTAGAATGCTCATATTAAATCAGAAATCCTGAAGTCTAAAAAGTCTAAAAAGGGAGCTTAAAATAAAAGATCTCAGAAACTGAAACTTATGCAGCTACTCATTAGACAAGCACTAGCTTAGTGTGTGCTCTAATAACTGTCTAAACCAGGTATACAGAAGTAAAAAATTTTGAACCCCTCAATTTTCACTCCATGAACTGATTTACCATGAAAACAAAGAATTTCACTCACATACCTAAATAAAACTTCTGAAATACAATATTTTATCTCAGATTCTCCCATGAAGAGTATGATATTTTTAATGTTAATAAAACATTTTGTAGTACTTGTGTGTGTGTATATATACATATTGCTAATGTCATTCTGGAACTATGATCTAAAAAAATATTATTTATAAGCTATGATCTATTGTATGTTAATTATATGCTCTGTATTAATCTGATACCATCATTTTTATTACTATACAAATACAGTTACAGTAAAGTTCCTAAATTCTACTTTGACAACGTTAAAGGAATTAATAATTCCATATATTTCTTTTCTGGCTTCATGTAAGGTACCGCTATGTGGCAAATACATTGATAGAGGCAAGGAAAAAGAAAAGCATCAAATTAAATGTGTCCAAACACAAGGCTTCTATTCTAAAAGACAAGACAGCTATATTTATTAGCTCTTATTTTGGATCAATGAGGATCAATAGTTGAGCAAAGTTTTTAAGGGTGAACTGAGATTGAAACAGTGTATAGCAGCAGACATGAAGTTCTCTGGAGTTGGTAGATAGTAATATCATTGAAGTCAGAGTCATATATATGAGTGTATATATTTATATACAGATGCATTGTCAATGTCACTCATAAGTTACTGGGATCTTTTTTATCATTGCATTTCATAATCTTAATAACTCCATTTAGGATATTTTGTCTATCAAAACAGAATCAGTTACTTCAGCCTCTTATAAATCTTTAATACCTGACATTTTCAAGCATAGTTACTGTATTTCTTTCTTTGGTATGAAAAATTTCATTATATACAATTGTCACATTAATTTGGCAGAAAATAAACCCCTTTGCGTTCTAACTCTCTTCACCGAAGTGAGAGGCTAGGTGCGGCTAGGTTTAAATTCTGAGTGATGTCCACTTCGCCACTACCAGTCCAGTTGCGTTTAATATGTATATTAAACTACCACGATTCTGGATACACTAACAGCAGTCTGCACCTTCAGTCCAGTCGTGTTCATGAACTAGCACGGCCGCATTTGGTTGCGTTCAGTGAGAAACTGTGACAACTGGCTACTTAAACAGTGCCGTTTTATTTGTGCAACAGGTATATTGGTTTTTTGAATTGCTGGTGATAGTGACTGTCTGCAAGAAAGCACGTGCAAATATAAAACGCATGAAAGGGTTATAAATATAAATATTAGGGAGTAACTATTCCCGAGAAAAGCGTTTAGTTTAAGTCTCACCCAAGGCGTCCCAAGTGGGGGGAGAAGCAAGGCTCAGCCGGTCAGCCAATCCCGGCTGTCGGAGGCAGTCTGAGGTGGAGTTTCCCTTGACTTGCTCACGGTGTTATCTTCTTTTACTCCGAAAATCTATGGTGTTATCTTCTTCTCCAAAAATCCCCTACTTCCCTGGCTATCTTTATATTCTTTCTACCTTTAAGGTGGAGTTTGAGTGACTGTAGTCATACATACCTTTTATCATGATTGGTCTAAAATTTTCTTGCCTCGCGTTTAAAGGTATAGTTTATGAAAAATTGAGAGCATAGACTCGAAGAGGGGTGGTCGCACCTTGGAGGCGGGTAGCCTTCGGGATGGAGGTGTGTTTTGGTATTAAAATGATAGTAAAACGAGCAAAGTTCACGAGAGGATAGCACTTTGGCAAGGGTTCGAAAACCTGTTGGCTCAGGGGGCCACACGAGCTGCTTATCAATTCTAGAGGACCATTTCTTCCCGCTTTATCATCATGGAGCAGGGCCACAGAGTCCCCACTCCGCTCCATCCTCTAAGGTGTGTTGCAGGGAGTTGCTGTGTTAGTGGACTCCTCGCATGCCTGCTGCAGCTGTGTCCCATCCTCAGAGCTTCTTTTGATTTTATGCTTTTCCTCAGTGGGTGAACACTGCTATGTTTCTCATATAAACCTTAATTTTCAGACGTAAAACCTTAATTTTACTAATAATTACACAACAATACTTAATGAGACATATAAATACTGTAGAAAACAGCCATAGTTATACCACCTTATTGGATTTATATACTATTTCTTTAACGACACAGTCCATCATCTTCATCTTGTTCACTGTAACCTTCCTACTGGTTACAGATGCTCATAGATATTTTTCAGCAATAAAACTCAAGTTTTACCTATATTAATATGCCATAAATTTTCCCACTTACTGATTTATTCTTTACTGTTTGACTTCTCACATCCCTGGAAACATTCAAGGCCAGTTTGAATGGGGCTCTGAACATCCTGGTCTAGTTGAATATATCCCAGCTCACTGCAGGGGGACTGGGCTAGATGACTTCTGACAGTCCCTTCCAACCCAAATCATTCTATGTTTCTGTGATTCTATGACCATTAATCTCTCAAACTGTACTTAACAGTACATACCTAATGGTTAACATTTTTATCTTCAGTCCATGAAGATGGAAAAAGAGTCCATGAAATTTCTGCAGATTTTCAAATGACTGAAAAGAAATTGCATCATTATAAAAGAGAGTTAATAAAATAAGAGTGCAAAAAAAAAACTCCAGCAAATTTACCTCTATTCCAAAAGGAAAACATAGGAAGGGAAATAAAGCCAATGTAATAGGAAAAAAAAAACAATTGCAACCAGCATTTATTGGTATAGACTGTATGACTGAAATCTGTTTTTAACTGACAATCTCGATCTGTAATCTTAACGGAAAGAATCAAAAGGTGTTGTCGCATTTATTGGAAAACTATTGCATTATCTGTGTAAATAGATTCAATAAACTTTCTCTCAGAGTCTATACTTGTAAGAACTTTCATTTATTTAGGTAAAAAAGGCAGTATGTTATCTTTACATCACAAATTATTTCAATATTTTGACAAGAAAGATGAGCCGTATCATCAACCTTTATTTTCAGCTTCACTTTGGATTTTCTAGAAAAATGATGGCTGTACTTTTATAGTGATGATTTAGACTATTTCAATCAATTAGCTAGTTTGGACCAATATGGTGAAATTAATTTCTGTACAAGTATTAAGCATATGTTTTGCTTATTAAGTCTCATTGTCTAAATGTGTCAGACATTTTTGTTTCTGAATTTAAATTACACTTCTGTTAATATCCCAGGTTTTTTTTCTTGGTATACATTTCTGAAAAAAATTTAAAAGCCTGGAGTTCATCACTATAGTGACTGAAATTATTTGTGTCATCAGAAATTCATACATTGGTATTTGTAAACTCATTCTGTTGCTGGATCACCATTTTCCTTGTACTTTCCACTGATGTACCAGGTGGAAGCTGGACTACGGCATTCTAACTAATTTATCTTTCTTTTCAAATAATATCGAACCTTTCCCAAAGTTCAAATCATATCAGTTAGGAAAGCAAAGTCTGGAAAGCCACCTGGAAATTTTGTAATTTCATAGCCTCAGTTTTGCAAAGAGTACTGAATAACAGACTCTCTTGAGGAGCACCACTGAAATAAAACTCTAGCAGAATCAGGGAGCGAGACATCTAATTGTCTAAACATAGAAGTTACCCTAAATATGCAGTGTTGTCTCAAAAACTACTCAATAAGATTAGGAAAGTGTGATTTCAGGCAATACAGTGGTTGTTATCAGAAGTAAAACATCCTGTGTCTTCCAGATGTATCTTTTCAAACAAAGTATTACTGATTATTTTCATACTGTTTGTGTTAATGTTTAAATGTTGAGTCATTTTTCCCCAATGCAAGTCAAATATTAAGATTATTCTTATCCTCATGCAAAATCATGAAAATTATGCAGTGATATGCATGTATTTTCATTCTATTCTTACAAAAAAGGAACGCTGAATTAAAGAAGTGCAATTCTGATTTTGTTAGACTAAATGAACAGTGATTGGAATATGCTGCTCTCCTGTCTTTTGACATACAGTTGCCATCTGCTCTTAACGGAACCATCTTTTTTCCTTCCAAATTTGTATGCACCGCTATTTTTATTGAAAATGCGCTGTGATACTTGATCCTTGTTATTTGTTTATGCATACTTAATGTTTAAATTTCTCAAGTATCATTATACTCCAGTAATCTTCTGCTGCCTTCTCTTTTCACTATTTTCTTTTGCTTTCTTGATTTTTCATGAGAATGTGCTTCACATGTGGACTAGAAATGAAGACCTGTTCTTTGTGACACTTTAGGACAATGTCAATCAATTGCAATGAAATAATTTCCATTGTTTCCATAGAACCAAGTCATGAAAATAATTTATGCAACTTTACTTGATTAGGTACAGTTTGCTGTATGAAAGATTTTAAGTATCTTGATTGCATACTACATTAAGCACTCTAAATGTATTATATTCTTCCTCATAACATCTACAAATACGTGAGACAGTTTAACAAATTTCAGGAACAAGGACCTTTTCTACCTTATTTCTCCCTCCTAGAGTTAGTGAGACTGTCTTTGGAGAAGATAGCAAAAGTGGATGGTGGAGAGGGATAGAGTCACTGAGAGGATATTCCTCTATCCATCTTCTATCCATCTAGTTCACATTCAAGAGGCATTTTTTGTTTCTTTGTTTGTTTATTTCTTCGCCAGCAATCTTTTTTCCACTCTTTCCTGTCCGGATGATTTTGGAAATCCCAAATAGAAATTTTTATTCAAAAGTCCCCTCAAGAGTTCAGTTTGTAAGATTTACTTCCACTTCCCCCCCCCCACCCCCCAGCCTTTACTGAGTTTCCATGGCAAAGTTTTGGTAGCAGGGAGGCTGCAGGGATGGCTTCTGTGAGCAGCTGCTGGAAGCTTCCCCCGGGTCTGACAGAGCCAATGCCAGCCAGCTCCAAGATGGACCCACAGCTAGCCAAGGTCAAGCCAATCAGTGATGGTGGTAGTGCCTCTGTGATAACATATTTAAGAAGGGAGGAAAGTTGTACAACAGCACCTGCATCCAGAGAGAGGAAGCGTTCTGGGCACTGGAACAAAGATTCTCCTGCAGCCTGCGGTGAAGACCATAGTGAGGCAGGCTGTCCCCCTGCAGTCCATGGAGGTCCACAGTGGGGCAGATATCCACCTGCAGCACATGGAGGCCCTTGCGCAGGAGCAGGTAAATACATCCAAAGGAAGCTGTGACCCCATGGGAAGTCCACACAGAAGCAGGCTCCTGGCAGGACCTGTGGTCCTGCGGAGAGAGGAGACCACAGCAGAGCAGGTTTGCTGGCAGGACTTGTGTCCCTGTGAGGGACCGACGTTGGATTAGTCTGTTCCTGAAGGATCACACTGTATGGGAGAGAGCCATGTTGGAGTAGTTCTTACTGTAACCCATGGGAAGGACTTATGTTGGTGAAATTCATGGAAGACTCTCCCACGGGACAGACCCCACGCTGGAGCAGGCGAAGAGTGTAAGGAGTCCTTTGTCTGAGGAGGAAGGAGTAGCAGAGACAATGTGTGATGAGCTGATTGCAATCCCCATTCCACATCCCCCTGTGATGCTCATTGGGAGGTGGTAGAGAAAATCAGGAGTAAAGTTGAGCCTGTGAAAAACAGAGTGGTGGGGGGAAGGATTTTATGACTTGGTTTTATTTCTCATTATCCTGCTCTGATTTCTTTGGTAATAAATTAAAAAAATTTTACTGAGCTGAGTCTGTTTTGCATATGATGTTAATTATAGAGTGATCTATCCTTGTCCTTATCTGAATCCACAAGACCTTTGTTGCATTTTCTCTCCTCTGTCCATCTGAGGAGGGGGAGTTATGGAGTGAGTTTGGTGGGTACCTGGTATCCAGCCAGGCTCAACCGACCACATTCACAGAATCACAGAATGGTAGGGGTTGGAAGGGACCTCTGTGGGTCATCTAGTTCAACTCTCCTGTTGAAGCAGGTTCACCTATAGCAGGCTACACAGGACCTTGTCCAGGCAGGTCTTGAATATCTCCAGAGTAGGAGACTCCACAACGTCCCTGGGCAGCCTGATCCAGGGCTCCATCACCCTCAGAGGGAAGAAGTTCTTCCTCATGTTCAGACGGGACTTCCTATGATTCAGTTTGTGCACATTGCCCCTTGTCCTGTCGCTGTGCACCAAGGAAAAGAGGTTGGCCCCATCCTCCTTACACCCACCCTGAAGATATTTATAAGCATATATTAGGTCCCCTTGCTGCCTTACCTTCTTCAGGCTAAACAAGACCAGCTCCCTCAGCCTCTCCTCATAGGAGAGATGTTCCAGTCCCCTCACCATCCTCGTAGCCCTCCGCTGAACACTTTCCAGCAGCTCCTCATCATTCTTGAAGTGGGGAGCACAGAACTGGACACATAACTCCAGATGAGGCCCCACTAGGGCAGTGTAGAGGGGAAGGAGAACCTCCCTCGACCTGCTGGCCACACTCCTATTGATGCATCCCAAGATCCCATTGGCCTTCTTGGCATCCAGGGCACACTGCTGGCTCATGGTTAACCTGTCGTCCACAAGGACACCAAGGTCCCTCTCCGCAGAGCTGCTTTCCAGCAGGTCCACCCCAAGCCTATAGTGGTGCATGGGGTTGTTCCTCCCCAGGTGCAGGACCCTGCATTTGCTCTTGTTGAACCTCATCAGGTTCCTCTCTGCCCAACTTTCAGGCCTGTCCAGGTCACGCTGAATGGCAGCACAGCCTTCTGGTGTATCTACCACACCTCCCAGTTTGGTGTCATCAGCAAACTTGCTGAGGGTACATTCTAACTCTTCATCCAGGTCGTTGATGAAGAAGTTAAACAAGGCTGGGTCCAGTACTGACCCCTGGGGGACACCACTTGTTGACAGCCTCCAACTAGACTCTGCGCCGCTGATGACAACCCTCTGAGTTCTGCCATTCAACCAGTTCTCAATCCACCTCACTGACCACTCATCCAGCCCACACTTCCTGAGCTTCCCTAGGAGGATATTATGGGAGACTGTGTCAAAAGCCTTGCTGAAGTCGAGATAGACAACATCCATGGCTCTCCCTTCATCTACCCAGCCAGTCATGCCATCATAGAAAGCTATCAGATTGGTCAGGCATGATTTCCCCTTGGTGAAACCATGCTGACTACTCCTGATAACCTTCTTTTCCTCCACTTTATTCATGATGACCTCTAGAATGAACTGCTCCATCACCTTTCCCGGGATGGAGGTGAGGCTGACCGGCCTGTAGTTCCCTGAGTCCTCCTTCTTGCCATTTTTGAAGATTGGAGTGACATTGGCCTTTCTCCAGTCCTCGGGCACCTCTGCTGTCCTCCAGGACCTCTCAAAGATGATGGAGAGTGGCTCAGCAATGACATCCGCCAGCTCCCTCAACACTCGTGCGTGCATTCCATCAGGGCCCATGGATTTGTGAGTGCTTATATCGCTGAAGCGATCCTTCACACAGTCCTCCTCGTCCAAGGGAAAGTCATCCTTTCTGCAGGCTTCCTCTCTTACCTCCGGGGCCTGGGATTCCTGAGGGCCTGCCTTGGTACTGAAGACTGAAGCAAAGGCGGCATTCAGTAACTCTGCCTTCTCTGCATCCTCCGTTACCAGGACTCCCACCTCATTCAGCAGTGGCCCCATATTGTCCCTAACCTTCCTTTTGCTGCTGATGTAGTTGAAGAAGCCCTTCTTGTTGTTTTTGACATCCCTTGCCAGCTTCAATTCCAGGTGGGCCTCGGGCTTCCTCATTGCATCCCTGCAAGCTCTGAAAACATTCCTGTACTCTTCCCAAGTGGCCTGTCCCTCTTTCCACATTCCATGTACCTTCCTTTTCCACCTGATCTCCTCTAGAAGCTCCTTGTTCGAGCAGGCACGTCTCCTGCCTCCTTTGCTCGATTTTTTTCTCAGGGGGATGCACCGCTCCTGAGCATGGAGGAAGTGATATTTAAACAGCAACCAGCACTCTTGGACCCCCCTACCTTCTAGAGTCCTGACCCACGGGATTCCTCCCAGTAGTTCCTGGAAGAGGCCAAAGTTAGCCCTTCTGAGGGCCAAGGTTTTGATCCTGCTTATCGCCCTGCTTCCTCCACGCAGCATCCTGAACTCCACCATTTCATGGTCACTGCAGCCGAGTCTACCTCCTACCTTCACATCCTCCACCAGTCCCTCCTTGTTTGTTACTACAAGGTCCAGCAGAGCGCCTTTCCTTGTTGGTTCCTCCACCACTTGCATCAGAAAGTTATCATCGATGCTCTGTAGGAACCTCCTGGATTGCAACTGGGGTCTACAACTGAATATCTGATAGAAATGCTAAAGGAAGAACCTGTGTAGGAAACACAATGAGAATCAAGAGTGGATGAAGGGCTTGAGATGAAAGGGAATGCTCTTCTCCAGAAGAGGAAGAGATGCATTTTTTAGGAAAACAAATTTAAACTCAGAAGCTCAGAGTTCTGTCCACTCTGAATAAGTTCTGCATGTCAACCATTTTAAAATGCAAAACCATTTCTAATTAATTTCTATTTACTGAATATGTAGGTAAGTCTTAGTAATTAAGTTTCTCATATATTAATTAATATAATTTTGATTTATTTCACCAGGTTAAATATCATGAGAAGAAACTTTCTTATTTTGTTTTGCAACATAGAGTGAAAATTCCAATGAGAGAGATTTATCATTTTGTACAATAAGTAATGTGAATTTGTCTGTCCCAAGAATAATGTACTGAGGCAAGCAGAGGCATGTACAAGATACAAGTAAATTCATGAGTGGTATGGAGACACTGAATTCAGAGTTAGTAATCATTCCTTGTTACAGAAAGAAAAGAGGACATCAATAAATTTTGCAGGTAATAGCACTCAAAATTAAAAATAAAAGCTTAAATAGAGTCTGACTTACTGTCAAAGATCATTACACAGGCCATAAATATAAAATTAGATTTTTGAAGAATAAAATTATGGAAGTATGTTCATTTGTGGCTAAATATGATAATTTGGAAGGAGAAATCAACACTGAAGTGTCTGTGCTGCTTACTCCAGATGGATTGTAGGGTTTGCTTGACCTATTTCTTGTTTTCATTCCCTACATATCTGCTGTTATGTATTTCTGGGAAGCAAGATGTTGGGAGAGATGAAACATCTCACCCACTCTGGCCATACTTCCAATAACTGTGTAATCATTTACTCAATTAGAACTCTTACAGAGCTGCACATTTAGAGGAAAGGGTCCTCATGTTGTCAGTAATCAGTGTATATTAAATTTCTATTTTTTTATTTACTTGTTTATTTTTCCTCACTAGAGCTAAATTTCTTCTTGCTGTGAGTACCTTGTAAATAGCATCCGATCAAAAGTGTTGAAGATAACTGTTAATTTCTTATGACAGAAAGATGATGAGAACTGTTGATGTGTGTAGGGTTGAAGCTCCACAGAAAAACGGTTCCAACACCAGCTGAAGTAATAAGCAAAAATCTTTCTAAGACCAGCACTTTCCGACATGTTTTTATTCCTAGGAAGAATTTTTTTTCCATTGGATTCTACCTTAGCTAACAAAAAGGAAGTGTAATAGTGGATATTCTAACAACTGAGTCAATAAGTTGGACTTTTTTTTAGAAAAAAAAATTAAGCAGGCTTTCTTTAACTATTTTATTGCCAGCAGAACTGCCTAGACGTGTGCAATTATATTTTTAAAACTGAAACAGAATATAAACCGAGTAGAATTTTCATAGCAAGAATCTAGGTGCTTCACCCTCATGTTAGAATCTAGTCCCTATATAAACAAAGATGTAGTAGAAAGCAGTAGCTTTCTTCACTAGTAAGAAGAGGCCAAAGAGAAAAGCTAAGGACTATGTCATACCTTAGAATTAATCCTCTACAAATAGTTGTTTATATCTGAAATTGTTCTTTGTTATATTCTGTGTAGAGCAATAGAAACATTTAAGGCATGTAAAAATCTTCATTAAAAAAAGAGGAACATAACCTAGAATATCTTATCTGTCCCTATTGATCTTCTCAGAAACAAAGGTACCCAACTAAGATGTACACAATGTAAATACAACACGTGATTCCAGCTTCTGCATCTTCATATCCTTCTGCAATTGACCCCTTCTGGGGAAAAAATATTTTAAAAGTTCAAAAAGCCAAAAGAAGATGCAGACAGCTCATTCTGTGGAACAAGTCTTTGCAAGTATTTGTGGAACATGTCATCAAATTATATTATCTAATGTAGTTGACTGACCAATAAGATCAATACATAATAAGTACGGCAATTAGAAATACTAATAATCAGAAAAAGAAATGACAGGAAAAAAACATGAAACCTAAAACATTAACATAAATCCCAAGCAAAGCCACATCCCTCATAAGCCAAAACATATCATTATATATCTTTAAGCACTAACATTAATAATACTACTTCTTCTCGTTCCAGTAAAAGGCAACACTTTCAACTGAAAATAAAATTTGTTTATTTATAGCAAATTATTCAGAATGTTAGCATTTTCTAATTAAATTGATTGACATCATTGCAAAACAGAAATAAACATGATAATTTTTAAAGACTTGTAGAACACATTGATGCCTAAGCATAAATTACAAAAATCACAATATAGATCGTCTTTTTTTCACACTGTTTTGCACTGATCACATAACGCAGTATTGGTCTAAGAATATTCATTGCTTATATGGCACTTTTCATGCTTTTCAGTATCAGAATCCGTGAGAAAGGTGACCATGTTTTACATTCTATAGCTGAAAAAAAAGAACATGTGGCAATGAAATGAATGCCCAAAACCATAGAAGTATCCTGGCACTACATAGGTTTTAATTTGGGATCAGTTACAAAAATTTAAGTTCAAATATTTTATGATTGAAATCTGCATTTTGCTTAAGGTGAATGTAGTGAAAGCCTAAAGGGATTTCTTTGTGCCATTGCTCAGTCACAGAGAGAGGTGGAGAAGTAGGAGAGATTGCTATAACCTCCAAACCTTACATATTTATTACATTAAATTCTTTCATTCAGCAATTTCTTTGACTTAAGAGATCTACTGAGGACCAAACTCTGCTCTCACAGTTCCTCTGCGCTAGTATAACTCCATTGTCAGCTACAGCCTCATGCTGGGTTTGCTATGACTAGATGAGTTGACTTTGAATCTGTCATTCCTGAACTGGAATATTTTGATATTTAGGGTCTTCGGATTGACACTGGATCTGCTGCCGCCATGTGCGGCACCTGCCGTTTGACCTTTTTGTCAGTTGTCTCCCAGTCAGAAAAGTCGGGTCTTTAGATGGTTGCTATTTCACAGCCCAGAAACTGATGCCAGGAGTGACACCAAATATTTCTCAGTTGAGTGACTAGAGCATAAATCTGCTATTGCTTGGCCCAGAACACACACACAGAGGAAAAAAAGGAACAGAAAAATATTTAAGCAGATGAAATATCAGGAATGCTAGCAGTAACTATTATGCAAGCAATTGAAAGACTAGGTTTTATATACTTGTATAATGGGTAAAAAGTCAGCACTAAGAGGAACAGTCTTTCAAAAAACCACTAGTACCTTTTTCAGAAGCATTATTTTAAACTATAAACCTTGTTCAACATAGGGGAAAGTAGACTCCAAATTTCATATTTTAAAACTGATCGAGTCAGAATAAAGATAGGATGCAGATGATATGGTACAAGTGAATCTTCTGAAAAATGCAGAGAACGTAGTTTTGGAAAAAAAACCAAAATTTTTTACAAGTGGTTGCCTTGAGCTTATACTAAGATTCCCATCCTCTGGGTTCGGGTGTTTTTTCCTTCTTTTTTTTCAGGACAACTAAGCAAAATATCTATGAAACTTGTCTACAGAACAATGCTTTGTTGAGTTGCTGAAAACAAGTAGGTACTAATCTGTCTTTTTGGAAAAGGGAACAGAATTCTGTCTCCAAGTTCAAACAGTTCCCTATGTTCCCATTTTGAGATGAACTGAGTGTTTTCTACAGTAATAATACTGATGTTATTTTTAATATATAGTAATGAAGGTGGTATTTGCATCAAAATCCTGTTACTTACCTTCCAATTCTCTTAGCTGAAAAAATAGCTCTTACATTAAGTAGTAAGTTAATATATTCTTAAAACTGTTCATTTTTTAGACTACAAGGTGCCATCCAAACTAGTAAATAATAAATAAATCAATGCTTGGAAATGTTCTTAGGAACTGGAATGACTTTTTTTGTAATGTTCAGCTATTTTTACCTCGTCTCAACCATCGTTCTTCTAAACAAATCCCGGACTGAAACTTAAAAGTTTGTTGTGGTTTTGTCTCAATTTGCAACAAAGAACCACACAGTTACTCTCTCCTCCCCCCTCCCCAGTGGAATGGGGAGGAGAATCAGAAGGAAAAAAGACAAACACTCATGGGTTGGGACGAGAACAGTTTACCAGACTGGCAAAGGGAGAAGAAAACAATCAATAATACTGACAAAAAGCATATACAATATGCAGCGTCCTGACCACCCAATGCTCAGCTTGCTCCTGAGAAGCAAAAGCCTCTCCTTAAGCCACCTCCTCCCTTAAATACTGAACATGACACCACATGGTATAGAATATCCCTTTTGATTGGCTGTTTGGGTCAGCCCAATCAACTTCTTGTGATAATTAACTCTATCCCAGATGAATCCAGGACAAAGTTTCAAAGAAACTATGCTCAAGAAGAATTTTATGTATAGCCTACTTTTTCGGGAAAATGCAAGAGTTCCATGGTGTAAGTGTGACCAGTCTGTACCAGCTGGTCTCAGGGCCAGGAATGCTACCAGGAATATTATTTTACTAGCATACATTGTAATTAAGAATGAGTAAATTGCACAACCTGACTGCCATTTAGGTATCTAAATCTGTCTTGTTGCTTAGCTCTGTTGAGCAATTTAAAAGATGTAGGCACCTGTTTTTGTGCCATAGTAGCCTTTATTGTGTCAATGGTTAGTTCACAACATTCCCAACGTTGCTCATGTTTAACAAGATGAGCAGGTAGCTGATGTAAATAGTATAGGACCTGTGAAGCAGACTTGTTTTGCCTTTTTCTGTGCAATATCTGGCTCTAGGAAGTAGAATAGGCTCCCTTTACATGATTTATTTCATATTTTGGAAAGTCTGTTTTAATCTTTGTCTTCCTCTTTTCTCCTATTAAAGATGTTGTATATGGAATGGGATAACTCAGAGCAGTGAAATTAATCCCACCTAGCTTCAGTCTTATATCGTGGGATTCAGCTGCCTTACCATGGGTACCAAATGCTACTTGAGGTGCTGTAGGGGTTTCAGTGAGTCTGCAGAGGACTGGGGTGTGCAACATAAGATGTAGAGGAAACCTGTACAACTGTAGGGAGGCAACTGCAAGCCAAACAAGATTTTTCACATCTCTAAAATAACAACAGATACTTCTATTTGGGTAACTGAACCCTGTCTTTGGATTTTGAGATGGAAATCATCTATAAAATGCAGCTGTTAAAAGCAGGCGCCTACATTCAAACTGGCTGTTTACGCCCGTAAGATGATCAAATGTAGCTAGCAATTTCAGGATGAGCTGAATAGCTGGAAACTCTCATTAGGCCATCTTAAGAAGTTAGACCCTAAGCTTACATGAAACACGTACATTCAGCCACTTAAAAACAGGTGCTTACAATCAGGAGCTGAATCTCTGCTTCACCATCGAAAGGCAAATTCATTTGCCCAAACTTCGATGTCTACTGCCCATGTGGATGATTATTCCTCCCATGTCTTACTGTCTGTTCAGGTCTCCTACAGGTGGTACGTACCTCTACCCTGCAGCCATCTCGGGTTCCCTGTGGGATTTCCAGATGCCACTGGAAGTGATTTCATTAGCCTGGTACAAGTTCTGAACTAAGACAAAGTTGCCTAGAATATAACATTTCGGTGTTGAAGGGGGGCAGGGAAGGAGGGCTGTGTTGCAAGAATATCTCCCATTCCTTTTCCTCCAGACTCTCCTAGGTTATGTCTTTGCTCGTCAACCTAGTTTTTCTGGCTACTGCCTTTGATCACTAGGAATTATGAGTTTTCCAGGGATCCTAAGTACTTAACTCTGGGTGACAGATTCCACTAAATGGTAAAAGACCTAAAAGATAAAACTTTGGTATTACCTCAGCAGAGATATGGATAAGAGATCTGTTCCCTAAATGGACTAACTGTAAGAGTTTCGAGAAATATGATGCTCTGCATTTCAGTACTCCAGTGTTTTTAAATCACATGCAAATATGCATCTTATTCCTAGAGGAATTGAAGTGTTTTGTGTCTAGAAGTTAGGTCTTATCTTAAATCACGTAAGGGACACTGGAGACCTATGCCATCTGTGAAGATCTTGCTGTCATTCGAAATCTAAACATGAATTTACACAAAACTATTTGAAACATTAGTAGGATAACAGCTGGAGTACTGTTTACAAGCAGAGGAGTTAAAATTTTTCACCTTTATCTTCTAGAACTAAACCATGAATTACACATAGCCTTATTAAAATTTTTTCAGCATTGATGGCTGACCCAAACTAGCCAAACAAACATGATATTCAATACCATGTGACCTCATGCTCCAGACTTAAGTTGGGGAGCTGAGTGGGCGAGGTTAATTATTGTTCAGGAGCATGCTGGGCATTGGGCAGTGAGAAAATTGCTCTGTGTATTCCCTTGCTTTGTGTATTATTTTTATCAGTACTACTGTTGTTATTGTTTGCTTCCTTTGCTGCTGTGTTAAACTGTCCTTATCCCAGCCCACAAGTTTTGCCTTTTTCTTTGGGTTCTCCTCCCCAACCCACCAAAGAGGAGGAGTGTGAGAATGACTGTGTGCTTCTTTGTTGTCAGCTGGGGCAAAACCATGACAGCATACTATAGACAAGCCCATGGTCTTGCAAAGTTTTTATTCGTATTTTGATGAAAAAACATGAAAATTAGTAATGTCTCTGTGCAACATCATGTCTAAGCAAAACTCAAGCAGGTTCCTCAATGAATGTTTAGCTTGATTTCTATAGTTCCTGCTGTGACCTTGAGTTTTTTATGTGGTAACAGTTACGGTGACTTTTACCTGGGGATTATGAAACTCTTATTGTTTGCTTTTTCTTATTCTTCTTTTTATTTTAATTCAAAGGGATTTATTTCCACACATTGTATGGCATTTTTTTTCACTTTATTTTTTTAAAAGACTATTTCATGTCAGGTTATGCTCTATTCTTTGATATTCTGGTTGGACCTACTGTTATACCTTATTTAATTTACTGTGAAAGTATTTTTTAAAAAAGAACAGGATATGGAAATATGCTGAAATGATCAAATACTGCCTGTAACCTGCAATAGCTGAGAGACTGAGAAGCTGAATGTAGCAGAAGATAGTGTTCAGCTAAAATATTGATGTGATATGTATTTCACTTAGGCTTGCTTGCTGTATGCTGGCCAACCTTGATTAAGTGTCAAGAATATTGAGTAAGCTGGATCCAGGGGAGAATGTTTTAACTGAGTAAAACAGCCACCTGAAAGCTGATTTGCCCTTGATGTAAAATTTATTGCGTCTATATGCTAATGACCTTATTTCTGCATCTTCAGCCATATCATGAATTTATACTCTCATTGCATTGCACCAGCTAAAACCATGTTCTTCCAGGTTAGAAGTACCCCAAAAAGGTCTCCAGGAAGAATTTGGGTATGAAAATAAAGACATTGGTAATTTAGAAGATGACAGTTTTCTTTTTTGCATTGTGTCCCACTTCAGTGACAAGAACAATGGTGCAGCTTGGAAATACCATACTTAAGGTGAAGATACACATGATATGTACCCTTTTGTGTGTACTGGTAACTCAATATTAAGGAAAATAAGCTCAAAATTGTAACTTGGAAAAAAACTTTAAAAAATAGTGACAAAAACAATGGAAAGTGATTTTCTCCTTGGCATAGAAAGTGTTTGGGTTTCTTGCTAATGGTATAGTGGGACAAAAATATGATGTATGCATTTTCTAGGACTGGAATACGTTTTGACTGAGTAGAGGGAAAGGTTGTTTTAATACTTGGAATGAGTAAGATGTTTTATAAGGATAGTCACTTAGGCTTTACAATTTTTTAAACATGTGCTTGTTGAGTACTGTCATGATTTAATACCACTTCAGTGTAAAAGCCAATAAAGCTACATAAAGCTAATGGAATATAGTATTGTAAGTTTATTGTGGGGGATATGCACCATCCATACTTAATTAATTAATATGCAAATTAGACAACTTGAAGATAGAAGTATATTAAAGAGTTACTTGCTAAATTCTTTCTCAAGGTTATGTCAGAAGTCCTGCCATTCCTCTTCTGTCTTGCAGAACGGCGAGTGTGAGAATGTTCGCCTAATTTTCGAATCCATTTTGATTCTAGCAATAAAGATATCTCACATTTGGTTTATTGGTGGATTTTTATAAGCAGATTTGCTACCCACTTTAAATTTGAGTTTGGATTTTCAGGGGACAAACCAAAAAAAGTCAAGAGCTTAGTAAATATTAGCAATCATATATTTCATGTACACTCAAAATAACAATGTTTTAATAAATGTGTAGTCAAATGATAAGTCTAGATGAATGAAAAATACCACTAGCTTCTCAGCTGAGGTGTAATTTTCACCAAACTAGTATATTTTCCTTTTATGAACTTTAATTTTCTTTATTACATGCAACAACTTTTCCAGGTAGTCTCTAGCTCAATATAATAGGCTACTAATAATTAATTCTTAAGCTGTGTACCTAGGCTTTTGAGAGAAACTTCTTTCAGTTTTGCCACAATTCACTTCCACTTCTATCCTTACAAAATATTTCAACTCCTTACATAGAATAAAACAGAACAGACTAGAACAGAATATCTCAACTTGGAAGGGACCCATAAGGATCATTGAGTCCAACTCCAACATATTTCAGTCTTGGAATCATAGCACCATAGAATGGTTTGGGTTGGAAGAGACATTATAGATCATCTAGTTCCAACCACGCTGCCGTGGGGGGACTGTTGGTTTTAACCTCTGTTTCCTGATAAACTATTAGGCAAATTCTACATCTGCTAAGCTCTAACCTTTATGGTTTCAGATAACTTTTTCACCATTACATTTCACCACAATATTTTAAAGGCTTGTTTATCAATTTTTATTTCTGAATATGTTTTGATGCTACTAAAGGTAACAAGGGAAAACCAGATTTCAGTGGTTTTAAAAGGAATGAGTTCTGAAGCTGAAAACTATATGTCACTACTTTGATTTCTTTGGAAACTGAGCCATAGCATTCAAAATAATTTCTAAATGCACTGAATTATTAGCAGTAACTAAATTCTAACTGCCTATGTGCTCTGCATACATATGTGCACGCATGTGTGTGAGCGAGTATATATATGCAGAGGAAGAGTTGAGAGGGAAGAGAAAATCCTGATAGTAAAAATAAAAAAAAGATAATATTTTCTTGAGTTTAGTATTTAAGTGCTTTAACCCGAATTCTAAACTGAACTCTAGATGTCATCACTTATATGATGCCCTGGAGCACTAACTACTGTTGTATTTTAAGATGATTTCTAAATGACACGGTGAATTCCTATGACACACTTAAAAATTTTTAATTTTAGTATAGCTTTTCTTTTCTAATCTATAAATATTTTAAACTATGAAATTCAGACCTGTTTCTGTATTTTAAA
This sequence comes from Opisthocomus hoazin, assembly GCF_030867145.1. Lineage (NCBI taxonomy): Eukaryota > Metazoa > Chordata > Aves > Opisthocomiformes > Opisthocomidae > Opisthocomus > Opisthocomus hoazin. Next base: position 40,647,434 of record NC_134414.1, on the reverse strand, counting down.
TGTTACCAGTTAATCTCTAAAAATTGTTGGTAATTTGGGTTCTTCTTGTCACAAAATTACAGAATCACAGAATGGTAGGGTTTGGAAGGGACCTCTGTGGGTCATCTAGTCCAAACACCCTGCCAAAGCAGGGTCACCTACAGAAGTCTGCACAGGACCTTGTCCAGGCAGGTCTTGAATATCTCCAGAGAAGGAGAATCCACAACCTCCCTGGGCAGCCTGTTCCAGGGCTCCATCCCCCTCACAGGGAAGAAGTTCTTCCTCATGTTCAGACGGAACTTCCTGTGCTTCAGTTTGTGCCTGTTGCCCCTTGTCCTGTCTCTGGGCACCACTGAAAAGAGTCTGGCGCCATCCTCCTGACACCCACTCTTAAGATATTTGTAAGTATATATTAGGTCCCCTTTCAGCCTTCTCTTCTTCAGGCTGAACAAGCCCAGTTCCCTCAGCCTCTCCTCGTAGGGGAGATGCTCCAGTCCCCTCATCATCCTCATAGCCCTCCGCTGGACTCTCTCCAGTAGCTGCTCTTGTCTGTTTGCCTCCTCTAATTGTCAAAACAATACTTTGTTTTAGTTTTGGATTGTTTAAGAATAAGAAACATTCACATTGGCAAATCAATATCTAAGAATTAGATCGATATTTTGAAGCTGCATTTGCTTTCAATGTTGTTGAAAAATAGGAATATATTGACTTAAACCATGTCATTGATACCTGCCTGCTCAACTGGAATTTAATCTAAGACTTTTTTTTTCACTGATATCTTCCTTTATGCATCTATAAAACAAACAAACAAACAATTTATAAATACATTTCCTTACTTCCAGAAGCACTCATAAAAAAAAGTGAGAAAGCTTAGCAGAATCAGTTTTCAGTCAGGCAAACCTAGCTGATTTGGCAGCTGAATCCACTATTTACATTAGTTTTCCTCTAAATGCATTTAGAAATCCTTAAGAAAAAAACAATAATGGTACCAAAAAAAAAAAAGTTTGCTTGTTTGGCTTCCCAATTTCCCAAGCTAAAAATATTTAGAAAAATGATCTGAATTGGCAAGAAAAATAAACCAAAATAAAACAGAACAAAACAAAACAAACACATGCACTCCCCCCACCCCCCAGATTTTTTAGATGGAGAATGGGTTCTTCGCAAAAATGAAAAAAAAACATGTAGTTCCATTGAAAATAAAAATTTGAGAGTGCTTTTATATGTTTGTCAATACCTAATCTTTTTCAGATAGAGATGAATAATCAACTTTGATCCATCTTTTTCTATGCCATGAATAACGATGGTTGTGAAACTTTAAAAATTTATATCTCGCTTTGAATTTCTTGTATTCTTATAGAAAATTCAGTCTTTTATGTTTCTTATATTACAAGTGAAAAAGAAAACAAGATAAATCAGTACTGATACATTTTTTAGAAATAGAAAGAAAAAGAAATTACATAAAGTATTAATTCATATCACATGGAGAAAAAGCTGTGAAGCGGTTTCTTAAATACTTTCTTGTAAGAAAGTTAGAAAGAGAAAACTAAAGAGAAGTGAAAGTTGAGAGCTACCTCCCGTCAAATATTTTATGACTCAGTGAACTGATGTGGAAGATTTAACAGTCAGTAAAACTGTGCAGCATATCATTGTAAGCCAGGAGATATGGACCTGATTCTTTCTTAAACAGAAATAAGAGGCCTTCTGTGTCAAATGCAGAAAAAGGTATGTCTGTCTCAATTGTAGAGTTCAAAGACAGCAATTAAGTGCTTGGCACCTTTCCTCATCAGTAATGAAAAAGTATTCTTAAACTTGATGCTAAGAGCATTCTCATTTGAAGGCAACATAGAAAAACAAATAAAGAAAATTATAAAATAATAGAGACCCTTTTCCTCCATCTTTCTTCCTACCTTCTCCCTTACCCACTTTAAAGATAACTGCAGTGTTATTGAGCAAAGATTTGTAGAGGCAACTGATCAAAAAAGCTAGATTGGTCACATTTCTTCTCTGCAATACATCTAGCACCTCAAAACTTTGTTTGATTTAACCATCTCTGATTTTATAACACATGAGAATCCTGGAAATTTGGGTTAGTTCTGCAGACTTTATAACAGAGATCATTCAATATCAATCCTTTATCAAGGATTTCTTAATGTATTGCACAGGTTATATTTGTACTAACCCTGAGACTACGGGCAACACAAGTGCGTCACATTTTATTTGCATGATAGCACTGTAGTAACTCTGGCATCCCACACTGCTAAGTTTAGAATCTCCTAAGAAATACGCTATGCAAAATGTTTATGTCATTCAGATTAATATCAGTGCATGTAAGCCATAAAATATGCATCTTGGAGTTGAAGAGTGTAAGAAAAAAATATTTATGTCTAACTTTAGATCATTACTTCAACACAACGGAAGTATGTTGGAAAGGCCACTGTCCATCAATAGTCTTCTGCCCTGCTACGTGAATTAAAGGGATTTTATATTGATTCTTTGTAAAATAAAACTCTTCTCAAGGCAGGTGAGATGTGTGTCCTGGTGATGACAGTTTAAACATGAGCCAGCAGTGTGCCCTGGTTGCCAAGAATGTCAACGGTATCCTGGGGTGCATAAAGAAGAGTGTGGCCAGCAGGCCAGCCTCCCATTCTGCTCTGCCCTAGTGAGGCCCCATCTGAAGTACTCTGTCCAGTTCTGGGCTCCCCAGTTCAAGAAAGATGAGGAGCTGCTAGAGAGAGTCCAGTGGAGGGCTACAAGGATGATGAGGGGACTGGAACATCTCTCCTATGAGGAAAGGCTGCGGGAGCTGGGCTTGTTTAGCCTGAAGAAGAGAAGGCTGAGAGGGGACCTAATAAATGCTTATAAATATCCTCAGGGTGGGTGTCAGGAGGATGGGGCCAGACTCCATTCAGTGGTGCCCAGAGACAGGACAAAGGGTAATGGGCACAAACTGAAGCACAGGAAGTTCCGTCTGAACATGAGGAAGAACTTCTTCCCTCTGAGGGTGATGGAGCCCTGGAACAGGCTGCCCAGGGAGGTTGTGGAGTCTCCTTCTCTGGAGATATTCAAGACCTGCCTGGACGCAATCTTGTGCAGCCTTCTGTAGGTGACCCTGCTTTGGCAGGGTGTTTGGACTAGATGACCCACAGAGGTCCCTTCCAACCTGTAACATTCTGTGATTCTGTGATTCTGTGATTCTGTGATTCTGTGATTCTGTGTAATTGTAAGGCTGTAACCATTTAAAATGTAAGTTCATTGAAAAATATTCCTTTAATATGATGAAAACCCAAAATATATGTATGATATGTTCTGTGTTTATGGCTCTGATACATAGAATCACAGCATGATCGACTGTGGAAGGGTACCTCTGGAGGTCATCTCGTCCAACCTCCCTGCTGAAGCAGGGCCACCTAGAGCCAGGTGCACAGGACTATGTCTAAACAGGCTTTGAACACCTCCAAGGTGGGAGATTCTACATTATCTCCGGACAACCTGTGCCCATGAGCAGTCACCCTCACAGTAAAGAAGTGTTTCCTGACATTCAGACGGAGTCTCCTGTGCTTCAGTTTGTGTCCATTGCCTCTGATCCTGTCACTAGCCACCACTGAAAAGAGCCTGTCTCCTTTACACTACCGCTTCAGGTATTCATATACATTGATAAGATCCCTCCTGAGCCTTCTCTTCTCTAGGCTAAACTGTCCCAGCCACTTCAGCCTTTCCTCATATGTGAGCTGCTCTAGTCCCTTCACCGTCTTTGTGGCCCTTCATTGAACTCTCTCCAGTATGTCCGTGTCCCTCTTGAACTGCGGAGTTCAGGACTGCACACAGTACTGCAGGTGTGGCCTCACAAGCGCTGAGCAGAGAGGCAGGATTACATCTCTTGACCTGCTGACAACGCTCCTAATGCAGCCTCGCATTTCATTAGCTTTTGCTGCAAGGACACAATACTGCCTTTTGTTCAACTTGGTTTCTGGCAGGACCCCTAGAGGCTTTTCTGCAAAGCTGCTTTGCAGATGGATAGCCCCCTGTATATACATGAGGTTGTTTCTTCCCACCTGCAGGACTTTGTTCTTCCTCTTCATGAGATTTCCATCAGCCCACTTCACAGTTTGTCAAGTTCCCTCTGGATAGCAGCATTACCTTCTATTGTACCAGCCGCTCCTCCCGGTTCTGTGTCATCCACAAACTTAATGATGATGCATGCTGTCCCATAATCCCAGTCATTCAGAAAAATCATTCTGGGGCCCCCAACATAGGAAGTACGTGGACCTGTTGGAGCGGGTCCAGAGGAGGGCCACGGAGATGATCAGAGGGCTGGAGTACCTCTCCTGCAAGGATAGGCTAAGAGAGTTGGGGCTGTTCAGCCTGCAGAAGAGAAGGCTCCGGGGTGACCTTCTAGCAGCCTTCCCGTACCAGAAGGGGGCCTACAGGAAGGATGGAGAGGGACTTTTTACAAGGGTATATAGTGATAGGACAAGGGGGAACGGCTGTAAACTAAAAGAGGGCAGATTTAGATTAGATATTAGGAAGAAATTCTTCGCCATGAGTGTGGTGAAACACTGGAACATGTTGCCCAGAGAAGCTGTGGCTGCCCCCTCCCTGGAATTGTTCAAGGCCAGGTTGGATGGAGCTCTGAGCAAGCTGGTCTAGTGGAAGATGTCCCTGCTCATGGCAGGCGGGTTGGAACTAGATGATCTTTAAGATCCCTGCCAACACTTACTATTCTACGATTCTATTCTATGGTTCTGTCATAAACAGAATTGGACCCAGTATAGACCCCTGGGGTACATGGCTAGTTAATGGTCTCCAGTCAGACTTTGTTTCACTGATCACCACACTCTGGGTCTGACCATTCAGTCAGTTTTCAGTCCACCTTGTTATCTCTTCTAGCCTGTACTTCATCAGCTTCTTTATGAGGACCTTATGGGGTACAGTGTTAAAAGTCTTCCTGAAGTCAAGGTACACAATAATCCCTGCTCTTGACTTGTCTACCAAGTCAGTCATTTCATCATAGTAGTTTATGAAGTTAGTCATGCACTGCTTCACCTTTGCGAACCCATACTGACTAACTGATCGCTTTTGAGTCCTTCATATACTTGTGAATGGTTTCCAGGATTAATTATTCTGTCAGCTTCCTAGGTGTCAAGGTGGGTCCGACTGGTTTGTAGTTTCCGAGGTCCTACTACTTGTTTTTTTCAATGATAGGGGTGACACTCTTTCCTCCAGTCCTCAGGAACCTCTCCCAGTCAACATGTTTGTTCAAAGAATTGTGAGTGTCATTGTAAGGACATCAGACAGCTCCTTCAGTACTCATGGGTGCATCCCATCACAGCCTGTGGACTTATGGATGTGCAGGCTGTTTAGGTATTCTCTAACCTGATCCTATTCCACCAAAATTATGTCTTCCTTACTCCCTATTTTCCCTCCAGTCTTTGGGACCTGGGATTCCTGAAGACTGCTTTTGCTAGTAAAGACTGAGGCAAAGAAGGCATTCAGTACCCCAGCCTTTTCCATGTCCCATGTCAACAGGTCCCCCATCTCATTGAGCAGCAGACCACTTTTTCCCTAGTCCTCCTTTTGCCACCTATGCACTTACAGAAGCCCTTCTTGTTGTTTTTGACATCCTAGGACAGAATGAATTCCTTTTGGGCTTTAGCTTCCCTAACTTCATCCCAGGATTCTCAAATAATGTTCCTGCATTCCTCATAAGTTACTCTTCCTTGCTTCTACCCTCTGTATGCTTATGAGTTTGGCCAGAGGCTCCTAGCTTATCAAACCAGGCCTTCTGGCATTCTTGCCTGACTTCATGTTTATTGGGATGGACCACTCTTAAACATGGAGTAAGTGATCTTTGAATATTAACAAGTTTTTGTGGGCCCCTCTCTCCTCTAGGGCCTTATCTCACTGGACTCTTCCAAGCAGACCTTTAGAGAGGTAGAAGTTATCATCAATGCACTCATGGAATATCCTGGATTGCTTATGTCCTGCTGTGCTGTCACTCCAAAAGATATCAGGGTGGTTGAATTTCCCCATGAGGACCAGGGCCTACAAATGTGACGCTGCTATTACCTCTCTCCAGAGGGGCTGATCCACTTTTTCTTCTTGGTCAGATGGCCTACAGCAGGCTCCCACTATAATGTCAGCTTCATCTGTCTTCACGCAAGAGAAGATACAGGCTGCTTTATTTTAATCTCTCATGATATATAAATCTTCAGAGGAGTTAGTAAACATGATTGCATGTGTCTGTTAAATATAAGTCTGAGAGTTGGACAAGTGGACCAAAAAAACCCCAACAAACTGAACGGCAGAGTATAGACAGTAAGTCACATTGCAGAAAAATGAAGAATAAAGACCAAGTTCCTCATTGTACACTCAGTATCAGGCCTTTGGTATGGCAGTGCTGCAAACCACTTAATTTTTTGGACTACAATCTTCAATTGTTAAGTAATTAATTCTTGAAATTGATTATTCATTTAGGCCCACCACAGTCTGATACCCTACAGATTAGCTGACAAGGCATTTAGAGGGTCACTGTAAAATTTCAAACCTAGTGAAAGAGAGAGGTAGGACCTTCATGCCGATTTTGAGAGAATATGTGAAAACTGATGCTATAGACGTTAAATACTGAATGGGAAGGTGGTAAAAGTTTTACCTTAGTTTTACCTTGACAAATATTTGTTATAGAAAAAAGTCATTAAAAAGAGAGGAAGTGTCCTTCTTCCTCCTATAAAGTAAGTATATAAGAAGATAATTACATGGGGCAGTTTTTGCTTGGATTTTGTTATTCAGCAGTAGTTTTTCTTTAAGTACAATTGTCCATTATAAACTTGGTAACTAGAAGAGTAATGCAGGATTATTCACATTTGATTATATCTAAGATTATAATTAGGTTAGTCATCCAAGTTAGGGAGATAAAATCTCCTTTATATCTTCATTAGTGTCCCTGTGATCAGCAGTTTTGGTTTAGAAGTCTTTCACTATGTGTGTGCTGTTTAATGAAAGACCAGGGCCCTATCCTTAAAATGGATTGGCCTTATACTTTTGTCCTGGGTGTTTTGAGTCTAATGCGTTTTCCCTATGTCCTAGTTGTTCATGCTGTTTTGTTTGTTCTATATATCTGAAATAAAAAATTTGGGCTATGCTGTTCCTCTCAACAGTGGCAGAATAAAGTTGGAAATGTGTGCTACCTGCTCTGTGATGCACATGAAAGAACATGGGATGATTGAGACTGCAAAGATTGTCTTCTGAAGAGGCAGCAGGGCATCAATCATGGTGTAATGTCCAGCTCACTGCCTTCTGGAGATGTTAGCGAAGTAAACTAACCCCTGACAATGTCCACATAGTATCTTAAGAAGTCGGAGCAGTCCCATATAGGCTTGTGCAGTGAGATGACAATTAAGCATTGTGGATTTAAAGGGGTCAAGCTTGCTTCATGAGTCTCCTTTATTCAACAGCACAGATGTTGCTGGTGGGACCCAGGTAATATGATCCCAGGAACAGGGATGAATTTCATTTCATATGGCATTTGTCTAGCCATTAGCAGATACCTGGAAAAAAATTTTTTCTGACACTTCATGTCCATAAGAAAAGTCACAAAGTTTATTTAAATATATATTTAAATATAAACAAATAATAAAAAGTAGCTGTGGTTGCAGTTTCAACTGCCTAGGCAGCTACCTTGAGACCTGAAAGAGTTGAATACTGTATTATTTTCTTCTAGTAGATTTCTTTTACTATGATCAATCTAGTTTATATCCCTATTGAATTCTGACTTCTTGTACAGGTCATTGTTTGTTATTCTCTAATAGTTCTACTAGGGATGTGCAAATGTAATATATTTCTACCATTTACTGAGTTTGCCGAATCATAAGGAACATGCACATGTTTTATGAACTCTCAGGTGGGTTACAGTGTGCAGAAATGAGAACAATATATGTGATATCTGTAGAGTCAGTTGACAGCAAAAAGGCAGGGGGGGAAACATTAAAAAAGCCTTGCTTGGTTTTTATGGTGACTCTCCCAGGAATAAATTGACAACAATTTGGGATTTCTTTTACAGCTTGTAAAGTTATGGTCCTGACTGATGTTAAAGGTACTGTTTCCCACATGTTCAGATTATGAGTACTACAATCAAACGGAAAAATATAGTACCATGCATGTTAAGCTTCTATTTATATACTGTACAGTAAGACTTAGTTAAATACATTATTGAACAACAGATGTAGAGGAAGTTAAGTCATTACTAGTTTCCAGATATTGGCTTATTTTAAAAATAAATTTATAACTGCTTCAGAATGGAAAAATTTTGCCTGAATTGCCTCCTAAACCCTTCTACTAATGCAAAAGTTCAGAGGAATGTCAGATGCTAATTTGACTGAAAATTAGTCGGAATCACAAGTATGAGGCTAAGTTATTATCATTTAAGGGGTTTTTTTAATTATTATTATTTCTATTGATTATAACCTTTCAAAAGTACCACAACCCCAATTTTTTTTCCATTTGATGTTGTTGATACCAAGTAATGAACTGAATTATTTCAGAAAGTTGTAATGTTAAGTTTAAAGATCTTTGTTTCTACTCTATTAAATACTGAAAACTTTGGATACATGCAGCTGATTTTTCCAAGAGGTCACTCAGTCAGCTCTGAGCTCTGAGACTTGCTTTTAAATCAAACCACAAAATAAGAAGCAAAAACCTGGGCATGACTGAAGGCCACAGCTGCTCCAGATGTTTTCTGTGGATGCCCTAGAGGTACAGTAGGGCACCAGTGTGCAATTAGGTGGGTAGTTTACCGCTAGGCTTTCGTGAATACTGCCTGCCTGAGGCTTCTGTGTGGAAAAGGTTTGAGTGGATTATGGAAAATGCTACGCTTATGGCTACTTCTTGGCTCTTTGGTTCAATAAGTCCCAAGAACACTGCATATGGGAAAGTTAAGGACCTGTGAGGATGTGAGTGTTCAGTAAAACTTATGACCTGCACAATATTTCTGGTAGGCTTGGAAATAAGAGCTAGTCTGCTCCTAGATTTATGTGCAGGATCGTAAGGTACTAGTGACAGAGTTACTGTAAGCATCCAGAGTTTCACTGGATACATCTATATTGTTAAATAAAATAGGCTCATTCTCCAGTATTAAGGATTATTGGTACATCACAGATTGCTTTCTCATCAGAATACAGGCTTTCTCCATCCTGCCTACTGGTAACTATCAGAGGCCTAAACATTACCTGGAAGAGTGTTAGTTCACACAAGCCAAAACTGTGCCAGAGGGGAGAGCTTACTATTCAAGAGTGGAGAAAATGCCCAGGGTTTAAGTCTTTGTCCTGGTTCTATTTATTTTCCTGATAGGAACATAGTCATTAAGTTCAGACCTGAAAAGTTTGTGAGTTTTCGTAAATCAGAGTTGACACGAAGTGATACTTCGATTTATTAAAACAAAAGCAAAATTGAATTGTACCTGAACACAGCTTATGGGAAATACATCACAAAGGAATGGAAGAAAGTATATCTTTTACAAACTAAATACATTCAGTCTGATTTTTTTCTTAGCAGCTTCATAACAAGATCTGAGTTACTTTTTTACTTTTCTCTCTTTTTTGTTTTTTTTTTCTTCTTTTTTGTTTTTTTAATGAAGGAGAGATTTATTCACCTGAATGAGGGTTGGTTCTACTTTTAAATTAAGCATTCCAAATGAAATGGTCATTCTTTGATGGAAATTAATCATATTTTCTTTGCAATGTTTTGATAGTGTCAGTAAAAGTATATGAAGAACCTTCAGATTAAGCATAAACATGAGACACAGATTTACAGTGACATTTATTTCCTTTTGTTTTCAATTTTCATTGTGCAGAGTATCTAACAAGAATAGGCACATCCGCTTGTGAACATGTCTGTGATGAGATGAAAACCTTGTCATAGTATGCTGCCTTCTTTCTGTTATCTGTGATGATGCAAAAATAACATACTTTTCTATTTTCTATTTCTTTCTCACCTTTATCCTTTCGCTAAAGAAGCATTCTAATAATTTACAAAAAGAAAACAATGAAAGAAGTAGTCCCACTAAAATTCAAATTTTGAGGAGAAGAAGATGAATTATTTCAAATTTTGTAAGTCTTTATTTTTTGGACTTTCTACAACATTTGGCCAGACATTTAAGGGTTTTTTTTCCTGATGTGTTTTTCACATGTCTGTCTTAGACTATTTTCAGTTGTTTGGGTTTGTGTTTTGACAGATAGAAAAGGATAAATTTCAGCATGAGTCTAGACAAAAACTACACTGCTTGCTTTTTATTAATTATACAGTCATTTGGAAGAAAGCTGTAGCTTGTCCATGCCTTGGAGAAACAATTTTAAATTTAGAGGCATGCGTACCCTGCTATCTGGAATACTCCCTTTTGCCATCTCTGAGAAATCTCAGTGGAATTCAGCTAAGCGGCAAAACCTCAGAAAATTGCAGGTTACACATGTTCAGGAGGGGCTCAGTCTGTAATACTAAATTAATACGTGTTTTAACAAAAGAAATAAAGTTTGTGCTTTTCCAGGGAATGGAAGAAAGTTGCTTAAAATGATGAAGGCTATAGATGAAAGCGACAAACAGACCTGCAACTGCTGGCAAGATAAAGCGTTCAGCCTCTCACATTGTTGGCTGAAGTCAATGGTCAGTTCAGCCTGTGTATACTATGGCTGTTAGTTTGCTCCTTGTATAGTCATAAAGATGCCTGTGAAGTCTGAGTCTGATGCCTGTACTGTAAATTTGACTGATTTTTTATTACCTTGATCTAACTCATGGATGATTCCTGTTGCTTTTATTCAGGAAGCAAGCGAGGAGACCAACAGTGGGATCTTCTTGTTTCAAATCCCACCCTGGTCAGCTTCCAGAATTAAGTAGGCTCTTTTGATCTTGTGTTTACCAAAATTCAGTGGTGTTTTTACATCCTGACAAGAGTAATGTGTCTCAATATTATCTCAAAAGTTGTAAAGAAATGCTGTTAGTTCTATTGTTAGATGGGAAAACGTGATAACTTTCTTTCTAAAGGCTCAAATAAAAGAAGGCAAATTATATTCTGCCATTCACTATTTTAGATATCTGAAGCTAGAATTAATCTAAAGATTTCAAGGCCATGAGTCATTGCCTCAGAACCTAAAGTTCTTTTCAAAATTGCAATTCAAGGAAAAAATATATTAACAAATAAAATTTTCTAATTAATAACTCAAAGCGCAAAGGATGTATGTTCTCTATACATATGCCATACCACATTACTTCTCATAAACTACAGCTTTCCAGCTTTTTCAGTATAGAATATGACAGCAAGAGTTTATGATTCAGGGACAAATGCTAGTACAGTCAATATGTATCATAGAAGGTGATAATACTTGGCACTTGGTCAACTTTTACATATAGATTACTAACTTCTATGTGGCACTTGAACTATGCAATGCATATTGACTGATGTGCTCTTGTATGATAGAGCATTTGTGCAATGAAATCAAGAGAAACAGGTTGACCATGAGCCAGCAGTGTGCCCTGGATGCCAAGAAGGCCAATGGAATCCTGGGGTGCATTAAGAGGAGTGCTGTCAGCAGGTCGAGGGAGGTTCTCCTTCCCCTCTCCTCTGCCCTAGTGAGGCCCCATCGGGAGTACTGTGTCCATTTCTGGGCTCCCCACTTCAAGAAAGATGAGGAGCTCCAGGAGAAAGTCCAGCGGAGGGCTACGAGGATGGTGAGGGGACTGGAACATCTCTCCTATGAGGAGAGGCTGAGGGAGCTGGGCTTGTTTAGCCTGAAGGAGGGAAGGCTGCGAGGGGACCTTATATATGCTTAAAAATATCTTAAGAGTGGGTATCAGCAGGATGCGGCCAAGCTCTTTTCAGTAGTGCCCAGCGACAGGGCAAGGGGCAATGGGCACAAACTGAAGCACAGGAAGTTCCATCTGAACATGAGGAAGAACTTCTTCCCTCTGAGGGTGATGGAGCACTGGAACAGGTTACCCAGGGAGGTTGTGGAGTCTCCTTCTCTGGAGATATTCAAGATCTGCCTGGACAAGGTCCTGTGCAGCCTACTGTAGGTGCCCCTGCTTTGGCAGGGTGTTTGGACTAGATGACCCACAGAGGTCCCTTCCAAACCCTACCATTCTGTGATTCTGTGATTCTCTGTTTCTGTGACACTTGAAAAAGAAGGGAACAAACAGAAATGCTTATTACATTATATACCATATATATATGTGCGTACCTGTATTCTGAGTTTTTTTATATACAAATATTTGTAGATAGATAGATAATCATAATAGATATGTGTTGCATAAGTATTCAGTACAGAAACCTTCACAGAACAAACACTCCATCTATTGTTTCAATCTTTGTCTGAAAAAAAATGTGGAAACAAGTCCCGTCTTTTGGTATGCTAAGTGACTTTGGAATCAATTAGCAAGCTGATTTTCCTTTCACAGTGTAAAGCCGATTATGATACATAAGCAACAAGAGTTTTGCTTCAACATGAAATATACATCTGGACCTCAGTCTTGGTAGCAAAGCAAAGATGAGGACAGACAAAACCAATAAGAACTAGACTAATACTTGACACTATACAATAATTGGTGGAAATGTGATAATCCAGAATTTCTACAAGTTATTGTTCAAATTTAGATTTCTGTACCTCAAAAACATTATTTTAAGGTTCAAGAAATACTAAAAATCGAATAGTGGTATAATATGTATTTGAAGTTTTTGAATTCCTGAATCCCTGACCATTGAAACAGAAGAGAAAATTACACGAAAACATGTTTTCAGATATTTTCTACTTTGTTAATAGCACTTTTAAGCCAAAATACCTGAAGAACAACTTATTTCATAATATTTTGGCACTTCCTATTTGAGCTTCCTGAAAATGAAAGATTAATCATATTTATCTAAGTGTTCAAGCACCTCAGAAAGTTTTGAACAGAATGTGACACTAAAAATAGACAAAGGTTAGAGAAGTTTCATTTCTGACTGAACTGGTTCACTGACACCAAAAAAATGACACTTCAGAGAAATGTATAGTTGCATGCAGAAACAGTTTGGGACTTGAATTGCATCATTTCACTGAAAAAAACCTGGTTTTCTTTACTCTTATTCTGAAAATACATTCCCTTCATCAGTCATATGAACTTTCTTCAGGATCTTAAGAGTGAAACTGGGTTGAGCAGGAATGTTCTACTCACTTACTTACAACTAAATGCAACTTTCGTAGCCATTTATTGCTTTAAGAAGTAAAAATTTTCACTTCCTTGAAATATCCTTACAGCAAAATCTCAAATATTCCAGGAACGTTTAACAAAGAGATAGATGATAATAAATTAAAAAGTTCCATTCTTTTAAAATTATTTTCAAAGGAAAAAAAAAGATATTCAAAAAACCTGTTTTCATTAAGTCTTCTTAAAGGTACTGATATTGGGCTATGGAAAGTGAATGGTGTCTGCAATTTAGATGCTGAAAATAGTGAAGAATATATTCCTTGCCTGGTCAGATGAGCTCAAGCATTTTAAATACAAGGTCTGACCTCACTTGACTCAGTTTTACTAAGCTTTGGGAACATTTTGACATTGGTAAACCAAGTCTGGTTGAGAAATGCCAATGAATAGCAAGCTATGCTGTGTGGTGACATCTCTCAACAGCAGATGGATGTCCAGGATATCTCTCCACAGCCCTGAATCATTTAAATAAGTGCCTTTTGCTAATCCATTTTATTTACACAGAAGTAGACCAGAGCAATACTAATCCATCAGTAGTTTCAATAGGAAGATGTGGGTGGAATCTAGGAGGGAGAGAGCAAATCTAGTATCTGCATCCAACTTTGCAGTTGCTTCTAAAATTAACTTCTATTTCCATATACCAAAATAAGTTTTATCAGCGTTTCTTTAGTTTTCATTAAAAATTACATTTCTATAACACTATTAGAAACTCTACCCATTATCAAATTAATTATGTTAATATAAAGGGTATGCATTCATGAGGCCTTAGTTATAATGGGACCAGGCAGATTTCTCAAGAAAAGGATGTAAAACTAATCCTGAAAGGGCATTTCTGCTGGTACTCTTTTCAGCATATCCTGACACCACAGTAAAGAAGACAGTGTTTGATGCAGGAACAGGATGATGCAGGGATTGCATGAAGGAAAACCAAGTTCACCTGAATATTTCAAGTACCTGCTGAATAATAACATGACTGTAAATATTTAGATATTTCCCCACGAAGACTTGTAATACTTTATTCAAAATAAATTTTGCATTACAGAATCACAGAATCACAGAATAGTAGGGGCTGGAAGGGACCTCTGTGGGTCATCTAGTCCAAACACTCTGCCAAAGCAGGGTCACCTACAGCAGGCTGCACAGGAACTTGTCCAGGTGGGTCTTGAGTATCTCCAGAGAAGGAGACTCCACAACCTCCCTGGGCAGCCTGTTCCAGTGCTCTGTCACCCTAAGAGGGAAGAAGTTCTTCCTCATGTTCAGACGGAACTTCCTGTGCCTCAGTTTGTGCCCATTGCCCCTTGTCCTGTCACTGGGCACCACTGAAAAGAGCTTGGCCCCATCCTCCTGACACCCACCCTTCAGATATTTGTAAGCATTTATAAGGTCCCCTCGCAGCCTTCTCTTCTTCAGGCTGAACAAGCCCAGCACCCTCAACCTCTCCTCGTAGCGGAGATGCTCCAGTCCCCTCATCATCCTCGTAGCCCTCCGCTGAACTGTCTCCAGTAGCTCTTCATCTTTCTTCAAGTGGGGAGCCCAGAACTGGACACAGTACTCCAGATGAGGCCCCACTAGGGCAGTGTAGAGGGGAAGGAGAACCTCCCTCGACCTGCTGGCCACACTCTTCTTGATGCACCCCAGGATACCATTGGCTTTCTTGGCAGCCAGGGCACACTGCTGGCTCATGGTTAACCTGTCGTCCACCAGGACGCCCAGGTCCCTCTCCGCAGAGCTGCTCTCCAGCAGGTCCACCCCAAGACTGTACTGGTGCATGAGGTTGTTCCTCCCCAGGTGCAGGACCCTGCATTTGCCTTTATTGAACCTCATCAGGTTCCTCTCTGCCCAACTTTCCAGCCTGTCCAGGTCACGCTGAATGGCAGCACAGCCTTCTGGTGTATCTACCACACCTCCCAGTTTGGTGTCATCAGCAAACTTGCTGAGGGTACATTCTAACTCTTCATCCAGGTCGTTGATGAAGAAGTTAAACAAGACTGGGCCCAGTACTGACCCCTGGGGGACACCACTTGTTGCCAGCCTCCAACTAGACTCAGCGCTGCTGATGATAGCCCTCTGAGTTCTGCCATTCAGCCAGTTCTCTATCCACTTCACCGACCACTCATCCAGCCCACACTTCCTGAGCTTCCCTAGGAGGATATCATGGGAGACTGTGTCGAAAGCCTTGCTGAAGTCCAGGTAGACAACATCCACGGCACTCCCTTCGTCTACCCAGCCAGTCATGTCATTGTAGAAAGCTATCAGATTGGTCAGGCATGATTTCCCCTTGGTGAATCCGTGCTGACTACTCCTGATAACCTTCTTTTCTTCCACTTGCTTCATGATGGTCTCCAGGATAAGCTGCTCCATCACCTTTCCCGGGATGGAGGTGAGGCTGACCGGCCTGTAGTTCCCTGAGTCCTCCTTCTTGCCATTTTTGAAGATTGGAGTGACATTGGCCTTTCTCCAGTCCTCGGGCACCTCTCCTGTCCTCCAGGACCTCTCAAAGATGATGGAGAGTGGCTCAGCAATGACATCCACCAGCTGCCTCAGCACTCGTGCGTGCATTCCATCGGGGCCCATGGATTTGCGGACATCCAGATCACTTAAGCGATCTCTCACACAGTCCTCCTTGACCAAGGGAAAGTCATCCTCTTTGTAGGCTTCTTCTCTTACCTCCGGGGCCTGGGATTCCTGAGGGCCAGTCTTAGCACTGAAGACTGAAGCAAAGAAGGCATTCAGTAGCTCTGTCTCCTCCGCATCCTCCGTCACCAGGACACCCGCCTCATTCAGCAGCGGCCCCACGTTGTCCCTAGCCTTCCTTTTGCTGCTGATGTAGTTGAAGAAGCCCTTCTTGTTGTTTTTGACATCCCTTGCCAGCTTCAATTCCAGGTAAGCCTTGGCCTTCCTCGTTGCATCCCTACATGCTCTCACCACGTTTCTGTACTCTTCCCAAGTGGCCTGTCCCTCTTTCCACATGCCATGCACCTTTCTCTTCTGCCTGATCTCCGCTAGAAGCTCCTTGTTTAACCATGCAGGTCTCCTGCCTCCTTTGCTAGATTTCTTTCTCAGGGGGATGCATTGCTCCTGTGCATGGAAGAAGTGTTGTTTAAAGAGCGACCAGCACTCATGGACCCCCCTGCCTTCGAGAGCCCTGGCCCATGGGATTCCTCCCAGTAGCTCCTTGAAGAGGGCAAAGTCAGCCCTCCTGAGGTCCAGGGTTTTGATCCTGCTTATCACCCTGTTTCCTCCACTCAGGATCCTGAACTCGACCATTTCATGGTCACTTCACATCCTCCACCAGTCCCTCCTTGTTTGTTAACACAAGGTCCAGCAGCGCGCCTTTCCTTGTTGGTTCCTCCACCACTTGCATCAGAAAGTTATCATCGATGCTCTGTAGGAACCTCCTGGATTGCGCCTGCCTAGCTGTATGGTCTTCCCAGCTGATGTCAGGGTGGTTGAAGTCCCCCATGAGAACCAGGACCTGTGACTGTGAGGCTGCTTGCAGCTGCCTGTAGAAGGCCTCATCAACCTCCTCCTCCTGGTCAGGTGGCCTGTAGTACACACCCACCATAATGTCACCCTTAGGAGCCTGTCCCTTGATTCTAACCCACAAGCTTTCAACTCGTTCTTCGTCTGCCCCCCGGCCAAGCTCAATGCATTCTACTTGCTCCCTCACATATAGAGCAACTCCCCCACCTCTCCTTGTTGGTCTGTCCTTCCTAAAGAGTCTGTAGCCATCTATGACAGCATGCCAGTCATGCAAGTTGTCCCACCACGTTTCTGTGATGGCGACCAAGTCGTAGCCGTCCTGCTGTATAATGGCTTCCAGCTCCTCCTGTTTATTGCTCATGCTACGTGCATTGGTGTAAACACACTTGAGCTGGGCTGTCAATCTCACCCCTGGCCTTGGCACTCCAAGCCTAGGCTCATCCCTAGTGAGCTGGGCAATATCCTCTTCCCCCTTCGAACCTAGTTTAAAGCCCTCTCAATGAGCCCTGCCAGCTTGTGGCCAAGAATTCTTTTTCCCCTTTGAGATAGCTGAGTTCCACCTGTCGCCAGCAGGCCCGGTACTGTGTACACCTCCCCGTGATCAAAGAAGCCAAAATTTGACCGATGGCACCAGTCCCTGAGCCACCTGTTAACCAGGTGAGTTTTCCTGCCCCTTTCAGTGCTGTTCCCTGCCACTGATGGGATGGAGGAAAACACCACCTGCGCCCCTCATCCCTCAACCAATCGCCCCAGTGCCCTGAAGTCCCTTTTGATGGCCTTGGGACTTCTTTCTGCAATCTCGTCCCCGCCAACCTGCATTACCAAGAGGGGGTAATAGTCAGAAGGCCGCACCAGACCAGGGAGTTTCTTCGCAACATCCCTAACCCGGGCCCCAGGAAGGCAGCAGACTTCCCTGTGGGATGGGTCCGGTCGGCAGATCGGGCCCTCTGTTCCCCTCAGAAGGGAATCACCTATGACAATGACCCTCCTTTTTTTCTTAGTTGAGGCAGTTGTAATTCTTGGGCCTGTCTGACTCGTTCTAGGCAACCCCCTGGATGGAGCCTCACCTTCACTCACATCCTCTGTGGCCGGTCCCTCACATTCCAGAGCCCCGTATCTGTTGCTTAAGGGCAACTGGGCCGGTGAGGGAGGCCGGGGGGAGATTCGCTTGCCACCCCGACCAGGGACCCGTTTCCATTCCCCCCCATCTCTTAGGCCCCCTCTTTCTGCTCGGTGGCAAGAGGGTAGGGGGTTCTCTGCTTTCTGTGGAGCCGCTTCCTGCTGCCTCGGCCTCAGGGAGGGCAAGGTGCGGCTCCACCAGTCGATCTCCCTCTCACACTCCCGGATGCTCCTCAGCCTCTCCACTTCCTCCTTCAGCTCTGCCACCAGGCTGAGCAGGTCATTCACCTGCTCGCACCGAACACAGCAGTTGTCTCTGCTGTCCGCCGGTACGAGCGCCAGGCTCAGGCACTCCCTGCAGCCAGAGACCTGGACACCCGCGTTCTTGCGTGGGGCCTCCGTCTGGGTCCCCACACTCCTTCGAGCAACAGCTTTACCACGGGTGGTAACCATGGCTAGAATATCTCCTGGAAGAGCGATGCCGACTACTTGAGTTGCCAGAAGGGGCGGCTGTACCCTGCCAGTCGCCTTCCCCGCTCGCCCTGCCTGCGCGAACTGCCGCGCAAACTGCTGCGCCGCCTCTGTTTGCCGGCTCTGTTCGCCCCGCTCCCTGGGGGCTGCTCTTACCCGTGAGGGGGTTTGGCCGCTGTCACACTCGACTCCGCCCCCGCTGAGTCAGAGCTGCCGCTCGTTGGCAGCTCCCGCTTTCCCTCTCGGGGGGGTGGCGGGGGTCTCCTCTCTCTCGGCGCTTTTTGCCGCCTCGCCGCTGCGGTTTTGCCACCGGAGAAAGGGTCCCTCGGCGCGAGCCTCTGCTCCAGAACCCTTCACCTTCAGTAGCTTCGCCGAAATACATTGCCCACGTACCATTTCAAGGAATTTCTCTATAGAGGTTTAGTGGCTATTTAAACAAAGATGCTAAATGCTCCCACAGCTGACATGTTTATGCCGACTTCTATTTTTACAACATTCTGTCAATAGTACTCAGATTTCTAAATCTACTCACTGTAGCTGTTCTTAAAGGTGTTTTTCAACTGGTTGGCTTTTTTCCTTTTTTTTTTTTTTCCTTAGGTTGTTACATTATGCAGGTGATACAAATGCGAATTTAGCAAACATGAAATTTGCTAACTGTGCTACTCTGGAGATTGACAGAGTTTTAACATATCTGTGTGGATTGTATTGGAGCTAGTTTTACAATGGTCACGGTCTATCAATCTGCTTTAGGAAGGCAGCAAAAATTTTTTATGCCTCTTTGCAACTAACAAAATACGTGATCTAGCTGTCTTTTCCCTAAACCTCTATATTTTATTCCTGTTTTCCAGTTTTTCTTCTCAGAAACATGAGTGTTAACATCCTTCCTGGTGCACCAGAGGTTCTGGTGCTTGTGGCTGCTCTCACTGATGGATGGGATATGTGCTTAGAGAAGTGAAATGGCATGATATTTGGAGATTTGCTGAAATCTTGGTCCCACTTCAGTTTCCTCCGGGAAGTAATTTAGCCTGTGCTATCTGTTCAGAACTTGCTGCACCTCTGTGACACATCAGTACACATAAAGTCAGCAGGGACAATAAGCAGCCTGCCATTGGCTGGGCAATTTACAGGTGAACACCTTTAAGGAAGCACAACTGTTGTCCAAATTGCTGGATCTGCCTAATGACTACACATACGTGTACCAATTAATTTGATGTAAGCTGAGTTTATCTTCAGAATAAGCCAATTTGCAGATTGGTAAAGCTGACATCAAATATCTGGTAGACCATTCTTCAAGACGTGAATGTAGCTGCAGCTTGCAAGAGAAGAGAGATAATTTCTTCTGGAGAGCTACTTGCGGGTGATGTGATGGGTTTGGGCAGAGATGTCCAGGGCCCCGTAGAGATGTTCCAGCCCCTGGGAGACCCACAGCACAGACCTAGGTGGGAAGTGTTGATGCTTTTAGGCTGTGCAAAGGCCCTGTCTCTGGACCACCTCTGCCCTTGAAAATCAAGACCACAAGAAGCAGCAAATAAGACAGTAGGAAATGCCTAACACTGCCTCATCCTATCACTGAAGCGGTATCTGCTTTGAATAGTATGTAAACATAAATTCTAGGACTATTCTTCCTCATCTTGCCTGTTCAAATGCTCTTTCTGTTGATATTCCCTCTATGTGAGTGTGTAACAGACAGAATAATGTGCTGAAGAGGGGAAAGAGCATAACCTAGAGGTAGCTTGGCAAGAGTGGAGACAGATGGCTGATCTGAAAGCATCAGAGGTTTGCTCCCAGAGTACCTCCCAAAACAGAGTTGGTTGTAAATTAGAATTGCCCTTATAAACAAGGTGTATTGCTCTAAAGTCTGACCATGTGATTACGGGTGCAGATGTTCTGTTACTGTGGGGATTTAGAGGTGTAAAGCGATACACTACAGGTAAGTGCCCCAGGCTCATGTCTCAGTGGCCTAAGGTTACACAGGCTGGATTTGATTTGTAATTCTTCTCGAACAAGTATTTTTTTTTATGAGACTACTAACAAGAGCGTCAATACCATTGTATTTTGAGTGTGTAAATTATGGACACTGCCTCCGTACATAAAAGACTAAGAAGAACAATTTTTACATGAACCACAGAGCAATTTCAAAAATTCTGAAAGATTATGTTCACTGTAGGTCTAGAATATTTAAATATTTGCAGTGTGTTCTGTATGTATATGAATCTAGGTATTTATGAACTTCTGCTTGCACACATATATAATATTCATATGTATACAGAAGTTTACAAACACATAGATGTGTATAAATACAAATACACATAGAGGTTTATAAACATGTATATGCACCCATATATAATCTATCTATACATACACATGCATATTGCCAAATGAGGTCTTGGTTCTTCAGGCAGAACCCATGTGTGCTGCTTTGAGAGTACTGAGAAACAAACTAGCTTTGCCGAATAACTTACCAACAAAACAAAATGGGTGATGATCTTGACTTAATAAAATGGTGCTCATTTATGTATGTGTTTAGCTATTACATCAAAGAAACCCAGAATTTACCCCATCAATACACAAAATGTACTTATATATGTTGTATATTTATGAAGTAATGCAATTGTCCTTGTATTGAAGATTTGGCTTTTTAATGCATGTAGTCACTGTTTTAGCACATTATCAGAAACTTCACGTCTCCTTCCGAGCAGTGAACATGTAGCTTCCCAAGACTGTGGCACCTGCCTTAACAGGTTGGAAAAAAATTAAAAACTGCTCCACTAAAATATTTAAGATGTCTAAACCAGTCTTTAAATAGCCCTCCAGTAGTTTATGACACATAGAAAAATATATACTGTGTTTCATAACATTTCTCATTCTGTCATGATTCCAGATTCAGGGTGAATAAGTTTAAATGAAACCACACATGACATTGTTTTCCCATTTATCTGTGGTTCTTACGTGCACGTTTGTACCTGCATATTATATACACAATTGTGGAGAGTAAAATAGGAACTATTTAAAGGTCTAGTCCTGGACTACAAGTCAATACAGGTATATTGCAATGCAATATGTAATACATTGTCACAGTTGTTGTGACCTTATGAGCTCAGGTGAGTCACTTCATCCTGTTACTTCATTACCCTCTAATTTCTTTTTTCTCATACCTATTTAAAAAATAAAAAAAAGAAAAAAAATAAAAAAAAATAATAAAAAGTTAGAATGTCAAGGATCATCTCCTACAACTTTTTGTATTTCACATTCGAAATAAAGTATAGTAAAAAGAATACTAGCATAGAGAAGATGATCTTTATCAAAAAGGTTGAAATGAAATATACTTTTCTTTCTTTTCTAAAAAAAATTTCTTCACTGTAAGACAGACTCTGATTTCATCTCATGTTAAACATTTGAAGTTATACTGATTTTATTGAGATTTGTGGAGAGGGGACATTAAAGCCTGAGAAACACTATTGTTTATTTTTTGGATAGTTTTATTTAACTGTCCATGTAACTTTTTTTTTACACTTGGATTTATTTGAGATAGTGGGAATTATTTTCAAAATGGAAACTTACAACCTTTGGACATTATTAATGTGTAATATTCCTAAAATATCCTATAGTACTGATTTTTATAAGCTTTCTAATATCAGCATTTTAAAAAGAGGTATTTTTTTTTATATACTTACAAAGTTTGATTCTCTCACTTGAACAGAACAATCCTTAGGATTTCATACTAGTAATTAAATATTGAACAGGTTTTGTTTTCAGTTGGTGTGAAATTTCTTACCTTAGCATAATTGCAGAAAAGAGATGAAAAGAGATGTTTCAAATTAAGAGATTCATACTAAATAATTTTTTTTTTTTTGTTTGTTTTTTTTTTTTGTACTGGAAGGTTACTTGTTGGTTGACCTAGAGCCAAGCTTTGAAAAAAATGCATGTGCTTACTCAGTTTCAACCATAGCCTGTTGAAATCAATGAGATGGCACAACTGCTTATAGATAGGTCTTTGTAATGTTTCTTCTTTCACCACTGAGGAACAGACTTTGCTGCCCCTGCTCCAAAAATTCTCATTCATTTACATCATACTTCTCCTAAAAACCTGAAAAATTTGTAGTATAGTATAATATTTGAATTACTTATTAAAACCAATAATAACTATCACTTATTTCAGCCACAGTGCAGGTTACAAAGGTAGAGCAAAGGTGTTAATACTACAGCTTACTTTACCTGACGCTTTCCCTTCTCTGAATTTCCCACCCGTAGCTTCTGTTTCTTTTTTTTTGGTTACATTTGTGCCAATTTGAGGAGTTTTCTGACGACATGAATTATCAAAAGACTTACTCTAAGGTACTTATGGTTTTGAAAGTAACAAAAAGCCAGTTATTTCTTTGAAAATCAACTCACTGTGTTTTTTTTCTTTTTTTTTTATTTTTTTTATTCTAATTTAGGTTAATTACCTGCAAGAAAAGATTCTGAATATCAGGCAGTCAAGTACCTGGAAAGAATACACTGTGGGAATTAACATGTATACATGTATGCAGCATTAAAAAAAATACAGTACTGGGGGTCTTCATAAAAAAACACTTCAGTAATCTCTTAGCCACTAAAAGAATGTCTTCACATCCATGTATATATTTTTGGAGCCCTTCAGGATGAATTATTCTTTATAGTAAGGACAAGGCAGTGTCTGCAAACAGGGTTTGGACACCCAAAAAAATGTCTGATTTTCCTGGAAATTCCAGATGACTAATGGGATATGGTACATCTCCTTGCGGACTTTATACTGCTGATGTCCTTAACTCATTGCAGTGAAAACAAAGTCCCACTATACAACAGGGTGTTGTTTTAGCCTAGTAATGATATATGCAGTTTAGGCTTTTCAGTAAGTTTCACTTTTTCCATGAACACTCTGACAATTTAATTCAAACTCATACAGCTAGAAGTAATTCTGAGGGCATAAAGCAAAGTATTTTCTTTCTTTTAATTAAAACTGCCAGAAATCGGGACAATTTTATACCAACATTGTCTTTTTTAATAGAGATTCATCTCTAATCTCAGTGTCTTACATGGACTTCTGGTCAACAAAAATGAATGAACATTTTATTAGAGTCATGTAAGGAGACCTAAAGAATGCAGTGAACCAGCACAATGCCTTTCACAGCTGGAGCCTATATGGAAAGGCCGAGACCGTACTTTAATTCCTGTTGCACACTGTATGCAATAACGCTGATCCTGCACTATTGAAAGCAATGACACAAATTCCATCATCTTTGTTGAGGGTGGGGCTAGTCCCTGAATTACTGTGCTTTCAATAAGTGTCATTTTCTACATCTATAGCTGAATTAAAAAAAAAAAAAGCTAGACCCAAACCGTATCAGCAGAATTCTCAGTACTAACAGAAAATGGTTAGTACTGTTTAAGCCTCCATGAACCCGAGAGGAATAATTCCAAAGTCACTGACAATTCAGAGACTGACTCAAGTTTTCACAGAAACACAGTTAATTACTTAGTGAAAACATCCCTTCTTTGAAATTTAGCCCTGTGATTTTGTAAAGAACAAAATAATTTTTCTAGTCTATTATGCATTCATACTTGATAAAATTTTTGTATATCTATTTAGTGTTTAAATGGGTAGAAGTCAATAATAAAATCTTAAATTTATTTAAGAATGGTCACTAAACCAGAGGTTCTCAAAGTGCTTACAGAGTCCCAGTTTATTAAGCAACCACTATTTGTTACATTTTTATGAGAAAGGTACTTGGGGGCAGTGGAGGAGTGGCGCCTTATTTGTATAAAAAAAGTTTTAGCCCTAATTCTCCAAGCATAGCCAACATAACAACCATAAAATATTTTACTCTTCAACAGACATATGGTACTTCATGTCACCTGATATGTTGTCAATAGTTATATTTGCCCTCTGAATTTCATCCTTTTTATTAATAATACATATATTTACATTATCTGTGCATTAGAAAATCTCTTGCTAACACATGTTCAGAAGGCAGAATCGTTATCTGCACTGGCTTGCTTGCATTGTTTTAGAGCTATTAGGTCTAAATTTGCCACAGCCTACAGGTGTACACTGAATCCCATGCTACCCTTTTCAGATATAATTATAAAACATTGCTTTAAAAGCCCTGGGAGGCCCCTGAGCCGTTCTAGCTTGGCTTAATTCTTTTTCTGTATAGCACGTTTCATAACAATGTGCCCCATAGCAGTAAACAAAATCTGATCAATAAAATCCACTGAAATTCGACCTTTTCTTCACCCTTAGACTTGGTTGGACTTTTATTTTCATTATATTATTATTTTTTAAATTACTAAACAAACGGTGAATACAGTTTAGTGTGTTCCCTCATGGTTGGCTGCAGTTGTTTTTAGTAATCAGTTACTGGTGTAATAGATCTTTAATTGTACAGCATATATAGAACTAGAACAATGCATTCATAAAAGAGCTCTGGTTTACATTTAATACCTGAATGCTCCTGAAAGGAGGAGGCTGACAATACTCAATACAGTCAAGTGAAATGCAAGATTCTTCATTGCTGTTTTAGTGCTCTGTTGCCATTTGCCCAAACAGAAGTCCTACTGCCCTTGTGCAGAATATTACCAGCCATTACCAGATGACTGAAAAGCTGCCTGGTGTCCTTACAATGCAAACATCTGTGAAAGGGGAGAGACCACAAGTGGATCATCAGTCAACCATTTGCATTAAATGACTATTCTGCTTATGGTGACTTCATATTACAGTTATAACCACACTGCTGAAAACTTTTCTGTGTTAAGCAAACATTAAACACGGAAAGGTTGTGGTACTGTCAGTCAGGCATGAGTCTAAGGCTTGATTACTCTCTGTATTGGTCATCTGTAAGGTTGGTATCCATTTAGGGCATTGGGTAGAGCTCTGATCCCTTTCATGAAGCAGATTCTCAGTGTACACACAGTCTTAATGTGCAACCAGGTGCTGAGTCCTGCAGTCTGCTACATCAGTAAAAATTGGCTGTCATATGCAGTCCATCAGTTTGTCTTTTTCTAAGCATAATGTGAATACTTTGAGCCAAGGTACAAACAATTCAGCAGACAACAATGCAGTCAAAATGTGCATCGGACTCAGTGTACGTCTATATTACTAAATAGAAGTGGGGCAAGGAGAAACCTTGAGAATCGAATCTGCAAGGCCATTGCTATTCCAGGAAAGTTGATATGTCATATGTACAGGCACACAACTGTTAAACCCACAGTGTTAAAGTGTTAGGGAAGTACATCCAATCATTTAGGCGGTGCCAACCACCACTCTACAACTGTACTTGATCACAATTTGGTCATTCACTTGGGCTAAGGACTATTCGCAACAGGCAATGTGTTGTGGTTAGTCTGATTGGAGGCTAGGAGAGTTAAGTTTATGTCTATAAGACATGTAATGACACTCAGGCTTAGGGCCAAAGACCAGTCCCTGGCACACAATCATGCAGTACATGAACCGCTATTGTTCACTCCACTGAATTGTTATGTTCGTAGTTCAAATTTGGCTTACTCCAGCTAGGCCTCTCCAAGACAAATACGATCTAATGAGTCAATGTAAGTCTGAAGCAAGCTTCTTCCAAAAGACTTCAGGGACAGGGATCAATCCCTGGCTTGCCTTTATTTATCAACTTAAACAGAGCCAAAATTTATCTATTGGAAGCCTGTTCTGAAGTCTACTGAATTCAGGCTTTGTATTGTAGGTACAACTGGAGAAGTTCGAAGCTACAATGTCATCTGTCTTCTCACATGTTTATACAAGGTTTTGCCAGAATTCCTTTTGTTAATGGAATGCTCAATAAACACTTATTTCATTACTTACTTTGTGACAAGAGGATTAAAAAAGTAGACAAGAGTAACACAAAATTATGCCTGCTGTACTTTCATAGCAGCAAGGTTTGATAGATGTATCCCACGTTTACTAAGCCATTTTCGCCGAGACAATTCAGGGGAAATTCAATAAAGAAATTGCTCCTGAGCTGTCCAGCACCCTCCATTACAGATTCACTACTTTAAACACTATATTGTTTTCTGTTTGTTGCTTAAGGCCTCAAAAACACAATGGCAAAACAGAAGATTTCCTATTAAAGGACCATGCAATAGCAGAAAAAAAGCATAAATTTTTAATGTGAAAGCTCTTTACATATTTCAGAAATAAGCAAAATATTACTTTGAGTCATATTCTGACCTGCCATGAAATATTTACAGGACTTGATCAATATAAACTTTAAAAATATCAGTGTTTATATTCAAGTAAGATATACAGACTGGTTTCACAACCTGCCAGATACTAGCTCCCTACATACAGCTGAAGCAAAACAAACTAACCAAATCAATCAAACAAACAAACAAAACTAGCTCATCTAAGGCATCAGCAATAGCTGTTTCAGTCTTTTCATTGTGGTGGTAGACTCAGCCCAGGATAGACAGCAGTCTCTGTTGTTTGTTCACTTCCCAGATTCAAAAGATGGATCAGATGCTTTAATTTCCAGTCTGGATATTTGTTTATCTTTGAGGTCCATTCATAAATGCGAAATTCACTGCTGTATTTTAAAAATAAAGAATTTATAATTTGAATTTTATTTCTGCAGATGAAGTTTCATGAGTGTAAAAATGATGCATTGTATGAGATAATACTTCCTTCTCTGCCAGTATTGTAATCTTGTGATGCAATGTACTCAGCTAGTAAAGCCCACAGGCTCTGCAATAAGTTTGCAAGGTCTTTTGACAGAGGTTTATCAGGATTGTTTTGTCTGAACTTTTCTTGATCTGCCTGTAGTTTTGTTTTTATGTGGTTTAGCTATAGAAGTAATTTTTCTTCTGATCAGATGGTTATGGCTAATTTGTTTTGGTTATGATTATATGGCTTTATAGGGATAGTAGTGACAAGTAATTTTTTCTATGAATGAGATATTTATGGTTCTAAGATAATGATGTGAAGTAGAGAAATACAGACCTGGACTGACAGCAGAAACCTTGAGAAGTGGGTATGCAGCACAAGAGAGCACAGGAGTGGGATGATAAGGAATGGAGTACAGGCTGACTGACACTGGAGACCCCATGGCCATAAATAACTTATGCATGGTCAGTTACAGAAATGCAGATCTGGAGCGAGACAAAATTGGTCTTAGGAGTAATAAAGAAAAAAGCATGTGTATCTAACATACATAAAAGCTATCATAGATATTATATTCAGATACAATACACAGCTGCAGACCAGTGAAGAAAGAGAAACCTCTAAAATCATTTGAGCAAATGTATAAATATTATTCTGAGTGAATCTCAGAGTGAGGAGTAAGAAACCCTCAACATGAACACTAACCACATTCCTCCTGGTGAAAGACTCCCGGTGTTGACAACTCTCTGTAGCACCATCTCCACCACCACCAGAATGAAATTGACGGAGGACTCAGAGAAGCAGGAGGAGGGATAACAGCAAGAAAAACATAAAAACTAAATGTGTCTGTAACAGTTTTAATATTATGACTGCTATTACTGAGACTTTTTTTTTCTATCGAGAAGTATTATTTCCTGTTCTATAACAATTTGAACTGAACTAATAAAGCTTTCTGGATTAGATTGTTAAAATAGCCACTACGCTATCAATAAATTATTGACTTTATACATAAGGTATGTTTCCTCTTTCCCCTTAAACAAGATTTTGAATGTAGCAATATTGAAAAAGTCTGAACTGAAAGTAAAAAAGAATGGTAAGTGAAAGGAATAAAGAGTGGTAACCTTCTAGGTTGCTGCAGATGCTAATTGCTCAAACATGTTTTCCTCCATCTTTCAAAACTGATTACAGAGAGAAAAGCAATAAGGGGCAGTTTAGTTCCCCAGAAGTAAAAGCACTTAGTGGCACCTGAGAAGCCCTGGGGTATCTAAGGTATCTGTAAGAAGTTGGCAAGTATGACATAAAACCTATGAATGACCTACATTTCCTTCTGGACTGTCAGCAGGAGGCTGTTCAGGATAATCTATGGAAACTCAAAAGTCATTAGAGGTCTCTGTTCAGGGAACTTACCCCTAAAACATGCTACTAGGTCTGACTTAGAGAGACCACTGGAAAATAAAACTTTCTGAGTTCTGAGGGGTTTTCCAAACAATATTTGACCCCATCTTATTTTATCTCCAGATCAAACATTAACTTGAAATACATAGTGTTCTGATGCCAGTTCAAATCCAGGAAAAACATCACAAGAATACCTCAGTAATATTTATGGACTCAACATGCTGTTGAAGTTATGATATTTATCTGTAATATTGATTTTTAAAGTTTGCGAAATATAAACTCCATCACAGAACCACGATTTACCCTTGAGTACTAACCCAAACTGTTTCCAAATTTGTATCTGAACTTTGAGTTCAGAAGCAACTTTTTTGCTCTTACTTGGTTTTCCATAAGTTCAAAGTATGAGAAATATAGTTGGCAGTGAAGATACTGAAACTTTTAAATACAACACAAATTGCAAGGGATGTTTCTCAGGCACTGCTGGTCAGAATCACCTTGCTGAAAGTGACGTCACTCATGATACTAATATCTTTAGAATTTAAAAAAAAAGACTGCTAATTAGCTTATTTTTGTGTGTATGCTTTTTAAAATAATCAGAAGAAAGACTTTAGGTGTTTTAATTTTTAAACAAGATCTTTAATTTTTAAACATTAAAATTCCTATTCTGATTATAAATTTTCATAAATTCTCGATAAAGATCGTCTTTACTGTACCTTTCATTCGTATTATGTTACTGTTGCAGGGACATGACATAGTTTGTGAGAAGATTACCACAAGCAGTTAGCTCAGAAATGTCAGCTTAAAAAACTCCAAAACTTCAGTTTGAAATACAGTTCAAAGCCAGTACATTGTAATGTTTTTCTCCATGTGAACTTTCAGGTTGTTGTGCTGGGAAAAAAAAGGAATAATTTTTCCTTTAATAATTTTGGTACATATTTTCAGGCCAATGCTCTTTTAGTCCATCAAATAGCATTTTATCTCCATTTCATAAAAAAAAAAAAAACCCTGTTTCATATGTGAAATATGAAATCACATATGCATATTTCATATGTGGCTCGACCATGAAATGGTCGAGTTCAGGATCCTGCGTGGAGGAAACAGGGTGATAAGCAGGATCAAAACCTTGGACCTCAGGAGGGCTAACTTTGGCCTCTTCTAGGAGCTACTGGGAAGAATCCTGTGGGCCAGGGCTCTCGAAGGCAGGGGGGTCCAGGAATGCTGATCGCTGTTTAAATATCACTTACTCCATGCTCAGGATCGGTGCATCCCCCTGAGAAAGAAATCTAGCAAAGGAGGCAGGAGACCTGCATGGTTAAACAAGGAGCTTCTAGCGGAGATCAGGTGGAAGAGAAAGGTGCATGGAATGTGGAAAGAGGGACAGGCCACTTGGGAAGAGTACAGGAATGTGGTCAGAGCGTGCAGGGATGCAATGAAGAAGCCCAAGCCCACCTGGAATTGAAGCTGGCAAGGGATGTCAAAAACAACAAGAAGGGCTTCTTCAGCTACATCAGCAGCAAAAGGAAGGCTAGGGACAATGTGGGGCCACTGCTGAATGAGGCGGGTGTCCTGGTGACGGACGATGCGGAGAAGGCAGAGCTACTGAATGCCTTCTTTGCTTCAGTCTTCAGTGCCAAAAGAGGCCCTCAGGAATCCCAGGCCCCGGAGGTAAGAGAAGAAGCCTACAAAGAGGATGACTTTCCCTTGGTCGAGGAGGACTGTGTGAGGGATCGCTTAAGCGATCTGGACGTCCACAAAACCATGGGCCCCGATGGAATGCACCCACGACTGCTGAGGGAGCTGACAGATGTCATTGCTGAGCCACTCTCCATTATCTTTGAGAGGTCCTGGAGGACAGGAGAGGTGCCCGAAGACTGGAGAAAAGCCATTGTCACGCCAGTCTTCAAAAAGGGCAAGAAGGAGGACCCAGGGAACTACAGGCCGGTCAGCCTCACCTCCATCCCGGGAAAGGTGATGGAGCAGCTTATCCTGGAGGTCATCATCAAGCAAGTGGAGGAAAAGAAGGTTATCAGGAGTAGTGAAGATGGATTCACCAAGGGGAAATCATGCCTGACCAATCTGATAGCTTTCTATGATGGCATGACTGGCTGGGTAGACGAAGGGAGAGCCGTGGATGTTGTCTACCTTGACTTCAGCAAGGCTTTCGATACGGTCTCCCATAATATCCACCTAGGGAAGCTCAGGAAGTATGGGCTGGATGAGTGGTTGGTGAAGTGGATTGCGAACTTGCTGAGTGGCAGAACTCAGAGGGTTGTCGTCAGCGGCACTGAGTCTAGTTGGAGGCTGGTAAGAAGTTTTGTCCCCCAGGGGTCAGTACTGGGCCCAGTCTTGTTCAACTTCTTCATCAACGACCTGGATGAAGAGTTACAATGTAACCTCAGCAAGTTTGCTGATGACACCAAACCTGGAGGTGTGGTAGGTACACCAGATGGCCATGCTGCCATTCAGCATGATCTGGACAGGCTGGAAAGTTGGGCAGAGAGGAACCTGATGAGGTTCAATAAAGGCAAATGCAGGGTCCTGCACCTGGGGAGGAACAACCCCATGCATCAGTACAGGCTTGGGGCGGACCTGCTGGAGAGCAGCTCTGCAGAGAGGGACCTGGGTGTCCTAGTGGATGACAGGTTGACCATGAGCCAGGAGTGTGCCCTGGCTGCCAAGAAGGCCAATGGCATTCTGGGATGCATGAAGAGGAGTGTGGCCAGCAGGTCAAGGGAGGTTCTCCTTCCCTTCTACACTGCCCTAGTGAGGCCTCATCTGGAGTACTGTGTCCAGTTCTGGGCTCCCCAGTTCAAGAAAGATGAGGAGCTACTGGAGAGAGTCCAGCAGATGGACACGAGGATGATGAGGGAACTGGAGCATCTCTCCTACGAGGGGAGGCTGAGGGAGCTGGTCTTGTTTAGCCTGAAGAAGAGAAGGCTGCGAGGGGACCTAATATATACTTACAAATATCTGAAGGGTGGCTGTCAGGAGGATGGGTCCAAGCTCTTTTCAGTAGTTCCCAGCGACAGGATAAGGGGCAATGGGCACAAACTGAAGCACAGGAAGTTCCGTCTGAACATGAGGAAGAATTTCTTCCCTCTGAGGGTGACGGACTCCTGGAACAGGCTGCCCAGGGAGCTTGTGGAGTCTCCTTCTCTGGAGATATTCAAGACCTGCCTGGACAAGGTCTTCTACAGCCTACTGTAAGTGACCCTGCTTCAACAGGAGGGTTGGACTAGATGACCCACAGAGGTCCCTTCCAACCCCTAACATTCTGTGATTCTGTGATTCTGTTTTCAGAAGCACTACAGGGATAGCTGCATGATTTGGTAGTGAAGTAGAAGAGAGACCTGGAAGCCTAGATACAAATGGTCTGAAATAAAAACTTGTCTTATTGAAGATGAGCTTGCAACAAGAAACATTCTTTACCCTATTCCCTCATAGAAAACAGATTCACATTAAGAGCTGTTACTCACAGGTTAATGGCACATTTAGCTAGTGTTTTCTGGGGTTGAGTAAGTCCCAAATGGAGTGACGAGAAAGTGGACAATCTGACACAGACCTTGCTGTGTACTAGCTTATCAGCGCAACACTGAGACAATTTCCTGTATAGACAGTCAATAATATGAGAAACGACATATGCAGATGCTGATCTTTGCATTGTTAAGAGAGTATTTCTTTTAAGGCTTCCAGTTTCTCCAGTCTACTAGATGCATTATTTATTTTCATTTGTAACAGGGATACATATTCTTTTTTTCCTCAGACCTAATTGGGTGAATCCTTACACCCTTTCTCTGTTCTTATTTTTCTGGTCTCCATGCAGAATTTTACCTTGGAAAAGCCAATCAGAGATTAAAGTTTCTAACATGTTAGCCTGTGTCAGCTAACTTTGTACCTATCCACTGCCCCCTTTCAAACACTTCCTGGTTACACTGCACACATTTAAAAAGTTAAGAAAATGCAAATATTTGCATGTCAAGGAAAACATCATCAAATGGATGATATGAGCAAGAATGTTTTTTTCTTAATTGTTCTTTGCTGTATTGCATCCTATATTCGCATTTTGCAGTACTTATCAGTGTTTGAGATGGTATTTTGGAGTACATGGAGCACTGATCTGTTTTAGTATGACAGTCTGGCACAGCAGCTTGTTACTCAACTACATGTCTAGACTATCTTCCCTACACTTTTTCACATTTTGTCTTCAAAAATAAAAACAACAAAAAAGCAAATCCAGAACACTTTCCAGTCTAATTCTAGTTTTATTGCTTATTAGGTAAGTTTTTGTCTCCTTTAATGCTACATGTGTTTTCATCACAGCACTAAATCTTATTTGAACTGTATGATGTGAATGCTCCTGCTGATGCTATTTTAAAATGTACTGCTTTTATAAGTAGCTTAATATCATTAACCTACCAGCTTTAATCTTTAAATCTTTTTCTGTATTACTAGAAATTTAAAATTAAATTTTCTTAAAATCTTTTCAAGCCAGTCATTTTCTCCTAAGAGTCCTGTTAGGTTCTATATGCTTTCTTCAGCCTTCATCATAAAACTAAATTTTGATGAAACTCATCCCTTATTGGATCGAAGAAGGATTTTTCACATCAGTTAGCCAGCCTGACAGCAGCTTTAATACCTTTTCCAGTGATGGTTACAAGCATGTTGTTAAAACAAATGCTTACACTTTTGAATATAATTCCAATCAAATAGTCTTTATGAGGGATTAAAAGGCAAAAGTCTGTAGAGAGAGGAAACGAAAAGTCTGGTAAATGAATCCTCTGCCTTGCAAGCAATGTGTGAAATCTTTCTTTTAATTCTACTTTAATAATTCCCTTCTGACCTTAAGTTTTTCAAGGCATTATATTTCATTAAAGAAGCAGGTCATTCAAGTGTGACTCAATGAGCTTTAACAGTCTAAACTAGCAGGAACAGTATAGATTCAGATACACAGAAATTGCACTGAAAGGAATGTAAAGAGAAATTCAAAGCTTCTCAATGAAAATATTCAGAATTTTAAGTAGTTTATATCTTAATTCCTTTCTTGATGGAAGCTGATTTCTTTCAGAATGACATGTGAATAACTGTAGTGAACACCCTTCCCAAGCCTGAGTTCATGGTGCTGAAGATGAAATGAGTTTTTGGATAATAGGAAAGGCATCACCAGTAAGCAGAGACTGTATTTTATCTGTTGTTCTGTATTATAAGATTATTTCAGGTTTTCAAATGAATGCATACTGTCAGCAATGGGACCTATATACATATTTTCCACTTATATTATTGTCCTTGTTATTGATCCTACTTTTCAGGCATCTTGGATACGTTAAAACAACAAATAAGTCACTTAAATGCCCTATGCTGAGCATTATCTTCTGGGACTTACTTTTAGCTTCCCTACAATCTTCTTAACAAGTTGATCAGGTTTCAATGCTAATAAGAACGTACTTCTAAGCATCAGATCTGAATGTTAATGAAAACAGAGTTCTAAGTAATACTTAGAAACATTTACTGATTCGTAACAATACTTTAAACACAATTTCTTCAGACATGCATTCTAAGAAATTCAGTTGTAGATATTGTTAAAAGAAGTATCGGCTTTTCATGTACCACTTTATTTATTTCAAATATTTTCTTGAAAACATTGGAAGCAATACTGTAAAATTGATGTGCATGTTAAAAAAGAAAAATAGTCCTAGGCAGAAGCAGTTCACCAGTTTGGAGTCAGTGCTACAGTGATTTACATCTGATGTGAGACTCTGTAAAATATTTATCTCACACTGTAAAAAAAAAGCTTTAAAAATGATCCTATCAGATTTTTGTGATATCCTTAAAGATAATTCCCCAAGTCCCAAAAATGAAGTTCCTTGTGAGAATCAGAAGTTGATCTTTGAGGCAAACAGTAGAATAGTACAGAATAAACACCAGGTGTGATGGTTTGACCCCAGCCAGCAACTAAGCACCCGCCAGCTGCTTGCTCACTCTTCCCTCGGTGGGATAGGGGAGAGAATTGGAAGGGCAAAAGCAAGAAAAGCTCACGCGTCATGATAAAGATAGTTTAACAAGTGAAGGGAAAAAGCCTCCACAATCCAAACAACAGGTGATGCAAAGGCAATCACTCACCACTTCTCCCCAGCAGACCAATGCTCAGTCTGTCTCCAAGCAACAGCTACCTTGGAAAGACTCCTCCTCCATTTTATTGCTGAGAATGATGTTGTGTGGTATAGAATACCTCCTTGGTCAACTGGGGTCTGCAGTCCCAGCTGTGTCCCCTCCAAACCTCTTGCCCACTCCCAGGCTATTGCCTGAAGAAGGGCAGAATGAGAAACAGAAATCCTTGACACTGTGCAAGTGCTGTTCAGCAACAGTCTAAGACACACCACCATACAGGCTGTTATGACTAAAGTTAGCTCCATCCCAGCCAGATTCAGTACAACAGGTTAAAATTAAAAAAAAAGAAAAATGAAAAAAAAAGAAAAGTGAAAGCTGTTCACGTTGTATAATAAACCCAAGAAGTTTTTGCTTTGTAAAGCCTAGGAAGTTAAAGTAGATTTTACATTACAATTAACAGTGTGAACACTTTAAAAAACTGGAATATAAGAAAAGGATAGATATTTTTGACTCCTGTCCACGATCCAGTTGATTCAAATACATGAGGGGTTTTTTTCTTTTTTTTTCCCCATTAGACTTATCTCTCCGCACACACACAACATACAGATTTCCATGGATCTCTTGAGCTGATCTAAATTATATCACCTCAGTCACTAGAACATCTTCTTTTACAATCAATGAAAACTATAATGTGGGAGAAGATAGACACTCATTGTCATTCACATTTTACATTAGGAAACTGAGACCCTGAAAGTCCACAGCACAGATTCTCCAAGATTCCTACAATCATGGGTGAAGGTTTAGGCATCTAAACAGTCTGGATGGAAATGTCTGCAAAAGATCCCTGGGGAAGTTTGTGACACATCCAAGATGACATTCACTGTTCCTGATCTATGGATATAACTGTAAGATCATACCAGTGGCTGTAGCGTTTTCTTACTGTTAGAGGGAGTAGATAAAGGTGTTCTCCACGTCTTGTCTTCTCCTGGAACCATCTCTTTTTCTCATGAAGACTAATAGCCCAACAGCCTCTCCAAAACAGGTAAGACATCCTTGAGCTATAGTAATGCCTCAACTTTTTTTTTTTTTTTTTTTGCCTGCATTTTACAAAGCAAGAAGGTATCTTCCAATGTGTTCAATGAACTATTCATGGTGAAGGATGGAAGGTTTTGCTCACCCAAGAGGAACTAAGAATTGTATGGCATCCTGTGGGGTTTGTAACCTGGCCATTATTTCAGATTTAAAACATGCTTCAGTTATATTGCTAAATCAACATGCTATGTCAGAAGGTGAGAGGTAGGTTGGCAGGCCAGACACAGAACATCTTCACGTAAAGATGAGGGATTTA
This sequence comes from Opisthocomus hoazin, assembly GCF_030867145.1. Taxonomy (NCBI): domain Eukaryota; kingdom Metazoa; phylum Chordata; class Aves; order Opisthocomiformes; family Opisthocomidae; genus Opisthocomus; species Opisthocomus hoazin. The sequence continues at coordinate 40,611,687 of NC_134414.1, read as the reverse complement.
TTAAAAACCAATGAAGGGAATAACACTTTTCAGTTTATTAAACACAAAGAGACGATCTTTACAAGAGGCAAGGAATAGGTTAGCTCCCAAGAGAAGTTTCATATTTGGAAGTATTGTATGAAACCATTTTGATTTTGAGTGAAAATAAACCTTTCTGAAACTTCAGAAAAGTTTGGGTTTATTCTTGCTTTCTCAGTTTCTCATTATTTCACCCATATATCATTATAACATTGGCAGTACGCCGTGCTTCATGAGATACTGATATTTTCTCATGTCTCTTCAGAAGGACCCTCTGCTTGGGAAATACGGAGCTTAGGCATGTAGCAGCAGCTGCCATTTCCTCTCTAGCGCATCCCACTTTGCTGAGCTGATGAGACACAAACTCCAACAGTGATGTTGGCTTGCTCACCTCATTATCTCCAGTGAATATTTGTACTCTTACCTCAGAGTCCTACAGCTTTGAAGCCTTGGGCTTATCGTTGCTTCCTGATTTTTCCAAATTTCTCAATTTTGCAGACTTTAAGGACTGATTCTTGGGGTTTCCATTTTTCTTCCTTTTTCCTTAGACTATAAGCTAACAGAACTCCAAAACCATCCAAGAACACGCTTGCCAACCAGGGATTTGTTTAAAATAATCTAGTACCATTTCTAAACAAATTAATGCCCTCCAGCTAGCTCATATTTTATATGTCAGTGATATTGAAAAATTACATTGGTATGTTTGAGTATTTGAAGTCAAATATTTGTGACTGAAATGTGAAAGTGTAATTTTTAAAGATTTATTTCTACGACTTACAATATAAGCATTCATAATTTTCTTGATCAATAATCATTGGACTCAGTGGCATTTATCATAAGCAAACCAACAAAATGTCATCACACTTTATACGCTAGAAGTAGAAGTTAGGTGCCACAACATTGCTATACTAATCTATTTGGTTTGTATGGCAAGGTTTTTGTAGCGGGGCAGCTACAGGGGTGGTTTCTGTGAGAAGCTACTAGAAGCTTCCCCTGTGTCTGATAAAGGCAATGCCAGCCGGCTCCTAGATGGATCCACTCCTGGCCAAGACCAAACCCAACAGCAATGGTGGTAGCACCTCTGTGATAACGTGTATATTAAGGAGGAAAAAAACTACTGGAGAGCAGCAGTTGGAGCAAGAAGTGAGACTATGTGAGAGAAACAACTCTGCAGACACCAAGGTCAGTGAAGAATGAGTGGGAGGAGGTGCTCCAGGTGCCAGAGCAGACACTTTCCTGTAGTCCATGGTGAAGACCATGGTGACTCAGGTTCATCCGCTGCAACCCATGGAGGTTAATGATGGAGCAGACATACACCTGCAGCCCGTGGAGGACCCCATGCCAGAGCAGATGGATGTTCCTGAAGGAAGATGCACCCTGTGGACATCCCACTCTGGGGTAGGCTTGAACAGGTTTTCTGGCAGTATTTGTGACCCCATGGTGGACCCACACTTGAGCAGTCTGTTCCTGAAAGAATACATCCTGTGGAAAGGACGCATGCTGGAGTGATTTCTGAAGAACGGCAGCCCGTGGGAAGGTGTCATGTTGAAGAAGTTTGTGGAGGACTGTCTCCCATGGGAGAGACCCCACATTGGAGCAGGGGAAGAGTGTCAGGAGGAAGCAGTGGCAGAGACAATGTGTGATGAACTGACTGCAGCCCCATTCCCTGTCTCCCTGTGCTGCTCAGGGGGAGGAAGTGGAAAAAATTGAGAGTAAAGTTAAGTCTAGGAAGAAGGGAAGGGTGGGGAGAATGCATTTTCAGGGTTTGATTTTATTTCTCATTACCTTACTCTAATTTAATTGGCAATAAATTAAATTAATGTCCCCAAGTTGAGTCTGTTTTGCTGTGATGGTAATTGCTGAGTGATCTCTCCCAGTCCTTTTCTGAACCCACGAGACTTTCATTATATTTTTCTCTGCTCGTCCAGCTGAGGAGAGGGAGTGATAAATTCACTTTGGTGGGCACCTGGTGTCCAACCAAGGTCAACCTACCAAATAATCCTATTACTAACACAAGTTTCTTTTAGGTTAGAAGAAGAATCTTGCAAACTGCAAAAACTCCAATGTTTGTGGCATCTGAGGTGAGGAGCTAAATCCTTTGTCTAGATTCTGGTGGTATGGTATTACAATACTGCCTTTTAGGACTTGGCTTCTGCTGATGTCCATTATCCAGCTGTATTGAAACGGCAGCTGAACACATACCTATGGTCTATCTTTTGCCACTAGAGGGCAAACTGATCAGACACACAATTGCACAAATGTTAAAATCACTTTATTTATTTGTGATTTTGCTTAACTATGTAGCATTTTATTGAATTTGGGTTACTGCATGGTTTTTCATGAGATTCAGTAATGAAACCTGCAGGAAAGAAGAGGAAAAAGTAGGGCGTTTATTTGTTCACTTTAAGTTATCTGATCTATTATTTTTTTGTTGGTTTGTTTGTATTTCTAGGTAGAAGATCTCAAAGTATCTCAGACAACGGTTGAAACATCATGGATTGGAATTTTATCACTTTCAGGAAAGTGCAGGGAAACAAGAAAAAAAGGAAGGAAGATAAAGAAATGTCAAAGGTAATGGAAAACATTTAATCTTACAGTATTCTACTGAATTTTGTCTAGAAAACGTGGACGGTTTTCCACATGTAATCACATATTCAAATAGAAATAAAAATCAATACAGCGGAGCTTTTAAATAGAATGTCACACTTACTGGCTAGCCAGAAAGAAAAAGTTAAGAGATATTTAAATACAGCATAAATATTTCATACAGTAATGTGGTCTAGATTACAAAGGATTTGAAAAACTTCAGATTACAAATAGTGCACAAACCCATACAGGATATCTTTCATTCTACAGTAAGCTCAGGCATAATATATGCATGCTGACACATGGCATTGATTTTTCCCTATGTATGGCTGTATTAATTTTTAAAGTTCACACAGACAAATGTACACCTTTCAGAAACAGAAGCAAGCAAATGAATAAGATCCTCAATGGAAACTTCCATTATGAAAGTTTTGTTAATGTATGTGTACATTTAATAAAACAATTCATTTTTTGTAGTTTTTTAAAACAGTTTTTTAAAGGATAGCACCTTCTCTTTTACCTTCATAGTTACAGATTTTACATACACAATCTTGCTTTAAATTTTAACTGTTGTTCAAGAGAAAAGTTTATTACTACAAGTGCTATTTTATAAACTTAATAGCTGGAAGCAGTCGGCTTTTGATGCCAGTTTTTTTCATTGAAACAGTAAATAAATAAAATTAATAAACAAACAAATTCAACCCTGTAGGAAGTTCATTACAAACAAATTTAAAACTAGTGTCTACTGTGTATTTTCAATAGCACCAAAAGCAAGAGAATATATATTAGGCAAATTATTTAGAACTATTCATCACAACATAGGAAATACAGTAAGTGAACGTGCTGTCTTGCAAACTTACAATGCACAACAGTCTTCTTAGTGTATCTCTCTGGGTCCCCCAGCCCGACATCAGGCTTTCATCTAATTCTACAGAACACCTCGAACTGTTACATCTTGCAATTTTTATTGCCACTGCATATTTTGCTTCAGAAATATATGATGGAAATGTCACTTTTCCAGTATGATTGCTAATTGGCATTCCCATTACTACAGCTACACAAAACATAGGCAAATACAGATTTTTCTCTCAAGTGATATCCATTCTCTTTGGATATACTTATTTATTCTGTTAAAGGCATACTTCCTCTAGGCCGTTCAAAATTTGTTTTCAAAAGAGTAGGAATTCTTCATGTTATTCAGGAAGAAAGTCTCTAGATAGATAATTGATTGTTTACTTGGAGGAGAAGGTTTGGTTGGTTGGTTAGCCTGGGAGTTTTGGGTTATTTCTGGGTTGGGATTTTTTCTGAAACTAATAATTCTATTAAAGAACTTTAGACAGAAATTAATGACAGCTTAAAAACCTCCACCTCATTAAGGTTTCCTCAGTTGCTTTTGGAATTAGAAAATGAAATAATGGAAATGCCAGCTGTGATTCCACTAACTCTCTTCTTATGGGGAAAACATCTTTATTTACTAACCAATACAAATAAATCTACTGGTAATTAGATCTTTGTCCTATTAAAATACAAAAATAAAGCTGAATATTGACAATCGGAGTGAATGGATCTGCTGTTCTACACTTTCTGGGTCTTACCTGATCTGCAGTTAGGTAACAACTAGTAAAGTAAGCTTTGGACTATTTATTTCAGACATTTTATGGCAGGTAGTCCAGAATCCCTCCATTGATTTGCTGGGACTGTTTGGAGTGAATGCAGAAATTTCATGTAGACTTTCACACATAAAACTGAATTGTCAAACCTAATGTGAAAATGGAGTAACAGCTACAAGGCTGTTTATTTCAGTTTTTGTGAGGCTGAATGTATAATGGAGGTGTGACAGATATATCTCCTCAGCTAGGCTGTGAATCGGAGAACTTAAATTCAGTTTTGAAGAAGTGATTCATTCTTACTCATAGCAAAAGGTGAAGTTTTGTGACAGCATTTGAGAGAGAGTGGGATTAGGTGAAGATGGTAAAGAAGGAAGTTTCTCTGTAAATGTGTGCTATATAAAATAAGCTGTGAAACAGAACAAAATTGTCACTCTTTATGAACAACACTTAAAGATGGTAGCCACATAACACCATTTCTAGAATTACACTTTGTGCTCATGGCAGTATTTGACTAGCTGAGTAGTTGATCTCCTTCCACTGGAGACGGTAACTGATTGCCGATCTTGTGAATGAAACTATCATGACTCCTGTGTATTTTTACTGTTAGAGACTTCACAAGGCAAAGCACAGAGCTATAAGTCTTCAATGAGTCAGTAGCAGAGTGACATTACCTACAAGTTCTTTAAAAATTGATAACTCAAAGTGATCTTACAGATACATTGCCATATAGTATAATAATAATAATAACAATACTAGCAGCAACAACAATAATAACAATCATAATGATCAGGTCCTGAGCATCTACAGCTTGAAAAACAAAGTTAAAATCAGCTTTTTATCAAAAAAGTCTGCTGAAGAATCTGTGTTAAAATTTAAAATAGGGAGAGAAAATAAGACACTTCACAGGGGATTTTTTTCCTTGTTTTTGTAGACGTGTTTTCTCTTGTGTATTTAGTTGTCCTTATGTTAACCAACTAATTTTGTCAAAGAAAACTTTTATATGCAGTTTTTAGACTATAGTAACAAGACATCTACATAGTCTCTCAGTATACCAGACAGAGGTGGAAATACTGATTGATCACCCAGGAACACTTATGGATGTTGTCCTGGTGATAATGTGAAACTTGAAAGCAAAGATGAGAAAACCCACCTGCTAAGCTTGCCCAATGTATTAGCCATTGTCAGTGTGAATTCTGCCTCAGTTGCAAAACCATTAAATATTAAGTACCCATACTTTAAAAACATTTTAAATATAAAATATTCTTCACAAACAAGCAATCTGATTTAAAAGTAGGTGTCAATTCTGGACCTAGGTGGTGGACATGCGGTCTGGAAAGAAACTGCCTGTCAAAAGCAGTCTTTTAGCCATATTTTTCACACTTTCTTAATTTCATAGAACCTTGGAGCTGATAGTTTACTTAGTGCCAGTGAACGGAATGGCACAGTCACCATCTCAGCTCATCCGTTCTCAACAGCACATGTGGGACATGACCAACATCACCTCCTCACCCACCCAGTGCACTGACAGGCTCCTTCAGGAAGGCAGCAAAGCAGCTAGCATCTGTCTCAGCCTCTCCAGCCAGACACATAGATTATTTGGGATGTAGTGTGATCAGGAGATTGTTTGTTTTTATGCCTTATTACTCCTTTTCTATGAGAATGTGATCTACTCCTTACCTATAGAAAAACATCAGTGTATTTGAAGTAAAAAATCATAAAGCTTTCCTATCTGTAACTTTCAGCTAACTATATGCTAGGTAAAGGTCCACACAGATATTCTTGAGAGACTGTCAACACTGATATATTGGCCAGAAAATTCATTGCTGAGTGAACAAGTCATGCTCTTTATCCTGGGAGCTGTATACAGTTTCCTCAGGTCCTGCCAACCCAGAAAACAACAGATCAGAAAAGGGCAGATCATGTTGCTATTAAGAAGCTATCACACTGGTCATATGGGTGACTGAGTACACAGATACTGTAATTATTTTCACGATTGGAAAGAATCACTTATTGCAATTTTTAACTACATACTGTGGGTGGTGGGTTTTTTATGTCTCAATCCTAGCTAACCAGTGTAGATGAACTTCCTCATTATCTCCATCATCATCATCCATCTTAAATGATGTTCCCCCCAAAACAGGATGTATCCTAGATACTGGCAAAGACAGTAAGATATTATATAATAGTGATGCAAGGTATTATATAATAGTGCTGCAATTAAGGTAGTATTTTTAGTGAGTAGTCTTTTGCATCTTTTCATTGTGTCATATATGACCTGGTTTTGTTTAGGTGAAAGCTGGTACAATGAAAAAAAAGTCAGTATGGTAATTTTAGTCCAAGAAATATATTTTTTTCTTTTTTCCTGTGAATACAGAATCCTTTATAACTTTCAAAACACATTACCTTAAGGTCTGGTAACCAGTTCAGATACAAGTTTCAAGTCTCACTGTAAGGGTAATATTCACTGGGCTAGCAAACAGATCCTCATTGTAGTTTGAGGTTATGCTCATCCAGTCTAATCTTCTATGATAGATAAAGCACAGAATTTTCCCTTCTAATTCCTGCCTGCTGCCCAGAAACTTATACTTCAAAACAGAAACTCTGCGTAAGAAAAGTTGCACGGGCTCTTTTCTACCTCTGCTTCCACTGCTTATCTCAGTAACAGTTTGTTCTAGAAACTTTGCGATTATTGCATTAACTAAGCCCAAAGGTGAACTATGCACAAGGGTATATTCTATGTGACTAATTTAAAAATTATTTGCTAAGGAAAAAGAAATTAACTTCTGGATGCTATGCAAAATCCCTACAAAGATAATGGCTTTAACGAAGAGTTCTTAACAGCCTGCGGGATTCACTATCACTTCACTGTGTCACAGCAGATCACAGCAGAATACATGCCCAACTGTCACTATTTAGCCAGCACAAAACCTTGTTATTGAGTATTTCCCTCTAGTTTACCCTCACAAAGATGTCTCCCAAGACAACGTATATCAAAGGATTTAATAGCTGGTCTCAGTGCCTCACTTCCCAAATTCACTGACATGGAGCTTTCAAATTTTGTTAAGCCTAAAACTTTGTAGAAGTGTAAGTACCTTGGTTCAGGTGAGCTTGGTCCTGAAGCTTAAAAACTCTTTTTATAAGTTCTGTAACATTTATTAGAGTAGCAATAACAACAATAGTAGCAGTATGCCTTGAGGCACTGACTCAGCAAGGAACTTACAGGTGTATTATTTTCTCTATACTTATCTGCATTCATAATGATACATAAAGCTTCTGTATTTCATGTAAAAGAACTCACCTTTTTTTTTTTTTCAGTGATGCAGGTTGCAAGAGTGAAAAACCTGTAAGATATACTTGTTCACATACACACAGAATCACATCGTATCAGAGTAATAGTTGATCTAGTGCACAGTGTGACATGTTGCACAGCTATCTGACCAAGGATATTTTGGAAGAAGATACAAGGAAACCTGTAATAGAAAAATCTGTCCATGCAGAAATTTTTTCTCATTTCAGGTACATATCTCAAAGCATGAAAGTCTATCCATTTTAAAAGTAACTATGCTTTTTCTCATGGTTCATACAGAAAACTGGGCTTTCCAGTTCATCCTGCCTACTGTATTTTCTTTTTACTCTGAATGCCAGCATTTTGGGAAAATGTTTATTCCTGGATTGTACTGAATGCATTTCATGTTCTGCATGAAAAAAAAACCCATACTGCTAATAAACTTAAACAAGAATTATAACAACAGATCTAAAACTCTACATCATTCATTTACAAATTCTCTCCTGGAATTTAAGAAATTACTTCAAACTGCTGCAATATTAACTGGGTGCTGCTTTAAAGCAAACTAATTTGTAATATTTTTTTCAATAAATAGAGTCATTTTAGCCCAGAAAGATTCATCTGTCATCCTAATACAGAGATAACATATTTTTCTTTGTGGATAATAGCGTGTGTATGTGTATGTTCATTTTAGCATCTTATAATGTCTTTCAATGATAATGCTATTTCTTAAGTGGATTTTTTATTTTAGGAAAAATACTATGTAATATCAATTGTTGTGACTTCTTTCAGTATGTTCAGGTTTATCTTGGCTACTCGCACTTCTTTTGTTTGCATTTTTTTTGTTTTAAAAAATTAATATTTTTTCATTCTTCTTACCCTCTTTCTCAACATTTTCTCTTCTGGTATCAGATTACTCCATTCAGTTTGAAATTATATATTTCCTATGAAGAAGGATAACTTCAGAATAAATTTAAGAGAACTGCATGAATCCATAAGAAAAGATTGATGAAGGGCAAAATCCAGGGCCTTAAGAAAATTAATTTTACTTTCAAAGTTATTCTGAAGCACAGATGCTAACACAAACCTCTGAATTTGGTACAAGGAGATTCATTTCCTACCTGTGTGTATAAATCATCCTCTGTCCATCAATCCAAACCTTATATGACATTCTTTCCGTGAAAAACATTTGGCACATATCTGTCTTCAGCTGGCTGAAGATTGTGGTTAGGCAAGATGCTGTGAGACTCAGCCTTCCGTTGAGACATTGGGCTACTGTCAGTCCTCTTCACACCTTAGGTACCACACAGTATCAAACAGCGAAATATGCTGTCTATCTCCCTCTCTGCCATTTCTTATGTCTTACTGCAAATTACTTAGAGGTAAAATCAGTACCCAGTCATTACACAGATACACTGAATACATGTGTATACTTTTCCACCCTTTTCCATTTACTTGCATGTTTGAGCTGTTTGTAATTATGAGAAAATGGGGGATTTATGAAAAAAAACCCACTTCCTTCCTTTTTCCAGGATGTCTGAAAATTGATGCATGTTTATTTCAGATGAAGGGAAAGGTTTGTCTCAGATGAAGTGAAAATGGTTTTGGTGTTGCCATTATTCCATGAGTTCAGACAAAATTGTGTCTTTCTCCTTTTCGCTCAGGCATACCAATAGTCATACCTGAAAGAACAAGTTACGAAAAAGATACGCAGATGGATCTACAATTTTAGTACTTCTATTGGTTCCTAGATTATCTTTTTTCATGCTTAATTTTCAAAAATTCTCACTTGCTGAAAACTGAGCCTTATATAAGCAGCACAACTACTCTGAACGTAATTTAAATTTATGTTTACCACAGTTCTATTTTTGGCTGTGCATAACTTATAACCTTTATCTCAGGATCCAGGACTCTTTAACATCACATGCTATCAAAAAAGAGTTGCTTCTCAGTATGCAGTGATCTGATGGATATAAACATGTGATTGAATTGAAATGTGCTAGGGCAGTGTCTAATACAATATGCTTGTTTTGCACATGCACTTGGATCCATAAAAGCTTTAGATAAGAGTTGATGAGGTCTGCACTAAAATCTGCAGCTAGAAAGACACTTATTAATAATATTTCAACAAACTCAATAACAATAAATAATGATCATGAGGGTGATAATCACAGTAATAACAGTAGTTTGAAGTTGTCTTAGAAGAAAACCTGGAACTCCCCTTCCAGATTTTGTGTATTACCACTTCTGATACAGATTTGGACCTTCTTGTGTTCTTATCCTCATTGGCTAACACCTGCTGTATTTAATAAGACAAAAAAAAATAGACATAATAATGTGCTCTTATGTAGTGCAGAAATCACACATTTAGTGAAGTGTCTGAACGTACTTTCTACATAGCCATTAAGAATTTCTCAGATACATATGTGAAAAAATAAAGTAAGTAAGTAGCATCTTAGGGAAAAGTTACAATAAGAACTGGGAAAACAAGTTTGAGATTTTTTGGGGTTTTTTTTATTTATTTTTTTCTCTCTCTCTGCATTCTGAGTATGATAATTGACAGATTCACAAATAAATTTCTAATTTAATCTGAATTTTGTTATGTTCCAAGTCTCCACTAATGCCAAACAATTCAGAGAACTCATTCTCATGAAAATATTTTAAGAAAGAAAGCACTATGCAATTGTATTTAGGCTGAAATGCATCCATATGGGTGACAACAACTGTAAAAAAGAATAGATCCCCTTTTGTCAACAATCTTACAATTTTTATTCATGAATAACTTATGCTCCATTTATGCTCAATTTCTGTCTGAGTTACAGTGGAAATTTATACAACACGCCTTTTGCATATAGATTGTGCTACAAAAAAATCCCACACATAGTCCAGAGCTGAAAAACCTGATACTTTGGGATACCCCGAATATTCATGAGCAGCCTGACTCATCTGGTACCTGAAAAACTAAGTCAAGCGTGTGGTACTCAGACTAATGACCCACCAATGCCTTTTGCTGCACTGGCTGTTACTTCATTAGTATTCAGCACCTATCATAGCTTGAAAGAACAATAATGGTAAACTAGAAAAAAGCAAAACATGCTGTTCGTTAATTGTGTTATGGCCTTCTTATGGGAAGTATAACCCCTAAAATGAAATAAAGGATAACTACAAGCTTTGTATCATTAACAGTAATGCTAACTAATTAAAAGCCATGTTAATGTTTGTTAGATAAAGTAGGAAATAGCTGAAGAAAAGGACAGGAATGAGAAGAGAAAGAAAGGATAGAAAAAACAAGTGCAAATAGTGAAAGAGCAAGAAGAACACAGATAGCAGAGAAACACTTATGGCTAATTATGCAGAGACAGTGAGGGGAAGGAAAAAGCTGCAACAAACAAATCAACAAATAGATACATTCAGAGACAAAATCTTAATATGCAAAAAGATATCAAAAGGATAATGCTTTCTTGTACTAGATAACAGCTACCAGCATTGCAATTCACTTTCAGAAATAGGTCAGGGTTATCATGAAAACATTTGCTGCTATGCACGTAGAACTTTGGGGTTAGTTTCTTCCCAAGGACTGAATATGATGGTATTGTTCCCAATACTGTTTATTTTTCTATGAACATCGTTTTGTTCATGTTTAGTAGATGAAAATGTCTTCTGCAAATATATTTTAAGAACATATTTCTATCCATCTGTTTTATGAGGTGAAAAAAATTAATTATATTTTCATGTACAATAAGTAATGTATATTTGTCCCTTAACATTTTCCGAGTGAAATGTAATCTAGAAAGTGTGCTTCTGTCTGATATTACATAGTGTTCTGTGCTTTCCATACTTAATTGCATTATGTACTTTACAACACAGAAGTGTCATTAAAGAAAGTGTTATCTGGTTTTTTCTACAGGAGAGTAATTAGTGCATGCCAGTGAAACCGGTAGCTTTGCAGTAAAATTAATGCCGTTTTTTCCAGCACGTACTTGTATTACTCATAAATGTATCATTCATGAATACTTAAAAGAACCTACAACTGCAATCATCTTTATTGTAGGTTAACAAGAAAAAAAAAAGGCAGAATATCACATTCACATCTTGGTCTCCTTATTTCAGAGCAACATCTTCATGTTTTAAGGAAAGCAAATAAGTCACATACGTGTCTCATAAACAAGAAGTCAATCTTGAGAAAGTGGTCGAAAGCCCACATATTTAACCTTTTGGTTCAGAACAATTTAATGCAGACATAAAACCTAAAAAACATGCAACCAAAAATCACATGGAGAAAATTTCTGTACGTGAAGGTGATTGCGGAAGTCATGTTCCTGGGGTTTTGAGATGGCATCACAGAGACCAGAGGTCTGTTCATCAGGGCAGATCGATGGGAGGGTGGAGGCAGGGCCAGATCCGGCTTCCAGAGGTGGAGTCCCAGCCCTGAACTGCTCAGGACAGAAGCTCACAGTTGTGCAGCTTAGGATCACCAGCACAGGTAGTCCTGTCTGGATACAGTCTTTGAGCCAAGAATGTGGGAGTCACAGAAAGAAGGCTGGTGAAGACTCCTGGGCTGGGCTGGGCTGGCAGAGGACCTCGCAGGACTCTTGACTCTTTGCTGGTTTTTTGAAGATGGATGATTCACAGAACCTTTTGCACAGCCCAACCTGTGTAAAGTTGCAAGATCAACACTATTGATAAAGAAGTTTATGTGGTCTTTAATATCTTGGCATGTCTTTGGAGCAAGTAGTTTTACATAGTTTTAAAGGGACAGTGTCAAAACAGCTGTTACTGTGATTTAAATGACTGGATTTGTTCAAGTTTTTATGTATGTTATAGCTGAACTTGAGTGCACATACTTTTAACTATTTTAGTCAAAGTAGATCAAGATTAAGTTTATACTAATGTAAAGATAGCCACAGGTTTGTGTTTTTCTTTTTCCTAATATCAGATAGGCTATGTCATTTTAATATTACAACATGATAGAGTAATTTACATTCAGAGAAGTCATATTTCAGCTCAATTTTAGGTTGTTAAAGATGGTTTTAGCTAACTAGAAAAAAAAAACTTTCAAAGTTAAAAAGAAGTACAAGCAGTATCTGAACTGTATTAACTGAACACACACAAGTGTATGTGTAAACAATGTTTTAAATATGACTGTGAGGAAATGTTTTAGTTTTGTGAAGCTATATCCACTGCACTGAATATTTTGTGTAAAGCAGAGAAGTTAATTTCTCACATAGTTTATTCTCATGTACATCGATCAGACACAGCAAAAGAATATGCTAGCTTATCTTCTATTTTTATGCCCCCACCACTGCATCTGTGAGATTTCTGATGGGAAACGAAGAACAAGGATTAACTGGAATGATAATTTAGCTCTTGCTCAGGTAATATTTACAAAGCTTGAAATAAGCTTTTGAAAAAGAGGTATTGTCTCAAAGAAGTGTAGTAGAATAAATCATAAGTGCCTCTTGTAAGCAGAAACCCAAACTAATTTTTTCCACAACAAACCAGTTCCATACTTCTTTAAGTTAATGGTGTGAATTACTGCAAAAATAACATTAAAATAATCATTTCTTTAGGTGGTAATGCTGTATTTATAAAGTTTATGGACTAAGGTCAAACTTTATTCTCCATTTCTTCCTGCTTTGGGGACTTTGACTGTTTCTAAATATGCAAGAAGAAAACAATCTAGAAAGCTTTACCTCCGGAGGTATAGAAGTAAAGCATTTTAGAAATGCTAGTATGAATTATAGGGTTTAAAAAAACATAAAAATTGAGAAAATACACAGTAGCTTCAAAAGGAAAAGATAGATTTCACGGGGCATCTGTTTAGTCAGCTCTAGTTAAAAATGGCATTCAGCTGTAAAACATCAATATGTCAGGCACATTACTAATATAATTTTTATGACAGCATAACATATTGTGAAGATATGATCCTTTTCCATTTTCTTCAGTCCTATTCAGCTGCCTGTCCTATTAACAGATCCTCTTGCAGTGGACCATTTTTTGGTGAAAAACTAAAATCTCTACGACAGCAATTTAGGCTAACAAGCATCTTTGCCTCATATTCTGCAATTACCATTCAAAGTAGTAATCTCCCAACGTTAAGTATTCTACAAAACCACTTGTATCCCAGTGTGGCTCAGATGGTAACATGCACTACAGGGGACTTCACTGAATCCAGAATTCCTGTGCTGCTGCTACCTGGAGGAATTTAGACTGCAGCATGGAGAACAGAGTGAATTAGGAAGACTTAAGCTGCATGTGTATATATGTATGATTTGGTACAGGCAGGAACAAATAAATTATCTAAAATTCCTTTCATTTTACTAAAAATATTAATTGTACTTCCACGCATGCAGCCCACCACAAATTTATGCAGAAAACAACCACACTAGTATTCTCACCAGGTGCCCTTGTCAAGTTTCCATCTTGTCTCGCTCATATAAGCTGTGAAGCTCTAGGATCCTCAGCAAAATTGCATAACTATATTGAAATCTCCTCTTCTCTCCCACCGAACCAGATCTGCCTTTCAATGGCATGATGGAGTGGTACGAGAAGAAACCAGGCATTAATGCCTTCAGAACAGGGTCCTTCAAGCAACACTGCTCCGTCTCTTGTTTTCTTCCACTTTCCTCTGTAACACTGCGAAGTGATGTACATTACCAAGTTAAGGGACTGCTCTTCGCAAACTTAGCTCGGAAGTCTTCCACTGCCCCCTGGTTTCACTAAGAATTTTGTCATGTAAAAAAAGCAGAGATGGATTTTTACTATCTTCCCCTTGAGGCATTCGATTCTTACTGGGAGTTCATTCTTGGCAAAGCATAATAATACCATGAAGTGGCACAAATAATACTACTCTTTGAATATATGCAGGTAGTATTATAAAAACAGCTCTTCTGGGGAAAAATGTGGGGCAAGAAGTATTAATGAAGTGAAAACCGTCAACAAGAAATGTATGTTTCATGTTGAACTATCTCTGTATTTTTTCTAGACTGTTGGTAGACTGAGAAACTCAACCATTCCCACTATCTTTTATTTCTATTCTTCTCTGGTCTTCTCTCTAACAATCTGTGCTGGTAGACCTGTTTATTTCTATCTTAGTGATGTATAAATATCAGCACATGAAAATTTGGAATGAAAATCTATTGTTACTTTGCTGTGATATGTTGACCTTGCCAGCTGCCAGATATCCACCCAGCTGGTCTCTCACTCCCCTTCCTCAACAAGACAGAAAGAGAAAAGAATATGAGAAAGCTCATGGGTTGACGTAAGGACATGGAGATCGCTTATTAGTTTCCATCATGGGCAAAACAGAGCCAACTTGGGAAAAATGTAATTTAATTTATTGCCAGTTAAGACAGATTTAGATAGTGAGGAAGAAAGACAAAACCTGAAAACACCTTCCCAACTTCTCCCCCTTTTTCCCAGGCTCAACTGCACTCCTTCATTCCTGATCCCTTTACCTCCTCCCCCAGAGAAGAAAAGAATGGACTAAAAAATAGAAAACAAACATGAAAAAGTAAAATTTTGTTCTGTATAAATTCTTATGCTTCTAAAATAATCTGAATTGAATGTTTGGAGTTGTTTATCTTTGTAGACTTCCATCACTCAAATTGAGTCCATGAATTGACTTGAGTGACATTCCTCTGAAATACTGCATTGTCCAGAACCCTTAGCTGGAAACCAGACACTTCCATAGTTATTTCTAAATCACATATGATTCATATAGTTTCCAGCTCTGGCTTTAGTTCGTCTTCTGTACGTTATTTCCCTTTAAATACATGACAAACCAAAGAAGTGATATGCAGACATTACAAAACAGATATACTAAGCTTAATCCAATATCTAATAAATGAAAATGTCTTTAGTAGAAATTAAAAGTCATGTCATGTTGTATCATAATTATTGTTGTCTTGGGATAAGTTTGCTTTGAAAAGCTTTGTAGAAAAAGAACCCCAAATAAAGTAAAATTCAAAACATTTATTAGTAATTTCTCATGTTCCTTTTATAAGAGGATAATAGGGAAATACTGAATCAATGATATCTTTATATACAAATATATTGATTTCACAAATACTGCACCGTAGCTAGTGTCTGATAACAGAAAAATATCCCACGTGAATTGAAATAAAATATGGATTTAACTATAGATCTTGTCTGATAAATATTGCAACTCATTACTTCAAGTTCCTCAGACTGGCACCTATTCAAGTTCCCCAAATCTAAGAGACTAATAAACCTGTCTTGAAGGAGTAACATTAAGGAGTGATCTAAATGTGTAACACAAAACTTATTTTCTGAAAGAAATGATGGAAATTAGAAATAGGTAAGACCTTAGTCAGGGGAAGCAAAATAAACCATGCAGAATTTTTTTTGTAGAAGCCCAGCATTGAATATTCCTAGTCCTGTATTGATTGCTCAAATTAATAATTAATCTTCAGTAACTTCACCAAAAGTTTGATTTCACTGTCTTCCTATGTGTCTGTACTCAGCCTAGCACAATGATCTTCCACTCCTTGGTAGGACAGTCAGGTACAATCACAACGCCAATAAAAAGAATCAGGACAGTTAATACTGAAAGTAGATAAGGACATACCTAGATCAGAAAGTACGTGAAGGGATGGAAGTTCTACTTTTTTGCTACAGATTTCCTATACATGAGCTAAAAATTACAAAAATCAAGGTTACTACACATGACTATTTCATTGCATTGCACATAATTGAAATCAAAGAGAAGCTACATAGGGAACAGAATAGAAAGCTGAGGATACACTGCATTCTGGAGTCCATGTATGGGATTTTAGTTTTAAAGAGTTTAGGAGCACAGAGATGCCTAAATGCACTAGGAAGAAGTTCTTGGGGGAAAAAAAAAAATACATCTAAAGTATCCTCACTCAGCTGTGTGCAAGGAGAGAAGGATTTTATTTTGCTCACAGACACAGTAAGACCCCCCTGTAATATGTTTATGCTATTTAACTTTAAATCTTTGAAATCAGTAAACGCTAAATAAACAAAAGCCACAGAAACTATATCTGAAAGGTTTCCTAAGAGACTGTTTAGTACCTGCTTTTTACAGAAAACAAGATTCAACATACTTATATCATTCACATAAAAATTGTAGACAATAAATAAGTCATTCCTCTGTCCATTTCCTTCTCATATGGCATTAAAATTAATACTTTAAAATATGATAATTTAACAAAAAAACCCCAGATTATAATTTAGAAAGGTCGTCACCTCTGTGTGTCCTGTCTGCACAAAGCATGGCTACTGCAGGCAGGGTATATTTTTAATTACATAAGAGAAGTTCCTAGTGTACTGACACTGCTCTTCTAGTAACATGTCTACCAATTCACTGATATCTCTGGACTGTTCTACAAGACAGTGAAATCTCCCCCCCCCCCCCCCCGTTTTCATACATTTTTCACCATTTAGCCACAGATACTACGAAAGGAGGAAATAATTTATGACAGTCTCTTTATAAAAAAAAAACAAACATAAGCTAACAAAGTACCTTTAAGTTACAGGTTTTAATGAAAAATGCCATGTATGTTTTTATTCACACTTTTTTCCATAAGAGTGATTTGAGTCCTTAACTGTTTGGCAACATCTTCTCACTCCTTTCATCGACCTTTATTACTGGGAAATTTCTGGATGAAAGAGGTCAAGCTGTAGAGGTAATCTTTATCTCTGTGAACAAGGATGGATACTGCTGTTAGTTGAGTGTCTTATACATAGATAAAAGTAAAAACAATTTTTTTTAAAGTTTTCAGGACTTCTGAAAGCAAAGGACAGTTATTTCCCTAACAAAAGAATGATACAACCTGGAGAGTTAGAATATTTTTACGTATTTATCCATAACAGAAATGTTAACATAATCTGTGCAAGTCACGAAGACATTAGAAAGTATAAGTCAAGAAATAGGCAGCATTGCTTATTATTGCAAACAATTGAGGTAAGTTTAAATTTAGAAATGTTGTTCTGTTGACAGGCATTTCACACTCTTGAGCAATTATCACATTTGTATTTGCTAAATAAGATGTGAAAGCTTAAAGCAGTGGAACAATCACGTGCATATTATACTCGACATTTCATAATGTCCCTGTAAGCTGCGAAAATGCAGTATTGATTTCAGTAATATATTTCATTCAGGTATTAATACGATTCAGTGCATGCCAAAATGTGATTGTAGCTGGAGACATAGTGAGCTATCCAGAAGTCATTTAGGTGGTGACAGAAAGAATACCTTGCTGACTACCTATCACTTATTCAGTGTGTTCTGGTAGTCAATGGAAAAACTAACCTATCTCTATGAATTCTCTAGCGCAGAAATCAGGATATCAACCCATTTTCTTCTTGTTTCTGTCCTCCTGCCTCTGGGAGAAGCAGCCTTATAAGCTTTGCTTAGAAATAAACATAAAATTTTGAACAGGGCCATGACTTAATGCAGTTGCTGTGAAAAACAGTCATGTAGTCATGTCCTATTAATTTTCTTGGTTTGTGCTCATGACATACTTTGAACTCTGTATTTTTATTTCTTTTTCTTTCATCTGTGGCAATGATAATTCATCAACTCCAAGCCACAGTATTAAACAAAATACCTCTATGTTTGATAACTCAAATATCTGAAATACAGTGTGATAATACATAGGTAAATTGCTTCACTCCCCCCCCCTCCCCCCCAGCAGTAAACTATGAAATGAAAATATTTGCTTCTGAGTCTGTAAAAAAGTGAAAAAGTCAGAAAAAAGTGCCACTCAGTCCACGATATATTGATACTTTTTTCTTATTTACTACTAAATCTAAGGCATTCATTACCACTGTTATGGCAGCACAAGAAGCGCAAATCTGGTGCAACTGCTTTGTGACAGATGGTAACAGTATTTAATATGCCTGTTTCCAGTTTACTTCCTAAGTTCAAGATATTTTGTGAAAAGATTGGAGGCTGGGCAGGAAGGAGGAAAGCTGCTTGTTTGTCTCGATATGGCTACTTCACTTTGGGTTGGGAGGGGCCGTCTAGAGTCAGAGGGAGACAGCATTTTCTCTGAAATCTTTTAAACACAACAAGCCTTGGGGAGCTTGGGAGTGGATGTCTGGCAGCACAAATGCAGTCTGAAAGACCTTGCAATTTGCTGGGGGCATGCCAGTGACAGGAGTTAATTCATCCATGGAGAAGTCTCTGAGGTGACAGAGGACATAAAATTTTTTGCACAAGCATTTGGTGAGGAGGGCCTAGCCCAGAAACCCTCTAAAAGGTATTGGCCTATTAAGTCTACTGGGAAGGTCTGGAGTAAAATATTTTTTCTGCGAAACCCGGGAGCTGTGTTTGTTCTCAAATCTTCAAACCTTTCTTACCAGCAGATTGGCATTTTCTCCATGTAAAGTCTTACCCTGGGCTTGTGTATTAGTTCAGTATTCAAGACAAGCACTGGCATGAGAGATAATGCAGCCCTTCACTATCTTCTGATATTTTCACTTTAACAAAAAGAATAAAAAATAAAACGAAACAAGGGAGCAGCTGCACTCAAAAGATCTGGTGGACTTGAGCCCCAGCCACAAACTTCCAGACTTTTGCTCTCCCTTATTGGCAACATTTGGGATAGAAGATAGCTAGCCACATCACAGAAGCCATGAAGCCAAACCTTTAGTGCAGACGCAGATGTGGCCTCATTCTATTTTTACTCAAAGGAGAATTTTCACTAACATAATTATCACCTTTTAATTTGAGAGGATATCAAAATCTGTTTATCTGTCTTTTACAGACTTAACCTTTTCAATATAAATGTGTTTCAAAAAGCTGCCTTCAGGCTTAAGAATCTGTATAAATGTGCCGTATACTCATATGAAAAAAAAATAAAATCAGTAGTGGGAATTTCAGGTTACAAATATAGCAATTGCTTTAACTTAGAGGAGGTAAACCTCAAATGGGAAAACACAGAAACTATTTTCAAAATGTACATCCTTAGTTCTTGTACAAATCTATTTCTCTTTCAGGAAATTGACTCAACAAAGAGTGCTGGAGAAGACATAGTTTTGCTACGGGGAAAAAAGATTTACAAACTGAATCAAAAGATTAATTCTGTAACTTCATGGACTGAAGCATTAAGAAGGAAAAAAAATGGGATGCCAGCTACACTACATGCATTCATGTTTGACTTTCAGAGGAAGGAAAATTATTCTTAACAGAGATGGCAGTTCAAAGTCTTGGCAAACCATTAGGTTATTTAAGTCCTCATCAGAAGGCTTGTACACAATCTTACTGATCACATGCTACTTATTTTCCTAAACAAACTGGGAATTCAATGGTTTTTTATATATGGAATTATTCTAAAATAAATGAAAGTATTTTCTTTTTTATTTCCCCAATATTTTTAATTCTCAGGGAAGGTTATCCCTTGCTGCTCTAATTAATTATAAAAAATCATTATATACAATAATTTCAAAGCATTATTGCCCTCAATAACTTCATATAAATTTACATTTGTAACTATAAAATATCATTGTCATGACCATAAAATCTAACATTTGAAAAATATAATAATTGTATTATACTTTGCTATATTGCTTCCCTATACAGATAAAAAATGTAAATTTACAAGTGTAATAACACTTTTTGTTACTGGAAAAAAAAAAACAAACATTGATTTTTCTCATGCTAGTGATGTGTTTGTACAGTTATAGTTAGGTTTGTAAAATGTTTCATTACAAGCCATGCTTTAAGGGACTTATAACTAGTAGACCAAATTGCTGCAGTCTTAAATTTCACACAGGGTACACAGTCTTAGCAAGAGAGGGACATTCATTTTACCTTTTTGGTATTATTTTAGATATTATAGGTACATATGACAGTAACATAACGCTGGTATATAACAAATCAAGTTTAAAAAATTCCCGTGGTTTTTCAGAGTAATGGAGAATTGCCACCCTTTAATCTGACATCATGTGTAATGAAATGAGCTTTTGAGGCATACAGAGAATTTAGTATCCAGGGCAATGGAGACCTGGTTATCTGGGAGGATTAGAAGAAAAGGCTGAAAATACTGAAGACACAAAGGCTCAGCAGGGAAAGGAAGGAATCTGCAAGTTCAAATTCTGTGATGGAGACTGACCCATGGGTACTGGTCCAAATGACAACAAGAGCACGATCTGGGGTTAGTGCCAAGACTCTGAGAATCACATAGGAAGCCAAGAACGTGAGCACTGCAGGCCATTACCACAGCCCTAAAACAACAGTCGTGACCACAAGAATGAGGCAGAATATGCTACTCTGTCTTCCAAAACACATTTTGATGGGGAAAATTTCTTCAGTTTTTATGGCTGAAGAGTTATCGCAAATTCTAGTCATAGATGATAGATTTTAAGTAGGATTTTTTTGCAGTTTTT
This sequence comes from Opisthocomus hoazin, assembly GCF_030867145.1. Lineage (NCBI taxonomy): Eukaryota > Metazoa > Chordata > Aves > Opisthocomiformes > Opisthocomidae > Opisthocomus > Opisthocomus hoazin. Next base: position 40,590,810 of record NC_134414.1, on the reverse strand, counting down.
TCCTGGTCCATTCATCTGTTGTTTTTTTTCTGAGTGTAATCCAGTCCTATTGTCATCTTTTTATAGTCCTATTATATAGGATCCACTGATATTCCGTAATATGTTTTCATATTTATTAATAATCATTCAGTGACATTTTGTTCTTTTAAGTTCATAAATCTCTTAACTTCACACAGATAGTACTCATACAAGAGAAAGCAGGGTGAGGGGAATGTAGTTTAAAGAAAAATCTCAGGCATCAAGAATACCTTAACTGCTTCCAAAATTCAAACAAATTCCTTGTTCCAGTAACACTCCTTTTTTCCATGAGGAATTGCTATTTTAACTCGACACAGTGCAGGTCATTAGACACTAATGATGTTTACTTTCTTCTTTCTGTTTTTTAATAATTAATCCATTGCATTTGTTTTGGATGTTAACTACATTTCTTTTTTCAGCTTTTTTGGGACTTATAAGGGTTATGATTTTTTCTCTTTATCTCTTGATTTTTAGTGCTTTTTTTGAGGTTTCAATAGTGTCACTGCCATCACCACAGTCAGCACTTAAATGGATGCATGTGCCAAGACACAGTTCAAAGTATCAAGCATCAGTAACAACTTTCAGCCTCAGACATGACAAAACTTTGATTTTAAATTAATATCCAAGAGGATTTTTTTTCCTCCAGAATTTTTCTCCGTGGCAAGAGTATTTTTTCTAGGATGCACCACATCGCTTGTGCAATCACTCTATATGTTTCTATGTGCAGTAAACCCATGACACTCTGAGTGTCTCAGACTTATCATGTACAAACCAAATGACTTTGCAGGAAAAACCGGTGAATGCGACTTGCCTGGGATGTTTCAGACAGAACTGTAGTCTGGTTTTGTTCTCTAACTTCATTAGCAAGAATTTTTCAGTGGCATTTATTGTCTAAATGCACTAAATCAGATCTCAGTGAGACATTTTGTAGAGGGAAGAGCACTGACTGTATGGATAGCGAAAGAAACTGAGAGGAGGTTGAGATCCAAAAAAATTAAAAGAGAAAATTCAGTTGCCACAGGCTTCAGGGTTTAGCTAAAGCTACAGACTACTGACGGAAACCTTAATTACCTATCAAATAGTTCAAATGTTCAAATTAGACTGAGGAAGCTCCTAACATCCTAGCAATTCCCAGCTAAATACTCTGAGTATTAGTGTTGAACAGGCTTTTGCAGAGTAATTGTGAGACCATAAGTGAAAAGAACCTTTTACCTTTTAAAGTATAGCCATCTCTGTACGAAGTACCATTATCTGATTAAATTTAAGAGTATTGACAGGCTGTCTTGAATGAGTTAGCTTAGAAAAGAGTTTGGCTCACTTTATTTAGAGCATTTTTTCTCAGATCTTAGTCAGTCTGATACAGAGGGAACCTCAAATGAGACTTCGGATGACAAGGCAAGCTTATTTAAAACGTGTTATTGAGCATTCCTTAAGGTTTGTTGAAGTGTTTCCATGTTCTAATTAGATGACTAAGTTGATGTACAGACTTCTCTCAGAGTTGAAAGCTTATTCATGTAACAACATAATTTGAAAAGTTCAGCATAAATATACTGGAGAAATTTGTATTTCTGGTTTTAGAAATCTGTTGATTTGGTAGCCTAAAAATGACATGAAAGAAGCCACTGTTTCCAGCCTTTGTAAATGTATAATGACATTATAAATGACACTTGTAAAAAGACCTATTATGTGCACTTTGATGCACCTTGAGGAACTTAAGTTTTTAGAAAAAAGTGACATTTGTCTTAAGGGGGCAACAAAGTATTTTAACTTGTATTGTTCCATCCGTTAAAAGTTATATGGGATTGTTTGAATGACTTTTTATCTTTGTTAATTGTTACAGAATTTTTATGTTCCCAGGGAGACAGAACATCCCAAAGAAACAAGCATTGGATGAACTTACTTCTGGTGAAAAAGCTGATAGCTTGCATTGCAAGTTATTGAGGACAGACAACTAAATGAAATGTAGATTCCTCTAAATTAGGACTTTCATCGGTGTGTGTTTTCTGTGCCACGTTCAGGTGACAGAAATGCGGCCTTAGACATAACTGGGTAGGAAGTGAGACAGTAAAAAATGTGTGCGTTTTGTCAGAGAATTATTTAACTATTTATATGAAATCAAATACATATAAAGTCATGAAAAAGTGAGACAATCCTGAGACTTTCATCACATGCAAACTGTTTTTTAAATTAGCAAAAATAAAGCAGTAGAATTTTACCACCAGATGGATAATTACGGGACATAAATAGATCTCTGTTATTTCTTACTTCTGCATTGCCTACTAAAGTTGGCAGTAATTAGTTTGACACAGATTAATTTGATGAAAACTAACCCTCCCTAATTTTTAGATACAGTTAATACCCCTTATGTTTTATTTAGTGTCAAAACTGAAAATTTGTTTCTCCCAAAATATTTCAGAAGAGGTACGAACAAGAACTTCTTTCTTCCTGTCTGACAGTTCATCAATGCATGTATAGTGAAGCAGTTAAAGATCCTAGGAAGAAAGTATATTAACTCAATGAGAAGCAATGCATAATGCAAAATTGTGAGAAGTTCTACTACAGTTTAATCAGGTTTTATGTAAATTTACTTTTTACGATCTATTCATTGTAATTACTAGAAATAAACAAGAAATCTTGTTTATTATTTGGAGGAGTGTGGTCAGCAGGTCGAGGGAAGTTCTCCTTCCCTTCTACACTGCCCTAGTGAGGCCTCATCTGGAGTACTGTGTCCAGTTCTGGGCTCCCCAGTTCAAAAAAGATGAGGAGCTGCTGGAGAGAGTCCAGCGGAGGGCTACGAGGATGGTGAGGGGACTGGAACATCTCTCCTATGAGGAGAGGCTGAGGGAGCTGGGCTTGTTCAGCCTGAAGAAGAGAAGGCTGCGAGGGGACCTAATAAATGCTTATAAATATCTGAAGGGTGGGTGTCAGGAGGATGGGGCCAAGCTCTTTTCAGTGGTGCCCAGTGACAGGACAAAGGGCAATGGGCACAAACTGAGGCACAGGAAGTTCCGTCTGAACATGAGGAAGAACTTCTTCCCTCTGAGGGTGATGGAGCCCTGGAACAGGCTGCCCAGGGAGGTTGTGGAGTCTCCTTCTCTGGAGATATTCAAGACCTGCCTGGACAAGGTCCTGTGCAGCCTACTGTAGGTGACCCTGCTTCGGCAGGAGGGTTGGACTAGATGTTCCACAGAGGTCCCTTCCAACCCCTACCATTCTGTGATTCTGTGATTCTGTGATCTGTCTGTGCCATAAACTATCATTCAAATAAAATGTTGTGATTTTTAGGAGATGTTTTTAATGTTTCATTCTTTTTCACAGTTAGCTGCCTACCTATGAACTCATATTTTTGGAGGGGGAAGTATCTGTTCTTCCATATAAAATCTGGTTCACTAATGTAGAGGTGAGTTTGCATCTGCCTTCTGGCTTGTTTTTCAATTTTGCTATTGATTGAGATTTAGATTTTATTGAGATATTGAGGCACTTGAGATTTTTAAATTTGCAGTGTCTTTTTCAGGGTGACAGTATACGTAATACAAATGAACTATGAAATATCGTTGAAAACATCTTTGTCAGTTGACATTCCATATGTTTTGCATTTAAAAACAAAGCAAACTCAAAACTGAGGTACTTAAATCTTGAGCAACTAAAATTCATACTTCAAAATTCTGCTTTTTTTTTCTCTTTCACATGCACGTTTGCTTTCTACTTTAAAGTAAACATAAACTGTGAAAAGCTTAATTAATGCACAGTCTGAAGAACTACAAGTATGTAACTATAATTCCCCAAAGAAATGTTTGCTTTATTGTTTAATAATTTCATTGTTTCAATAATTTAATTTAGATTATACCTAGCAGTTAAATTATAAAGAATAGAAAAATTATTTATTTATTTATTTTTTAAAATACTCCATGCAAAAGAAAAAAAAATCTTTGATTATTTTTCGTTTTGAAATTGCCCACACATTAATAATACCAAAGCTTTTCTTTTCTGTAAGGTCTCCTTCATTTCAGGTTTTGCATTCATGCTGTGGAGTACTCTTACCAATGACCTAAAAGAAATCATAAAATCATTACTGATGAAAGCTGTAGATGGCTTGAAAACTGAGAGAGTAGTAAATAATAAAGAGGATGTATTACTCTACAAAGTTATCTGGATCATTTGACAATTTGAACATAATCAAACAGCATCTGGTTCAATACATCTAAAAAGGAAGTCATGCATTTAGATGCAAATGAATTAAATTTTATTTGCAAGATGAGACACTGCCTGGAAAACAGTGACACCTAGGAAGAGCTAGGCTAAGATCTAATCCACCTAAGCTAGAGAAGAGTCCTAAAGCTTCAACTTGAGCAGAATCAATCATTAAATAAATATGTGATCAAGTCATAATACCTACCTTCCTATTGTGCTTAATGTGCAGACACAGAAACTGTCAAGATTGCTTCTACAGCGCATTTATGCCGCGAGAGAGTCCTTTTATTTGCATAATAGCCTTCTCACTAAAGTACTCGCTCAGAACCGTGGCCTGGGTTCAGCCAGGAAGGGGTTAATTTTCATCAGAAGCCAGAAGGGGACACAGCCAGGCTGGCTGACCCAAACCGGCCAAACACAACAGGGTATTCGATACCATGTGCCGTCATGCTTGGTTCCAGTGGGGGAGCTGGCTGGGGGGAAGTGAGTCGCGGCTCCTGAAGTTTGCGGGGCACTGGGCAATAAGAGTTACTCTGTGCATTTCGCTGCTTTTTTTGTATCTTCTGCTTATCAGTATTATTGTTGTTACTGTTTGCTTCATTTGCTGTTCTGTTAAACTGCCCTTATCCTGACCCATGAATTTTTGCCTTTTCCTTGCATTCTCCTCCACATCCAAGCAGGGGGAGGAGAGACAGAGCGACCGCATGGTCGTTTGTTGCTGGCCACAGGCCAAAGCTATAACAATTCATATAACAAACTGCAAACTTTATTTGAAGCCTTTTTCATTCTGAGGTAGAATGAAGCTGTGGACCTAAACAAGAGGCGACAAAGTATCCCATGTGGGTATGAAAGTCATGAGCAAAGAAGAAGATCTAGAGAGGTATCAAGCAAGCAGGGAACGAGTCTATTCTTGCTGACAATTGAAGAATTAGTCCTCTGGTTCAAGATCTCAGGACTGGCTCTACTTTGCATACAAAATGTAAAACGCAGTGACTTTCCAGACAATAGAATTCAAATCCAGTGTTTGTGCTTCCAGGAGAAAGTTGGATGTTTTCCTGCTTTCTCTTTCTCTGACTCTTGGGGAAAATGGTCAAGGACACAGGGGACCATGCGTTTTCTTCTTTTTCTTTGGTCCTGCCAACGAGGTGGAAAGGCTTGAGAAGGAATGAACAGATCCTGCAGGTCAAAGTCTATTTGTTGGACAGATGTTGATAAAGGCTTGGATTTACAATAACAGAACTGTCTTTGAGGATCAAGGACTGCTTAGAAGAGGTGGGATCCACTTGACAAAAGTGTAAAGGGTCTTCCAAATTAACAGGCAAAACCTTAATAACAGGGAGAAGAGCTATTGATCACTGTTTGTCCCTTCCTTAGAGAAAGAAATGCGTACTGGCTTTGAAAAAGGACTGCTTCTGGAAAGTGCGCTGGTCCTGTTACACAGGAAGTTTCACGAGATAACGAAGTGCTCCCTTCTCTCCTCAGAAGTTGCTCACTCTGTAAGTCTTTCCTTGTGGTCTTCTAAGACAGCTTCAGAAAAGTAAAATGCATTATTTGATTTGAAAAATTAACATGCATGAACTCATTTTAGCAAACTATGTGCCTCTACATCAGTGGTAATTGGAGTTTTCCAGAGAATGTCAATCCCAGAGTGAACATATATCACAGAAGCACCTTAGAAAACCTGTTGCCCGGTAAAGAAACATGAATAGCTATGAAATTTTTAAAATAGCTTAATTACATTAAATATTTTCTAGAAGCCTGTAAGTAAATAAAAAAAAAAGCAATTCACTCCTTTATAAACTGTATATGATCTAGCTGACATCAAAGACATTTTGAAATGGTTTTTAAAGACATAACTCTGAGTTTATTATTGAATTATTTGAAAGGCTGAAAGAGGGAGCTTTGGAGGTTTGGCATTACCTCACCTCCAGATCAACCTTCTGGTTGAATTCCAGCAGATTAATTTCATCCTTACATCTTCTTACAATCTTTTCACATGGGTAATTAAAACTTAAAATGGGACAATTCTAGTATACAGAAACTACTCAAACCAGCTGTTGGTAAACTGAAGAGTTTCATATGTTGTCTGAAGTGAGGACACTTTAGACAATATCTTTAAAAACTATGAAGTCATTATTTCAGATGGAAAATGATCATTCATTTTAACAGTCAGCACTGTATGTTAGTGAAGAGCAGATTAACAATCCTGCTCCCTAATTATTTTCCTCTCTGAAAGAGAATAAAAAAGTAATTCTTCTTCTATGCTATTTTATACTGTCTGCTATCTGTGGTTTCATGGAGGTAAATAAAAAAACAAAAGACAATAAAATTTCCTATTCTAGATCAGGTACAGAAGTGTGTAAATCTCTTACTGCTATTTACTAGAAAGTACACTAAACCTCCTTTTGCCTATCCAAGACCTAGATGGATTATGTCGTACAATAGTGGTAAAATATTTCACCGGGGACTGGAGCAAAAAATTCTTATTGGTGTTACTGGAATTAGCATTGATTATGCTACAGACTGTGTAGATTTAAACAAGGATGTATGAAACCTCTGCTAAGGATAATCTAAATACTGTGATTAATTTTAGTATGATTAATTTTTAAATAATGTTGTGCTGGTTTTCCGTTCTTTAAACTAGTGAATCATCACAGGATTTTAGTAGAGTTTACTGAATTTTTCTGACTGGGACTTTGGTCTTCGTTACGTGTGGAATTGCATAAAGTTGCAATTTTTCTTCCCTATAAATGTACATCGCTATATCTTTTATGTTCTAGCTGTCATAGCTCTTCATGGTTTTCTATTTTTTTCATTTTCTATACAACAACATTATGAAAAGATGAACCAAAACAAAACAAAACAAATTTTTATGTAGTTTGCTTTCGTGAAAATTAGGCAAGGAAAAAAATATAAATATTGTTCACAAACCTAATGCGTTTTCTTAACTAACTTATGGTATTCAAGGGAAAATGTTCATATTAAAATTACCCACCGTACTGCCCATGACTGTGTCATACTCCCTTGGATTGAGAGTACTTATCTTTTTCTGCATAATAGCCAGTAAAAGAAAACTTTTAAAAGTCATAAGAGCTGAAGTTTAATCTCTGTATTTGTTAAATTCTTTTGTTATTTTTCCTGAATTTCACAGATTTTGGAAAGCTTACAAATGCCTAGGTACATATGAGTAAGATCCTGATATTATGATGCTGAGTGAAACTTAGCACAGGTCCATTGGATAGCTATTAGTAATAGGTATGCAAGTAACTAAAGGTAGTAATGCTTAAGAGTTCCCTCTGAAACAAGGTGGAGGTTTTCTACAATTTCTGCAGATATTTAAATTAAGTATATGTGCCACATGCATACATTTAAAGACTGTTATGGTTAAAATCTATAATTCTGGGAAACAGTACCTCCTTACAAATACTGGTACCTTCAAATGAATCTTTGTTTAACTTGTGCACCAGACTCCATGCATTCAAATAAATCACACTACAATACCTTGCACAGAACTTCAAGGCCAAATGGCATTTGAAGATGGGGGCTCTGAGGGGCTGCATGGAGTGGAGTTTGGATGTAAACTTCCACTCTCTTCATTCACACATACAATTTTGCTAAAACAGATTTTTTCTACAAATAGCCTACAATTTCTGTGGATAAAAACATGGAATGTACCAAAGACACAGAGACACAGAGTGTTAATGTAGCATATTAAAGCCTGCAGAATAGATATTAGAACTATCAGTAATGTTTTGATCTTTGTGTTACTATTAGGAATCTTGCATTTTCTTCAACTTAATATGTGGAATGAATTAGGGGTGGTAGCTATTGCTATACTTGATTAGAATTGCTATACTTGATTAGAATTCAATTAATAATTTCAGTCAAAATATTGATATTGGAGATATTGGAGTCTGAGAATCCAAAACATGCTGTTACATTTCCACAATTCTGTAAGAAAGATTGTAGAAACTCCATTTTGTTTACCTTGCAAAAAATTTCTTTTTTTTTACCATAATATTTTTTCATTTTCAGATTCATCTACCTGTGAGAAAAAAATATTGAAAACTGAAAAAATTTGAGCAGTCAAAAAATTATACAAAAAAATTTATATTGAGTAGGAGGAGATGTTTAAAATATGTATTTTTACATTTATTTCAGTTTCTTTATGGTAAAAAAAATCCATATTTCTATTTCCATTTCAGTTTTCTTGGCCACTTTTTTTTTTTTTTTTTTTAATTTTACAAGTCTTTTATTCACCCTGAGCACTGAATTTTAAAATAATTCATTGTTTTCATCACTCTGTCCTGGAATCCAGTCATTATCTTCTGGACTTTTTGCTTGTCATGAACATTTATTACATGTTATTTTCTTTGCTACAGTCACACTGCCTCCCATTTCCTAAGATTTATGGGAAGATTTCTTTTTTTAAGTATTCACAAATACTACAGTTGTAATCACAGCTGATTACTTAGTGGAGTGCCATCTACTTTATATGGGAACAACTGTATAATGTGAGACCAATTATGTAATTAGTTTATTCCTTCTAAGTTTAAGCATTATCAAGAGACTAAAACTGTAGATTATGAAGTAATTGTTTTTTTTTCAGAAACTTTATGTTGCCAACAAGTGATATTAACTATTTTACCATGTTATGTATTATTAATAATTATAAATTGTGCTTTATTCTGAAATAGGATTATCATTTTTCCAATGGTATCATTCTTTTCCTGGTATGTGCTGGCCTTAGGGTATTAGGGTAAATCCTATGATTGCCTATACTCAAGACTGGTGCAGATATTAGCTGTAGACCTGTAATCACTATAGTCATTTTAGCAGAACTGAAACAAGCGAATTCCTCCTATCTTTGAGATAATTTCTTATGATGCTGTGCCTGAAAATAACAACAAAAAACAGATTCAGCTTCAATTTCCATATATTAAAATAATTTTAAAAATCTATCCATGTAGGTCCCTAATGAGAACTGATCAAAAAATCAATTATTACATTGTTGAAATGGGAGCTGTCAAGAGGTAGCCCAAATTTATCAGTTTTCGCTTGTAGTGTCCATTTCTAAAAGCCAGAAATACTTTGCATTATTTCTGATTGGTTGAGACACTTCTTCCAGTTGAAAAAAAACACTCCAGCTGATTTTCTGTTCAGATTTAGTGGCAAACACATACTTGAAGTATATACCAGTCTGAGAATGTCTTACTGTTCTGAATTGACAAAGCTCATAATATTTTCCTAGAATTTGTAAATAGCACAGGAATGCTCTTTTCGGTCAATACAGAAACAATTTTGGTACAGTAAATGATACAACTACCAGTCATAATGTGCTGCTCTACTTTCCTGTCATTTTCTATCCACGTTGCTGACATCAGCAATTTCATTAGATGTAACTGAACAAACTTTCATGAAATTTGACAGAATGAGAAAGTAATTTTATCTTAAGTCTGTAGTACTGATATCACAAAAAAGAGGAGACAGCCACACAAAATAAGCCTCTCTATTCTCTGAATACTCTCCATAAAAAAAAGATGAAAAATTCGGCTGTTTTAAATACTATATGATAATCTTTCTTCCACTAACACATTTTAAACATTTTCACAGTTTTCTTGCAAGGAATAGGTCCAAACCTACTCAAGGTTCAATAAAATAAGACTTTTAGATATTCAAAGCCAAGGAAAAATACAGCTATCTACTGCAATAACCATTAAAAGAGTGATCACAGAATTTCACCTAGTATATGAATAAATCCTTAATTAGCATAAATCAGCATAAGAACAATGACATCAATGCTTAGTAGTGATTCATCTCAGCATTTAGTTAGTGTATATTTTTACTTATTAGTTTATAAATTGTGTTTATTTCCTTATATTTCTATAAAATTTATTCAAAGTAAAATGCTTTAAAACATAATCATTAATAAAAATAGGTACCTCTAAGTAATTAATCTGCTCTAATTTTGGGGTCTAAAAATTAATAACTAAGAATAATTTATTCTTTTCAGAAGCTTGTTATACGTTCAGAAAGGAAATACATACAGCCGTTCAAAGATGAGAGTCTAAGGACACATAAACTTTTTCTTTGTTTGACTGTGAATTTTTCTATATATGAGCAAGATAAAAAGAAAAGATGCCTGGAATATATATCTATTCAGGGTCATTTGCTGCAGATTAAGTACAGCCAAGACTGGACTGACAGCAAGAAAATAAACACAAACTAAGAATGTTTATAAATATTACCAGAGATAAACAGATAAAGTAAATACAGTATGTTTCACATGATAAATGAAATAATATTATAATATATAATATTATTAGTAAAATTTATTAATTAGTAATATCATATATTTCATACTTTGCTATTCTTAGCCTTAGTTTAAAATTATTTCAAATTTTCAATTTTCATAGGTATGAATCACACCGAGGAACATTTCTACATTCAGTTGACCAAGATGATCTATGAGATCATTTTTTATATCTTTTCTAAAACTCTAAGAAAAGGCTGCTTGATCTCAAAATGTGGTTGTCATATGTACTTTGTGAAAATGGTAGCATTTTCAATGCAATTAGGGTTCAAAGAATGTCTAGTCATATCACTTCTTTGGCTTGTCTTTAAGTTTTCTTTAAGTTAACTTATATGTGTAAACCTTCAGAATATTTTTGATTTTTTTAATGCAAGTGATAGATATGTGTGTGTGCGTATATGTATACTTATGTGTGTGCAGATAATAACTTTGCAGATATTCATGGTCTCCAAAAATAATAGAACAAGGATTTAATTGCAAAAATCTTTCCATAAATAATATAAATGATAAATCTTATTTTGCTATACAGTTTAAACTACAATTTATCCATATGATTTCCTAATAGCTGTATTCCTTACATGTAGGTTAAACTAGCTCAAGAGTTCTGGCATATCCAAAAGTCATGAGCTTCTTTAATGAAGAATTTTTTGTAGTTGTTTATTTTTGAACATATTTCAGTATTGAGTCTCCTCCGATTTTTTTTGATCAGTTTGTGTCCAGCTACACTTTTTCTTGCTTGCTTTCCAAATCATTGAGTTCTAGACTTAGTAGGCATACAGCACTAAATGAGGGCATAACGAGCGGAAAAAAAGAGAAAAAATCTTTTACGAGGAATTTAGCTTTATGCCTTTTATTCAAAAACTGAGGTATTTTTAGAAGGTAAATGTAATAGATCTCACACAACTGTTCCTATAAAACATTTGTTATAATATCTGCTGAGAAATTGTCAGCTAAATTTGAGAAACTAGCATAAGCACAAGCTTTGCAAGTTAGGTGAACTGCCAGCATAAAGTGAAGGTATCAGCAGATTATATACAGACAGACTAGCGAAGACTGTTGCTAATGGGGAATCAGTCTCAATGTAGTTATTAGCACTGTTATTAAACTTAAGACTATTTTACAGAAATTTCATTAGTAGGACAAAGTGGGAGATGTTTCTATAATAGAAAGGTATCAATACATCATACATGAATTTCTACATGATCTCAAATATGGACTAACAGAGCAAGTATTGAATTCAGCATAAAAAGGCTGATCTGAAAATTTCTGTTGAGCATTGAGAGCTCATCACTTTGGTAGATGACAGGAAAGAAAAGATATACATTTACTGGGACAAATGCAGTATAAAGATGCATCAGATGTTATACTTCTAATAAAGGAAGGTAAGCATGAACAACATTCAGCAAAGCATGAATAAGACATCTTCTAGACTACTGAGTGGGATACTGCATTTCCAGAATTTCTTTTCAGTTTACCTGGGTTTCATGAAAGGAAGAGTCTTCCTGATATAGTCACAAAATCACTGAAAAACTGTTTCTGCCTTTGGATTTTATCCCATCTCTTCTATGAAAGAGTGGTGGTAATGTACCTAGAAGTTGAAGCATGTGCGTGAAGAGAGATGGGGTTTTGTCCTGCTGCTGAAATTTCTAACTTCTGTTCTCCAGGACAGAAGTAAACCAAGCACTCACCAGTCACTGGAGTTTTTCCCAAGTAGAGCTGAAATACAGGAGCGATATGTCACTTCTTTTATCAGCTGTCAACAGAAATTAATGTTAATGTTGATATTTGATAACAGATATAATGATAAAGAAGTCAAACTGCCATTAGGTTACTGTAAGTCATGTTCCTAATTTCCATTATGGGCATATGTAATTGTTTCAAGTAATTTTAAAGCCTGTAAGGGGAAAATAAATCCAAACAGTCTGAAACACATGGGCTTTGTCTAAAAGCTGTGGCCATGACCAATACTAACAGATATACGGTTCTTTCCCATCTATGTCAGTGTAAATCCATGAGAAAAGTTCAGTAGCCAAAGGAGTTATAGTTATACTTGGCTAAATTCAAATAACTTCTTGTGTCACTAACTCCTACACCCATTCTACATATCAGCTGAAGACAGACAGTAGGCTTGGTATACATTTAATAAAGACATGCTGTTGCATTTGTTGTGTATTGCATTTTCAGTGCAGCAGAGATAAGCCAGGAGCATGAAACAATTTAATGCAAATGTGGGATCAGCCAGGTTCGCAATAAAGTAAAGAAAGGCGAAAACAAATGTCGTTTTATTGTTCATTCTCATAGTGAATTTAATGCAAAAATCTATATATAATATAAGAACTAAAGGACATATACAGTACTTGATCTTAAAATTAAAAGATCTTGCCACCACAGTAGAACTTTGTCAAAGGATAATGGTCTCCTGCTACCAAACACTGTAAACACTGAGGTGAAACCAAGACATTTATTTTCTAAGTTATTGATCTTATGACAAAATTCTGTTACAATGACTTTATTTCTAATACACCAAATGATAGATGTATATTTAATAACTATATGTGATGGATGTTGATGCAGTAAATTGACAGTAGCTTGCACTGCAATCATTACCCTACTATGCATGGATTGGCTAGAACTCAAACAACAGATATATTGCACCTTTCAGGTGTTCAGACTGATTTACCAACTGAAGGAGACTTTTAACCCTATTTTTATCACTTATTTTGACAATTAATAATTTTTTTTTATTAGCTGAAACATTTCTTTTTTATTAATATTTCTGCTGCAAGACTGAATGGCATAGATTAAGTAGCTACCTGATTTAAGGTACATTCAGTATTTACAGGCTCTTCAAATAACTGAACACAGTGTTCAAGGGTGGGGAAAGCACAAACAGAAATGGACCTTTTTTGGACCAAATGAGCAGGCAATGAGAAGAGGAAGGAAAATAATCTCATTAGACCCCAACTCATCTCAAGGCATATGTCCTTTTGCACCAGCCAACAGGATGGCTGACAGGGAAGAAATTTGTTTCCTCATATTACTAGAGTACAAGAATATCAGAGAATGAACTGTGATTTGGAGAATAATAATTCCCAATTTTTTTTATAGTCTGCATGTCATGAGGTTAGTGTGTAATTAATCAGTGGCACAAAATATGCTCTCCATTATTTGTATAATCTCAAAGTAATTCTCACTGACTACAGTGAGATTTTGCATTCATGAAAAAAAAAAGAATTTGGCTTTTTATGTCAAGTTTTTCATCAGTCACACCTTTTTAATTCTGTAGACTACCATGAGATGGCAGAACATTTTGGTGAAAATAATTTACAGAAAAATATTTTCAAGGAAAATATTAAGTTGTTTATATAATATGCATTTCAATTTAAGCAGGAGAGATTCAAGATAGACAATGCTAAAAAAGCATGATAAAGTTCAAAATAATGAAAATTCTATTAAACACATTTTTGAGCTATTAATGGTCCTTAAAACACTATCCAATCTTCTCACTGGCACTAATTAGTTTATGCTCACAACTTCATGTAAAGATAAACTTTTATACATATTTAATAAAATGAAATGAAGCTAAATTATTAATATTATTTAATTTTACTCATTTTAAGATTATTATTAAGATGAAGCTGTCAATACAGAGATAAGTGCGAGCAGTGGCACGATCATCGCAGCTACAGTTAGGTAACTTAAACTTCTAATATTTTAGTGAACATTTCAAATGAGCCACTGTTTTGTGTAGACTGAGTATCTTGGCATGCATTTTCTGCCAAACCTCATCATAAGAATCCTTTCCACAAGCTCCATGCAGTACCTCATTCCATGCTTGGGCATTGGACTTACCCAGGAAAGGAGAAACTAAGACGCAGTTCCTTGAGGTGGCTCAGATAAACAGCTCCAACCTTCTAGAAGATGATTTAAACATAAACATCTAAAGGTGAGACAAGGCAACCCCTCTTCATTATGCTGACATTAATACTCGCTGCAGCAAGAAATGAAAAATGCTGCCACTGCATTTTGAACCCACCACCAGCTGCAATATAGCCCACTGGGAACCCTGTTATTCTGTGGAAGCTAAGACGAGCAGATGCTGTAGCAAGTCTGTCCTGAGGAAGGCCCGATGCATCACTGCTCTAGAAGATTACATGCCAGAGAAATCCAATTGCCTGTTTAGTAGCTTAATTTTCATGCACACATAAGCCTTCTTAAACACAGAGAACACATAGATAAATTTGGTTTATATGCACAGAGTAGAGGATAGATCAAGTAAACTTTTATGCAGAGGTTTGTAAGGACATACACAGCAGGGAAGTTACTGTAAGTGATGTGGTACAATTGCTCACAATTAACTAAAAAAACCCAGTTTTGGGGTTCACAGAGAAAATGGAAATGGGGATCAGAAACTGAACGAGGTCGTGCAAAATGGCATGGCTGGTAACCCTCTTGGCATTCTATGGATCTGAGGAGCTGGATCCACATGCTAACAAAGTGAATGAAAAGACTAGGGAACTGGAACATCTCTCCTATGAGGAAAGGCTGAGGGAGCTGGCTTTGTTCAGCCTGGAGAAGGCTGAGAGGGGATCTTACAAATGCCTATAAATATCTTCAAGGTGGGTGTCAGGAGGATGGGGCCAGACTATTTTCAGTGGTGCCCAGTGACAGGAAAAGGGGCAACGGGCACAAGCTGAGGCACAGGAAGTTCCATCTGAACATGAGGAAGAACTTCTTCACTTCGAGGCTGATGGAGCACTGGAACAGGTTGCCCAGAGAGGCTGTGGATTCTCCTTCTCTGGCAATATTCAAAATCTGCCTGGACAGGGTCCTGTGCAACCTGCTCTGGGTGACCCTGTTTTGGCAGGGGGGTTGGATCCCCAGAGATCCCTGTCAACCCCTACCATTCTGTGAATCTGTGATTCTGTGACCACCATTGGATTCAGTGGATGCAGAGAAAAGAGTCATAGGATTATAGAATGGTTTGGGTTGGAAGGGACCTTAAAGATCAAATAATACCAACCCCTCGCCATGGGCAGCAACACCTTCCACTAGACCAGGTAGCTCAAAACTCTGTCCAACCTGGCCTTGAACAATTCCAGGGAGGGGCTACCCACAACTTCTCTGGGCAACTTGTTCCAGTGCCTCACCATCCTCATAGCAAAGAATTTATTTCTCCTCTATCACTTGGAGAAGGAACTTCCTGGATTGTTTATGCCCTGGTGTGTTGTCTCTCTAACAGATATCGGGGTGGCTGAAGTCCCCCATGAGGACCAGGGCTTGTGAACTTGTTATGGAAATTTGTTATGGAAAACCTATGTAAAGGAGACAAAAAAAAATGCCTCTAAGTTGACTTTGCATAATGGAGCTCTATTTCAAGTTCTAAATACAGCTGAGAAATGTATTTATCTAACCATATATTGATTATTTGCCATTTTGGACCCAAAAATTCAGAAGGAATATGTGAGATTTTAAAAAATGACTCCTGAATCAACAGCTCCCAGTACAATATAACAATTAATACGCTATTCAATGTGCCATCTAAAACTGTAGATATGACAAGTAAGAACCAGAAAAAGGAAGAAATAACATAAGAGTTAACAGTAATTCAATGTATGTCGTCTTTTATTATTTCCGTGGTTTTATTCTGTCTTAAACAGACTTCATTGCAAAGAATAGATATTTACAAATGCACATGTACATTAAGGCTACTACAATAAATTGATTTCATTCACAAAAACTGCCTTACCACTTTTAAATACTCAGAGGATTTTGTATATTTGAAACAGGCACATTGGAGTTGGACAACTATGACTATATCTGGGTATGATCAGCCTTTGAGTTATACAGGAAATGTAAGACACTGACCCAGTAAAAGTACTTAGTTGTACTATAAATCTGATAGTAAGCACAATGACAAGACAAACATATTGAATTTGAATTAGTAATTTAGAGGAGAAGAATGGGTTATAGATACTAAATCTGTATATTTCAATCCAAAATTGCATGAGTTTTTAAGCATATTACCTGTTTTCACTGAACTAACTCACTGCAATTGAAGGATTGTGTATGACTAGTCCAAACCATAAAACACCATCTTATTATTAGGCATACTAAAAATCATACTGTTAAATATGATCACCAATCCATACAGGTAAGGCCTACTAGTTTTATCTGGTATCTCCTAATGGTAGGTGAGGCTGAAAGAGTAACTAATCTTTCAGTTAAATAGCTGAAAACAGAAAAAGACATCTGAATACCAAATTAATTCAATATTTTCACTCTTTAGTGTACACGTTAAAAATAATTAACTATTTGCATAGAATTTTGCATATCACCCACATTGGTTATTTAGGGTTAATTATGGTGGAAAAGGAAAAGAAATAGCATACTAATTTCTCTAAAAATTTGGTGTTGCTGTCATTTGGAATACAGATTTAACTGAAGACAACTTTGGATCCAGACTTTCTCCTGTTTTAAGATTATATTTCTCATCAAAACCATGTATTGGTATTGAACATATGGACTTTTGATGAGTGAAGAAACAAATGAATACTGGAAAATCAAGACACTTCTATGATTTCTGTTGATAGTCTTTCACTTTTTTGTGAATGAGCAAATACAATTTGCAGAAGCAATCAGCACTTTGGGGTTTTTTTTCTCTTTTAGGTAAGGGTCTGAACCTTCAGGCTAAAGAATAATTCCTATGTGCTTACTCACGGGATAAATTACAATTTCAGAATTTGCAATATAGGAAATGAAGAAGTTCTGTCATGAAGAAACAGTAATTCATAATGTACTTTACTATAGTAATGAGACAAATTTCCTGCAGGTTGAGAATCCCAAAACTCAAATGAACTCTTCAGCTGAATTGAGGGCAAAAATTGGCTTATATTGTTTCACACCTCTGGAAAAGCCCTTTAACTAACATCTTGCAGTGTACCCTGGACACAGCCTGAGCTGTTGGACAGAAGGAGTAGACCAACATAATAATTTCTTCCTCCCGCTCTGTGAATTCAATTTTTGGACAGGATAGGGGAAATCCAGCTTCAGAAAATTGAATGTACTGAATTCAGCTGGAATTAGAAAGCGGTTTAAAGATTGCACACGGAACAGCAATTTCCATACATATTTGTAATCTGGCATTAGCAGATCTTGCCTGCCCTTTACAATTTTGCTTCCTTTTGCTGAAATGTCAAAGACAGCGTTTTGAAAGGCCTGTGACTTAAGCATGCTCATGAAAGTAAACTCTCAAATTAAAGTGTATTTCCTTTGCAGTTTCAGCTGAAAATAGTATGCTTTTTTGTCTGCTGTTTGACGTTCTACAGTGCTGCATATCATTAACCAGTTGTTTGGTTCTGGTTTTCTTCTTTCCTCAAAAACATGCATAACTACACTCTGTCAAAGAGCTTGTATAAGCAACCTTGTAATAACGAAACAAAAATGTGACAGTTCAGTGAGAAAACAGAAAGCCAAAACATTTTATTTTTCTTTCCCATGAAGAAAAAAGATTATTTAACTACAAAATAATATAAAATAGTGCTTTTATTGCAAGTACTCTACCCATCATTGTATAGTACAAATACATATATTTATTCAAAATACCAGTATTGAACAAGTTTTAATTAATGTTCTTGTTAAACAAAGCATCAAGCAATAGCTTTTTTACTTCACAAGCATTAGATTAGCTTCCAAGGGCATTACCAAGGTGTTCATAATTTAAAGGTGAATTCACAGTTCACTGTGCATTAGTAGATCTATTCACTATGAATATAGGTTTGTTTTCTTGCTCTGTAATGAAAATCTTTCTTCTCTTAGGCTGCATTTCATTTTAAATAAAGAAAAAAACAACATTGCTCAATATAGACTGCCCCAGCAAACAAATAAAATTGCAACCTTTGGATAATTCTTTACGTCCTCTGTGCGATTTCATTTCCTTTGAAGTCCATCCAGTTCAAGTTTTGCTGCTGACAGCTAAAATATGGTACAGCTCTGATCAGAACAGACTACCAGCCAACATTTCGTATTCTGTTCCCTTTATTATCCTGATACTTGTCATCATGTTTTTCCCATATCCTTTTCACAGTCACCTATGCTGTGCTCAGCTATGGATGTTGTTACATCACTGTACTTCACTCAGCAGCCCTGCTGTGATAGTTTGGCCCTCAAAGGGAAAATAATGATACTAACATTTATGTCCATTTGGTTAAGCCATTTACCATTATGTTTTGTGGTTTAGGGAACAGATGAAAGCCAGGGGAAAATAGTATCAAGATGGAATAGACAAAATGTCCTTGTGTTGTTACAGGCCTTCAAAGGAAGGCTGCAGACCAGAAGGATTATTTTGTTGATTATGACGTACTCCAAGTGTCATTGTGTAACACTTCTAGTCACTAACTACAGTACTTTATACCCATCCAAGTGACAAAAATATCTTGTATTATAAGATTATATAAAATCACAGCAAGGACCAAAGTACAGTATTTTATTAGGTTTATCAAGTTTACCTGTCTTCGAAGTTTTAAAAAAAAAAAAAATTCTTAAAGGCTTATTAGTCTTCACTTAACATTTTCCCTTTCATTATGAGGAACAATGTCTTTTCGGAGAAAGGCATGAAAGAATGATTGTTGCTGGAAGTGCACTGACACATCCCTTCTCACAGTACTTGTTCCAATATAGTGCATGCAAGGAAAAAGGAAGAGGAGAAAAAAAAAGGATTGAGTGTGTCTGAATATGTGTGGATAAGTAAAAGCCACCAGTGTGAATTATGCTTACAAATCTCAGAAAACACAGTATTCAGTTGCTACAATGAAGGTATAAATGCATATTTCCCTAAAAGAAAATTACCTTCTAAAGAGTTTTATTATAGAATAACTAAGAGGGAAAGTAATATCTCCTTACTGTCTCCTGGAAGCGAGTAAATAACTTTCCACAACATTATGATCACTTTTCTTTACCTATAAAACATAGAATCATAGAATAGTTTGGCTTAGAAGGGACCTTATAGATCAAATAGTCCCAATTCCCTTGCCATGGTCAGGGGCACCTTCCACTAGACCAGGTTGCTCAAAGCCCTGTCCCACCTGGCCTTGAACACTTTCAGGGAGGGGGCATCCACAGTTCTCTGGGCAACCTGTGCCAGTACCTCACCACCCTCATGGTAAAGAATTTAATCTTTGTATCTAATATAAATCTACCCTCTTTTAGCTTAAAGCCTTTGCCCCTTTGTCATACCCCTACATGCCTTGGTAAAAGGTGGTGGTCCAACTTTCTTATAGGTTCCCTTCAGATACTAGAAGGCCTCAATAAGGTCTCCCTGTAGCCTTGTCTTCTCCAGGCTCCACAGCCCCAACTCTCTCAGCCTGTCCTCATAGCAGAGGTATTCCATCCCTCTGATCATTTTTGTGGACCTCCTCTGGATCCACTCCAACAGCTCCATGTCTTTCCTGTGCTGAGGGCTCCAGAGCTGGACACAGGACTCCAGGTGGGGTCTCACCAGAGCATGGTAGAGGGGCAGAATCACCTCCCTCGACCTTCTGGCCATGCTTCTCTTGATGCAACCCAGAGTACGGTTGGCCTTCTGGGCTGCAAGCACACATAAATACTGGAAGTTTGTGTATTGTAGAAGCTGAGATTAAAAGCAGAGGGTTACAGTAAATACAGACATCTTCTTTTTTACAGATCTATATTTATGTCAACACTTCAAATCTAAAAGCATTAGCACTCTGCGACATATGGGACAAACCTGACTTCCACATGAAGGCCAGTGTAATAATGTTTCTCTAAGTGAAAAAAAAACTACACCAAAAATCACCATATCAGCATTCTGATAAAAATCAGATTTTTGTTTTTAGAAAATGGCTTTGTTTAAAAGTTTATAAAAGCTGCAGAGAACTGTGCTGAGGAAAAAGAAACCTCTTTGTTTCCGAAATCTGTGTTTTTCATTCCCCTAATTTATAAGCTTTCTCTTCCAGAAGAAGTAATAAATTCTGACTTTCAGACAGTGCCCTAGAAAACGAAAAACAAACCAAAAAAGCCCACAAACCAAACAAGCAAACAAACAGAAAACCAAGCAAACAACAAACATGTTTTAGTGCTTTCAATTATCTGCTTTGTTTTCTCTGTTCAGCCCTGTGTTTTTCCTGTTCAGTTGCTCAGTAACAAAATATCCATTCACATGAAGGACTAACAGGCTCATGCCAGGCCTTCTAGTTAGGTTTGTCTACTAAATTTCACTATAATTAAAATATATGTGTCTATGTGTATATATAGAGAGATACATATATGCAGGTGAACACACAATTTAGGATAAGAAAAGATGATTTAATTATTGAGCTCTCTAGTGTAACTGCCTACATTTGCAGAATACCTCAGCTTTGCCACTGTTTTACTCCTTTAAGGTTGGGTTGTTGTTGGGTTTTTTTTCTGAAATACATTCAATATATGTTATAATCCCATCTTTGAAAATCTAAATCACTGGTCAAATGCTTTTACTTCTTAGAAATCTGTTTTCTAAGACTCTTTTTTTGCTTTGATGTTGTCCCGTTAAAGGGGGGGTTAAGGCAAGTCTGATATTCAACTTGCCTGCCAGAGCCCTTCCAAGGACTTTCACTGAAACAGTTTTGCAAAGTTAAAACAATAGGTAATTTATTCAAGCAACAGGTATCACAGATTTGGAATTGCCGTTGATAAATTCACTGTCTACAAAAGTTGAGCTCAAAGTAAGAGTTTAGCGTTTTAGTTAACAATGTGTTCCCGGGGATATGTCTGACAAAGTCAGAGGCACGACTCTTACCAAAAAGGTGTCACTTCTTGGGGGGGGAAGAGAGGTTCAGGCCCGTCGACCCGTCCGTCAGGTGAAGTTCTCGCTTGGCTCCTCCTCCCAAAGAGAGTTTTCAAGTGCCAATTTTGATATGTTTGGAAATCTTTTTGCGAGGTGGGACTAAGTCAATTGTTGTGTATCGATTGGCTCTTGGCATGGAATGTCATGTCATCAGAAGAGGGACTCAGCAGTGTGACATACCTTCGGAGCGGGCATCTTGGTACGTGTATTCGAGGGCCATCTGTGCTTCATCCAAAACAATCTCTGAAGAAAACTCTGTCTGCGCAACCTCCGCGGTGCCCCACAGATCACTTGGTTTACAGTGATGGGCTATCCCCCCTTACTTTTGCCTGATAAGATAAGCACCAGTTAATTACTTCCTTCGTTATCTTTTCGGTTCTTGACACCTCAGTCGAGAAACGCCTCAGATGCCTCAGTCCGTTTGTCTTTCGTCTTGCATTTGACAAGTCCAGCAAGGCCATCGATTACAGATGTGTCTTTAGGAATAATTATGTGTGTTCTATGCACATATCAAAAGAATTTATTTTTCTCTTTCATATATCCCTTTATTATTAAAAAAGATCAGTTTGCAAAAATAAAAGGTTACTTAACATCTGAAAGGCCTGAAAGACAATGGAATTATTAAAATTCTAATATTCAGAGTATGTTGTGATTCTTCTGTGGTGCACCGTAGCTCATGAAAGAATTGCAACAGTGGCTGGACCACAGAACAGCTTTGTTGAAGAAGCAGGGATATGACCAGGAGATTCCAACACCCCCTTATCTAGTTTCAGAGCCCGCCTCACGAAAGATCTTTGGCAGACAATTTCCATTGCCAGTCTACATTTTTGGGGGTAGATCTTCTGATTAAACCCTCCTGCATACAATTCATTTCCTTTAGTCTGATTAAACCCTCCTGCATACAATTAATTTCCTTTACCTGTATGCAGGAGCTATGATTTATCCCTCTAAAGAAATTAATAGTTAAAGGTTTATGAATAGAGACTACTTGAAAATGTATCCCGAAGGGCTTCTTTTTTGCATTGTGTTTCAAGCAAGGGTTTCAAACAGATAAATATTGTTTTCTTATATTTAATATACTTGTAAGTAATACAGCTAGTATGTTAATACCAGTCTTAAAGTCTTTATGCTATAGAAATGATAGGAAAAGATATCATAAGAAAATATTCAATGCTTCTCTCCTCTCCTCTCCTCTCCTCTCCTCTCCTCTCCTCTCCTCTCCTCTCCTCTCCTCTCCTCTCCTCTCCTCTCCTCTCCTCTCCTCTCCTCTCCTCTCCTCTCCTCTCCTCTCCTCTCCTCTCCTCTTTGACAGTGGATTATTTTTTTAAAGTAGGTTTCTGGGGAAAAAAAAACCAAAAACCAACAAATAATCAAACATCACCGCTCTCCCCTCTCCCCCCCCGAAAACACAAGAATAAAGCTCTTTTTTAATAGGGTTTGTTCAACAAGGCCAGTAAACATTCATTTTGCTTTTCTTTGAAATAGTTGTGGTGGCACTGGGTGTTCACAGAAATCTAGTAAGTGCCACAGCTATCACCCCTAATCATACCCCTTGGAACAAAAGGAATACTATTTTTATCAGAGTTCAGAGGGCTGCAGGTCTTGCTCAGTGTCAACAGAAATTGTTGGAACTTATTCTCAACCTTGCCAGAACACTCAGCACGTAGCAGAAGTAAGTTCTAGCTTCCTGACTGGAAAATTAAATGAATAAGTAAACAATACTGTGGTGCCACTTCAGATAATAAAGCCAAAATTTATTTGGAGTGCAAAGTTCCCAGAGTCATGTGTTTAGCTTGCTTCTTTTTATTTTCTTTTCTTTCCCCTTGCATCCATCTTGCCAGCTAATAAAGAACTAATAATAACTAGAGAAAAGAGTTTAATATTCATAGATTTGTTAGTAGACCGCTGTCTCCAACCTTTTCCATGTAGCATGACATGAAGTGTGCTACCCACCCAAAGAAGTTCTATTATTTGTCTTAGATCTGTGGCATCTCATAAATATGCCTTCCTGCCCTGCAGTCTTCATGGAAAAATCATCGTTCGAACAAAGTGCCTCCTTAATCAATAAAATGATATCAAAGTAAAAGCTAAATTGAGTATTGTGAAGAGGTACAACAAGATGTATAAGTAAAATAAATGTGTCTAATTTTCCTATCTTAGAAAGATAACTCTGTAAGCAGTAACTTCTTCAGGATTTGTCAGTCTGAAAAAAATCACTTCTAGTTTTCCTGCCATCCTTTTTTTAGGGCTTTATTTCTTCATAGAATCAATTAATGTAATACTATACAGTGTGTGTCTTACAGGCTGAATTAAAAACTTGTTCACTTTTCTCCATAATTTAGAGAATATTATCTTGAGAAGAGTTTCCTCTCAACACTGAAGCATCATTGAACATGCAACACCATAGAATCATAGAAACATGAAATTATTTAAGATGGAAAAGACCCTTAAGATCATCAAGTCCAACCATAAAACTAACACTGCCTTGTCCACCACTAAACCATGTCACTGAGCTCCACATCTGCATGTCTTTAAAATATCTCCAGGGATGGTAACTCAATCACTTCCCTAGGCAACCTGTTCTGGTGCTTGATAACCGTTACAGTGAAGAAATTTTCCCTAACATCCAATCTAAACCTCCCCTGGCACAACTCGAGGTCATTTCCCCTCATTCTGTCACTTGTTACTTGGGAAAAGAGACTGACATCCACCTCGCTACAACTTTCTTTCAGGTAATTCTAGAGAGTGATAAGGTGTCCCCTGAGCCTCCTTTGTTCCAGGCGAAACAGCCCCAACTCCCTCAGCTGGTCCTCAGAAGACTTGTGCTCTAGACCCTTCACCAGCTTTGTTGCTCTTCTTTGGATGCATTTCAGCACCTCAGGGGCTCGAAATAGAACACAGTGTTTGAAGTGCTGAATGAGTTCATGGTGAATCATGAAACCTCCTGTCAGAATATTGCCTAGGAAGATAAGCATTTTGCCAGTGTTAGGTTTGGAGTCTGACCTACCAAACATAATGTCAACATCAGGAAACAGACCTCTTCTAGAGGCATTACTTCCCACAAGAAGTCTCTTTCTATTCTTCTTCTTTTCACTATAACTGATTAAACTGTTTTGGTTTGGCCTAGATAAAAACCAGGTTCCCACCAAAACCATTCTCATTCAACTACCTTCTCACCATAGTTTGTTCTTTGTGGAGTCCTGGCTGGATGAGAGGGGACATAGCTTGGTGCGTTGAGCAACCCAGGTTCCGATTCGGAGGTGAGCCTTGGGAGCGGCGGACACGGAACACTGCTGGGAAGGTAGAGCGACAAGCTCGGGACACTGGAGCAGGGGGAACGTCACCGTTTCCTGCCACACTGTCACTTCCTTCCTGCCACGCTGTTGTTTCCTGCCACAGCACTGTTTTCATATCGAGATGCATCTCTGCACCAATCACAATGAGTTGCAGTAGTTTTGCCTGTATATGGATTGGGCGTCTAACCATTCAGATGCTGTAATCGTTTTGCTATATAAACTTTGTTTTTGCTGACTAATACAGGTGAACGATCATACTCATATTGGGGTCACATCATTGCAACGTTTCCCTAACCCACGCCAACATTTGGTAGCAGCGGATGGACGGTTTCCCCTGCAGGAGTCCCTAAGTCTGCGGTGAGCAGCTAGAGAGGGGGCGTGGGAACAACGGCTGGGAGGGTGCTGCCTGGGTGCAGAGGCGCAGGGCAGACACGGACTGCCGCCTCCCAGGAATTTTCGAGCCACAGTGGGGCTGCCTGGCGCAGATAAATTTTAACGTGGAGGCCGTGGTCGCAGGCATGGAGGTGGATGCTGCGGCAATGTTGCTCGTTTGTATTCTCTCTAAGAAAAGCAACTCATGAGGTTGATTAAACTGGGGCAGCGATGGGGTCACTTTGCGGATACCCCGCTACTGTTTTCCGTCTCGGAATGGCAAGAGTTAGGAGAGACAATGTGGGAAAGGACAATAACGGGGGAGGAAAAGGAAGAAAAGGAGATAAAAGCCGTCTGCGAGCTCTGGCGAACAGTATTACAGACCTTAAAAGCCATGAAAGCTGAACGAGAGGTGGCGTGTGCTGCAGCTCAGATGCTAGCTCCGTAGCCCGGGAAGGATCAAGCGCCTAAGCCTGGGACATTAGCATGGGTTTTCGGGCTACCTGCCGTTAAAGGGATGACTGGGATCACGTGTAACACAATTGCCGAGATTCAGGCGAGTGCGGAGAGCGGTTCCGGTCTGGGCACAGAGGAGGGGGGCCCACCGGAAGTTGCCGCTAGAGAGATCAACTTGAAATGCGAGCCGGATGCGGTAGTACGACCGCCCCCGGGGAGAGGGGAGGAGTCGGGCGCGGAAGTGCGACTGTCTTCCGGAAGAGGGGAGGAGTGGCTGCCTTCTGGAAGAGGGGAGGAGCGGCTAGTACCACCCCCAGAGGGGGAGGGAGAAGGGGCGCGGCTTACGACATCAGCCCCTCCTGGGCGCGCGGCCTGCAATATCGGCCTCTCCTCTCTATCCACCATTGCCGCCTTACAGCGAAGCATCTCAACTCCCGACGCCCTCTGATGGCGGCCAGAGCAAATTGCAAGGAAAAACAGCA
The DNA here is from genome assembly GCF_030867145.1 of Opisthocomus hoazin. Lineage (NCBI taxonomy): Eukaryota > Metazoa > Chordata > Aves > Opisthocomiformes > Opisthocomidae > Opisthocomus > Opisthocomus hoazin. The sequence goes on along the minus strand of NC_134414.1, from coordinate 40,564,839 downwards.
TGCGATCTTTTGCAGTCAGTTTTGCAGCATCTTCAAGACATGAGCTCGCAGTTACAGCATATGTCAATCGTTGCCAACTCCCTCCACCGGGAAAATGAGGCTTCCTCTCCGAAATGTTTACCTGGGCCTCTGGCACAGATCACACCTGCCCGCTGGAGCGGTGTTATAAGAGATGCCATCCTAGATGGACAGTGGAACGTTGCCACATGTATGGGAGGTACACAAGCCTTAGCCTGTCCTGTGGTACAGGTTAATGGACAAAGCAAATGGGAACCACATGACTGGAAGATTTTGCAGCAGGCCTGAAGCACCATAACACAATATGGGGTGAAGTCTGAGGCCACTCGACAAATTGTTACCTGGATTTACTCCACTGACCTGATGTGTCTGCATGACTGTCGAAGTTTAATGCAATTGTTACTCACCCTTACTCAGTTCTTGTTGTGGGCAGTAGTGTGGGCACAACGGGCTATGGATGAGGCGATGCGACATCAGGACCAGCAAGATCCTTACCATGGAGTAACAGTGGACATACTTAACAGACATGGAATTTATGCTAGCCTGGAATGGCAATTGATCTTCCCCGCCCATGTGCTTCAAATGTCAGCACGTCTTGCCCTGGAAGTTTTCTTTGCACTGCCTGGTTCGTCCGCTCCACCTTTCGGAACTGTAGTGCAAGGAGCCACTGAAAATTACAGCAACTTCATCAACCGGCTGTATAATGCATTAATGAATCATCCAGATTTAAATGAGGAAAACAAGCAGCAAATATTTCATGTGTTAGCCTTTGACAATGCCAATAAGGCTACAAAACAGCTTCTGGCAGGTCTGCCGAAAGGGGCGGGGGTTGAAGGCATGCTGTCCAGGGTCGAGAGGGCTGGAGCACAAAAGCAACAGGCGACAGTTGCTGCTGCCGTGCAAGGCGCGGTCAGAGAAGTTGTCCAGCCACTTGCAGCTGCAGTGCAACAAAACGGTCCTCTGCAGGTGCAATCGTCAGTCCGCCGTATTTGCTATCAGTGTGGGGAAAAGGGGCACGTCAGACGTTGCTGCCGTGGCACCGTCTGGTGTGAGAACTGTCAAAAGGATACCCATGCCACAAAAGTATGTTCGGGAAACAAGAGGAGGAGCACAGACAGAGGCTGCATGTGGAAACAAGTGAATCCTCTGAGCAAAGCAAGAGTTTTTCACAACAGCCTCAAGCCGCAACCAGAGGCAGCTTGGGAATCGACTTGGAAACCACAATAGACATTGTCCTTAACGACGTGACCGTATATGAGATCCCTAGCAATGCGGTCGGGCCAAGGATTAATTCAAATGGCAGAATGAAAGGACTTTTAGTGGGACGTTCTTCTGCCGGTGTTAAGGGACTACTAATTGTTCCTAGGGTTATCGATGCAAACTATGCGGACCAGATTCATATTATGGTCCATACTCTTTGTCCTCCTTTGTTTGTTCCAAAAGGCAGTAAGATAGCGCATGTTCTAGTGATAGGCAGTTCAATCGACCATTCTTTAGCAAAGACTTCCCGTGAAAACCGAAGTCTTGATTCCACAGATCCTGCAGTTTGTTTCACTACGAAGATGGACCATTGCCCTACTATGCGCGTTGTGTTGAGTCAGAAAAATGCATCAGTACAAATCTATGCCATGCTAGACGCCGGAGCTGACATCACAATCGTAAGTACGGGTGTTTGGCCGGAGAAGTGGCCACTAAGTGTTCCCACAACGGCTATCTCAGGTGTGGGGGGACACTCCACTCCCATGATGAGCCAATACCCTGTGCAAATAACCTTTCCTGAAGGGCAGGAGGTCAGTTTAAAGGTCTATGTCATGCAGCTGCCCGAAACTCTTTCAGCCCTAATTGGCCGCGACGTTTTGAGTCAAATTGGAGTTGTACTAACTACTACCCCTTTTTAGTTATGGGCACTGGCGAGCAGTCGCCCAACCCACTGCTAACCTGGCTTTCCAATGAACCCGTGTGGGTTGACCAGTGGCCCATGACAGAAGAGCGACTGCAAATAACAAGGCAATTGGTAGCAGAACAACTCGCTGCAGGCCACATCAAGCCTTCAGTCAGCTCATGGAATACCCCCATTTTCATCATTCCGAAAAAGAGCGGCAAATGGCGCCTCTTACATGACCTATGTAAGATTAATGAGCAGATGCAACCCATGGGAGCCGTACAACCTGGAATGCCATCACCTGCTATGCTTCCGTCGGGATGGCACGTGATCATTGTTGACCTAAAAGACTGCTTTTTCACTATACCTTTACATCCGCGAGACACTCAACGGTTTGCCTTTTCAATACCAGTGACCAACAAAGCAGCACCTTCAGAGCGCTATGAGTGGGTTGTCTTGCCACAAGGCATGAGAAACTCACCCACGCTGTGTCAACTTTATGTGGCTTGGGCCTTAGCTCCACTCAGGGAGCAATGGCCGAATACAATCATTTATCATTATATGGATGACATCCTCTGCTGTCAAACGGAAGCGTTCAATGACGATTCCTTGAAGCAGCTGAGTACTGTTTTAGCCAGCAAGGGTCTTGTTATTTCTCCAGAAAAGGTTCAGCGATCTGCACCATGGAAGTATTTGGGGTGGCGCATCTCTGACGCTAAGATCCAACCACAGAAGATGGAGTTAGCGACAAATTTGCGCACATTGACTGATGTACAGACTTTACTTAGAGATATCCAGTAGGTGCGCAACTGTGCTGGTATTTGCAATGCTGACATTGCACCATTGACATTACTACTACATGGTTCACATCCCAGCACAGCAGTCACCCTATCACAGACGCAGCAAACAGCTTTGCAACACATCGTACAGAAGCTTCAAACAGCCTGGACTGCTAGGCGATTGCTAACCCTACCTGTTTCCTTGCTTATTTGTAACCCTGCAGAGTCACCATATGCCCTTGTTTGTCAGTGACAAAACAAGAAGGGGGAGACTCATTCCTGTACAGCATCGTTGAATAGTCCTGATTTTGCCACTGACAAGCCTATTAGGGGCGATGATCTGTTTTACATACTAGAATGGGTGTTTTTAAGTGTGCAGCCAAAGACTAGTACACAGACACGATCAGAAGCTGTGGGAGAGCTAATCAGAAAAGGTAGGACGAGGATAGTGGAAATAGCAGGGGAAGAGCCGCAGGACATCAGTATACCGGTGAAAGCAGCAGATTTGGAATAGTGGTTGAGGCATGCTCTACCCATACAGGAAGCTCTGTTAGGCTATGATGGGAGGATACATTCCCGACAGCCGAAAGGGAGATTGTGGCAGTTCTTGAAGCGTAATCTATGGCTTGAGAAGTCCAGAGTTCAGGAGAAGCCGGTGGCCGAAGGAATCACAGTGTATACAGATGCAGGCAGGAGGCTGCGTAAGGCAGTTTGTGTTTGGCAAGAAGGGGGCCAGTGGTGTCATCATATGATACAGGGACAAGATGGAGATTCTCTACAAATTTTAGAGCTGACTGCCGTGGTCTGGGCTTTAACTAATTGATTAAATGAGCCTTTAAATGTTGTAGCTGACTCCCTTTATGTAGCCGGGATAGTGCCTCGAATACCGGATGCCTTGCTTAGGGAGGCAGTCAATCCTAGATTAGGCAAGTTGTTTATCCAGTTGCGGACCGTACTGTCTCAAGGGCCGTACCTTGTTGTGTCATTCATGTACGTAGCCACCAATGGGATCTGGGACTAGGGCACGGCAATCAAATTGCTGACAACTTAGTCAGTCCCGCATGCCCTATGCCTCCAGTAGACAAGTTTCAGCAGACCAGACAGAGTCATGAGAATTTTCACCAAAATGCAAGAGGTCTGCGAAGTCAATTTGGACTGGCAGAGAGTGAGGCTCTTTATATTGTACAGGCCTGTCCTAAGTGCGGAAACCAAGGACCAGATATAGGCCAAGGGGTAAATTCAAAAGGGCTGCAGGCACTTGCGCTGTGGCAGATGGATGTCACGCACTTCTCTGAATTTGGGTGACTGAAGTACGTGCATGTCACAATAGACACCTTTTCGAAAATGATATGGGCCACTGCTTTACCTGGGGAGAAAGCGCAACATGTTTGTAAGCATCTGCTTTCGTGTTTCGCAGTACTGGGGGTCCCTGAAGAAATTAAGACTGATAATGGACCTGCCTATGTCAGTCAAAAGCTGAGATCATTCTTGTTGACGTGGGGAATTAAGCACACCACAGGAATTGCACATTCTCCGACAGGGCAAGGCCTCATAGAGCGCACTCATCATGTGCTGAAGACTACTTAGATAAACAGCGAGGAGTTGAAACAGAAGCGCAATCAAGGTTGCATCAAGTTCTTTTTACTTTAAACTATTTGTGCCTTATGGGTGATCAGGAGGCACCGCCTGTTGTGGTGCATCACCAGAACTTAAAATTCAATAGCGCAACGACTTTACCGTGGTTTAAAATGATCTATAGAGACCCAACTACTGGAGAATGGGCTGGACCCGTACCAGTGATATTTAACGGTCGAGGGTATATGTGTGTTTCCACAGATCGCGGTCCAGTCTGGGTGCCTAGCCGAGCCGTGAAGCTTGCTTTGAATCAGCAAGACAAGTTAGCCGAGGAGCAACAAGCAGACTCTCATGAGCAAAGCAATCAAGTAGAAGTAACCTGAATAGAGGGAAGAGTATATGAGTGGTTACCAGGAGGTACTTGCCACCAATACCACCTGTGATGTTTTGTAAGATCTGTAAGCCTTGGGTTTTATGTAATTGTTACACTTGCTAACCGTAGCGGCGGAGGCGAATATCGCTTGCAAAGCATCGGTGTAATCAGTGCCTTTAATAGGGCGCAGCATAGCTCGCGCTTTAATTGTTACAAAGCTCAAGACAAAAGGGAGCGATGCTTATCTCTGTAGCCACTTGAAGTGGGTAAAGTTAGCAAACCAGAGAGCTAAAACCGTAAGGGTAAGTAGTTCTTTTAATATAGCCGAAGTAAGTTAGTTCCTGCTGTTTGGACTGTCCCCAAAGCGGAGGGGGAAAGACGAGAGTGCGATGCTTACATCAGTTTTGAAGGGAATGGCAGGAAAATGAGTGGTTACCCTGTTAGCCATACTCTTTACACGTTGTCAGATTACAGTAGGTGAAGAAACCCTTTACCGCATTGAGCCCCGACAAAATCTATGGGTTACCTGGGCGAACAAAACGGGCCAATCAGCATTTTGTTTGTCTCTTGCTTCCGCAACAGAAACTTTTCGCACCTGTCTAATAGGAGTACCTAGCTACAATGTTACTCATTTTGCTAATTATAGTGCAGGCAGATGTACAAAGGAGATTCAAGTGAGTAATTGCAGTGCCAAACTCATACAAGGTCTGAATCGCACATTGCCCTGGGATCGTCAAGAGTTGAACTTGCTAGGGTCGATGAGGATTGGTAACACGACCAAAAACTGGACTGAAACTTGTTTTGTATTTGTAGGGCCTGCTATTGCTAGGCCTAACCATCGCCATTTCTTCAACTAGTCAGGGCGGGCCAATGTCACTCCAGTTGCTTCTTATTATGACTATCAGGGCCACTCTAGAGCTGTCACCTTCTGTGGTACCAATGATACGAACAAAAGAAGCCCCCAAAGTCTGGGCGCTTAGGGGATGGAAGGTGGTTCTCCCTTGTGGAATAATGCTACGCCTAAAGCCTTGCCTCCTGATGTGTTTTTAATCTGTGGCGACAGGGCATGGCAAGGAATTCCTCGTAACGTCTATGGCGGCCCATGTTACTTAGGTCAGCTGACATTGCTAGCTCCAGATCGACAGTGGTGGAAGAAGGTAACAACTCGTCCCAAGCGAGGTGTTACAGGTCTTCCTCCTAACTGCGATGATCGAATCACTCTCCCAAGTACCACTGAGCGAGTATTTCTGGCATTATTGGTGCCCGGTGCCGCCGTCGGCACAGCGTTAAATCAGCTAGGGAAATTGACGTGCTGGGCAGAGAAGCAAGCCAGTGTTACCACAAAAGTCTTGCAATCCCTGCTAGAAGATCAGAGTAGTCTATGACATGCAGTATTGCAAAATAGAGCCGCAATTGATTTTTTACTGCTGGCCCAAGGACATGGTTGTGAGGATTTCGAAGGTATGTGCTGTATGAACTTGTCCGATCATAGTAAGTCCATCCACAAGCAATTACAATGGCTCGAACAGCACGCCAATCAAATACAGCAAAACCAGGGATTTTTTGATGGATTGCTCACCTCGCTCTTTGGTAATCTGCCCACTCGGCTTAACAGTTTAATTATAGAAATTTTGCATATATGTATTGTGTTACTTGCTGTTGGAATTATAATATGTATTTGCTTTAGCTGTCTTAAAAAGGCTCTCTCCAAGATGACTAAACAAACCTGGCTTGCTCAAAAACAAGAAGGGGGAATTGTGGAGTCCTGGCTGGACGAGAGGGGACATAGCTTGGTGCGTTGAGCAACCCAGGTTCCGATTCGGAGGTGAGCCTTGGGAGCGGCGGACACGGAACTCTGCTGGGAAGGTAGAGCGGCAAGCTCAGGACACTGGAGCAGGGGGAACGTCACCTTTTCCTGCCACACTGTCACTTCCTTCCTGCCATGCTGTTGTTTCCTGCCACAGCACTGTTTTCACATCGAGATGCATCTCTGCACCAATCACAATGAGTTGCAGTAGTTTTGCCTGTATATGGATTGGGGGTCTAACCATTCAGATGCTGTAATCGTTTTGCTATATAAACCTTGTTTTTGCTGACTAATAAAGGTGAACGATCATACTCATATTGGGGTCACATTGGTACAACGTTTCCGTAACCCACGCCAACAGTTCTTCCCCTTTTAAATATGTTATCACAGGGGCACTACCACCATTGCTGATTGGCTTGGCCTTGGCCAGCAGTGGGTCCGTCTTAGAGCCGGCTGGCACTGGGTTTATCAGATATGGGGGAAGGTTCTCACAGCTGCTCACAGAAGCCACCCCTATAGCCCCCCCACTACCGAAACCTTGCCGTGCGAACCCATAACATAAAGGTAATCAGTAAGAAGTACCAAGAAACACGTATTTGTGACTGAACTCAGTGAAGATGGGAACTTAGGGCTAACTTGTCTTGAATGATATTGAAAATGGTAATTTCTCTCACCCACCTGCTACTTAGTCACCCAATACAATCTTTCATTTTCCTGACCTTAATACATAGAACATATGAAAGCCAAATATTTTTAAATGAGTAATTATTTAAATATTTTTCCTGGTTTAGTAAATTACTTTTTAATTTATTTAATTATTACTAATTTATTTTATTATTAATAATTAATTGCTCAACTAGAGTAATTTTTTGTTTTTTAATAAATTATTTATTTCCTAAGAATAAATAGAGATTAAATGTAATTTAAAAATGTACTGGGTAGACTTTGTTTGCCAGAAGCACACCAAGCTTCTCTCTCACTTGCCCTCAAAGAACAAAACACAGTAAAAAACTGCATGGATTGAGATAAAGATGGAAAGATTGCATATCAACTACCACCGCTGGCAAAACAGACTCCACCTGGGGAAAATGATTTCTTTTATTACCTTTTGAAGTGGTGAGAAACAAAGAAAAATTAAAACACCACCTTCTCTCTCCCCCTCCCCTCCTTTTTCCTCAAGCTCAACTTCACTCTTTCATTCCCAGCTCCTCTGCCCCCTGCTGCCACAAAATAGTGGAAGGAGCATACGAACCAGAGGGCTGTAGTCAGTTCATAATTGAACTGGAGTCAGTTTCTTTTTCTCTCCATCTTCCTCACAATTTCCCAGTGCTCCAGCATGGGTCCTTCCCAAGAGCCATAGTTCCTTCAAGAAATATCCACCTGCTCCAGTGTGGTTAATACCAAGGCTGATGTTATCCTGGGCTGCATTAGGCAAAGTGTTGTCAGCAGGTTGAGGGAGGTCATTCTTCCCCTCTACTCAGCACTGGTGAGGCCATACCTGGAGTACGGTGTCCAGTCCTGGACTTCTCAACACAAGAGAGACATGGGCTTCCTGGAGAGACTCCAATGAAGGCCCATCAAGATGATTCAGAGTCTGAAGTATCTGATATACGAAGAAAGGCTGACAGGGCTGTGACTGTTTAACCTGGAAAACAGAAGGCTCAGTGAGGATCTCATCAATGCATATAAATACCTGCAAGGAGGGTGCAAAGAGGATGGAGCCAGACTTTTCTGTGATTCCTAGTGACAGGACCAGAGGCAATGGGCAATGAAACACAGGAGACTCTGTCTGAATATCAGGAAACACACTTTTCTTGTCAGGGTGACTGAGCACTGGCATAGGTTGCTCAGGGAAGTTGTGGATTCCCCCACCTTGGAAATACCGAAAAGCCAGCTGGATGTGGTCCTGCACAACCAGCTCTAAGTGGCCCTGCATGAACAGAGGGGCTGGACCAGATGACCTCCAGAGGTGTCTTCCAACTTCAACCACTTTGTGTTTCTGTGAAAGTATCAAATCCACTTTGTTCCCTGTTGACAGTTCTGAAGATATCTCTTATTTTCATCTGTGTGATTTTAGTGTTCAGCTTTTGGTGCCCTGCCTAGGATAGTTTTTCACAAACAGGACCTTAGCACACCAGAAAATCAGGACTGTCTATAAAGTGTCTCAAGTTGGGTACATAAAACTGAAGCATAAAAATTTACTTGTTACTTTGAACTGTATAATCTGATATCGTTGAATTAGAAAATGTCTGCCCCAATGAAAAAGATCTTCCAGAGGGAAATGGCTGTTGGTGAGAAATCTTTGAAGTGAAAGCATCCCTTATTTATCTTAGATTTGAAATAATTTACCCACTTCAGTGAAAGCTCTAATTATATATTATGAATTCCTGCATCAAAAAGCCAAGCAATTAATCAAGCCTATTACTAACTCTTCAAGCCACCCCAGCTGTATGTGAAGGAGGTGTGAGAAATTGAAGTTCAGTAATCTAAAACAATGCTCCAGAGTTCTTCATTTCTTTGTTGGCTCGGAGTAGTTGTGGAGGATTCACAGTAGTATTCACTCTGTGGGTGATTTTTGAGAAGGGTTTTTCTGATCTAAACCCAAATTGTATTCTAAAATTAAAACACAGGTTGGATTTGGCATTTTCTGTGCCAAGAATTTTCTGAATCAGACATACCAAGTAAGCTCCCATGATTTTGTGAGTCACTTATGTTTTTAGTATTTTTTATAATTAAAGCTTTTGAGAGACTGAGTTCTAAGCAGCTGCACTAGACTAACTAGCAGGTGCTCATGCCTCCACTTGAATTACTTTCTGTCCTACTGTGTTAGCTATATGAGCTGGAGCAAAAATAGCAACTGTGAGTGAGCACAGGACAGATCATGATCTTTTATGATCCCTCTACAAAAGAATGTGTAATTTCATTTCAATGAATGTGTCAGTTTCTAGAATAAGAAAAAAAAAACCCAGAGGTCTCTCAGAGTATGTAAAGTATGCATGCTTACCTGTGGCATCTAGATGGTATGACTTCAAATGCCCTGTTTTTTCTGTTTAAGTACATAGAGACATGAATTTCCGTGGTCTCAACTTACCATTACAGATTGATTGATTTTTTTTTATAGATATTAAATATAAAGGAGTCTTAAGGAAGAATATGAAAGAGAAAAATCCTTCTGGGGTGAAAAGTAGATATGGCAGCAATAGAAATAAAATCCTGAAATGCAAGCAACAAATAAAACAATGACTGAGGTAACAAAACTGAGGACAAATATTTGAGGAAAAAGGATGATTGAAACAGAAGGGTGAGTGGAAAACACAACAGGCAGAGAGCAAAGTGGAGTGTATTATGTAAGTAAGATAATAAAACGCATAGCTGTGATCATCAGACTGAGTATGAGAAATAAAGGATGAGGAGACAGGAGAAACAGATTCTTAAAGAATCTTTAGAAAAAGGCCAAGGAAATAAAAATATTGAAAGCAAAAGTGAGACCTGAAGAGGTAGAACACCAAAATCATAAGACTGCCTATGAGAGAAAAAAATAAGTCAAACAGATGAAATTTAAGAAAAAAGTTCAGGAGGGTAAACAGTAAACACAGAAACAAAGGCAGGGGGAACCACATATGAGAATGAATGTGAAAATGAAAAGATAAAATTCCTTCCAATAAAATAGAAAAAATAGGATTATGTAATACAAAGGTGTTGAATATAACCTCTACGCAATCTGTTATCACAATTCGGGTGTTAATCCTTCTATGCAGAAGAAGAGTCTCTGATCATCTCCTTTGCTTTAAGTCTTGAACCCCCAAGCTATCGGATGACATTTGATACTTAGGATCTGGTAAAGATGTTTCTCATCATTGCCTCTGATTTCTGTTTTGTCTTTCTCAAGAAGATCTTTGACCTAGTTTGTAAAGACAAATTGTGCACAACTGTCTGAAGATCTCGTTCTCCTTTTCTTCAAACAGACTTACTCTTTCCCTCTCCTACTCATGAAACTGCTGACCGTCCAAGCCTTTCTCTAAGCACAAATATTTTATACTTCTGTGTTGGCTTCTCTCCCATTCCCCTGGCCTTGAATAACTCCTTTCTGTACAGAAGATGATCCCACAGTCATCGCTAGTCTTTTTGCAACTTACCATATATAAACAGTGTACTGTACACCAAATATCTCATATACAGACTCTTCTGTTCCATCTTTCCCTCGTGTTTTAGACAATTTTATAATAAATAGACTAATTAGAGCAAACTCAAAGAACGAACCCAGCTTTTAAACACCAGACAATTCATCACTGCTGATGGAAGTTTCTTCAAACTTTAAAGATCCCCACTGAGGAAAACTCTACAGCTTCCACAGGCACGTTCACACTAAAATTATCATTTGAACATAAAAGTAAATTGGCTGAAGAGCTGTATTTTGGGATTGTCTGTCCTCAGCAGCTTTAGAGAACTCTGCTGATTGTTGCAACAGTGATTTTGGTATGTAAATTTTTAGATGCCAAATTTGCAAGCCTTAAAGGTTTCAAAGTTTTAGGAAATATACACAGAGCATAATGAAAAACTAAGACTCCCCTAAAACATCTGAATTTTGGTACTCAGAAATGAAACATTCAAAATTGCCAATAATTTTGAATTACTAATTCCAGCTCTGGATCTCTCTGCACAAGAAGGACATGGACCTGTTGCAGCAGGTCCAGAGGAGGACTACAAAAAATATCAGAGGGCTGGAACATCTCTCCTATGAGGACAGACAGAGAGAGTTGGGCTTGTTCAGCCTGGAGAAGAGAAGGCTGCGGGGAGACCTTATTGCAGCCTTTCAGTACCTGAAGTGGGCCTATAGGAAAGATGGGGAAAATCTTTTTAGCAAGGCCTGTTTTGACAGGACAAGGAGCAATGGCTTCAAATTAAGGGAAGATAGATTTAGACTGCATATAACGAAGAAATATTTTACAATGAGGGTTGCGAAACACTGGAACAGGTTTCGCAGAGAGGTGGTAGATGCACCATCCCTGGAAACCTTCAAGGTCAGGTTGGACTGGGCTCTGAGCAACCTGGTCTAGTTGAAGATGTCCCTGCTCATTGCAGGGGACTTGGGCTAGATGACCTTTAAGGGTCTCTTCTAAGCCAAATCATTCTATGTTTCTATGATTCTATGACAGTATTGAAAATGCATCCCCCAGTAAAATAATTAAAAATAAAGATCTTTCAGGAGAAAATGGTGGTTGATGGCTAAGCTTTGGCCACTAGAATAATTTATTCACTCAATAAAAACTCTAATTATTAATTATACAGCACACATACAACAGAGAACCACACAATTAATCAGGCCTGTTTCTATAACCTCAAGTTGTTGCAGCTGCATGTGAAGTAGGATTATCGCTATTATTAACATTACAAAGTTGTGTCTAACCAAACTCTTTCTTGCAGTAATTTCAGCCTTTATCTTCTTTTTTTTTTTAAAATCCTACACTTGAGAAACAGATTATTCCCTTCCTTTCCATGTCATCATCCTATGAACATGAATATGTTTTATCACATCCTTCCTTAGTTTTCTAGGAAAAATGATGCCTGTTCTTTCAATCTTTTTTGTTACCTTGTGTTTACTAGATCATTCCTGTACTTATTTTTGGGGTTGTTCCATCTTCATATCTTTCTTCAAATGCAGTGCTCAAAATGGGTGAAGTTTCAGTCCTAATGTTTTACATGATAAAACACTGTTCATACTTCCTAATAAATGCCTTAGAATGTTTGCCTCTTTTTGCTAACTACGTAATCAATGGTCTAAGCTTATGAAAATGTACATGTCCTTACTTATCTCTATTTTCCAGTCCATTTCTCAAATTTGTGGAAATAATTTGAAATTCTAATCCTGTCTTTCAGCATCCTAACTGTCCATCCCTGTTTCATGTCATCTGGAGTAATAGTCATGCTTTCTATTTCATCAGACAGGTCATTATTGCAATATTGGATGCTCTAGTTTGATGTTTGATAGAGTACCATTATTTAGCATTATTTTGAAACTAGGGAGGGAATACTTTATTACTATTGCTCTGCAGACTTTCATGCCAAACTACTTCAGAAAAAGTACATAGACAAAACATATACTTGATATGGATTTTCAAATTGGAAAAGGCTAGATACATATCTGAAAGCTATCAAGTATCCTCTTGTCACCTAAAGCAACCGATGTTTTTCAAAGACCACAAAGTATGTAGTAACATAATCAGTTTTCAACAATGTCTGGGAAAAAAAAAAGATAATACTATATGACATAGTAGCTAGATAAAGAAGAACTAGTGTTACAAGTTTATTACACTGAACAGGTTCAAAATGTTCCTGAAAATTTCCTAAAGCATTTTGTATATTTAATGTTTTATTCTACTAGAACATTAAAAAAACAAAGAAGTAAAATTTAAATATTTTTAAAAAATCCTTTGGGTGAGTCAGATTAAAAAAAGAAAGTGGCTGACAATCAGTTTCCCTTATACTCATTAGATCTTTACATGTGAGACTTTTCCCTGCAGTCTTTTTCTCTAAGTGAAATATGTGCATTCTTTAAGCAACAAACTCTACACGATCTCCTCTTGGTCTCTGAGAAGATAATTTTGTCACATCAGATTTGACAGTGTATCTGCTTTCTTCTGTTCTTAGGCATCTCAGACTGGTAGTCGTATCACCTAACAGTATGCATCTATAAAGTCCTGTATATATCCCAATTAGTCACCCTAAGCTCTATATTCAGTCAAAGGAAAGAAAGGGATGTTTATAGAGTAAATCATAAAAATATTTTGAAGTCTGCTTTGGGACATTTGGATTAATTTATTTCCTTTGATCATAAAAGGAGTCTTCATGATTAGTTCTATACACAGATGTCTGCACTTCTTCAGATTAAACCCTTTCCTCTATTTTTTTGTCAGCTTTCCTATTTGCAACCCCTCTCTGCCTCTTTCTCTCTCTCTCCCTACCCTCCTACCTGTCCTACCCTCAAATCCAGAACCACCTCCTGGCTGAGCACACTCAGATGCCATTGGGGGAAGAAATATTTCTGCTCTCTTCTGGCATTCCACATGATGCAGAGTGAGTCTGTCAGAACAAGCAAACAACCACATGTCTCTCTTCTTGTCACCTTTTTACTAACATTTACAGAATTCACACAGTAAACTTACAGCAAATAAATAAAACAGATAGATACTGTGCCACAGTGCTCTTAACTAGAAACGGCTGCTACAATTTTTTGTATGTTTTATTTCCAACTGAAATATGAAAACTAGTTGGATTGAAAGAAGACACAGTCATAAATCCATTTATTTAAAGTAAAATAACAAATTTGGAGGAAAGTATCTAATAAAAAGTCATGATAGTGACTTTATAGGCCTAAGAAGAAACTTTTGCAACACAGTAACAGATTTTACACCTTTGAGTTTGGATTCTGACAAGAACACTCATGAAGATTTCATTGATTTCCATAACTTATTACCTATGATGGAGATGTTCCTTTTGGTGGCAATTACAGAATTTAAAAAACTTTCACTGATTTTATGATGATGACTGGTGGATGACTGGTTTGTGTCAGATGTAGCAACTAGACTGTAAAAATATGAATAAAAAGTGTAATATTTTTTTGTCTGGGTATGCTTTTTACAGTGTCTTCTAAAATAAAATAATCTAAAAGACATGTTATAATTATTAAATAAAAATTTCAGAATAATAAGGAAAAGGCAGCCCCACACAGATTATGCCAGAGGTAAGGTGCAGTTCTGCAAAGATAGTTCAATTTCTCCTTTGTTGCTAAATCATGTAGAAAGTCAAATAGTTTTCAAATCTTTTCAGTTTGCAGACCAAGCATATATTGGACTGCAGACATAACTCACTCTAAGCTAAAGAAAGTCTGTTGAAAAAAGTCTTGTTTTAAAAAAATAATAACACTTACAGTTTGTGGCCCCTTAGAGTCAGTTCAGAGCTCACACTTTGCACAAATGACTAGAATAATTGGTAATGTTAGTAGCTGGCAGCTTCAGCAATATAAACACTGTCAAGGAAATGCTGTTAGCTCCGTCTCCCAAAATAATAAAACCTAAACTCCCAAGGTAAGGTGATCACAAGGAAGGTAATGCTGACATGCACGTGGTCCAGAGGAGAAGTTGTTCTCAAGAAAATGCAAATGAAAATAGTTGAACAGCTTCCATTATCAGCAAGAAAATGTTATAAATATATCTCCTTCAATGTAATTGATAGTACAAAGTTCAGTATTCAATCAAGATTTGAGAAGTGTCTCTAAAATTAAGTAAAATCTTAACATACTCATAACTTCAAACCTATCTGAAACACAAGTTCAAGGCGTGTTTCAGGTGTACAGCTTCTATTTCAAACATGAGTGGCTGATTACTCAGCTTCATTCATGGCAAGCCAGCTGTCAAAAAGAAAGATTGTTCAAGTCAGTTCAGGAATATCTTAGTTCTCCCAGCCAGACTGAATGTCAGCTCTTTTCCAATGCAATGAAATTAATAAAAATGATTCTGTGGTAGAGGCAAGCAATGTAGTAAGTTTGGATGTCCTCTTGTTCACTAATCACTCAATGTCAAAGAGACGGATAAAGGCCTGCTTCATTGGTTGCCTGTGTTACAGCTGATCCCCCTTGCATAACCTGTACTTACCTATCTGTGTTGGCTGATTCCCAAAAGCTCGTTAGAAAACTTTGTGCAGAATACAATTCCCAACATTTCTTGATAAAGCTGACTGTAATAAATTAACAATAAACACTGTTTTGTATTAAACTTCGTTACATTCAATTATTAAATTGAACAAAATTAAGTTACTAAATTTAATGTCAGTCTAGCATCTGAAGTAAATATCAATGTTCAATTTATTCTGGAATTTGCTTATGCTGCTAGGCGTGTTGTGTGAAAGATTCATGTCATTTTCGGGCTTTGACAGGAAGTCCACTAGTTTTGACTGTACTATTTCATTTCTTGGACGTATCAGTGGAAAAATTAGTTTTGGAAGTAGTTTCATCATAGCACACCACTGTTAGAGCCCTTTAAATTTCTTTTGTTACCAGATTTCTTGTAAAAACTATGATAGCCTATGACACCTCAGTACTCCTTTTTTTTCTGGAGCAACTTGGTTGAACACAAATTTCCTCCTATACTTCACAGCCCAAAGCACCTTTTTATTTCTTCCCTGTTTTTTGAATCAACTGTTTTGGCAGCTGCAGTTTGTTGTTTTACATCTGTAGGTTTATTCTGTTAATTTCTCTTCCTTTTATGTTATTTTATTTTCCCACAATTAAAATTTTTCTTTCTTTTGCTTTGTGTTTTTTTGTTTTCAAGTGCTGCTTAGAGTCTCTGATCATCCTCTTCTACTCTCTTTTCCCTAGATCAAAATGTCATCTGTGTAGACGTCAGTAACCAACATGACATCAAAAATGTGTTGCATTTTTTGGTAAAACACTTTGTGTACTGAACGCAGCCCAAATGGCAGTCTGAGAAACAGTGTTTCCCAAAGGGGCAGTTGAATATGCACAAATATATCCTCTGTTTTTCTGAGGGCAGGTAGCATAACCCTGGTGATGTACAAAGCATAAAATATATATATATTTGGCACCAGCCACAACCTCCTAAACATATCATCTTCAAAAACAGAAGAAATTTTTAACAAACATACTTAATTCTTTTGGGTTTTTTTGTTTACAAGCTGATAGTTCTGTCAAAAATATCTCAATTCTGACAATTTTTCCTACAATGGCCAAAAACTATATGCATTCTAGTAGTTCAATACACAGTGATTTCCAGAGCAATATTCTCATTCAAACCTTGCACAGAGGGACTGTGGCAAGGTTATGAAATGGGAGACATTTAGCCTTCTTCACTATTCTTCTAGATTGCCCTATTTCTCAATATTTAGAGGATCTATTCAGACAGTTCCTCAGGTGTGATGTTACCTGATTCTTTGTAGTGATTTTACTCTTGATTAGGCACAGTGTATTAAATCTTTTCATTTCAACAAAATTTCTTTCAGTATGAAAAATCATCCAATACTGGCACATTACAAGTTGCACACACAAATTTACTCATATATATAACTCATATATTCCTTTAATTAAATTAAACTCATAATTGTCAGTTCTGATCTTTCCCTTTTTTTGTCCTTTTTTTCCCCCCAGTTTATCTATCACTGGTGGTTGAAAAACTAATTTTCCCCTTAGATTTCTACCTTAAAATTAACAATACTTTATTTACTTTCTGGTCAGTAGCACATTTATCTTTTGCCTGTAGTATTGCTCTTTGTTCTAATGAAAAATTCCTCTGATCTAATTGGACTGCTGTGCTATGAGATTGTTGGGCTTTGCAAATGTCTCAAAACAATCTAATAAACTCTTATGCTAATATTGTGTTTCAGAATGCTTGTATTTTATTTCTAAATAATGAGTATTATCATGTTTGGGATGATTGCATTAGTATCTGTCATTTCTTAGTATTTGTGAGCTGTTTGTGGACTTTGCTTGCTTGACAGTCTTTTTCATGTTGATTTCTCTCTAATTTCAAATTAATCCATTTTATCAAAGCTAGAGTGCAACTTTTGGCTTTGAATGGGTGGTCTTTTTTGCTTGGGAAATGCTAACTGCCCTCTGTAACACATTTCTGTCTCTCTTTCTCACTGAATTTATCTATCTTAGATAGATACATAATTTATTCTCAAATTTTGAAAGAGTTGCAAATTACATTTTTAAGCAAATGTTTTTCTATGACTTTAATAATATTATCATTATTACCTTTCCAATACATTCCTGATTCACAGAATCACAGAATCACAGAATGGAAGGGGTTGGAAGGGACCTCTGTGGGTCATCTAGTCCAATCCCCCTGCCAGAGCAGGGTCACCTACAGCAGGCTGCACAGGATCTTGTCCAGGTGGGTCTTGAATGTCTCCAGAGAAGGAGACTCCACAACCTCCCTGGGCAGCTTGTTTCAGTGCTCCGTCACCCTCAGAGGGAAGAAGTTCTTCCTCATGTTCAGCTGGAACTTCCTGTGCTTCAGTTTGTGCCTGTTGCCCCTTGTCCTGTCACTGGGCACCACTGAAAAGAGTCTGGCCCCGTTGTCACAGCCCACCGCTGGCATATACTGCATAAAATGTTCTTCAGAGTCCTCTTTATCTCTGGAGTTTCAGAATTGTCAGAGACTGTAGTTATCCTAGATTTTCAATAAAGCTGTTTTCTTAATTTCTCCTCTATAATTGTGCTCCTGATCAAGGAATAAAAGAGCACTGCTTCAGTTAATATTTGACTTTCACGTTATCATTGCTGCAAAATCTCAGCTATTGTAGTGCAGAAAATACATTTCCACCTATGTAGTGGTAGAAGTGAGAATATAAAAAAGGTGCCACAAACATTTTTACTGTATTTTATTACACTTAAATGCTGGCCTGATGCTGATGGGCCAAAAAGCTTCCAAATGAGCCATTATTTTACACACATGCAACACACTGCTGTCACACAGGAGGTAATTTACATGAATACTATTCTGAAATACGTGAATTTTCTTTATATTTACAAGCAATTGCTTTGTATTGCTATTAAAACCAAAGGGATTTCATTTGTTCGTTTTCTGAAAAAAAAAGGAAAACCCATACATTTAACCCCTTTCCTTTCCAAATAATGTTTTATTACATGTTTCATGCTTTCTTTATTTATGAACGAAGGTCTTTAATTAGAGGTAAAGATTCTCTCAGGCCTCCAGCTGTTGAAGATCAGAAACTCAGACTGAAGGGTAAAAAAGGAAAGACTCTCAAATGAAATGAAAAAAGAGACATAAGTTACAGGACAGAGAATTCAAGACGTTGATACAGTCAGTAAATTCTATTTTCTTCATTTTTGCTCTTGCATTTCCTATTTTTTTCATTGCAGATATCCTGTGTATTTGAACTCTCACATTTTTTGATGAAGTATATCAGTCTTGTCTCTCTGAACTTTATTCCTTCTGGTTTATGTTTATTTGTTTTTTTGTTTAATATGAAGAGAAAAGAAGCATTAAGCTATTGTCACTGCTACAAGTTAAACTGAGTAATTCCGGAAGGGTGAGGCATTAATAAATTAATTAGAATATGAGAGTTCAGGTACTCCATAACACAAAGATTCATCTCTCATTCATCAATCAGTTTTGAACCTCTCTCTCCCTAAAATGGACAGTCATGAAAGTTTGAACTCTCCATCCTATTCTTGCAAAATAGAAATTAATTCACGCTCATTATATACATTATAATTTTATTTTAATAAATATATAAAATAGAACTTTTGATTTCATCAAAAAAGTATTGTAGGGATTTTTATTTTATCAGGAAAAAAAAGAGATAAATTTATTTTGGGCCAAACTGAAACAAATCTAGTATTTTAGTTTTTCAAATTGATCTGCTGTGCCTTCCTCTGCCTCTTTCAACTATTTATACAACTTCAGAAATAAGCTGTAAATGTTCTTTGTGAGCTTTAACAGTGACCAGGTAAGTAGGAAAAATCCTGTATTTTGCTGAAGATTCTTTCTTGATTTATTTCTGGATGTTCCTTATTATCTTCAGATACTACTAAAATCTCCTCACAGACATATTTGTTATCTCTTGCTTATGCATGCTAAGAACAAATACTTGACATGGAAAAACTTCATATTTCACCAAAGAGAAATTAGGTGGCTTTTTTTGGGGGTGGGGGGATGGAACAGGTTGACACTGATAGTGTGGGGTTGTGCTGTTTTTTGTTTGGTTCTTTTTTTTTTGGTTTCTTTTTTCAGGGATGGTATCCAAAACCATCTGTTATAGTCAAAGATGGTATTTTAAGGATCTAAAATACCTTCCTTGGCAAGTGGTTTTATCCTTCACCCCTCCTCTAATAATCATATATTGTTCAATCAGGAAGACAAATAAATGCGTCCCAGCACAAGTTTAAGTGTCTCAGGCCTTCTGAAAACATGGACATATTGCTTCTTTTTATTCTAGCTTCATAGTGTCTCAAGATTTGGTATTTCAACAGAAAGTGAAAACAAAAATGAAGAACTGGGGTTTTCATTTAGTTCAATTTACTTTTAATCTCATCTCTTGCAGTCACAGTCAATTTGTAATGTCATAGAAATCCAGAAAGGTTCACAGATGCTCATTTCTATACTTTGACTCACAACACATTTCCACTAACATCCTACAAAAATTCATACTGCTATGTAAAACAGGCAAACCAAGAATTCTCCATTAAATAGGAAGAAAAAAAAGAGATTTGATGTCTTGTTAATGTCTACTGGTCTTGTGCTTCATTAGAAAAAAATATCTATTCTCAGAAGTAGACCATATCATATGCTGTAGAGACAAGTGAGAAATTTCTAAAAAACTCCTAGTTTCTGACCTGCTGGCAACCCTTTGCCTAATGCAGCCCAGGATACCATTTTCATGCTTTGCAGCAAGGGCATGGTGCTGGCTTCTGGTCAAGCTGGTGTTTACTAGAACATCCAGGGCTTTTTCTGCCAAACAGCTTTCCAGCTGACAACTCCCAGGATACATTGGTACATGGGGTTGTTCCTCCCTAGGTGCAGAACTTTGAATTTCTTTTTGCTGACCTTCATGTGGTTCCAATCCATACATTTCTCCAGCCTGTTGAGGTCCCTCTGGGTGACAGCACAACACTCTGGATCATCAGGCAGTTGTCCCATTTTTGTGTCATCAGCTAACTTGCTGGAGGTGCACTCAGCCCCTTCATATAGATCATTAATGAAGATGATAAACAGGACTGGACCCAGTACTGACCAACAGGGTACACTGATAGTTACCAGCTTCCAACTAGGCTTTGTTCCACTGATCATCACTCTCTGGACCCAGACATTCATCCAGTTTTCAGTCCACCTCATTGTCTGCTTATCCAGTCCATACATCAACCACTTGTCCATTGAGGATCTTATGGGAGACAGTGTCAAAGGCTTTCAGTTTATTAAGTTAGTCAAGCATGACTTGCCCATGGTGTATCTATACTGACTATTCGTTACGACTTTCTCATCAGGTTTCCAGGATTAGCTGCTCCAAAAGTTAAGTAGCTTTTTGCCTCCTGAGTATCTTCTCCCAAACATTCTCAGCTTGGTCATCTTTACTTTGGTTTGAGGACCCTTATGGCTTAAGGACATAAGAAGTATCCTACTACATGCCCTACATGCCAATGGTCTTTCACCTCCGGTATTCTGTCTTCAGAACTGGCAAAAGGAGAGGTGATTTAGGGCGACCTCACAAACCTGGTGACTGTCTCCACTGCATTCACTACATAGTACCCCAGGCTCTCAAAACACCTTATTAGAGATAACAGAGCATTCATATTTGCTTAGTTCATTTAGTACCCATGTAAAAACTCTATTTAATTTTGTTTTTCGACCTTTTTGGAAGCTTCCAAAATGTGTTCTGGAGGTGAAATATAAAAGCCATTCAAACACTAATGATATCTTCTTGATGAAACTCTGTTGCTACAACTAAATGACAGGCAATATTGCCAGCTATATGTTTAATATGGAGTTAGGATTTTTCTGATGGCTTCCAACTATACAAACAGCTAAAAATTACCCACATAGCAAGAAAATTACCCACAAATAAAAGTATCTCTAAAGTAATTAAATCAATATCAATCTATGGTTTAGGATTGGTTCCTTTATATGTGGGAGAGACAGTATCTTACAAAGAGCCAATGTATCAACTTAATACTAATAAAAGAAAGTTTTTGGATATCAGGGAAGATTTCCTGGAAATTCAAGCAATTTAAATGTAATAGACAAGTAAGTCTGTGGATTAAGTGCAAAACGTGAAGACTTCAAACTCCTGTTTTGTTTTTATTTTCTCTATTTTTCAAAAACTCTTATTTTATTTTCCTTGCATGCTATTCGTCATAGTCCTTGCTTTCTTTCATACTGTTGGGTTTTTTTTTCTTTCACTACAAAGTTCAAGTATAGCATGTAATAAGAACATAAATCTCTTGTAAGTAGAGTCATTGGGCCAAACTGGTCAATTCAATTTCCAGTAATATAAAATCAGTATTTAACTATCAACTTAAACATGTAAGATTTCTTCATCTTTACATCACGTCAGAGAAGAACTCAGTCGAATCATAGAATCATAGAATGACTTGGGTTGGAAGAGACCTTAAAGATCATCTAGTTCCAAGAGACACCTTCCACTAGAACAGGTATTTATTATTTCTTTTTATTTTGCCACCATTTTTTTACTCAATATTTTACCTATAATCCCATGTAAAAAAAAAAGAATATTGAAAAAATTATAAAATATTTTTAAAATTACAAACAATGTCTTTGAAATGGTAGTCCCTTTCTGAAACTTTAATCCCAGTTTGGGACAAAATCAATAAATGAGTACACCTGTTGAATAGTGAATCAATAATGGAGCTAAAAAAAAGGAAATTTTACCATATGAAAACTAAAAAATAATTCCTTAAACTCTTCTATTCAGCAATTTACAATTCAGATGATAGTACTAATTGTATCTGGCACAGAATTTGTCATTAAAATCTTTTTCAGGTAGTTATTTATCCGTAAGTTTACATCAGATTATATTTTGAACTATTTTATTCTCTTTTGGAGAAAAAAAGCCAAACATCGGTTAGTTATGTGCAGTTTTCCTCCTACGTTGCAAAATTGTTTATTTTCCATATTCTATTACATTATTTCATTGGAAAAGTTGTATTTTTTGGAAATAGTTTTGAAATATTTGGAAATATTCCCAGCGAAAATGTGGAGTAATCCTTTTGAGATATTTCAGTCAAATGTTAAAGTGTATGCTACTGGTCAGCTGCTGAAGGTGTAAATCACATGCTCAGTAGCTCAAGTGATGTGTTTATTTACTTTGACTTGTGTATGTCTTATGCTGTTGGCTATACACTGATTTTAGAGAAATTATGAGGAATTTTAGCTCTCTAGAAGTAGTAAACAGCCTGCCATATCTGCCAAGAATCACTGGCAGAACAGGGTATCTTCAATGATCAGTGCCTAAGTGTCTTAAAGGAAGAAGAGGAACTCTTACATGCTTATGACAATATGGCATTTTCTCAGACCAACAGATATACCAGCCTTTTTCATTCTTCTATCACGCGGTGGAAATAAGACCTTTTTTTTTCAAGTTTTGCAGAGCTGTTTGAAAGTATCTCTATTTTCTGGTGGAACCCATTGTTCCTAAGTGTCATGATCAACAGGCTGACTGTCTTTTTAAATCTTCTTAAAGTGCTTTCTGAAGGTTTTAAGGCCATAAGTCGTAAGACTGCTGAGTACATGAATTAGATCACCAATAAGACCACTGTGCTTCATGTATCAGCCATGAACACAGCAGATTTAGACTGGACAGAAAGAGTTCCTGAGCAGGTCTTCAAAACATAGTAGGGTCACCTGAACAGCAAAACTTTATTATTTCAAGATAGAGATGTGAAAAAGCTCTCCAGATTCAACAGCCCATAAACAAAGCTAATAGTCACTTCCTAAAGAGACTCATTACCTTGGATGCTTGTGTGCTCTAGGGGAGACTGAGAATGAGGTCTATGTGACAGAGATGTGGTGGGGAAGAGAGTATCTGTGACTAGGATAAACATTACAGAGAGGAACACAGACGGATAACAAAAAAAATAAAATGAGGCTATGACTACCAAAATTTTCATAGAAACAACTGCTTGGATACCAAGGAAGTCAGGGAGACTGGGACGAATAACTGGAAAATTCTTCAGAAAGTCTGCATGTATTTGTGAACATTAAAATTAATGGATTTTTTTAAAATTTATGAAAAACTATTTTAGCTACTATATATTTGTGAAAAGATAATTTTAAATAATTTTTCAGAATAGATGTAGAAATTTTAACTGACTGGGTATATACATGCATAAACACATAGACACACACAGAGAATCATAGAATCATTTAGGTTGGAAAGGACCTTTGAGATCATCAAGTCCAACCATAAATCTAACACTTCCAAGTCCACCAACAAAACGTGTCCCAAGGCACCACATCTACATGTTTTTTAAATGCTTCCAGGGATGGTGACTCCACCACTTCACTGAGCAGACTGTTCCAATGCTTGATGACCCTTTGGTTGACGAAAATTTTCCTAATATCCAATCTAAACCTCCCCTGACACAATTTGAGGCCATTTCTTCTCATCCTATTACTTGTTACTTCGGAAAAGAGATCAACATGCACCTCACTGCATCGCTGTCTCAGGTTGTTGTAGAGAGCAATAAGGTGTCCCCTGAGCCTGTTTTTCACCAGACTAAACAATCCCAGTTCACTCCGCCACTCCTCATAAGACTTGTGCTCTGGACCTTTCACTAGCTTCGGTGCTCTTCTTTGGATGCATTTCAGCACCTCAGTGTGTTTCTTGTAGAATCATAGAAACACAGAAT
Source organism: Opisthocomus hoazin (assembly GCF_030867145.1). Lineage (NCBI taxonomy): Eukaryota > Metazoa > Chordata > Aves > Opisthocomiformes > Opisthocomidae > Opisthocomus > Opisthocomus hoazin. Next base: position 40,541,001 of record NC_134414.1, on the reverse strand, counting down.
GCTTTGTGTTGGAAGGGACTTTCAGAAGCCATCTAGACCAAACCTCCTGCAGTAAGCTGGAACATCTTCTGTTAGATCAGGATGCTCAGAGTGCCATCCAACCAGGCACTGAATGTTTCCAGGGATGAGGCCTCCACTACCGCTCTGGGCAACCTGGTCCAGTGTTTCACCACACTCATGGTAAAAAAATAAAGTATTTATATCCAGTCTAAATCTACTCCCCCATAGTTTAAAGCCATTACTCCTTGTCCTATCGCAACAAGCCCTGCTAAAAATATATTCTCCATCTTTCCTATAGGCCCCCTTCAGGCACTGAAAGGCTGCCATACGGTCACCCCAGACCCTTCTCTTCTCCAGGCTGAACAAGCCCAAGTATCTCAGCCTTTCCTTATAGAAGAGGTGCTCCAGCCCTCGGATCACCTTTGTGGCCCTCCTCTGGACCCACTCCAACAGGTCCATGTCTTTCTTGTCATGGGGTCTCCAGAGCTGGATGCAGGACTCCAGGTAGGATCTCACCAGAGCAGAGTAAAGGGGCAGAATTAACTCCCTCCACCTGCTGGCCACTCACCTTTTGATGCAGCCCAGGATATGGTTGGCCTTCTAAGCAGTGAGCTCACATTGTTGGCTCATATTGAGCTTTTAATCCACCAGTACCCGCAAGTCTTTCTCAGCAGGGCTGCTTTCCATCCCTTCATCCCCCAGTCTGTATTGATAGCGGGGGTTGCCCCAGTCCAGATGCAGGACCTTGCACTTGGCCTTGTTGGTCATGAGGTTCACACAGGCCCACTTCTCCAGCTTGTCCAGGTCCCTCTGGATCACATCCTGTCCTTCTGGTGTGACAGCTGCATAACTCATCTTGGGGTCATCTGCAAACTTGCTGAGGGTGCACTCGGCCTAGCTAAGTCATTGATGAAAATGTTAAACAGCACCAGTCCCAATAGGGACTCCTGAAGGACACCACTTGTTACAGACGTCCATTCGGACATCGAGCCATTGACCACTATGGTCTGGCTGGAATCATCCAACCAATTCCTTAACCACCAAATAGTCCACCCATCAAATCAGTATCTCCCCAATTTAGAGAGGAGGATGTTTTGAGGGACCATGTCAAAGGCTTTACAGAAGCCCAGATAGATCACATACATAGCTCTTCCCTTGTCCGCTGATACAGTCACATCATCCTAGAAAGCCACTAGGTTGGTCAGGCAGGACTTGCCCTTGGTGAAGCCATGGTGGCTGTCTTGAATCACCTCCTTATTCTCAATGGGACTTAGTGTAGCTTCTAGGAGGATCTGTTCCATGATCTCACCAGGCACAGAGGTGAGGCTGACAGGTCAGCAGTTCCCAGGGTCCTCCTTCCTACCCTTTTTAAAAATGGGCACAATGTTTCCCTTCCTCCAGTCACTGGGGACTTCCCCTGACTGCCATGACCTTTCAAATATCATGGAGAGTGGCTTAGCAATGACATCAGCCAATTGGCTCAGGACTCTGGAGCACGTCTTATCAGGTCCCATAGACTTGGGTATTTTCAGGTTCCTTTGATGGTCCCGAACCAGGTCTTCCTGTACAGTGGGAGGGTCTTTACCCCCTTGGTCCCCAACTTGCAGTCCATCAACTCAGGAAGGGTGATGAGAGAGGTTGCCAGTGAAGACTGCCCGTGAAGGTAAAAATTTTGTTGAGTATGTCAGCCTTCTCCTCATCTGTTCATACTAGGTTGGCATTCTTGTTTATCGGGGCCCGTACACTTGCTTTAACCTTCCTTTTCTGGTTGACATACCTGTAGAAGCCCTTCCTGTTATTCTTAACATCCCTTGCCAAGTTCAGCTCCAGTTGTGCCTTCACCCTCCTGACCTCATCCCTACACCAACGGGCAGAATCCCTATACTCTTCCCAACACACCTGTCCCTGCTTCCTCTGCCTGTGCAGTTCCCTCTTTCCCTTTAGTTTGACCAGCAGGTCTCGACTCAGCCATGCCAGTCTCTTCCCTTTCTTTCCTGATTTCTTACACCTGGGGATCAAGAACTCCTACGCTCTATAGAAAGTGTCCTGAAAGATCTGCCACCTCTGTTCTGCTCCCCTGTCCCTGAGGACTGTTTCCCAGAGGGCCCTACTGACTAACTCCTTGAAGAGCTAGAATGTGGCTTTCCTAACATTAGGGTCCTGACTATACTCTTCACCTTTCCCATATTCCTCAGGACTGTGAACTCCACCAATGCATGATCAGTGCCTCCAATCTTAACATCACAGACGAGCTCACTTGCATTAGTGACGGTCAGGTATAGTATTGCATCCCCTTGGATAAGGGTGTCAATTACCTGGCTACAAAGGTATCCTCAATGTATTCTAGGAATCTCCTGGATTGCCCACTGCTTTCCATGCTATATTTCCAGCAGATGTCAGGGTGGTTGAAGTCCCCCAGCAGGACGAGAGACTACAAGTGCAAAGCCTCCTGGATCTGGAGGAAGGAGGCTTCGTCATACGCTCCCCTTCACCAAGCGGCCAGTGAGGGACCCAAAACTAAACACAGTATTCAAGGTGCTGTCTCACCAGTGCTGAGTACAGGAGGATGACCAGTTCCCTAGTCCTGCTGGCTACACTGTTCCTGGTACAAGTCACGGTGTTGCTGGCCTGCTTGGCCACCTTGGCACTCTGCCAGCTTGTACTCATCCAGCTGTTCACAGATAAACCTGGGTCCTTTTCTGGTGGGTGGCTTTCCAGCCACTGTTCCCCAAGCCTGCAGTGTTGCATGGGGTTATGACTTAAGTGCAGGATCCGGTGCTTAGCCTTGTTTAATTTCATGCAGTTGGCCTCAGCCCGTCAATGCAGCATGTCCATATCCCTAGGTAAAGCCTTTCCACCCTCAAGCAAATCAACACTCCTGCCCAGCTTTGTGTCATATGCAAACTTACTAGGGATGCACTCGATTCCCTTGTCCATATCATTAATAAATGTTCAATAAAATTGGCGCCAATACTGAGCCCTGGGGAGCACCACTTGTGACTGACCGCCAACTGGATTCAACTTCATTCACCACAAGTCTTTGGGTCATCCAGCCAGGTTTTCGCCCAGTGAAGCATACACTCATCCAAGCCCCAAACAGACAGTTTCTCCAGCAGAATGCTGTGGGAAACAGCGTCAAAGGCTTTACTGAAGTGTAGGTAGACAACATACACAGCCTTTCCCTCATCCACCAAGCAGGTCGTCTTGTAACAGAAGCAGGTCAAGTCAGTCAAGCAGAACCTGTATTTCACAAACCCATGCTGACTGAGCCTGATCACCGGTTTGTCCTGTATGTGCCGTGTGATGACACTGAAGATGATCTGCTCCATCACCTTCCCTGGCACTGAGGTCAGACTGACAGGCCTCTAGTTCCCCGGATTTTGTTGTAGGTGGGGAACATGTTTGCTGACCTCCAGTCAACTGAGACCTCCTCGATTTTCCAGGAATGCTGACAGATAATTGAAAGAGGTTTGGTGAGAGCTTCTGCCAGCTCCCTCAGTACCCTTGGGTGGATACTATCCAGCCCCATAGATGTGTGTGTGTCTAAGTGGTGTATCAGGTTGCTAACTATTTCTCCTTGGATCATAGGGGCTTCATTCTGCTCCCTGTCCCTGTCTTCCAGCTTAGGGGACTGGGTACCCCAAGAACAAATGGTCTTACTATTAAAGGCTGAGGCAAAGAATGCATTAAGTACCTCAGACTTTTCCTCATCCTTTGTCACTAAGTTTCCCCCCACATCTAATAGAGGATGGAGATTCTCCTTAGCCCTTCTTTTGTTGCTAATGTATTTATAGAAAGAATTGTTATTGTTTTTTATGACAGTAGCCAGATTAATTTCTAGCTGAGATTTGGCCCTGTTAATTTTCTTCTTGTATAACCTCACAACATCCCTGTAGTCCTCCTGGGTTGCCTGTCCCTTCTAAGGTCATAAACTCTCTCTCTTTTTCCTGAGTTCCGGCAAAGCTCTCTGTTCAGCCAGGCCGGTCTTCTTCCCTGCCGGCTCATCTTTTGGCACATAGGAACCACCTGCTCCTGCAACTTTAAGGTTTCCTTCTTGAAGAATGTCCAGTCTTCCTGGAATCCTCTGCCCTTCAGGACTCTTTCCCAAGGGACTCTGTCAACCAGGCCCCTAAACAGGCCAAAGTCTGCCCTCTGGAAGTCCAGGGTAGCAGTTCTTCTGTCCCCCCTCCTTACTTCTCTGAGAATTGAAAACTCTGTTATTCCACTATTGCTGTGCCTGTGGCAATCTCCAACCATCACATCACCCACAAGTTTTTTCTGTTCACATAAAACAGGTCCAGCAGGCCACCTTCTCTAGCTGACTCCCTCACTGCCTGTGTCAGGAAGTTATCTTCCACACACTCCAGAAATCTCCTGGACTGTTTCCCCTCGGCTGTGTTGTATTTCCAACAGACATCTGATGAGTTGAAGTCCGCCATGAGAACAAGGTCTAGCAATTGTGGGACTTCTCTCAATTGCTTATAGAATATTTCATCTGCCTCTTTATCCTGGTTGGATTGTCTATAACTGAATCCCACCATGATACCTGCCTTGTTGGCCTTCCACTTGAATTTAGCCATAAACACTTGACCCTTTCATCACCATCATCAATCTCTCGACAGTCAAAACATTCCCTAACATACAGGGCTGTCCCAATGACTTTCCTACTTTCCTGTCCCTTCTGAAGAGTTTATAGCCATCCACTACAGTACTCCAGTTGTGTGAGTCATACGACTATATTTTGGGGAATTCAGCTATATCATAATTTTCCAGATGCACAAAGGCTTTCAGCTCCTCCTGTTTGTTGCCTGTGCTGCATGTATTGGTGCTTTAGCTGGGCTACTGATCCTGCCATCTTTTTTAGGGAAGAAATCTTAATTTCTATGTGACTGTTCTCAGAGACTTCTGTGGTTTCTAAAGCACCAACAACCTATGCATCTTTGCTGCCATGTGGATCTCCACTCCTTACCTCCATTGAAATTTCTAGAGTGCTGCACACATTAGTACAGGGACATTTCAAATGTGCTCCAATGCACTCAGCACATTGCGGAGTAGACCAAAGTGCCTCGCTAGCACACTTGTCCCTCAAACATTGGCATTACACCCCCAGCCTTATCTCTACTGAGCCTGGGTTTATCGCTTTTGCTCTTCAAATCTAGTTTAAAGCTCTTTCAGTAAGCCTTGCTAATTCCTGCGCAAAGATCTTCCCCCCCCCCTTAAAACAGGTGTACCCCATCTGTTACCAGAAAGCCTGGTGTCGTGTAGACTGCCTTACGATCAAAAACCCCCAAATTTTGCTAGTGAAACCAGTGTCAGAGCCAGGTATTGATCTGCTGGCTCTTCCTGGTTCTTCCTTCATCATCCTCTGCAACTGGAAGGGTAGAGGAGAACACTAGTTATGCTCCTGACACCTTAACCAGTCATCTCAAGGCCCTGAAGTCTCTTTTGATTGCCCTTGGCCTTCTTACTGAAAATTCATCGCAGTCTACATGAAAAAGCAATAATGGATAAACATCTGAGGGATGTACCAGGGTAGGAAGTTTCTTCCTCACATTTTTAATCCAGGGTCCGGGGAGGATGCAGAATTCCCTAAGAAGTGGGTCCAGTTGGCAAATTGGACCTCCTGTTCCCCTCAGAAAAGAGTCTTCTACAACAATAACTCATCTTTTTTTTTTTTCTTTATGGAAGCGTCTTTTACAGAGGACATAAACCAACTTAATCTTGGTGACATCTCCAATCTCAATGAACCATCAACCTTGTCATTGTTTGGTTCCACTTGCAGAAGAGAGACCTGAACCTACTATGCAGGGGCACCTGGAAAGGTGGGGTAGTCGTGGAGGAGACAATCCTGTAGCACTGGGCAGGAACTTGTCACCGTTGCCCCTATCCTTTAAGTCACTGCATTCCACTGAGTGGAGAGAGGCTAGGGTGTCCTGCGTATCATGCATCCTGTCTGCCTGATAGGCCTGTCTCAGAGGAAGTAGGGTTCAGTTCAATAGCCTATCTCTCTCAGACTCCCCGATACTCCTCAACCTACTCACCTCCTCCCAGAGCTGTGTCACTAAGTGGAGGAGTTAATTTATCTGGGTGCACCTCCCACCGGTGTACTCACTACTTCTGCCTGGTACTGGCTTAAGAGTAGGGCACATCCTGCAGGCTGACACCTGGGTGGAAGCATGTTCCAATCAGAGCTCTGTGTGGGAAACCGTGTCAGTTGTGGTGGGTACAGAGTTTACAGAAGACATGGTTTTCTGCCAGGTTGATACCATTGCTCCCTGGTCAAGCTGACTGAGTTTCAGTGACCTTCCTGAACACCCTTCCACATGAACTGCCATGCAAATTGCTGGTTTCCAGTGCTCCCTAGGGGCTTATTTTATAAGGGGAGGTGGGGCTTAGCCACCGTTGCTCCTGGGCCCACTCAGATCTCCTCAGCCACTCTTGCAGGAGCTGCAGGCTCCTGACAGGCCTCTTGGCTCCCCCTGAGGTATACCTGATTCAGGAACTCCCCTGTGCACAACACTAGAGTGCTCCACTGCAGATTGTGCTGGCACCAGAGCGGCTTGTCTCAGCGACTGAGTGACATACACACACCCCATTTTCAAATACTTAGGTCATGACAATATAAAATCATAGAATGGTTTGGGTTGGAAGGGACCTTCACCTAGTTCCAGCCCCCTGGGCAGGAACATCTTTCACTAGATAAGGTTGCCCAAAGCCCCATCCAACCTGACCTTGAACACTTCCACTGATACACAGCTTCTCTGGGCAACTTTTTGCAGTGTCTTACCATCCTCATCACAAAAACTTTTTCCCTTTTATCTATACTAAATCTAACCTCTTTCAGTTTAAAACCATTACCTCTTGTCCTATCACAACAAGCCCTCATAGAAAGTCTCATTCCATCTTTCTCATAAGCCCCTTTCAAATATGGAAAGGCTGCATTAAGGTGTCCCTGGAGCATTCTGTTCTCCAGGCTGAACATCCCAGCTCTCATCGCCCTTCTTCATAAGAGAAGTGTTCCAGCCCTCTGATCATTTTTTTGTCCCTCCTCTGAACCTGCTCTAAGAGGTCCACGTGGGTCTTGTGCCGGGGGCCCCAGAACTGGCTGCAGTACTCCAGGTGAGGTCTCACCAGAGTTGAGTAGAGGGGCAGAATCACCTCCCTCTTCCTGCTGGCCACTCTTCTGTTGAAGCAGCCTAGGATACGGTTGGCCTTCTGGGCTGCGAGCGCACCTTGTTGGCTCATTTCCAGCTTTTCATCTATCAGTATCCCTAAGACCTTCTCTGCAGGGCTGCTCTTAATTCATTCCCCACCCAGCCTGTATTGATATTGGGGATTGCATCAACCCAGGTGCAATGGTTGTTACTGTGTGTAACTCATTTCCATCTTTGACTGAAGATCTGTTGTCAGCCATTCATTCTACCAATTTCTGTCTGTGTTATGGTTTGAATTTTGACAGTCCATCCTGATTTGCAGCATAGAATTGTAATCCCAGTATTGGTAGACATAATTTTGATTACACATTAATGAAAAAAGAAGAATGAGTATTTGCTTCTACCTAGTTATACAGCTTAAAATCTGACACAGAAGAAATTATACCTTGGGTAAGTCATGATTTACTCTTAAACAGGGTAAAAAAGGTTCTCAGGACTGTCCAAAGATACAAGGAAATTTAATTTGGCTGCCATATGTAATTGCCAAATACCTGTATTTGTTTTCTGATTTTACAAAAAATGACAGGGTTATCTTACTAAATTTATTCAATAAAGACTTAGATATCTAATTTTTAGATGTATTAGGCTGTCTTAATGATCAAGAGGATATGAAGGTTCAGCTAGCCTAGCTTGACATAACAATCAGCATTATGGGTAGTCATATAATCTTCAAACTCAACTTGCTGTTTTGAGTTCTGTGATATAGAGTTGGGTACTGTTATGCAAACAAAAAATTTTAGAAATAAAACTCCATTGTTAACTATTTTTCACTAAACTGTCATGGATTTCTGCTCTGATATCATCCAAGAGTCCTTTTATTTCCGTATATCTATGTCTTTGTTCTATTTTTATTCCTCACTAAATAGATACAAGAGTAAGGTCTCAGAAAGTTTTCTTCATCACTACAATCATAATAATCACTTTATCTATTTCTCCTTTGTGCTTGCGTTTCAAGAACTGTCTTTATAAGGTTGTCATACATCAAAGCACAGCTCAGTATAAACAGGGAAACAGGCACAGAAAGTGCTGATAAATGAGACATTTTCTCAGATTCTTCAGGATGAGACTGCTACTGAGGGAGTTTTTAATCTTTGCTCTGTGTGATGCTAGCTATGTCCCTTTCTTCCCAAATAGATTGTACACCAGAGCCTCTGCAAGAAGCACACAAGTATCCTGGGTTTGGTTAGAACAGATCCAATTCCCTTTTAGTGAATCTTCCTTACAGCTATGTTCCTCTAAGTAACTGCATTTTTCTGAAGCTGGCTGCATATTTTACAGTGTCCTTTCCAAAGCTGATAACACCTAATGTTTATAGTTACACTGAGCTAATTGTAGGAAAGGAATGCAGAAAAAGGCCCCTGTTTATAATCATTACTATAGCAGCCAAGATCACCTATACATCTCTCAGGTTCTGCAGATAAGGAGTTGCAAATGGTCGCACTTGCAGGGAGGGGTGGTTAGAGCAGGTGACCCGATATTGACCTGTGCGGTATTCCATGACGTACACATCATACTCACTTTAAAGCTGGGTCTTGCACTCTTTGTTCATGGCCAGCTTGTGAAAAGGACCCTGCTCCTTGTCCCACTTGCAATCCTTATCCACATTCCGATTCACGCATTCCTGAGTCCAGTTCCTGTCTTCTGCTGAGGCCAGTCTGGGACTGCCTGGTTTCTGCCTGGCAACTGCTGGAGAGACACTAGCACCCACAGCACCCAGCTCCGGGAAACTCAGTATCTGTTTTGTATATTTTAATTCTCTCAATATTATTAGAATTATTAATGTTATTAGTAAAGCTGTTTTAATATTAAATTTGTAAGTCTCTTTCCCTTTTCCTCCTTTTTCCCTTTTAAAAAAGAGATGTGGGGGGAGTGGGGGTTAACAGAGAGTGTCTACCACTCTGTTCGTTGCCACCCTGCTCTAAATGGTGATAAGAGCAAAAGAAGGGCATCACAAGAATGCAGGGGTACAGTTGTTCTTCAAGATTATTCTGAGGTTCTGTTTGCTTAAGGTTGCACACTTTTAAGGAGCTGATACAACATACACTTTCTTCTTCAATCCTTCCTTACAGGAAAATGTTCTAAAGCAGAAATTTTTCGTTACCACATTTGAAACTGGGAGGAGGTGTATTAGTTTCTTAGACTCTTATGCCCTGCTATGTTGTCCTGCCAACAGATTTTGGGGTGGTTGAAGTCCCCCATGAGGACCAGGGTTTGTGAACGTGAGGCTGCTCCTATCTGCTCCATCTTCCTGGTCAGGTGGCCTGTAGCAGACCCTCACTATAATGTTACCTGTCCCTGCCCAGGCTTTAATCCTGAGCCATAAGCTCTCGGTTGGCTCTTCATCCATCCCCCCAGGCAGAGCTCCATGCACTCTAGATGGTCAAAGACAGAGGACGACACCCACTCCTCTTCTCCCCTGCCCATCCTTCCCAAAGAGCCTGTATCCTTCCATTCCAACACTCCATCCACAGGAGCCATCCCACCACATCTCTGTGATATCAGTGAGATCATAGCCCTGCAGGCATATGCGCTTCTTTAACTCCTCCTGTTTATTCCTCATGCTGCATGTGTTTCCATAGAGGCATTTCAGTTGGGCCCCCAATAAAGCTGACTTACTGGCTCGAATTCCTTTCTCCTGCCTTTCAGGTGCTCTCTTGCTGACCTGCAATCCTCCTCCAGGCTCTGGGCATGTACTGCTGGGACCAGCACCAAACTGGTAGCAGTGGGACAGATTGAGGTTCCCCTCCCACAGCAACATAGTTTAAAGCCCTCTTCACCAGTTTGGCAAGTCTCTGACTGAAGAAGCTCTTCCTTTTCTCTGTCAGATGGACTCCATCAGCCCCCAGTAGACCAGATTTCTCAAAGTTATTCCCATGGTCTGGTAATAATGAAAGAATTTACATGAAAAATCAGAAGCATATTAAAAAAAAAAGGTTTTTAAATTAAAGGAGTTTGGGGTTTAAAATAATTACACTCACAGCTATGAATTTAGATATCCTAGTTCTAGGTTTAATATTATTTATTATTTTATTAGATATATATAGTGGTTCATTAAATGTATAATACATTTCTAAAAAAATATCTGTGTTTAATTCAAATGTTAGCAGCCCTGAAAATATAACTAATGTATTGACAACTTGTTCAAATAACATTTAAATTTTTGTCTCAAACAAAACTAAATGTTTGATTTTTGGCTCCAGAACATATGCAATATACATAAAATATTCCAGTGACACCAAATCCAGATTTCTGTGTTGAATTATCTGCAAACATTTACCAGATTTTTATTTCTTGGGTGTATTTCTCAGCTGACCAGGCAGAAAACCCCAAGTAACTAACTCACCACTGTTTAGTAAATACTTCTGTAATCAGTAACTTAATTGACATATAGAAAAATGAAGTCTGATATTGATGTCCCTATCTGTAATGGCAAGATCTCAAATTGTGTTTTACTGAAGGGAGAGTAGTTCCTATTAGGAGTGATTAAATAGTCTACGGAAATCACACAGGTCAGGATTAAGATTTACATTTAGATGTCTCTACGTAAGTGTCTACTTTAAGCTAAATAAATAAACTTCTGCTATAAAGTACAGGTCTATGATAAACATCTGTAATCCTGTGACATATCTGCCAGTCTGTTAAGAGTATCTGAGAAATACCCTATGGCATCTGAAATAGCAGTAAAAGCCTAAGTTCAAGCAACTGAATGGAGTCAGTCCGGCAACGTAACTCAGGAAGAATTCAGCTCATCTTAAACTAGATAACTAGAGCCTTAATGTAGGTGTCTAGTGTCATTTTAGACTCTTCAGGGTGCTTGATACATCCAACAGAGTTAGGAAATATCACAGGGGATATCTAGGGAACTCATGCCTTTCCGGAGTAGCAGCTGGAAGCCAAGTGAGAAACCTAAAGGCATCTCAAGTAGTTCTCAGTGCCTCTGTGTGTGCAGTTACACTGAGCCATACATAGATCTCCACTGCATTTAGACACCTGGATTAGTGGTAATTCCTCTGTGTAAGTGTATACATGTCTAGCTTACCTTTTTACTCCTACATGTAGATCCTTCCTTCCACTTATGTGTCCTGATCCTGAACTGAATCTTTCTCTAAGTTTTGTCACTTCCTAAAAGTAACAGTGAAGGAAGAGTCATAAATGATATTATTAAGTGAATAAAGAAGCTTTTTTTTCCCAAAACACCAGAGCTGGAGTTCATCAAATAAAAATTTTAAGATGGTAAATCCCAAACAAAGAAATAATGTGATTTTTAACACATTACTTAAATAAACCGCAAGTCCATTGTGTGAGCATTTTTCTTGCAAAATCTGATCAAAGGAATGCATAGAAAAAAGGCTCATGAAAGGCATTGAAACATATTAATACTGAAATACCTTCCAACTCTAAACTACAGATTGTAGATGGTGAAGAAGTATATATGGAAGAAATGCACTGGAGTTGTCTTTATCTTATACTTCAATATCTTATGCTTGTCAACAGCCTGGAACTCTACCATAACTCAGTGTGTCTGTTAAGTTCCTGTCTCCCTTATCATGTTGCAATAGCCAAGACATCAGGCTGTCCAACTGGCTTATTTGTGTAAAAAAATAAATAAGTTATACTAATGAGAATGACTGGCTAGCTTTGTATGTCCATGGTTAGCAGTATGGGCATTTTGGTAGGACCACCAACATTTAATGTTTTTTCACTTGTACATAGTGCAACCATTCCAACAGACACCAGCAGGAGAGTCCTGGCTAGAGATACCCGATGGTGACAGAACATTTCCCTTTAAAGTAGGACACTGAAACTTGAGCCCTTTTCTGAATCAATAAGATTAAGGAGCTGAGTTTAACAATATTCCCAAACTTTTAACAGCCTTAGTCTGCTCTTCATAGTTTTCTGGGTTTTTACTGGAATACGTACCACGATTTTGGAAAACAATTTAATGGAACACCTTCCTATCAAAACAGAATATTTTCTCAATGAAGTGTATAAGCAAACTTAAAATAATCCGGAAATATTCTGTAATGCACGTTTTCAAAATACAGCCTTCGTGGTAGAACACGCCTAAACAACTCTTACACAAGAACCCAATGTACCACTTCAGACACTGATGTGATTCAAAGATTAGGTGTCATAATTGTGTATATATTTGTCTCATCCAGGAAACTATAGTTACTACAAGAAAGGTGAGTCCTGGAAAAGAGTTAGACTTGATTCATTTACTTAGGCGTAGGCATATGCATAGGCATATAGTACCGTTTCAAACACCCTTGATGCCTCAGACGTTTACCCATATGGGGCTGTCAAGCCTCAGAGGAACCCCACATCTGGAGAGGGTTTTGGAGGCCAGACCTCAGGGCAAATCAAATGACACCAATTTCTGTGTGGGCTGCAGATTCAAGACACGTCCTTCTCATAGGATTGCTTTCGGCACCACTGCTAAGACTGTTCTCAACATACAGGAGCAGATGTCTTCAAAGAAGAAACGGAGAGACTATTTTTTTCTACAGTGTGGAGCACAGACTACCAATTTAAATGACAAGCTGCAATTATTCTTTTCTATTTTTTTTTCCTCTATCAGCTACTGTTTGCTGTTTCCATTCTTAGCATGCATGCCCTTTACTTTCTCTAGATGTGTGTGAGGACAAAACTTTAAGTTTTCCAGAGAGCAGGAATTATATTGGTGCCTATAATATTTTTCTCCACCTTGCATCTTCCTCCTTGTACTTACTGGAAAGCGTATAGTCTTTTTACTCTTTTTGCTATACAAGACAGTGCAAGGCCAGAGCCACAGTGAATAAAATTTTACAAACCTTTAAATGTCAGCATGTGTAATCTACAAGAACTTTGTTGTTTCCTTTCATCTGTTTTTGCAGTCATGTTTCTTTATGCAGGGGAGAAAGCTGATTAATAAGAATATTCAAGAAAGTAAGAGACAAGAAAATAAATGAGTATTTACCTGTGGGGGTGGAGAACAGTACAATTTTTACTAACCGCTTATGATTGAAGTTTATTAAGCCATTCAAAAGACTACATGCCTTGGATTTGCCTTGTCAGTTGAGCTCTAGAAGTTGAGTGGCTGTTTAGTTCCCAGGATGGACTAATGCTTAAAGTGCAGTAGAATTGCTTGAAAATTTTTAAAGTTCATTATAGGAACATAAGCTCAACATGATTGATGAGCTATTACAAAGTACACTGAATGCATGTATTAATTATAACTATTTCAGCATTTAAAGAGCATTGGGAAAATGCTCAGCCAGTCCTTTAAATAGCTGGAGTGAAATAAGTATGTCTGTGAACTAAAGCTTCTTAACACTCTACAGTAACACTCTCACTCCTCTATTTAGCCTGCAAATTAGTAAGTCAGAACATGAATGATAGCACCAAGAAAGGAGAGAAGATATATTTCATTTTCTTTGGTTTCATAAGCTTGAAGGTCTTTCTGAGTCAGCATGTGTCCTGTACACAGCTTTACTTTCCAATATGTGCAATACACATTGTCTCACTGCCTACTATGAGTTTATGGAATTTCAAATTAGGCACCTGTACTGGGGGAAAGGGTTTCTAGCTTAGTGAAATGTAACAACATTATTCATAAGCACCTCACTATGCTAGCCAAGATTTTTATAAATGACATACTAGAACTGATGCTCCTAAATCCTTATATTGAGTCATGATGCATATCATAAAGGTGGTATTGTTTATTGCTGCTGCTAAAAACCCCCAACCAATTAACAGGAGATAAAAGGTCTTCTGTGTGAATGCAGTTTTGAAGATTCGATTTCGTAGTTTGTGGATGACTATCTGTGGTGGTTAAGAAGCAGAAGGATTCCAGCCAGAGCTTACCCTGTGTTGCAGAGAGCAGAATTATTACCACCATAATGTCTTACACATGAAATACTGCCTTAATATATTCCAGAATTAGGGTTCTTCTTTTTGTTTCACATTGCTGACTCATAGTTGGTTTCAAATCCATTATAAGATTCATGTTTGCTTTTTTGGGTTTTGTTTCTTTTTTAAAAAAATATATATTGCCTTTTTAGTTAGCCTTCATTATTAATTTGCATCTTAGATTTTGGTGCAACCATTGCATTTCACTGTATTCTCTGAAATTCTCTAAATTTCAGTTCACTCATAGTAGGCAGTGAGATAATGTGTTGTGTGCATATTGAAAAACACATCAAAATTTGAAGTTCTCTTAATTTCAGTTTGTTGAATTTTGTATGAATTTGTCAGAATCACATTATAGTCTTAACCTGTCCTTGAAAATGACTGCCACCTCTTCTACTGTAAGGTCATTGATTTACATATTTCATCCATTCCAACTATTAATGAAAATATCAAAGACATCCAGATCCAGGGCACATCTGTGAGGAATGACACTTGAAACACCCTCCGAAGATACAGATAGACCATTAATAACTACTTCTTCAGAGTAAGTTTTAAATGGGTGATTATAGCTTAACTTCTTTGCTTGCCTATAAGAATTTCTTACATGACAGTGTCAAATAACTAATTAAAGTCAAGCTGTACCAAAACTATTGCTTCTCTTTTATTCACTTGGCCTATTAACCTGTCAGAGAAAGAAATGAAATTAGTTTGACATGATCAGTTCTTGACAAACTCATGCTGTACATTTTTATCACCTTATTATCTTTGAGGTACTTATAAATTGATTTCTCAATAATTTTTTATAGAATCCTGCCAGAAATTTGAGTTAAACTAACACAGCTATAATGCTTTAGGTTCTTTTTTTTCTTCTTTTTTTTCCAACTTCCTTTCTGAACTTAGATATTAAGCTTATTCCTGTTCGAAATCTGAATCCCATAACTTCCTAAACATAATTTTCCAGGGGTCTAGATATTTTGTAATATTACTTAAGTATGTAAAAAGATTAATTTAGCCAAGATGCACAACCTGAATTTGCCCACCCTTTCTTACAAAAAGATACATTGTGGTGTGTTCTTTCTGTATTCTGTTCTGTACTGTAACGCTTCATAACATTTATTTTTTTATATTTGTAGTTAAAACAAAGTTTGGGGGAGCTTACTTATTTGTTTGTTTTTTAAAGGAAAGGCAGCACCATTTGTCTCAGTCTTTACCCAAGCCAATGTTTATTTTGTATTGTTGCTTCTTTTTTGTGTTATTTCTAATTTCCTTCTCCTAGGGCTTTTCTGTTCCTTGCTAACGGAAACTCATTTTGCACCTTAGTCTTCCTGATTTTATCCCAATATGTTTTTTTTCTCCTTTAGGCACGCATTCTTAGACATCTACCCTTGTTTCCATTCTTCATTTATTTGTCTAATGTTTCTTTTCATGTCCTTGAAGATTTTCTGATCCTGTACTGCTCTCTTAATACACTTCCTGTCTTTCCTGTGCAATGGGGTAGTCTGCCATTATGAATATAATCTCACCTTTCCCTTTACTGTCAGTTCTTGTACATTCCTTCATGCTTTAAACTCTCTCTCTCTGAAGTACCTTGTCTCTTAGCCCCCTGAGTTGCCCACACTGGCTATTTTCAATTGCATTATCTTTACTCTTCTTTTCTTCTACCATAAATTCCTTATAAAAGTCATCATTATTCACTTTTAAGTAATTTTTATTCAACTCATATTATACCTGTAGATTCTCAGTCAGTATTTCTATATGGGTTAGAACAAATTCTAAAATAACATTTTTCCTACCAACCCCTCTGCATTATAAAGAAAAAAATAGTTTTAGTAGAATACTGTTGTGATCAAGAAATCTGAAAACCTTAGTGCTGCCTTTTGCAGCAGTACATTTTATTCCTGGTTTATTAGTATCTTTCCAGTCCTAAACTTTCGTCTGAAAGATGTGAGAGCAGCCAGGCACGGATATTCCTTCCCTTATTATTCAAGGTGTGACTGTGTCTTCTGATCTGACCATAGCAGTACATGGTGCATCACCAGTACCCACATGGAAAAACTGCAGGAAAAAGGTCAGGTGTTTGAGTGAGACTCTCACACCTTTGTGTAAACCTAGATTTTGTCCCTGGAAAGACATCAGTGTGGGTTAGTACTTTTTCCTCATAAGAAATCTTCCCAAAGCCAAGACAGTTTGTGTTCTGTCCTAGGGAATATGAGTTGTTAGGTTTCCTAGCCTAGGATTCAAGTAACCTTTGTTCCCTCATCAATTTTGCTGTAACAGCTGCCATGCAGTACGTGTTAAAAAACAGGTAAAATTTCAGCATCAGTCTGACTCCATTCTATTTCGTATCCAAAAGCAGATTACACTTTTTCAGTTGCCATACATATTCACTGGAGATTTGGTACAAGAAAGTCAGACTACCACAAGATAAAACTGATGCTTGTCGTATGGTGGTAAAATCTGATTAAAGCAGCTTGGCATCAGTGAACCCCAAATGGTAATATAAACCTCATTTGAATCTAAGCACTGCCTCCTCACTCATTTTGATATGTAAACATAGTTAATGTGAGCAAGCTAGTTTGTTATGACATATCCTAACGTTACATTCCAAGAGAATAATTTCACAAGTTCATATGGTGATCTCAATGAGTCAGCTCAGATTTGTACTTTAGGACAGACTGCCTTATAATGAACACACAGCTATTATCTCACAGATGTCTGTGGTGAAATTTTAAAAAATTACAGATGCAACTGGAATGAGTAGGGTACCAATTACGAGCCACAGAAGTTCTTTCAGTGTCTGACTCTAATTATATTAATTATGAACAAATGTGAGATATAAAAAATGCCATTTCCAATAATCAAATAAGGACATCTTTTTTATTAAAAAGAAAACCAAATATAAGTAAGTTCCCTTTTTAAGCAGTTAATTATAAAGTCAGAGCTCAAATACACACTACACTTGGTGACTACGGCAATATTTTACTTCTTTCTTCTTTATTTATAGCTGTGTAATCTTATTTATTGCAGCCAAAATTTTTACAAGGAGCTATTTTAATGTACTATAAACACAGCCACATGGCTGCTTGTATCCCTAGCCTGGTTAGGGTTTCCATTTAGGTCTATAAGCTTATAGATTTGAGTGAACTTAATAGTATGGATGTTGCTTTCAGACTACAAATAAGAGTTTAATGACCACAAAGCATTACTTACTCTTTGACAGGTCCATAAAGAGAAGCTTTTGAGAAAGACAGCCCTCATGAGAGAACACAGAAAGAATAGACTTCCAACAAAAGAATAACTTGAAAAATTCCTTAGTTTTGAGATTTATATGATTACATAAAATATTTACCTCTAGGATCCAGGCCTGGATTTCATGCCCATATTCTCACAAGTGTATGCTCTCAAGCTATTATGTTAATTTTAACTAAGGTGACAAAACTCTATGCACGTTTATTGTAAAAAGAAGATGATCCAAAGAATGCTTTTACTCTACCCAGCAATATAAGCTTATAAGTGTATAAATGTGCATAATATTAATGTAAAATAGTTTAACAAATCTTGTCCGAGCATTTGTCTGAAGTATCTAAATAATTAACATTGGGGTTTTGGCCTGTAACCTGTAAGCGGTTTGTGACTGTAGATTATGCAAACTCTTAAAAATAAGGTGAATTGCCTTCATCAAATCAACAACCTCTCAAAAAAGACAAGACTTGTGACCAGCATAGTAAAGATTCTGCTGTAAATATGGATTGGCTGTATTTTCAGTTAGTACAGATCACTTTGTGCAAATCTGCCTGTGCATGACAACTGCTTTACAACCCCTCTGCTGAGAAACCAAAAGCCAATTACACAACCAAAGACTGAAACAGTTTTAAGCAGATTATACAGTAGTTTTAAATTGTTGCGGTTTATCACTAAAACCTACTTGAAGAACATACATTTTTATGATGTTAATTCAGGTTTCATTAAATGTAGAATCATGTGTCTGAACTTGCATTATTCATGTATATTGCATCATGTTCTGCAGAGTTTACCAGAGATACTCAGTGAATCTCCTTGTAAAATAATGTGTGGACTACAACTTCTAATCAAAGTAGAGATAATGCACACAATTGCAAGAGGAAGAAAAATCAATTAGCAGTTATGCCGTGGAAGATTTAGGACAGGTGATATTGCAAAGCTTATTTGTGTCGCCTAATAAAAGTAAAACTTCCTTTGACTCACAGGGTCATTAAAACTAATATACAGAGAGGAAAAAAAATATTTACATTGAGAAGCAATTATAGCTGGGAGAGTCTGTGGGCGTCAACACTGTTCAGTTTATAGTGCTATTCAAAACTGTTCAGTTTATATAAATTCTTACCTCTACAAGTATAAAATATTGAAAATAATGGAGAATTTTAGATGCCAGTTAATAAACTGGTCTTTAGTTACTTTCTGTTCCTCTCCTGGTATAATTTCGCTGATGGAAAAATACTGATCACTCCAAGCACCCAACTGATAGCAAACAACATTTGTTATATAAAAATATATATATGTGCATTTATACATGTTCATTTAGACATGTGTATGTGTATGTGAATGAGTGTATACATTAGCGAGTGACCTGTCAGGGAATCTTTCTATGGAAACAAGATTTCACGTTAAGACAGGCACAGATGTGTTAACCCAGATTTTCTTTATGTACTAACCCAGATTTTCTTTCTCTGCAAATACCTTCATGACGGATAAAATGCATAAAAGAAAAAAAAAAAAAGCTTAAAATATTTACATTGGTTTTGATTACATCTGGTTTTTTTCAGTAAGTTTTTCCTAGGCAGTGACCTAGGTCAGCAGTGTAGTGAGACTTCAAGAAGAGCGAGCCATTAACGCAGTCTGCTGGCTTTGACTGCAGCAGAATTATGGTGCTGTGATTTGGATTTGTGTCAAGGCTTTCTCTTTATCTCACTTTGATCTCACCACCCAAGCTAGTAGGCTGGGAGTGCACAAGAAGTTGCAAGTGGACACAGCCAGGACAGCAGCCTCCAGCTGACCGAACAGATATCCCACAGCATATGATACTGTGCTCAGCAATAAAAGCTCAGGTCAAGGATGAGGAAAGGGGGATGTTGGTGGTTACAGAGTTTGTCTTCTTAAGTGACTGCTCTGCCTGCTGAGGCTATGGTTTCCAACAAGTGGCTAAGCATCTGCCTGCTGATGGTATGTAGCGAATGAATTCTTTGTTTTGCTTTGTTTGCTTTTGCAACTTTGCTTCACCTATTAAACTGTCTTAATCTCAATCCACAAGTTTTCAGCTTTTGCTCTTTCATTTCTCTCCCCCATCCCGCTGGGAGACAGGGGAGTGAGCAAGAGACCAGATGAGTGCTTAGGTGCTGAATGGGCTTAACATACCACCCACAGGTAGTGAAAATACCTAGTGAGAGAGAATAAAAACATTTTAAAAATTATTTGTTCCAGGAATTATATTCTTCAGGACACAATCCATCAACAAATTGAAAATCATAAAGATGTCTGAGCAATTAATTTGTAATAATATTTCATAAAGCTCCTAATGCACAGTTCTAAAGAAATTGTGAGAAGTTACTCTTGGAGAGAGACTGCTGAGGTATCTGCAAACAGGGTGTTTGTTTTGTGAATTTAAACACTCTTAACATACACGCTACATTGAGTAATAGTTGTGAAAATACAGACAAAGTGAGAATAAATAATTTTGCTAAGGAGAAAGTCCATATCCCCAACAAACATATTTTGCCCCCTGTTTAAAGACAGAAAACACAGCACTTGTGTTTTTCTAGGCATTGATGCTTTCTTTCCTATAACCCTCCAGATTAATAATACAGATTCTCACTTAAGAAGAAAACAGGGAAAGCAAATTCCACAATCATTAATCATTGTAAATCTGTTTTGATGTTTTTTTTTCTTACCAGAGTGAAGATGGAGGAGAGCATAAACATCATTCAATTACTTACAAAATACATTAACAGGTGGTGATTCTTGAAAGAATAAAAGGAGTTGAAAACATCTTGGTGTAGCAACATTCTGCAATACAGCCATACAGCAGATTGATAGTGTTCTCATTCCTTGTACTTTAGACAGTTCACAGACATAAACCTATTATTTCTAGAAGAGCAAAGTGTTTTGGTAGGTCTCTGTTGTACAGATTTCAAATCATAGTATCATAGAATGCTTTGGGCTGGAAGGGACCTTCAGAGGTCATCTAGCCCAACACCCCTGCAGTGAGCAGGGATATCTTCAACAATATCAGGTTGCTCAGAGCCCCGTCCAACCTGGCCTTGAATGTTTCTAGGGATGGGGCCTCCACTGCCTCTCTGGGCAATCAGGTCCAGTGTTTCACTACCCTCATTGTCAAAAATTTCTTCCTTATATCTAGTCTAAATCTACCCACCCTTAGTTTAAAGCCGTTACCGCTTGCCCTTTTGCAACAAGCCCTGCTAAAAATATTGTCCTCCTCTTTCCTATAGACCCCCTTCAGGTACTGGAAGGCTGCTATAAGGTCTCCCTGCAAGCCTTCTCTTCTCCAGGCTGAACAGCCCCAAGTCTCTCAGCCTTTCCTTATAGGAGAGGTGCTCCAGCCCTTGGATCATCTTTCTGGCCCTCTTCTGGCCCCCCTCCAACAGGAACATGTCCTTCTTGTGTTGGGGGCTCCAGAGCTGGATGTTTTGGATATCTCCTATCAGCTGTCTCAGAGTGACAATACCATACAAGTGAATCATACCAGTTGTGTATTTCACTCTTTCAATCTTAGGAAAAATACTTCCAGCATGGCTACAGAATGGTATCCCTACAGAAAAAACAGGAAGTTACATGGGATTGTGAAGCGATATGTTTTGAATATCTTAATTTCTCAAGATCAAATCTCTTAATTTTGGAAGTCAAAAAAAAGTTAGGAAAATCTCACTATTTTTGATAAAAAAACTTAAAAAGGAGTTGTTGGGATTTTAAGACTATGTAAGAATTGCATGAGTGTTGCCTTTGTTGGCTTGGCGACCTGGTTCAGGGACGGCTCGGCGACCCACCCCTCGGCCGCTCGGGTCATCAGCACGCAGACACCAATGTGGTGGACGGCAAATGGCGTTTATTGATAAATAACACAGCGTTATATAGCCTAGGTTTACAGCATCACTTCCGTCTGCTTACTTCACGGGTTAAACACTATTGGCTATTAGGACGGGGGGGGACACTACCTTTCCGTACAGCGCGACATCTTCAGACCGCCAAGCCTTAACTACCCACATTTCCCCCCTCCTTATGCTTAACTAAATAGGCGCCTTGAACAAATGCATTTGTAAATTAGCTAAAATATAATCTGAAATATATATATAATATAATTTTAAAATATAATCTTAAAGTCTTAAAAATTCTATCGATATTCTTATTCTATATTTATTCTATATTTTACAATAGTTTTAAAAAGGCTATGCTATAAACCTGAAAAAGTATAAGGCACAGTAAACAGGTAAAAGTTGAGGTAACTTTTAGGATAACACTGGGTAGGTACGTTTTTAAAGCAGCTGACGGTGTTCTACGAACATAATGTTAACTTTCTCCAGTCGACTCTTGACGAACGACACGATTCCACTCAGTATACAGGGTCCAAAAATTAGTGCTATTACAATCATTGCGATTGGTCCTATCAAGGTGCATAGCAAGGTGGTTAACCATGGGATTAAACACTGCCAGAGATATGCATGGAGTAAGGCCTGTTTTTGGAACAGATCCATTGAGCTCCTTTAGAGGGAATAACCCATTTTTCTTTGGTTTTTCCCACTGTGGACGAGATAGAACTACAGAGCTTCCGTTTTTGTCCCCACACATTGCCTATACAGGTCCTAGATCCAGAAACATATTGCATGGTTATCCTCCTTTCTTCTCTTTCCAAGAACACTGAAGTGGTACGGATCGGGTGTCTAGCCTATATGTTGTGTTTACCCCTATAGCCTCATAAAAAGGGGGTTTCACATCATAGCACAACCAACAGTGTGCAGTTAGTTTTGGGTTGGTTTGGTTCAAGGTGTCATAGGTAGCTCGCATTAGTTTCCATAAGGGGGGTTCCCTCGTCCCATCGAGGGAGGATATTACATCACTTTGGGTGGTCTCCAGGGGGCTAGCAGTTATCTGTGGTCCACTAACAATTGGATTGGGGCCAACTCCATGAGGAGGGTTTTTTATTATTTCCTCCTTCCTTATATGTGTCAATCCACCTCAATCTTGTCCTGGTTCCAAATACCTAATTCCCCAAGTTCTTCCCGTTACCCATGTTGAGTCTTCTGGATGAACTACTTGGAGGATTATAGCGTCACAATTACTGTACCCTACAGATCCTCCAGACCAATCAAGTCGTGGATGTTTGCAACCTACTGGTCCCCATGTTGTCGTTAAATATTTGTCTGGGATTGGGGGTGTCCAAGCGGAAGCGATAGTGACACAGTCCCAATATGCGCAATAATATTGATTAGGAGAATTACAATATCCCTTCCCTGGGTTAGATTGTGGACATAAGTAATAGGGCCGCTGGTTTAGGCAGGGCTGTATGGGTGCTAATTCACACAGGTGAGCAGCAAATCTAGGAGGTCCTGCTGTTATGACTTCCCTTACTACTCGACCGTTTACAAGGTTCCGTAGGACCCACCTATATGGCTGATGGTGATGGTAACTTGATTCTGCCTCTCCTATAGTGACAAGCTCCAAGATTAGGATCACACAAAGACATCGTAGCCCCCCTTTGTGGACGCTATTCTGCCGTTGTCTGGATTCTGTCCGTGAGGAGGTTTCAGGCTCGGAGAGGACGTTTGCCGACTTGTCGTCTTCTCTTGTCACCGGGGTGTACGGGTTACGAGGATGTCCGATGATCCCGTCCTGTGGACAAAAACTCACAGTTTTCATTAGTTTTATTCTGGCTAGTATGGTGCGAACAGCCACCTGGATCGGGGTTAGATGTTCTTCCTTCGCGACATGCTTAATCATGTCCTTCTCTACTACGTTTAAATCAGTTGCGAGCCACTCGTCCCCGCTGGTGTTTGAATCGGAGTCGGAACTCGACTGACTGGTTACTTCCGGTCTCCAGTACCTTTTTGCCGAGCTCTGGCCCCCTCCCCTATGGGCGGGCCGCTCCTCCCCTCCGGGCCCGCCCCACCCTCCGCTCGGCGGGGTGCCCACCCCACAGGCGCACCTTTTGAAATGCACGCTCTGGTTGACTCTATGGCCCCCGCTCGCCCCCCTGTTCTCTTCCATCTCCCGCTTGATAACTTGTGCGCTTGATAACTTTAGCGCTTCCTCCCTGTTATCACCAAAGGAATTTTCATCCCGCCTTTCCCCTTTGGGCTCGGCACCATCTTGGGGCGCATAGGGCGGTGGTGTAGCCCGGACTTCCTCAGACCCGTTTTTTTCCGCGGCACTCCTAGCCTCCTCGGCTAACCCGCCCCAGAAGGATTTAGCCTGTTTCTCTCCCTCCGTAAGCGGGTCGGGGTCCGGGAGTTGAGGGGATGTATCGCCCTCTTGCTGATCTTTAGGCTCAGCAGAGCCGTTATCGTCTGGGGGGTGCAAAGTCTGTGTAGCTGCCCCGATTCCCAATTTTGGGGTAGCAAACAAACAGCTCCCTGCCGCCTTCCAGGTCTCCTGCTCTTGTCTAGCTTTCTGCAGGGCCTGTACGACTTTCCCCCACGACTTAAGGTTTTTCCCACAACCCGAGGACATCATCTCCTTGGCTAACGCTTTAGTGCACTTATCCCACACCTCAGGGTGGAAAATATCCACCGGCTGGTCAATGACCCCCAATATGCAAAAGTCTCGCAACTGCGAGCGTAAAATCTTTGGGCTTACAATCGATCCCCCAATGCTTATGTAATTGCGATACGACCTTCACAAGGGATTCCATCCTCCTTGCTAGTCCGGGAGCGTCCTCCCCGCCGGGCTGGTCCTGCCGCTCCGGCCGCCGTTCACCCGATTCCAGGCGAGTCTTTCCCGGGTTTCGGCACCACTTGTTGCCTTCGTTGGCTTGGCGACCTGGTTCAGGGACGGCTCGGCGACCCACCCCTCGGCCGCTCGGGTCATCAGCACGCAGACACCAATGTGGTGGACGGCAAATGGCGTTTATTGATAAATAACACAGCGTTATATAGCCTAGGTTTACAGCATCATTTCCGTCTGCTTACTTCACGGGTTAAACGCTATTGGTTATTAGGACAGGGGGGGGACACTACCTTTCCATACAGCGCGACATCTTCAGACCGCCAAGCCTTAACTACCCACACATGAGTTAAAATTACTTATTTTTCAAATTAAATATGACAGGCAATTATTCTATAAGAATGATAACCACTGTAATTGCTTTTACTATTTTTGGAAAAAGAAAAAAAGGAAACAAGCTATTTCATTTTAAAGAAGGTAATGGACATGAACTGAGTATTATAATCATGAAAACAGCTATGTGAACTTTAGTGTTAGATTTTGCTTCAGAAAGGTATGTGCCTGTGCAATAATTGTTGCTATGGACTAATATGTCAACATTCAAGTTGAGATACATTAGTTATCAGCATTTAACATCAATGTATTGTCCCAACAGTTAATGGTTTAGTAGGCAATTTAGTCCCAATAGTAAGAAAGCATGACTCCATACGTTATGTATTACTAATATCATCATTGACAAAATGAATTTAATTGCACGGCTCTAATATCCTGTTGCAAAAGGTCTTTGACAGCTGGCTGTGTCAAACAAACCCACGGCAGGAGTCAAAAATGTATACGTAAAATATACATTTTCTTATCATACTTAGGAAGAAACTGAAACCCTTCGAGGACATGTAAAATGATGACTTCAATAAACTCTACCACTAAGTCTGCAATATACAGCATAAACACTATGTATCAAGAAATTGATGTAAAAAGACCATAAATGCCACAGAGGGCTGTTAAATCCTCAGGGTGAAAATAATTGGCAGTATACTCTATGAAAGTTCAAGAAGAGTTTTTTACAGTACATTCAGCAAAAACAAAAACCTTCAGTTTATACTGTGGCAGAACAACTATTCAGTTCTTATTTTAGTCAGAATTCAAATGTTCTTTAACATTTGTTAAGATTAATACACAGAATCATGGACCAGGGAAAAAAATTTACTTGAATGCTGATGAGATTTGAGAATATTTAGACTCTTCATAATAATGGACATAGTATTTCAATATAATAGTTATTATAATAAATTACATAAATTATTCATATTTTAATCACTCATATTAATGCAAGTATAAAAATTATATAATACATGAGATTATATAATAAGTATAATTATGTAATATAAACTTATTTATATTATATTAAATATAATTAAATAGTATATATTGCAATTACAATTATTAATGATTTGTATACTTATGTATATGCATAAACATTTTACATCATAACAATAATACATAATGCCTTGTACTACAGGATTCTGTAGGAAATTTTCCCTGTATGGAAATCTGTTCCTCTGTATTGTTTCCCTGCATGTTTTACAATGCCCTGTTCTTAATTAAGAGTTTCTCTAGGCCTTTAAGATCACTTTTCCCCATCCAAAGTGTAATGCCAAAGACAAGAGCAGGACCAAATCCCTCCCTTCACAGCTGCTTTGTCAAATGCCAAGAAATCTGCAGCAAATTTAGGTGAGCCTGAGGTTTCATAAATTTCCCCTTGGTGTCAAAGAAAGTTGCTTTTATGCATTTCTAGGGCCAGTTGCCAGCATAGGAGGCATCGCTGCTCTGATGAACCTTCTAGTTTTAAAAATAATGCAAAACAAAAAAATAAGCAAACCCCAAAGTCAAACAAAATAAAAGCCCTTAATTACAAATATGTTATTAGAGTTCAATAAAACAATTTTTGCTAACCTTAGAGACATTTTCCTTTCTTACTTCTCGGTGATGCTTTTTCTTTTTCTGTTGAACAAGTGGGTGCTCCATTTCCTCCTCAGCTTCATGTATCTTAGAAACAAGCCAGCACATAAGCCAGCACCAAACCAAGGAGTATATCTGGTTCATTAGCAGAAGTTAAAACAGATTTCTGTGGGATTATAGGTGAAAAGATCAAATTAGGAGTCACCTCCACAGTCAAGATTTCGCTGCTAATCTCATGTAACCCCAAGACAGTGCTGTTCAGAGGCTTTAAATCTAGTCAAAAACCAGTAAAACTTTCAACATTCGACCAAAGTTTAGAAGACTGTAGGCGTTGCTCCACCTGACCTCCTCAAGTACTGCTTCGGTGACCACAGCTAGGGTATGCAAATGTACAGAATCCAACACAGGCAACCAGTCTCTATGGTAATCAGAACTCTGGTATTACTTGTGTTGGATTTCCATTAACCTGAGTATCTCCATGTCTTGTTTCACACAATGTAGTTGCTTTCTTCTTGAGTAACATACTTTAAATTACCTACTATTCCTTCATAAAAATTATACTGGAGTCCATATAGATGTGAAATGATGTGTATGATCTGTGTATCATCCTCCAAAATTGTTTGCTCTGTGCTCAGCCGAGATAAAACAAAGTAAAAAAATATTAAAGTTATTAGAAAAGGTTTTAGGAATAAGTTGAAAACTTAATTGTGCTACATTATAAATCCAAATCTTGAACACTGCAGTCTTTTCTGATTATCCCAACTCAAAAATACTTCTGGATTACAAAAGTCTCAGAGAAAGCCAATCAGATTGGTAGTCTTCCAGAATCCATGGATCTTGTGATTTTTGTGTGGTTCTTTGCAACAAGGTCTCTCCTCCCATTGAGATCAACTTTATGTCAGTTCTAATTACATTGTTCATTTAAAGCATGAATGATATCCATCCTGTTCTCTGTCTCCCTATTTTTGGAAATTGATATCTGTGTGAAGAAAGACTAAGCAGCCAAGGAACTCCTCAGTTTGGGAAAGGTATGACTGAGGGAAGCTATGAGAAAGGCCTACAAAATCATGACTGTCATGGTACAAAGGATGAATAAGGGATGATTATTCAGTATTTGTCATAAAAAAATAAGAACTAGAGAATGTCCAGTCATAGGAATATTCAAAAGTCTTGAAATACTGTATAACTATATTAGGGACCCCATAGCCAGAGTATTGGAGTGTTTAAGATAAATAGATTTGAGAAGAAAATTAATAGAAAACTGTTCTGTCAATGGTTGATAAATATAATGATCCCAACCCACTCTCCCAGAGATCTGGTGAACAAGTACATTTATAATACTATGCTCTTATATGCCTAAATATGATCTCTACTGTAGCCTATTTATGAACAGTGTTTCTCAAGGCTGTTTCAGCTAAATGTAACAAAGAAAAAGTTAAATTTAAAACAAATGAAGCCACCACAAGCTCTGATGTAAAAACGGATATACAAAACCACATACTCAGTTTAATTTTTAACGGATTACAATATCTCTAGGTTTTAAATGGGAAGGAGTTTCCATTTTGGCTTTGGGTTTTTTGGGGGCTTGGTTTTTTGTTGTTTGTTTTTTTTTTTAAATTGTGATTTTGCCTCAATTTGCAACAAGGAACCTTGCAGTTACTCTCTCACTCCTTCCCCCTCCCCGGTGGGATGGGGAGGAGAATCAGAAGGAAAAAAGGCAAAAACTCATGGGCTGGGGTGAGAACAGTTTAATAGAATGGCAAAGGGAGAAAAAAACAACCATCAATAATACTGATAAAAAGCATATACAACATGCAATGTTCTCACCACCTGATGCTCAGCTTGCTCTTGAGTAGCAAAAGCCCCTCCTTCAGCCAGCACCCACCTTAAATACTGAGCATGACATCACATGGTATAGAATATCTCATTTGATTGGCTGTTTGGGTCAGCCCAACCAGCTTCATGTGAAAATTAACTCTATCCCAGCTGAACCCAGGACAACTTTGTACATTTCTCCCTGTAAATTATTTGAAGTTTGGTGTCCCTCTTACTAACGGCAGTGAAGATTTTCTATTACATTCTATGGTTTTGCATCAAGAATTTACTACTAAGAGTGTAAGAAATCTTTTTTTTTGGTCTTCAGAATCTTAGAATCATGAATTGATTCTTCAGTTCTTACCTGCTACTACTGATAACTTTGGGTTATGCCTCAATTAAATCATGTTTCTGCAAGTAGGAAAAGTAATAAGTGGTACTTGGCATGAACTTAAGGATAGAAAAAGATATAGTACATACATACAGTATGTACATACATACAGTATGTACATTAAACAGAAAATATACACAAACATTAGTTTAAGGACCCCGTCTAATGTTTATTGAAGCTGTAGAATGATTTGTCATTCAGAAACAATACAAAAATAAAGGGAAGGAAAAAGATGTTTGAATATTAATTACATGCTGAATGAAACGTAGAGAGATAGTTCACAGAAAATGATTGCTTAGTAAATGGTACATTAGTTTTCCATAAAGGCCTTATACATGCCAAAGAAATAGTAATAGCTATCACAAAGGTACGTACTTTAGAGATTATTTTTTCACTCTCACCTTGTAATAGTAATAACAACCTTCAGAGTCTCTACCATAAGCATTTCTCAGATGCTTATCTTCCTGATACGCATGTACTTGTTATCCAACCTTGTCATGAAGCATTTAGAAATGTGTAGAAAAGAATAAAATCATCAGAATAGTTTCCTGGGAATAATGACTAGCTGCATTTATTTCCTTCCTTGTGATCAATGAGCCCCAGGAAATACCTTTAACTCAATTGATATTGTTTAATCTGCAAATGAAGATACTCCATCCTGCCTCCTGCCAAGTTCCTGATGTATTGGGGGCAGCTGTTGTATCAAGTGGCTATAATCTTAACAGAGACATGAGAAAGATCCTGGGTTTGTCCCTGGACAATTAGTATCAGATCACGATCCACCCTCTCCGCGAGACTGATGAACACAACCAGGCCTGTTCCTGCCTCCTATACAACTTGCAGATACAGGACTCTTCCTCCACCATCTCAATCATCCAGCTTGTTCAACAGATGTCTGTCATCCAGAAGTATATAGCAGGTCTATACATTATCTCATTACTTGATATAATACAGTGAATTTAGCAGTTCCCTGTTGTGGCTTGTACTGATATCTTTCTGTTCAGTTGATGTTTTGTATGCCAACAGGGGTGCCAAGTGGACAGAGGGACCATCCTGGTGCTTGGGGTATTCGCGAATGTGCATGTTTATGAAGCTGAAGAGTGCAGTGTGTGTGCTGCGTCAGTGATCTTCTACCTCCACCAGCCCAAGAGGAGGAGAGGATGTGGCTGCCTATGTCTTTGTCTGGTGTGAGTCCTGAATATGGGTGCTGCTGGGGGCAGTGCCTTGTCTGTGGCTGTCTCTGTGACCAGCCATGTCAGTGTCCTCCATGTGTGTCTGTGTCAGCCTCACTGCTCGTTGAAGGGGCAGCAGCAGCAACACCCCTCTGCCTGGGCAGAGAGCTTGGGTCTCTGGGCATGAGGATGGGCAGGATGAGTCCTTGACTTGGACATGCTGGAGGTGATAGCCACTTATCCCTTAACATTAAGGGAGTGTCTTTTTAAAGGTAATCAGGTATGAGTGCATCCTGGTTAAATTTAGAATACCAACTTTTGTACTGAAACACTCTGTGATGAAAGATTGAAGAAAGATAAGCCATTTCAGAGGCTGTTCCAATCACCTGAATCAATTGAGTTAAGCTTAACTGAAAAGTAAAATAAATATTATAATTACAGTTGTTGCTAGTAGTACTGATGATAGAGACTGTGATCCTATTTATGCAAACAGCTTTCATGTATTAATTGATCAATTAATTCAATAGTCATAAATTGCATGTTAATATTGGAAATGTTTGTAAACTCATAAATTAATTGGATCCTGAGTTTGAGTGTTCTTACAGACTTTATTTGAAAATACATCATTATGTAGATCCACATATTCCCCAATGCCACGTATAGACTAAGCCATGAAGTAAAGTAACAAAAAGAGACAAAATAATCTGAAACATTTTAAGTTAAAGTCCATCAGTATATTTTTTTTAAATGCAGAATGGATTATAAATCAGCAAAGAATTTGTCACTGGGACTTGTGAAAAGGCCAAGTGGGGAAAATGTGAACATGTTAACTCCTCATACAAAAGACTTTTCTATCACAATCAGGAAAAATAAGTGGACTGCATGGCTGATATCTCAATGCATTCAGTTTGGTCTCATCCAATTGCTTATTTAATTCTTAGACATGGCAAGCAGTTTTAAAGCAAATTAACATAGTGTCATTTCTGTTTCACAAAACTTGTGTCAAGCAAATTGCCCTCCAGGCGTGTCCTGAATAACATGTTGGCTGATTCGTTTCCAAAGGAAATAAGTGATCTACACTGCTTGAGAAAATTATTTACAGTCTGATGTAATCTTTTCAGACAGATACACATTTGAACACCGAAATGAGCAGTCACCATTCACAACAGTTATTGTGTTTACCCACATCCAAGAGAATTATATGACTCTATTCATTTTCAGAGTTGGTACAAAAAAAATTTTTTAAACAAAACCTCCACATCCTTTATTTTCTTCCTTTATTTTCTTCTTAACAGCTCACACAGTTGCTAAAATCCACACAGCTTTTCAGGTTTGAATCTTTTGGCTTGTTTTATGCACTTCTGTGCCTAACAAAGTATGTGAGAGTAATGTGTAATTTTGGCACGTTGTAAAGAATTTGATACTACTGGCAAGAGGGACAGCATACACCAGCAGAGCAATTTGATGCAGCCAGTTTCTCTTTCACTGGTGGCTACATAACCCTACACTTTTTCCCATGCCTCATTTGTAACGAGGTAAACACAGGTGCCATGAGCAGAACCTGTATAACAGTGACTGCAATATAGTAAATATTATGTAATTCCAAATGGCTTATTTCTCAAAGAAAGGAATGTATCTGAGTGGAATTAATTGCCTTTTCTGGGTCCCTGTTTCCCTCTGCTCATGATAAAGGGAATTACAATGTTTCACTTAGGTTCATTGCTTGATTTTTCCCTAAAAGGTGAAACAAATTCCACCCAACAAAGGAAAAAAAGATTATTATAAATTCAGGTAAAATCCACCACATAGGCACCACAAAATTTAACTCTACATCTTTGAGAGTAAGTGTAGACAGCTTTTCAAGTAGCAAATCACGATTGAAAAATTAATTCACTAGTTATGATATTCATTTAAAATTTATTCATATAAGTCCATTTGTGAATGCATAATTTCAACAACATTAGCCCCAAGACCTTGGGATCTCCATCCAAGGCCCATGGATGCAGCTGCTTCTTTTCTGTTTGCAGGTTCAACCACCAGTAGGGCTGAATGTGTATCTCGCACACAGAGTACATGGACAAGGCTGGTCACACAGACAAGGCGCTGCCCCCAGCAGCACCCATGTGCAGGACTCACACCAGACACAGGCACAGACAGCCACAACCCCTCCTCGTCTCTGTCTGGCAGAGGAAGGTCACTGGTGCAGTACACAAACCACACTCTCCAAGTTCACAAGCACAAGTGCATTCCTGGATCCCCTGAGCACTGGCATGACCCCTCTGCCCACCCAACACCCCTGTCTGGATGCCAGTCCCCCTTACCTGCCCCATGGGTCCCCAACTCGCCAGCTGGTCCATCCGCATACTCGCTGCACACACGCAGCATGCACACACTCTTCCCACAGGAAGCCTGCATTGGTGGGTACCCACAAACACCACCATGGGCTCTCCACCTGCCTGATACCCCTGCCCAGACCTGGGGTCTCCTACTCGCTAGCTACTCCGGCTTGGAGTTTGCCAGTGAATACCCACACACACAGTTTGGCGCAGGTACAGACACTGACCCCTGACATGCAGAGCACAGCCTGGGACCCATGGTCCCAATCCACCTTCCAGTGCTGATCCCCTCCCTCTCCTCACTCATGTCCATCCCCTCAGTAGCTGGCTTTTAGGACATGTACCGTTCCCACCCCAGTGGCTGGAGGTTAAAGATCCCACTGGCTCCAGCAGCTGACAGTAGCTGTGGCTGTAGCTGTAGTTCCAGTAGCTGTCGGCGCCCACAGTCAGACCAGAGGGTCTGACTCCAGGAGCTGGCACTCAGTCCCCTCACTTCAGTCCCCCCAGTACCTGGCACTGAGTTCTTGCAACACTGACATTTACGAGATAGAGACCGAGATTACGCAGAGAGGTCCTTAAGAGTTTTAATAAGAAGACAGAACAGACTAGGTGATAAGATGCAGGTCTCTGCCAGAGAAGCATGCTGACTAGCCCTGTTTTACACCTTACCTGTTCCTTTTATACCCCTTTCTGTCCATTCATCCCATTTGTTCCTCCTCGATCTTCTTCCCTAAACCTTGCTTAATAAATTCTACATAGTTCCACAGACTCTCCCTGGGATATCCCAGTTCCTCATGTTCCTCCTGTTTACACTCTTTCTATGAGCTACCAAGGTCAGGCTGGCCCTCTCCAAAGCTGTGCCTGCAGTTTCTTAAAAGCTCATCAGTTAGTGAAGGGAAGCTTTTGGGATTTTTGCCTCTGTTAGCTCTTGTCTACTTGTTTTCTGTCTCAATGTGTTGTTTATCACTTCCCCCTTTACTTATTACCCCCTTTTGAGTGGTAAATTTCCTTTATCTGATGACCTGAATGAGGCCGATGCTCACACATTCCATATACTGTTACAATATGAATCAGATATTTTTTTCTAGGCAGAAGAAATGTATCCCTAGACATAAAAATAGGTATCAAATACTGTCAAGCTTATCTGTATTTCCAAAATATTTTGTCACGTATATCATGTGACGACATATTTCCCATTGTCCAGAGCAGTAACCACATGCTGCTTCTGTCAGTAAAAACTTAGTTGATTTGCACAACCTGAGAAATGCTATAGGATGTGTCTTAAAATAGAAAATGATGAATCAATGTACTTCACCTATTGTCTGATATAAGGTCACTATGACTTTTTCATTATAGTAGGAAGGTGGTTAACTTAATGGTTCTGAAAATGAGTAACTTCATTATAGCAGTAGTGTAAGATCTGTGAGCTTAAATTTGTGATTATACTATGTCAAATACATTTAAGAAACAATTATTTTTCAAAAACTTTTTTACACTAGAAATATATCTTTATTTTGTATTTCTTATTATCACATGTTTTACTGAGTTCCTTGATTGAAACTTTTTAATTTGAAGAAAATGTGTAGAAGTAGTCCTGGTCTCACACTGTACTAGCCTTTGGTAGGACTATGTAAACCACTGGCATAATGCAATTTAACATATAGCTTAGCACTGTATCACTAAAAAGTAGTCACTTGTGCTAGTGTAATATTACCAGCAATTTACAGGGAAAAATAAGCTGTAAAAACATTACACACATCCCAGACTTGTCAGAAGATAAACCACTTAAAATTAAAGACTGCTTCTGGTTGAACCCTGTCAGATAATTCTGGCCACAGCCTCTGCATATTTAAAAAATTATTCAAGAAATTTATAAAATGGCATTCAGTTCCATGTACAATTGCAGTAACTCACACAAAACTAAGCATTTAACAGCACACCAGTATGCTTGGCTTCTCTGAGGCAGACACTCTAGTATACTGACCGGATTTGCACTTGGTTTATACAGTGTCTTCAGATATCTGACTAACTCTTCTTTGAACAGTCATTGGTTCAGTACTTTACCATTAAATTCTGCTTTTAATTAGATACCTGGCTTCATTTAGAAAGATCTAAACTCATTAAACTAAACTTACACCTTAGCACTTTTCATTCTGTTGCCCCTCATATCGCTTTTACTGAAAATAAACACTATGGTGTTCTATTACAGGAGTTCCAGCACTGGGAAATTTTATGGACAACAGGAAAATTACTTATTTAATAAATATGAGCTAAGTTCATGCAGAGGGTATAAATATTTCATTCACATGTTGTAGTATGGTATTAGATTACAGAAGTAAGTTCAGCTAAATTCCCCATGAGAAGGTCCCAGAACTCAAACCAACATGTCATGATATTGGGAAAATTGAATTCCAGTCTACTAGCTATTTATCTGCACTGCAGTTAAATAAGACAAAAGACCAGCTGTAATAAAATATGTGCATATCATAAATACATGTTAATTTGACATAATAATAAATAATTACTTTGTTACGCAGCTACATTCTGTAGTATGGCAAGCAGGAGAGAGCTATAGCTCAATATCAGATGAAACTGCAATGAGGACCAGCACTGATATTATACCTTCCTGGAACAAGACATACATTTGTAAACACCTCAGCTTTGAACAAGCTCAAAATAAATGAATGTAAGAAAACAAAAAAATTTCCAATCAGTGTCCTATAAAATCGTGCCTATTTTCCTGCTTAGCTAGAAAGCACCAGTCTGGAAATGAGTATATGCCAGGAAACAAAGACACAGCATATCATATACCATTGTCTGTGAGTCAAGCATTTTAGAGTCTGTGTGTATACATACACGTAGCAGAGCACCGAGGCTGGTGAAGGGTCTAGAGCACAAGTCTTATGAGGAGCAACAGAGGGAAGTCAGGTTGTTTAGTGTAGAGAAGAGGAGGCTGAGGGGAGACCTTGTTGCTCTCTACAACTACCTGAAAGGCAGTTGTAGTGAGGCAGGTGTTGGTCTCTTCTCACAAGTAACTAGTGATAGGACAAGAAGAAATAGCATCAAATTGAGTCAGGGGAGGTTTAGATTGGATATCAGGAAAAATTTCTTTATTGAAAGAGTGGTCAGGCATTGGAATAGGCTGCCCAGGGAAGTGGTGGAGTCACCATCCCTGGAGGTGTTCAAAAAACCTGTAAATACTGAACTTGGGACATGGTTTAACAGGCATGGTGGTGTTGGGTTGATAGTTGGATTTGATGGTCTCAGAGGTCTATTCCGACCTCAATGATTCTATGATTCTGTCATACACATATATAATATACAGGAATAAAAACTATGGTATGCCTGTGTGTTTGTATGCATATAACAAATACATAGATAGACAGACAGACAGATAAACAGGTAGAGAGGTAGGTAGGTAGGTAGATATAGATAGACAAAGATAGAGAGAGAGCTGAGTTATGCATTTGACACAGCAGAAGGACAGGCTGTCATCCAAAGAGACCTGGACAAGCTGGAGAGTTGGGCCTATGTGAACCTCATGAGATTCAACAAGGCCAAGTGCAAGGTCCTGCAACTGAATCAGAGCAATCCCCAATAACAATACAGGTTGAGGGATGAAGGGTTTGAGAGCAGTCCTGCCGAGAAGGACTTGGGGGTACTGGTGGATGAAAAGCTGGACATGAGCCACTAATGTGAGCTCGCAGCTCAGAAAGCCAACTGTATCCTGGGCTCCATGAAAGGAAAAGTGGCCAGCAAGTCAAGGAAGGTGATTCTGTCTCTCTACTCCACTCCTGGGAGAACTCACCCGGAGTACTGCATCCAGCTCCGGAGCCCTCAGCACAGGAAAGACATGGACCTGTTGGAATAGGTCCAGAGGAAGGCCACAAAAATTATGAGATTGATGGAGCATCTTTCCTGTGAGGACAGGCTGAGAGACTTGGGGCTGTTCAACCTGGAGAAAAGAAGGCTATGGGGACACCCTATTGTGGCCTTTCAGTTCTTAAAGTGGGCCTATAGGAAAGAAGGGGACAATATTTTTAGCAAGGCCTGTTGTGGTAGGACAAGGGTAATGACTTTAAACTAAGGGAGAGTAGATTTAAACTGGGTATAAGGAAGAAATTTTTGACAATGAGGGTGGTGAAACACTGGAATAGGTTGCCCAGAGAGGCAGTGGAGGCCCCATTCCTAGAAACATTCAAGGTCAGGTTGGCTGGGGTTCTGAGCAACCTGATCCAGTTGAAGATGTCCCTGCTCACTGCAGGGGTGTTGGGCTAGATGACCTTTAAAAGTCCCTTCCAACCCAAACTGTTCTATAATTCTATGATATGTACAGGTATATGGCTCAGCACTTGATAGATTCTCAACTACAGATCTGAAGACATGAATTTCAACATTGTTCAGGACTTGAACTACAGGCTAGGTTGCTTCCAGCATGAACCATTATAAACAGAAAGGAAACGATGCCTGTAGGTTATGCTTGTCATGCTACTCCTCTTTGAATCTCTGTTTACTCAGCATGCTACTTATCCTGCTTAGAGGTTCTAATCTTAAACAATAGGAGACTTCTAGGTTTGTAACAGAAACAGAAATTAAAGTTTGAATATATATGGCTAGAAGGAGGCCAAGAAAGAGAAAAGAGAGTCCACAGTTTTAGGAATTATGAAATGTAATACATAGAATAGACATGATCCCTGAGCAAGTACTACATAGAGTACATATAGACTATTAGAAGAGTAAGACTAAACTCGCTATAGTAAAGGTGGTAATTTCCTGACAGCCTTTATCTGCACTGGCATTTCTCTTGAGGATTAGTGGCACATAATTTTCTCTTTCTATTCAGTCCAGCTGTCTTATATATTGGACATAAACACAGACAAAATACTTTATTATTCTCTCTACATCTAGTCTGTCAGCCTGCTGTGAGCAGGAACAGTAACACTCTGTCAAGAAACGTACTTAAATGACCACGTTAATATTACCTGCAGTTTACTCTTAACTGTTTTTTTTCACTTCTAAAAACCTTAGTTTCTAATCAGACTTGAAAATATCATTTTATAAACAGCCTTTGACTGCTGGTAAAAACAAGACATATTCCCGCTGAGTGTTACACACACCCATTCAGGTTAAAGAAGCACAAATGTATAAGTCACATTAACTTCCATTTTGGTTTCCCATAGCAGGAAGCAAATTTAAATCACTTACTGCAACCCAGAGACAGAAGAGCTGAAAAACAATTTTAGTTTCATTCTTGTTGCCTCAAAAACAGATACAATAAAAGAAAAGTAGCTTTTCTGTTAACAGGTTTTGAAAGTTGGGTAAAGATTTGAGTAGGTGACTCTCAGATGACCCCAGTCTGAATGTGTAATCAGACAGGTAGTTTTTCTTTATTAATTTTCTGGTGTGAAGGTTAAAGGAAAATAAAAAAAGAAAACAAGAATATTTTTCACCTTAAACATCTCTTTTTCACTTTTCTTCGTGGTAAACCAGAGTAGTGCATACACTCAGACCCAAACTCCCACATTTTTAAACCAATATATGTATTTTTCCTTTCTTATTTACAGTTGAAAGGAAAGAAGACAGAGGAAGTAAGGAGATAAAATTCAGATGTGATCTTTTCCCTGAAATGTGTTGCAAGTTGAACTGGCTCAAATAACCAGTCTTTAGAACCTCAGTGTGAACATACAGATATCGGAGACAGTGCAGTGATGGCCCATGAAGTCTGCAAAATGCTCAGCATTATGGGTTCTGGGTTTGGTTTCTGTTGGAGCTATGGTCTTGGTCTGACCACCTCACTCTGGGCATCTAAACCTGTTTAAGGAACTCTGCAGTGCCTGGTTTTTCTTCTGGATGTACTCTGTCATATCAGCTAGCTCAGGGATGTCTCAGGTCACAAAGGCACTTCATATAGTATCAGCTACATTTTTATAATCAAATAACTCAGGCTCTGGCTTTTTAGCTAATCATTGATATGGTACTTTTCCTTTTTCCATGCTTAGCTCTTTTTTTTTTTTAATATTAAAAAATAATA
Organism: Opisthocomus hoazin; assembly: GCF_030867145.1. Classification (NCBI taxonomy): domain Eukaryota; kingdom Metazoa; phylum Chordata; class Aves; order Opisthocomiformes; family Opisthocomidae; genus Opisthocomus; species Opisthocomus hoazin. Next base: position 40,503,265 of record NC_134414.1, on the reverse strand, counting down.
AATATATTTCTGTTAGAAATTGTTCCTGCCTCATCAGCTATGTACTCCAATTATCATCCCTTTTATTTTCTCATGGCAGCTGAATTTACTGCTATGAAGAAAACTCAGAGTAAAAAAATCTAAACACCACTCCTGCCCCAATGATTTTCTAAAGTGAAACAAAAAACTCAGTGAGAATCTGATATTTCTTGGTGCCCAGAGAGGCAAAACAGGTGGTGGGTCAAGGCAAGACTCAGATCAACTATCTGTTTCAACCCAGCTAGATATTTTAAAGACACCTGGAACTTGCTGGAGCTGGTAAGCTGGGTGCCTTGATGACTGTCAGGGAAAAAAAAAAGGCAAAACAGCAAAAAAATAAATAATGCCAAGGGACAGGAACTAGATCTAAGATAAATAAAAGAACAAAATATTTCTGACAGGTATTCCTGTCAGTGTACAGATAACTGTGGAAAATAGTAGAAAAGACCACAAAATGAATGAACATGAGTTCTAAGTCCCTGAGCACAGTCAGTAATACAGCTGGCATGATGTAGGGAAAACATCAATATATGACTGATATAAATGGATTATCCTTTAAAGAGGGAAGAAAAAAAAATTGAGCAGTTTCCTTAATCAATGCTGTATGTATCGTCACTGAATGGGAAACAGCTAATTTATTTTGCTTTTAATAACCACAGATTTTTTTTTTTTTTTTAATTAACTGCAAAGAATTGAAATCTCAAAAAAGTTAATTTCACATTTCAGGGATGAGTAGGTGTTCTGAGGTTTTTACCTCAAAGAAAATACTATTTTTGGTATTACAAGTTAGGGGAAGAAGAAAAAGAACAAGAAGCAGAAGAAGAAGAAGAAGAAGAAGAAAAAGAAGAAGAAGAGGAAAGGAAGTATAAACAAATTTGACACAGTGGCTGAGATATCACTAAAGGTGTAGATTTTTCATTTTTCAGCATGTCCATTTTTCATTTTATAGCATGTGCTCAGACCTGTGCTAAGTTGATTAAGATACAATGAGTATCAATAAAGTGAGTATGTAGTAGAAAATTTTTTTATGTTGCTACTAAATAACATTGGAAATTGAGGAACAGAAGTAACCTTTCTAAGTGACATTCTGATTTCCAAATAGTTTTGAAATAATATTTCTGTACCATTGTCTGATAAATATTTTCTAGTTTTCTTACAAAAATGTCATTTGAAAATATCTATTAAAAAAGCTTAATAAACTTAATATATGTTACACCTACTTCTTCCCTTATCTACTATACCAGTTACCCTCTCAAAGATGGAAATCTAGTTTGGCACAATCCATTTGTCACAAATCCACACCAGATGATTCTGTATCACTTTATCACTATATAGATGCTTGTAACAATTTCTTGTTTAATAATTTCTTGTACTATCATTCTAGAAATAAAAGTTAGGCTCATTGTTTCACAGCTTTATGAGTCCTTTCTCTTAGTCTTTTCACAATTGGTTACTATGTTTGCTCTTTATTCTTCTAGGAGCTCTTCCATTCTCAACAATTTCTTAATCACTAGATATTGCTTCTACTTGTTTCTTAAACACTTCTAGGAAAATTTCTCCAAACTTATATAGTGAATTTCTAATGGCTTTCCCACCAGGAAATTCTTTCCTTGTGTCTCTGTTGACTTACGTGTGCACTCTGTACAATTTTTCCTTGTCATTCTTTACAAATGTAATTATTTTACTATCTATCTCCATTTTCACTTTTAGGTTAAGAAGGTGTAGAGTATTAAGAAGATGTAGAGTGTCGATGTAACAATTAATTTATAATTTTAACTATCCCCTCAATGTACTTATGGAACCATTACATTTTCAATTATGCTCTTTGATAGTTGCATCTCATTCCATGCCTTTACCTTTGTGATTTTACATCTAAGGTTTCTGTCATTTCTACCAGTGTGTCCAAATTCCACTTCTGAATTATTCTTTTTCAAGTTCTGACTTATTATAGTTCTCCAACTGTAACCATATTGGATTCTTTTAATTTTACCTCTTTCTTTCTTTACAAAGTGCCAGGACAACTGTATCTATGCCTTCAGTATGGTCTCTTTTAGGACCTGCTAGGTGTCTTTTTCCGCTTAGAAATAATTCCCAATTGATGTTACTTGCTAAGCCATTGAGTTAGTTGAAATTTACATTTTAGGGTCATTCTTAAGAGTCTGTAGCTTTCTTTCTTTTTTTCTTTTAGATAATTTATTTTACTAGCTTGTAAATGGGCCTCTCTAATCTACTTTCTGTATGTAAGGTTTTAAATAGTTTTCACTGTTTATGTGAATCAAACTCAGTATAGTCAAAATGCCAGCTATATGCTTGTGTTTCCTTCCAAAGAAAGTCTTTGACCATTCAACCACTGGCCATCTGTTTCTTCTGGGTATTCTAACTGTTGGCATTTAGGTCTCCATGACATTTCTCCCCAGATACTGAGATCTGATTTACTCCTTTAGTTCAGGGACTGCATAACTCCTTTTTTGTTTGACAAATACTGAATTTACTTGAAGTAATGCTCTACAGGTCTCCATCCAGCAGAGAACAATAGTTCTCTTTCCTCTTCACAGACACTTTCACTCTCTTTGCCTTGGATATATTTCTAAATTTCAGGCATGTACTTATACATCAAAACACTGAAATATTTAGGTAAAGTTCAGTTTACCTCTATCAGACATCTCAATATTTGTTGCTCAATGAAGTAATCCTTCTGAAGTAAAGACAGGATTTAGTTACAAGACAGATGTGTGGCATTCTCTTCTGACTTTCAGCTGTTACCCTGCTACAACATCTGGTGCCATCTTGTTTTGGTTTGGCCTGGATAAATGCCAGGTGCCCACCAAAACCACTCTAGCATTCCCCTTCCTCAACTGGACAGGGGACAGGAAATATGATGAAAGGCTCTGGGGTCAAGATAAGGACAGGGAGGGATGACTCACCAGTTACTGCCATGGAAAAAACAGACTGAACTTGGGGAGAAAAGGAAAAGTTTAATTTATCACCAATCAAATCAGAGTAGTATAGTAAGAAAAAAATCGAAAAAAAAAAAAAAAGCACCTTCCCTCCACTCCTCCCTTTTTCTTGGTCTCATCTTGACTCCCATTCCTCTACCTCCTCCCCCGGAGTGGTGCAGGGGGAACGGGGAATGGGGGTTACGATCAGTTCATCACGTGTTGTCTCTGCCGATCCTTCTTCCTCAGGGGGAGGACTCCTCACACTCTTCCCCTACTCCAATACGAGGTCCCTCTCACAGGAGACGCTGGAGCAGGCTGCTGCCAGGACCTGTGGACAGAATCACACAGAGTCACAGAATGTTCAGGGTAGGAAGGGACCTCTGTGGGTCATCTAGTCCAACGCCCCTGACAAAGCAGGGTCACCTATAGCAGGCTGCACAGGACCTTGTCCAGGTGGGTCTTGAATATCTCCAGAGAAGGAGACTCCACAACCTCCCTGGGCAGCCTGTTCCAGTGCTCCGTCACCCTCAGAGGGAAGAAGCTATTTGTCGTGTTCAGATGAAACTTCCTATGCTTCAGTTTGTGCCTGTTTCCCCTTGTCCTGTCGCTGGGCACCACTGAAAAGAGTCTGGCCCCATCCTCCTGACACCCACCCTTCAGATATTTATAAGCATTTATTAGGTCCCCTCACAGCCTTCTCTTCTTCAGGCTGAAAAAGCCAAGCTCCCTCAGCCTCTCCTCATAGGAGAGATGCTCCAGTCCCCTCATCATCCTCATACCCCTCCGCTGGACTCTCTCCAGTAGCTCTTCATCTTTCTTGAACTGGGGAGCCCAGAACTAGACAGAGTACTCCAGATGGGGCCTCACTAGGGCAGAGTAGACGGGAAGAAGAAACTCCCTTGACCTGCTGGCCACACTCCTCTTGATGCATCCCAGGATCCCATTGGCTTTCTTGGCAGCCAGGGCACACTGCTGGCTCATGGTTAACCTGTTGTCCACCAGCACTCCCAGGTCCCTCTCCGCAGAGCTGCTCTCCAGCAGGTCCACCCCAAGCCTGTACTGGTGCATGGGGTTGTTCCTCCCCAGGTGCAGGACCCTGCACTTGCCCTTCTTGAACCTCATCAGGTTCCTCTCTGCCCAACTTTCCAGCCTGTCCAGGTCTCCCTGAATGGCAGCACAGCCTTCTGGTGTATCCACCACTCCTCCCAGTTTGGCGTCATCAGCAAACTTGCTGAGGGTACATTCTAACTCTTCATCCAGGTCGTTTATGAAGTTCAGTAAGACTTGGCCCAGTACTGACCCCTGGGGGACACCACTAGTTACAGGCCTCCAACTAGACTCAGCGCTGCTGATGACAGCCCTCTGAGTTCTGCCATTCAGGCAGTTCTCAATCCACCTCACTGACCACTCATCCAGCCCACACTTCCTGAGCTTCCCTATGAGGATGTTATGAGAGACAGTGTCAAAAGTCTTGCTGAAGTCTAGGTAGACAACATCCACGGTAGACAGAGATACACAAACATGTAATGCCACTTGAGAAGGCTTAGGCTATCAAGCCAGTTCCTTTGTTTCACAAATTTTTCAAGACTCTCTTAACACACATTTTTTATGAGTCTTTTCATATCATGCTATAAATACTTTTGCTAAAGTTATATTTTACTTTTAGAATTTAATGTAGTTACTGTTATTGTTTTGGCTTTTTTTGAAATCCTGTGTTTTCGCTACAGAGGAAAACCAGTCTGAGATAATTGGAAAAGTGATTCTGCTTTTCAGATTACTTTGAGGTACAAATACATCCAGTTTCAAGTAATGCAGGTACAACAGAGTTCTCCCAGACAAATCACTGAAAAAATATTTTGTTTTTACAGCATTAAAAATCTTATTAAACTGCTTTTCAAAAGCTTTGAAAGATGCCCACAGATTTTTCTGGCTTTTGTAACAGACCAATTGTACTAGATACCAGTAAGTTCCAGAATTCAAACTACTATCTAGACAGTAATTATTTCTTTACTGTATATGTTGTATAAATGAAAATCTATGCTTACGTTTATGTATATATTTATTAAATACCCTGAAACTGAACAGGAGCATAAGCCACTAAGCATGGAATAATGTCTGTCCTAGTCTTATGTTTAATTTTGATAACCTTTTAAAAAATGTTGTGTATAAGACAGGTAATCAACCTTCCTCCCTCCCTCCCTCCCTCCCTCCCTCCCTTCTCTTTCTTTTCTGCTCTTTAGCTTTCTCTCCCTTTTTCTTTTGCTGCTGTTCTCGTTCTTTCCTTTTCTTTCTTTCTTTCTTTCTTTCTTTCTTTCTTTCTTTCTTTCTTTCTTTCTTTCTTTCTTTCTTTCTTTCTTTCTTTCTTTCTTTCTTTCTTTCTTTCTTTCTTTCTTTCTTTCTTTCTTTCTTTCTTTCTTTCTTTCTTTCTTTCTTTCTTTCTTTCTTTCTTTCTTTCTTTCCTTCCTTCCTTCCTTCCTTCCTTCCTTCCTTCCTTCCCTCCCTCCTCCTCTTTTCCTTCCTTCCTTCCTTCCTTCCTTCCTTCCTTCCTTCCTTCCTTCCTTCCTTCCTTCCTTCCTTCCTTCCTTCCTTCCTTCCTTCCTTCCTTCCCTCCCTCCTCCTCTTTCTTTCTTTCTTTCTTTCTTTCTTTCTTTCTTTCTTTCTTTCTTTCTTTCTTTCTTTCTTTCTTTCTTTCTTTCTTTCTTTCTTTCTTTCTTTCTTTCTTTCTTTCTTTCTTTTCTTTCTTTCTTTCTTTCTTTCTTTCTTTCTTTCTTTCTTTCTTTCTTTCTTTCTTTCTTTCTTTCACTTTCTTTTCTTTCTTTTTCTTTCTTTCTTTCTTTCTTTCTTTTCTTTCTTGCACTCAAAGAATAATAAGGGCTTAGAGCCTTTAAGTTCGATTCTTACATTAAAATGAAGTGTAACACAGAAAGCAGAGATGTGCGGGCATAGGCAGAAGACTATGAGTTGCTCAGTTGTCAGTAACAGGAACTTCTGTTCTGTGAAAACAGTGCAAGCATATACTCAGAGCTTTTACAGATATCATCTGATAAATCTAGCTATCATATTTCAAGGCATTATTGTTTTTCCCTGTCTCACATATTGATCTCTCAGGCATTACTATCCTTTTAGAACAGTTGACAGAATAGGACATGTACTTCATTTATTTCTATTCTTTTCTCTGAGTGAAAATATGCCTTTACAGATTAGTTCATATTCCAGAATATCACAGTTCATATTTCAAACTATCACACATAAGGATTGATAACAACTTTCATTTTAATTTCAAGATTTTACAGGAGATATCTGTCAAAATTTGGAAATACTCTCATGAAACTTGGTGTAGTCAATAGTAACGGTATAAAAAGGTGTGTCATCAGAACCAAAGGTTTTTTTTTTTGTTTATCATATTCTAAATCAGGAAAGATAATACCTAAGTTTCAAATGTTTATCAAGAGGAATTTTACTTTCTGTTATTGATGGTGGGACTTATCTCACCTAAATTTAGGGTGGGATAAATCACTTCTATCTTTAGGTATAGACATATGCCTCCAGGAAAGATGTCTAGACTTTGTTTACAGATAATGGAAAACTAGTCAATGGACTCAACAGAGTGTAGACAGTGATTCATATCTCACCTAACATAACTGATTCATCTGACCAAATATGATTGTCTGCTTCTGGATGAGATCAATTGCTTTCCCAATTCCACTGACTACATTGACTGGGTTTTCATTTCTTAGAATGAGATTTTAAACATGCACATTGTAGTGACCTCCAACAAGCGAGATGAATTCATCTCCTAGGGGCTTAGCTCAGCTGGCCAGCATCTAGTGACTTTTAACATACCCTAAGTATCACACTTAGCATTCAGCCAATCCTAAGCAAGGAATCATCTATTTCTCCCAAAGTGTCTGTTTTGTATCAGCCAGCCTTTTGCAGCTCTCTGGAGGATCTCAGCACTAGATGCCAAAGACAGAGCAACTAAAATATTCATGGCTACCTCTAGATACTCATTTAGGGTAAACATTCCAAGTTCATTTTATGACTGTCGGAGAGAAATAGACAAATAATAAGCAAAAGTCTTCCTACTCAGGTAAATGTGCCTTAATAGATTAGCTGAGGTGAGTCCCTTTCTGACCATTTGCAGCATCTGGTAATAGCAATGCTTTCCCACTTATTTTAGATAAAATGTGTATATGCAAGCATATGAACTATTTATTAAGCAGAATGATACTGGAAGTTTCTGATTACTTTATGGCCATAAACTCAGTGAATTATATTTTTGTACAATGTAAGGTGTACTCTGTACCTACCCTGTTAACAGCATCCATTCAGAAATGTAATTCTTAACTGCTAACCAACTGATTTAAATGACTTCCACCTAATCAACTTAAAACTAATTCCCTCTAATATAACTCAATTATAGGCACTTTGGATCACTTGAACTAAGACTCTAATGGGCCATATTTAGCCTTCTTCTATAGTTAGGGCATGAAGAGCATTATTCTGTTTTTCAGTTAAATCTCCTGAAATAATATGTTGGAAGTGTAGCAGGTACCAGTACGCTGTCTGTGTTATATAATGACAAAAAGTATGGTTTATTTTTCTTGAAGAAATGCATTACCACATTGCAGGCAAAGCATCTTGAGGGTTCAAAAATTGACAAGATAGTTTGAAAGAGCTTTATGGAATAAAAGTGAAGTCATGCAGTGTCATCCCAGCATTCGTAATATCATACTGACACCACTGCAGAACTCTAGTTTCATTCCAGAGTAAGCCAAATAATATGTTAAAGTACATGCATTGTGAATGCTCTCCTTACAGTAAAGTCATAGAAGCGGCCTGGGTCTCAGCTGTGTCCCACTTCCATGTGCCACTACATTAGGCCATGGCACTAGTTATAAAGCCTGGAAAAATTTCAAGGGTGCAGGTTCCATAAACCTTCAGATAAGCTGCTCCAGGTTTGGACTTTGCTTCTCTTCACAAGCCTAAAGAAGACCAACTCCCATAGCCTCTCTTTTGGCAGTATAGAAATATCTGTGCTTGACTATAGAGGTTTAAACTATATCTATATCTGAAAATGAAAAAAAAGAAGTCAGAAATTTGATATGAAAAAAATTATTGCACAGAACTGAAAGATCTTAAGAACAGCTGGAAAGGTTAAATAAAATAGATTCTAGTGTCACTTGAGGGTCCTTTTTCTTGAAAGCAAATTTTCTTGTTCAAGATGAAAATTATAAAAATGTACCTAGGGACTACTTTTGCAAATATTTATTATAATTGTGCTCAGGTCAATTGGATTACTTGCACAACTACACATTTTTATGATACTTAGTTGAATATTGAACTTAATATTAAATTTTTATTTTCATTTTTAGTGGTTGTTTTAATTTGTTTCAGACTGTTCCTGCAGTATGATTAATTAGAAAATAATGGGTTATGTAGTTACTTTCATAGAATCATAGAATCCTAGAATCATAGTATAGTAAGGGTTGGAAGGGACCTTAAAGATCATCTAGTTCCAATCCGCCTGCCATGAGCAGGGACATCTTCCACTAGACCAGCTTGCTCAGAGCTCCATCCAGCCTGGCCTTGAACACTGCCAGGGAGGGGACAGACACAACTTCTCTGGGCAACCTGGTCCAGTATTTCACCACCCTCATGGTGAAGAATTTCTTCCTAATATCTAATCTAAAGCTGCCCTCTTTTAGTTTACAGCCGTTCCCCCCTTGTCCTATCGCTACACACCCTTGTGAAAAGTCCCTCTCCATTCTTCCTGTAGGTCCCGTTCAGGTACTGGAAGGCTGCTAGAAGGTCACCCCGGAGCCTTCTCTTCTGCAGGCTGAACAGCCCCAACTCCCTCAGCCTGTCCTAACAGGAGAGTTACTCCAGCCCTCTGATCATCTGTGTGGCCCTCCTCTGGACCCGCTCCAACACATCCTTGTCCTTCCTGTGTTGGGGGCCCCAGAGCTGGACACAGTACTCCAGGTGGGGTCTTACGAGAGCAGAGTCAAGGGGCAGAATCACCTCCCTCGACCTACTGGCCACGATTCTCTTGATGCAGCCCAGGATACAGTTGGCTTTCTGGGCTGCAAGAGCACATTAAATAATAAGTTACATTTTCAATGATAAGAAGACATGGTGATGTCATATTGCTAGTCCAGTAATTTAGAAGTTTTAAAATACTAAATTAAACAACAAGATATTCTGGCACACATTTATTTTATTGTTACTTTATATTATGCTTAAAGATTCTATAAATAATATATTAAGAGCTGTCCTCAATTATTCAATCTTTTCACCTTTTCCTTTCTTCTTCTTCTTGGTTCTCCTAAATACCAGTTGGAAGATCATTACTGAGAGCACAGAAGATTTCAACCTCCATCTGTCACTTTTGGTGTGTATTGTTCATGCACCCTATAAAGTTGGAAACCACAATTTAAAGAAAAATTTCTTTATCCTCCCAAATAGTGCAGAGGCAGTCCACACTGTAACTTTAAACAGTTTTAACAGCCATCCCAAGTAAGGACTGTGCTATAATATTTTTTTTTTTTCTCTTAGTCAATTCAAATTCCAACTGGCAGAATTCATTTGAACACTGTTTTGTTGCAAAGGCAAGGAAATGAGTTTAATTTGATTGTTCAGCTAATGCCTAATAACTGGTTAAAATATAATAACTTCATTTTCTCTCTGAGCCTTTTGGCTTTGGCTTCATCCCTTCTAACTTCAAAAATTTCAATATTGATCCTAAAATGAGCAGTGTTACCATGCTAGGATTTCCCTATTGTCAATGGAGATACATGTCTTTAGTAGTGATTTGGACTAGACAAAATATATTTCCTACAAACACCATAATGTTTTACCTGACTTTACAGAATCACAGAATCACAGAATGGTAGGGGTTGGAAGGGACCTCTGTGGGTCACCTAGTCCAACTCCACTGCCGAAGCAGGGTCACCCAGAGCAGGCTGCACAAGACTGCATCCAGGCGGGTCTTGAATATTTCTAGAGAAGGAGAATCCACAACCTCCCTGGGCAGCCTGTTCCAGTGCTCCGTCACTCTCAGAGTGAAGAAGTTCTTTCTTATATTCAGCTGGAACTTGCTGTGCCTCATTTTGTGCCCATTGCCCCTTGTCCTGTCACTGGCCACCACTGAAAAGAGTTTGACCCCGTCCTCCTTTACATTTGCAGAAAACAGGCAAACAAACAAACAAACTCAGCATAAAGTCATCTGGGTTAGGAAATACCAAACAATTTTAAGCAACTGAAAAAGATATTCATTCGAATTTCTTACTGTACATAACTGAAAGATCTGAAGTAAAGCTGAAAAGGATAAATAACTGAAATAATAAATAGTAGTACCTGAAAACACTCTTTTAGTGAGGGTCTGTTACCACCTTAGCAATGCAACACAAATCTCAACATTAATATAAGAAATTTAATATATCATTACATAATCTCTGGCTGAAAATCATCAATTACTTCTCACAAGTAATTATATGCATCTCAAAAGTATATTGACTTCTATTATATTTTATTCTTTTAAGGTATTAAGGAAAGAAAGATCACTGGCAAAACACTACTGATACAAAAATTCATGCCTAATTAGGAATATTACTGTAAATAACCAAGATAGATATAAGCTTTTTATAAACATAATGTAATGTTAGTTAGAGAATTTTAAAGTGTTCTAGTAAAATATTTTAGAAAAAAATTATTTTGTAAAACCACAAGAGAAGACAATTCTCCTGTCAGTAAGAATGAAGTGCTTTAAAAGTCTGTTATTCTTTTTCAGTGATAATGTTTTATTAACAATTTCCTCATCTTTTTATTCTCTTCAGTAGAGGAGATTCAAACAAATAACGTATTTAGTATTAACATAGGAACATTCATAAGTTACCTTGCCCTATGTATTGCTCAGAGCATCCATATATGTTGCTCAAGGACACAGATCCCATTCTAGATCAGGCCACTGGAAATGAAAACTGGTTAAATGGAATGTTTGTGTCTCACTTAAGTAATGTAAAAAATCTGTACTTTTCTCTGCACACGAGTATTTTACTTTATTATTCAAAGTGCTTGACAAATCGAGAGGATTCTTTCCTCTTGGATTGGATTGTAGTGACCTAATACAATCCTAGTTCTTCAGTCTTCAGACTAATGAGAACATCTTGAGATTTTAATATTTCACCTCTCCTATCACCCTTATGTTCAAGAAATCATGTCATACTGATTTATATTGTGCCAGTTTCTGTTCTCCTTAAAATATGTGTCCAAAAATGAGGTATTGGACTTTTTCAGTACCTAGTCCATTATGTGAAATCACGTACTAGGTTCATGTATTGTACTACTATGACCTATTTTGAATTTTAATTGCTTAGCTAATTACGTTTTTTCCTAACAGGTTACACAGTATAAACAAACAAAGTCCAGCTGATCAAAATGCAGACAACTACCAGGGACAGTGTAGAGCTGTGGGTTGTGTTAATTTAATTTACATATTATACAAAAGTGGAAATCATGATGTCTGTTTCATATGAAAGGCTTCTAATGAGAATAGAAAGCAGTACACAGTTCTTCTTATGCAAAACTGAAATAATAAGGATTAATTAAAATCTAGCAATATCATTATGGTCGTCTTCTGGAACTACGTAAGGGATATTAGTGGTTTTTTTTTTTCCTGAACTTTACATGAGAAAAAATGTTTCACACATTAGGAAAAAACAGACAATACCATGATTTAATTACTGTCCATTTCAATGAACACAGATGACAGAATTTTGGGATGAGGTGATGAACACATATATTTCATGGGTGAAATTTTAATAATAAAATGACACTTGTATTTTTTATACCTACATTCAAACCTTAAATCCATTTTGTACTACTCTTACTAATGTTTTTCTGTAAATTTTCATAATCTCTTTCATGCTAAAAAAAAGTGGATGGCAATATTCGGTACTTATCTTGATTTTAGACCACAGACTCACAAAATGATTGAGGTTGGAAGGGACCTCTGGAGGTCATATTATCCAACCCCCCTGCTCCAGCAGGGCTACCTGGAGCTGGGTGTCCAGGACCATGTCTAAACAGCTTCTGAGTATCTCAGAGTTGGGAGAATCCACAACATCTCTGGACAACATGTGCCAATGTTCAGTTATTTTCACAGGAAAAAAGTGTTTCCTGATGTTCAGATGGAATCTCCTGTGTTCCACTTTGCATCCATTGCCTCTGGTCCTGTTACTGGGCATCACTGAGAAGAGCCTGGTTTCATCTTCTTTAGAACCTCCCTTCAGATATTCATAGACATCGATGAAATCTCCACTGAGCCTTCTCTTCTTCTGACTGAACTGTCCCAGCCTTCTCATCTTTTCCTCATATGTGAGCTGCATGTGTCTCTTCGTCATCCATGTGCCCTTTGTTGGACTCTCTCCAAGTATGTCCATGCATCTCTTGTACTGAGGATCCCAGAACTGGACACAGGACTCCAGGTGTGACCTCACCAGTACTGAACAAATGGGAAGGATCAACTTCCTTGACCTTCTGGCAATACTTTGCCTAATGCAGCCCAGGATACCATTTGTATTCTTTGTTGCAAGGGCACATTGCTGGTTCCTGTTCAACATGATGTCCGCTAGGACCTCAAGGGCCCTTTCTGCCAAACAGCTTTCCAGCTGGGCAGCCCCAAGGATATATTAGTGCATGGGGTTGTTCCTTCCCAGGTACAGGATTTCACACTTCCCCTTGTTGAACTCCATGAGCTTCCTGTTGACTAGTTTCTCCAGGCTATTGAGGTCCCTCTGAAAGGCACCATGACCCTCTGGTGTATCATCCACTCCTCCCAGTTTTGTGCCGTCAGTAGACTTGCTGAGGGGTACACTCTACCTGATCATCTGGAAGTTCCGTCTGAACATGAGGAGGAACTTCTTCCCTCTGAGGGTGACGGAGCACTGGAACAGGCTGCCCAGGGAGGTTGTGGAGTCTCCTTCTCTGGAGATATTCAAGACCCGCCTGGACGGGGTCCTGTGCGGCCTGCTGTAGGTGACCCTGCTTCGGCAGGGGGGTTGGACTAGATGACCCACAGAGGTCCCTTCCAACCCCTACTATTCTGTGATTCTGTGATTCTGTGATCTGGATCGTTAATGAAGATATTAAACAGGACTGGATCCAGTACTGATCCTTGGGGTACACTGCTTGTTACCAGACTCCAACCAGACTTCATGACTCTGATCATAAATCAACATACTTGTCTATGCGGATTTTACAGGAGACGGTGTCAAAGGCCCTCCTGAAGTCCAGATAGACATTATCCGCTGCTGTCCCCTCGTCTACCAGACCAGTCCTTTCATCACAGAAGTTTATCAAGTTGGTCAAGCATGACTTCCCCTTGATGAATCCATGCTAACTACTCCCTTTCCAATCAGTTGTCGTAAAATTATTTGTTCTGTATATGAACTTATGCATTAGTACCTTCACCACAGTTTGCTTTTTGAAGGAGGAAAAGAGAATGTTGTCATCAAGGATATCCTATGGTAAGGCAGATGTTGTACTTTCTTAGGACATAAAATGTGTTTTCATGCTCCTTTATATTTAAGCAGACATACAATCAGTCTTTCTGACTTCCTGGGCAATATCTACTGCTAGGTTAATATGCATATTATTATTCCTGTGCCTTTCTACAAATAATACGACATATGAGTATCTGAAGTTATGTTCTCAGAAAATATCCAAGACAAGCTTGGAGATGCCTTTTCAATTTAAGTACCAGTATCAGTAAATCCTAGAAAGACTCTCCCTACTAGTTTAGATTTTACTAGAGGCATAAATGAGTTTACATACATAAACTCCAAATTAGGCAAGAGTTAGGTGTACTGGATTCAGTGATAGATGAGAGTGAGTCAGCATATCTAGGAGCAATGCTTTTACATATCAAATGAATAAGAGAAAGGTTAAGCGTGAGCTGTTTAATAAATCAGGGAGTATGAATACATTTTCTGGAGGTGTTACAGAGAATATAATACTGGTTGCTCAGATAAAAAAACCTTCTTAATAAAAAATTTGCATAAGTTAAGTCTCTCAGGCTCCCTTCAGGTTATAAAACTACAAAAAAGTAGTGTGGGACAGTGACTAGTCACTTGGCTCATTATATCAAATACAACTAATTATTGCAGTAAGAATTTTCAAGGCACTTGAAGTATTTTATACAGTCATCAGATGTCTTTTTTCTTAAGCTTGTATGTGTCCATGACGATGGGAATTCATGATCCTGTAACAACAATTAAAAAAACCGAACCAAAACCTACTTTAGAGCGACCAGAATTCATCCTCATTATAGTTAAAAGAGAGTTAGCAAGCAGTCCAAAACCGTAACTCCATAAATGGACTTCAGGGAGCCCAAAAAGCATGCTGATCTTTGATGCAAGCTCTCCAGACCAGTACCTTTGCTGAACTCAAAAAGAATAACTTATGATTAATTCAGTTCAGTTAACTATACTAGCTGAAGGATGGCTTTCATTATTTAATTAGTTCCCCTCCGTATATATACTCCCTGATCAGCCATTTAGGGATGATTATAGAGAAAATTCTTTGAATGTCATTGTCTGCAATCCATATAGTATGTTTTAATTTAACAACCCACCTGTCTAAGAACTTGTTTTGTTTTCTAAGAGAGAAGCTATTTGAAGTAACAGGAGAGAGATAGAACTGAAACAGTTGTTTCACAAAACATGAATAAGAAAATTAATTAAGAATTGTGACAGTTAAAGTCTGCATTTCACACTTTCGGTTTATGTTTAAAAGAAAAATGTAATCAAGTGAGGTTTTTTAGATTTAGAAAGAGAGGGTATGCTTATACAGACAGTAGTCAACAAGACATAAAGGCTATTTCTGGAACAGGCTGAAGACTAGTAGATGTATTAGCATGACACTGTGCTGTGTTAGCAAGTCTTGCCAGTTTAGCATGAGTATATGACTCCAGAAACAGAGAAGTCTCTTACCCTGAAGGGCTGGAATAATGGTGGAGCTAACACTTAGTCAAGGACAACTAAGAAATGTTTGCTACTATTGCAGCATGAATGAATATTTCTTCTCTTTTAATTTTGCTGACTAAAATCTAAGTTTTCAAGTCTAAGTTAGCTGTGTATCCTCCCACTATAATCAGAAGAGACCAGACTGTTGTAAATAACTTGCTCACATTAAATTCATCTCTGTTGGGATGAATTGCCATCTCTTTATCGATTGTATATATAACTGTTTTAACATAAGCACTTTATGCCATCCTAGCTGCCTTAGGGAACTGTCCCTGGCCTCCAGCTGCCTCTCCAGAACATGGATCTTATGCAGATTGTGTTGTATCTGTCATCATCATCAGTATTCTAACTGGTCTCCATATCTCCATTTTCAGACATCCTGGGGCATCTAAAATGGACAGCTGAAGGAAGGCAGGATGTTCTTTGGCACTGGAAATAACACTAGAAACCTAATTTTTGTTACCCTGCAGCTTTAAATATGATATTGACACTGCTAGTGCCAGGGCATATGGTTTGTGTAGGGACACGAAGTGTTAGAATTCGGGCTTGTCAGACTTGCCCTGTCTGATTTTTCTTGACCTGCCTGCAGATTTGTTTCACTTGGTTTGTCTGTGACAGTAATATTTCTAATTGACCAGACAATCTTGTTTGCTTTTGCTTATCTTATGAACAGTGCCACCAAAATTTTATGATGCTAACCTAGTGACAGCATAGAGAAATAGAGGCCTGGTGCTACAGCAGAGGCCTTGAGAACTGGGGACACAGGACGTGGCATAAAGGAGCACAGCTGTGGAATGATAAGGGATGGGGTATAGACTGGAGACCCCACAAATGTAAACCATGGGCATTTGTTGAGACTTCTTTTCTGTAGAATGACTCCTTCTTTGTAAAAATTGGATTTGAACTAACAATGATTCTTGGATTAGACTGTTAAAATTTCAATTATACTAACTATAAAATATTGATTGTATATATAAGGTGATTCCTCCTTGCCCATAAAGAAGATTTTGATTGTTAACAGTTTGCACAGTTAAATTCTCTCCCTGTTGACAAACCAAGACTACATGCCTGACTTTAGATGGTAGCTTTTAGGCAAAACAGATTTTTTCCTACGCAGCTAGATTCACATTTACATGGTCTAAGACATGGGGCTGGCGAATGTGGCAAGTGTGAATTAAGAAAGCCCACAGACTTGATCAGCAGCTACTAGAAGCCAGAAGAATTTCTAAGCAGTCATTCATGGCCCTATAAACTCATGTTTCCATCGCTGAAACCAGCACACCTGGTATTTACTGTGGTAACCAGGCTAAAAAAGGTTTGGTAAAATTTAAAGATGAACAAAGCAGCACCTAGTTAGGACCTGAAAAGGCTTTTTTTTTTTCCCTCAGCATTTTCTAAAATAATTAAATTCTCAAATACCTGGAGTTAAGCTAGACTTTAAATTTTCTACACCTAGTCTAATTTTCCTTTGTGCCCTGAATCTTTGAAGGACAACTTCTGTATACATCTAGTTTCGAAGATTGCAAATTTCAGGCAAGCTGAGAGTAAACTCAGTTTTGAAAATGATTTTTTTACATTTTTTATATCCACACTGTGCTAGAAATCAATGGTTCCTTATTTTTCTAGTACATTCATATATCATGGTGATAACTTCTTGATAGACACAGAGAGAGAGAAAGATAGTATTTTACTAACAGCAGAAAAAATGAGAAATATAAACACAACTACACACTCAAACAGTTAACGAAAGAACTCAATTCTTTAGCTAACTGTGACACACTGAGTGTTCCTGAATGTAGTTTACAAGAGTATCTGTTGAAATCAGTATAGCTTTGCTTATTGTAAATGTCAGTTACATTATGTGACTAAGCATATGGCATATTCTTGAGACAGTATGGTGGGCAAAACTTTGTGAATTTAAAATGTCATGAGAGACTTAATAATTGTTAAACCAATATTCAGTTGCTTAAATCTCTTATTGCTCTGTTTGGGGGTAGAGAATTAGATTCAAAACCTCAAAATTACTGTGTCAATATGTTTTTTTTACTTTTTAAGTTGGATTTGCTAAGGACACAGGCTCACAGCTTTGTGAACTTCATTAGGATTTGTTCATCTAGGTCCGTTCAAATCCATTTAAATCATTCCATCTTGATACTACTATTAAAACATTTGTAAGACAGGATCTGACTAGATATACAGAAAACAGTGCATATGTATTACAGAAATTTGATTAATTGAGTATTAGTTATATTTTGACCACCCACACTGTAGACACTGGCAGCTAAGCCAGTCTCTGTGTGTGCCTTTTCTAATCAGTAGAGAAAAGAGGCGCTTTTAGGGCACAGCTAATCTGACCAATGGTAGACATTACATTTGGCGTGAAATGAATCATACCTGGAAGTGTCTGTTTCTCTTCAATAACTGTGAATGAAGCCTATCATGGCTAGCTTAGGCATAACCCACCACTAAAACTCATAATTTTTTTTCTTTTAATCAGGTGAATGTTACTCTTTTACACTATTTTGGGTGGATCATTCTGTTCCAATATTGCATTATTCTGTACTTATTTTTTTCTTGAATGGCTAAATAAATCATCTTGCTTAAATTTTCTCAACTGAAATACTGTTAACACAAAAATGAACTTTGCATTTAGCTTTATCTGTGATTGCTTAGATATAGCTACTTTGTTTCATTATTTACTGTAGTTAATGTTTTAGGGAGAGATGAAAGACCTTCAAGAAATTCAGTGTTTATTTTCAGTGTTTTTATGCCACAAATTACACAATTGGTGCATGGTCACTTCTAAAGTTGTGAAATAAGCTGTGTTTCAAATATAAGTAGTATTACTTTCTGAAAATTCTGTCTCAATCTTTCACCCTGAAATTCAGGAGGGTGTTCTCAGTCTTCTTATAGAAAACTTATGTTATGTTTCAGATATAGTGAACTGGTATTTCTCACATGACATGTTTAAGAAAACTCTTAAAAATCTACTGGCTGAGGTTATTCTCCAGCTTTTCCTCAAAAAACATTATTCTCCAAAAGTACTTGGTAGTAATATTTGTAATCAATAATCAGTGAATTTTTCAAAGTTTGTAAAGTTCAGTTTGTGGGACTTAAAATGTATTCAAGTAAAAATAATAACAAACCTCATAAGATACACCACATACTTCATGTCATACTTTAAGTATTACACATGACATACATGTAGACATCATAAATAGTCAAACTTTCTTTTAAAGCCAATGACAGGATAATCTAGATTTCTCCTGATGAGGTGGCAAAACAGACATCTGAGTCTGTTCCTGTTTTTCAGAAAACATTGTGTTGAACAGGACTACTAAAGTGAAAAATATATTACCACACAGTTTCTTGAAACTGGGCTGCTTCTGTAAGTATTTCAGATAAAAGAAGCTTACAACAAAAAAAATTATTCCTTGGAGTTTTTATGCCCATAATCTTTTATTATGGGCAAAAAGGAAGTACATGTTGCATCTATATAAGCATATATGTATAAATGTAAAACTAAAAATTTATTAGCGGTATAATATGAATCTTATTCTTGATAATCATCTGGAGTGTCAGGCTGATCTTGTTTTTTGAATCTTAATGGCAGTGGAGGAAACAGTGAAAGCCTTCATCATTCTTCCATGACTGTGTTCTTTGATGTAACCTTGTCTTATGTGGGGAAGTATCAATTGCACAAGAGTAATTTTGAATGTTTAAATATGAACAAGATTTCATATCTTTCTAAAGACCTAGAACTTTTAATAGAACACATGATCCCTTAGATTTTTTGTAGTCTTTTTTTTTTTTTAAGCTTTTCCTTACACATCAGTCCTCTTATTCATTTTTCACTGTCACCTACTATTAGAAGCACTAAAAATTTTCTCTGCCCAGTCATACATGGTGTGGTGTAATGACAGTAATTTTTAAAGTGCTTTTCATGATGTTTATTTAAACAAGATAAAATCAAAGAATCCTATCCTGTAACCTACATTCAAGTGTGAACTTACTAAAGAATTTGGTGTACCAGACTGAGATGCTAAGAAAAATGTGGATAACTGTAAGACTTACATTGTTCAGATGCTTACAGCTGGGCATTCTGATCTTGTATTAATCTGAAATCAAAACTACCTCCAACTACGTCATTTCCAGAACTACCATCTTTCAAATTAACTCTTCTAGAAATAAAGTCACTGTCATTACTCTTATTTTCAGGATGTGAAAGTTATATATAGTAATAATACTCAGTTAACCATGATAAAGGATACTCAACTAACTTAGAATGCTGTTAGAAGATCTGGCAATGTACAAATATGAATTACACATTCTTCTTTGAAAATGTAACTGCTATCAGGAAAGTGATGATATCTTGAAAGAGACCAGGATCCTAGAGAGGACAAGCTAACTAGGAGAGGACAACTTAATAGTTGTAACAGGGAATTCCAGGAGGTATCATTTTTCCAAACAGGGAATAGAAAATGCGTATCGAAGTAAAAAATCCCTATGGCTTCTCCATTTCTAAAGGAATAATAATTAAAATAACAATTCTTCTGATCAAATCCTGCCAGAATTCAATAAATGAGTTATTGATTTTTTTTCCTTGCGTTTACTAGAAAATGTTTCTGATAAGGAAAACTGGGGAAAAAAAAATTAAAAGAAAGCAAAGGAGGAAGAAGGTTGTAGGAGATGCAGAGAGAATGAAAACATGCTAATTTCAGCCTATTTCCTGCAGTGCTTTGTTTTTCTGTGTCTAGTTATCCAGCAGGATGAGCACAGGAACTCTCAGACTTCACATACTGTTTGTACACTTTTTCACCACTGTGCAGGAGGGGGATATGTCAGTTACTCCTAGGAAGGGGCCCTTAACCAAAAAATTTAACACAATTTCTATTATTGATGATTCAAACATTGGTCACCAATAAATATCAGAACGGCAAACTGTATGTTTATTTTGTATAATTATTCAGTATGTCTACCCCCTATTACTTGACATTGTAATATATCTTTACCACAAATGAAAGCATTGATGCAAAGTTATGGTAAGAAAGTTCAGAAAATTAACTTAAATTCAGTCTCGCAAATATTTATGGTGATCACTCTTTTTTTTCCTTTTTCATAAATTTCAACAGCTTTTATTTTTAAAGATAAATACAATCTCATTCTGCATTCACAGATTGCCTTAGAGGCTAAGAAACTTGTAATTCAGAACCAAGAAGCACCATGGCTAGAAGAATACATTGTAACATGCAGTCTTTTAACTTTTTTTTGGTGGTGTTTGATACCATATGTGTTGAAATGACCCACCAAATCTGTTCTTCAGACCTGTTGTATTTTCAGCAAAAGAAAGACTCCTCTGGTTTAATGAAAACATCAAAAGAATTAATAATTGACGAAACTAGCTAGTGAAAAGAAAGACTGACTTTGAAACACATGAAATAAAAAAGTAATATATGTATCAAAGTGATTTAATTCAGATTCATTGAAGTAGTAGAAAAAATTCTAAAATTAATTATCTAATTTTGAAGACCCTAGGAGAATTATTTGCTATTTGCTTGATAATGAGATCCATATTCAGAATCAAGGTAGCTATAAGTTGGTACAACTACAGATTTTACAAAGCACTAAACATCATGAAAGTTAACATTCATGGGATACAGAAGTGAATAAAAGAAGTACATGCAAAGAACACTGGAACATAGATTATTTCACAGTTACTTCTGTTCACTGTGATTTTACGTTGATGCCATTCTTAGAACTGATATCTTCAAGCAGAAGATACATAGAAGAGGCACTTAAACTTGAGACCCTCTGACAGGTCACCCTATAAATACATTTGATTTTAAGAAGATCAGTACCTTTGCATTGTAACTGAAAATTAGATCCCTTGATTCACATCTCAAAACTGATCTCTAGCATTTTACATACTTTAAGCCTTAGCGTGCTCTAGAAAGTCTTTGCTAATTCTCCTGTAAACAAGGTACGAGTGGGTGCTCAAAGCTTACTTTCTGTAGTGAACAAAGGCATAAAGATTCAAGGCATTCTTTATGTTAGGTAGATTATTAATTTCTTTCTGAAACACGTTCTGATTTTTGTCAAAACAAGAACATGTACATTTTTCACCATTTTTCCCACCCCCATACTACTTCTAGTGCTGTCATTTTATATTCAGTCCCAAAGATACATTCGTAGTTTATGTAGCTGTTTGGAAAGTTAACCTCTGAAAAATTTCTGAACTTGATTTTGGCTTGATTCTAATTTAGTACATAGTCAAATAAAATTAATAGCTATTAAAAGAGATCTGATTCTTTGTATATTCATACTACACTTTAAAGAACTGGAAAAGTATTAGAGAAGTTAATGAAAAGAGTCATTGCAAAGAGATGAAATAGTAGATTTGTCTTGTCTTGAAATATGAGTTCCACTGGCAGCATATAACAGGCATAGTTAAACATTAACATTCATTTTTAACATTAAATATCTTATATGGCTGGAACTTATGCACTTTACATATAAAACCCTTCAAAGGTCAGGAAATCAATCAAATGTGTTTTACTTGTCATTCCTATTAGTTTAAGCCAATAGAAGATAATGAATACTTCTTTGTATTACAGTTCTGTCTTGGCCTGATTGATCCTCTATAAAGCTATTATAAAGGTCACAATATGGTAAGTCAAAGATTACTGGGGAACAGGAGGGCACAAGGTAAGATAAACATGTCACCTGTTCTGGAATGGAGTCAAGCTATTTCCTGTATTTGGAAGTAAATTTTAGCAAAAATCAAACTTCACTTTAGTGGTAAAGGTCTTCCTATATTTTCATTGTGTATCCTCATTTTCCATGATTTATACATATGTATAACAAAATTCTCATTGGGTTGACCCTTGTAAAGCATGAGACAGACTGCTAAATGTTTGCACTCTTTCTTGCAAAATTACTTTCACAACATGACTGCATACTGGATGCTTATGCAATCATTACTCTTATGTGCGCAGTGGGTATTTTAAACATTTGGAAGAAGATTTATTTTAAATTTAATTTAAAATAAAACACTACATACTGTATTTCATATATTATTGTGCATTATGCAAAAACCTGTGTGCAATACTTTGAAAAAATTTTGTCATTTATATAAACACATCTGTGTAAATACACAGCCCATATACACACAAATATAATTTTTGTCAGCTATATATGAAAGAAAATTGAGTGACTGGATGATTAAGTAAGGTGAGAGAAATGGGTAGATTATAGATGATTGCAGCACTAATAATGCAGAAAACAGATTTTATGGTGTTATTTTAAAATTATTAATTACTTTTTATATCAATAATCACACAAGATGTCAATAACAACACACACATCTTGGTATTTTTCATTGGATACCCTGGATTAGTTTAGTATTCTATTCACACTGTTGTTGCATGTAATTAATTGATAAGAATTAGATGATAATATAACAGTAGATTTTTATTTCCTGAGACTACTAATGTGATGAAAGTTGTGTGCTCAATAAGAAACATAAAAATAATTTCTTAGCAGCATGGCTGACTGTAGCAATGCTCCAATTCCATTTCAGGTCCCATCTACTCAAAGAATGCACATTTTGATTTTATGACCAAAACGAAATACTGGAGAAAAAAGTAGAATATATAAAAATCACTTTTTGAGATTTTTTTTCCAATTTTTTTGGTGACGTGAATGAATAATATGAACATTTATAAGCACATACAATTGAGCCTGAATGTATAGTTTTACTAGGCAGTTTAAAGTCTTTTTACTCTCTTTGAAAAATAATCAGTTCAAAATAATTTTTTTCAAAAATGTACTTGGAAAAAAAATTTAAAAAGACTTGCAGAATCTTTGATATTTCTGTAATGTCATATTTATTGCATTCAATTTTAAAATGTAAAAAGAAAATATTTTGAGATTATTATATTATCTTTCTCTTTTGTTTCTACCAAGGCTTTTTGCTGATTTTTTACAGAATTTTTGAATAGTTTCAGTTCTACAGAAGATCTATTTCTCACACAATCCATGTGTCTGAAATAATTTGGTAAGCTGTTTTATTTTGTATATGTATAAGATTATTAAATTATATGTTTTTGTTTACCAACTTTATAGGAATAATTGGCAAATAATTAATTTTTAAGATTTTTTTTTCTAAGTTATACTATAGATATCTAGCTACTAAATGTAGTTAATTAATCGATCAGAAGATAGCAAAAGAAATCAAATGAATTCAAACTATAAAAAAACCATATCATTTTGGTTCATCATGGCCACTTTATACATTTTCTGTGCTTGTTATCAGATTGTAAAATTTAAAGAAATATTATTTCACAGAAGTTAATTTTCTCTGCTTTTGCAATGATTGAATAATATTTTTACTAGTTGTTCTAGGATAAAATAATCTGCATTATTATTTATGCGTTATTAGAAAAAACAGTATATTATCCATATGAGTTCCATATTATTTAATGTGTTTGTCTTGCTTAGGGAATTTTAAATTTTTTTACAAAAATTGAACAGGATCTCAGGGGGGAGGAGGAAGGCAGGGGAGGAGAGAGGATGGTACAAGGAAGTTTATTTAATCTCTGTTTTAATTTCTAAGTAAATGAATTTATTTCATATAGAGGGAGAACTTATCATCTTCAATAAAACTTTGTCAGAAAAAATGACACTGTGAAAGGAAAACTCTCAGACTTCTAGTTTTGTGATGGAACTCCTTAAAATAATTTTCTATAGGAAAATGCTGAAATGAAAGTACTAAACTTGGAAAAGTAAGTTTATTCTGCAGTGCTCCAGTTTCTTTTAAATTGTGTCAAACAGTAGAAACTATTTGAGAAAGCTGAAAAAATAATTTCTTAGTCATTATTACTTTTATTCCTAAACTGATATTTACAAAACTCCACAGGAAATATCATCTGAAAAAAACAAAACAAAATAAGCGAAGAAAAAGCCCCACTCCTCTTCCAAAAAAGTCAAAAAAAACCCCTGGGAGATGTGGTAAAGTTGAAGAGTTCAGATTTGGTGTCTAGCTTTTGGAAGGTGTATAGCTGTTAACCATTTATTCTTATGACATACTGTTATAACTACTCTCTTTGTTTTAACTTGTAATGGCAAATCCTGGACAAGAGAATAACTGGAAATTTCCCACTGTAGTGTCAGAGGTGGAAAAAAAGAAGGCACTTACAGATTGGAATGTCAAAGTGGTGTATGATATGAATGCCCTCTGAATGAAATGCAGTAAGTATACATGTACATATGATATAAGCAAGAACAAGAAAAGCTTAATAGTTCTTTTTCCCCAAGTTGTTTGTTGTCTTTTAGAGGACCTTCACTATACATAAAGTCTCTTACTTGATTTATACAATAAACAGAAGTTATTTCATTTTGCGTATGTGTGGATTCCATGTATTTTTTCATTGATTTTTAGAAATTCATGAAAAAAAGATTGTCTTTTATTCACACTTGAAATAACCATGCTTAATGCATTTTACTGTTTTTTATATGAGTTATTATATGCATTGGACTGTTTATTATATATTTTTTTTATTTTTAATGAGTTGTTGATGGAGTGAGTATTGTCAAGTTCCATCTCCAGAGGAAAAAGCTACAATTTTTACTGAAGAGAATCTAGTTCATTTGGGGAAGACAAAACAAAACAAAACAAAACAGAACAAAACAAAACTCCTCTACCTTTGTTCAGTTAGGATTCTTAGTACCTTTTACCGTTATACCTTTTTGAATACTTCCATTGTGATGTAGTTCAACATAATAATTTTCTGGGGATTAATATGAGGTAGTCCACTTTTTGAAGAAAATTAATATAGATATGTTTGTCTCTATAAGAGATTCCTCTGTCTCTGTGTTAATAAACCTCCCAAAATTACTTCCCTACAATTATGAAAAAAAGCCAGTTAAAAATTTCCTGTTTTGATTGTATCAATATTGTTAATAGTTACTAATAGAGGGTAACATGAGAACTTCCCTGAACACAGTCATGGGCAAAGTGGACATGGGCAACTCAGTGGAGAGAAGCAGCATCAGCTGAAATGTGTGGGAAGTGGTTGTTTTATCTACCTCTTCAGCATAAAGCAATTAGGAGTTGGCATTTTGCAGTGGAAGTTCAGGTAAACTCTTAATCTGCGTGAGAGCAGATAGGAAGTAACAGGCATAAATACTGGAGGAACTGTATTTCTGAAGGACTGGGTACTTGATCAAAAAAATCCGAATAAACAGGCAACTCCAAAACCAAACCTGGGGTAATACTTTGAAAAGCTTTTTGGGATACTTGGATACACAGTACAGCTACATTATGATAATTACTTAATGCTTGGTGGTTTAGGCACTCTTGTCATTATACACACAAATAAACTGCCAGAGGCCCTGAAAACACTTCAAATCAGATCAAGGCTTTAACGAAATAATAAAACTTGGTTAAGGAGACACTAATCACTTGATTAAAAAATTTTATGGTCTACTAAACAATCAAAATGAGACATTTGGAATTATGGAATTGATGATAATTAGTATAATTTATATAAATATATTATGTTAATTTTAGCACAACTATGATCACTCAGTGCTATCTACATGGACTTTATATGCCTCTGCTGGGACTTTTGCACTGGAGATTTGATATACTTCTTAACAACATAAAAAATTATCTCAGCTGATTGACTGGGTATTGTTGTGAGATGAAATCCTGACACCGGGATACTATGAAGTAAAGGCAGACCAAAAGGGGACACTCTAGAGTGTAGACGGTACCACAGAATTCCGAGTGTCATCACTGTATTTTTTGAAGATTAAAGTCTCTTTAGTTCCTAGTGGTAAATTCATAGATGTTAAAAGAAGTATTTCTATTTGATAGAGCTCTCTAATATATCTCTCTGAATGATCAGAGTATAATATTGATCGTACTATGGAGTAGTACAAGTTCTGTAGCTCTCAATAATCCATTGCTCAATGTACTTGTTTTATAACCTAATAAAATAATTTATAAATATAATTTAAAATTCTATTTTTAATAATGGAATCATGTCAAGAACACAGATTAGAAAGAACACCCCAAATCAAAGAATGTAGTGAACTTTATGAACTTTTCATAAATTGATTAAATTCTGACATAAACTCACACTAGTTATTTTGGTTTATCTTCTTGTATGATCATTTTGAAAGTGTGAATTAACTCAGGTTTAATTAGTGCCATGAGTGAAGCCTGCAGAAAAAACTCCCCCGAACAAAGACTTTGGTTACATCTTCCCAGGAATAACTGACTGGATTAATCTAGTATGAGCTGGGAAACAAGTAATAGACGGACTTTTTGCTTTGACATTGCTGCTAGCACCACTGCTAACACAACAATTAAACCACATTAAACAGCAGGTTCATGTAGCTTTATATCCTGTTCCTTACAGTGGCTAAAAGCGGATATCTGGGGATGAATCATAGGATCATACAATCAGTTAGGTTGGAAAAGACCTTTAAGATCATTGAGACCAGCTGTAAAGTCCACTGTCAAGTCCATCACTAAACCACGTCCCAAAGTGCCACATCTACACGTATGTAAGAATAGGGCAAACATGTCGTGATAATGCTCAGAATATTCTCCAAGGTCAAACAGGTTTTGTCTCAAAGACTTCCTAATATAGTTTCTATGTAACTAATAATCTTTCTTGAATTATTATTCTATGAACTTTTCTAGTCTCTTTTGGCAAACATATAATTATTTTCATTTTCAGGATTCCACAGTAAGAGCTACGCATTGAAAAAGTATTAATTCTCTTTATCTCTTTTAAATCTGCAACTGGAGTTCATTTGAATGACCACAGTTTTTGTAAAGAGAGCTGGTAGTTGTGTCACACATCCTTCAGTCACCTCCTTCCCTGGGAACTTCTGTTATTTATTCAGTTTTTTTAAATAAATGGTTTCACTTCTGTGTATTAATATCTGCCTTCTGTTGTATCAAATTTGAATGCTTGTATCTTCTGTAAAATCCTAGTAATTAAATCTGTCTTCCAGTCCATATAAATTGATTCTCAATTTTGTTTACATTGTAAATAGATCCTCTTAAAATACATACCTAAATTCCACTCCTCAGTGAAGGTAGCCCCTAGAAAGGGATTTGGTCAAGATCAAAAATCTGAGGGTTTTTTAGATCAATTTTCAAATTTCTACTTCTTTTCTGTAATATCTACCAAGATAACTCTTTCATTGTCCACATCCTATTATATTTACATGTTGATACTGACTTTCATTTAGAATTTCTGATTCACTAAGAGAGCTTCTATTCTTATGTTTTTTTCAACTATGGACAAATAAGGTAAAGCTAAGATTTTTCCTGGATACCAAATGTGCTATAACTATAAAATGATTCATACTGAGGGAAAAAAGATATGGAAAAAACTGCCAGGAGACAAAGCTGTTCTCTGGAAGTTGCCTATAGCATTCAGTTCAAACAGAGACTGAGTCATTTGAGTATTTACCATTTTATTGGCATTTTAAAAATTTAAATCCTTAAAACCTTTACTTATGATGATACTGAATTAGTATGTTACATATACTGCTTGCAAGGTATTCTGTACAGATTAATATATTTGGACTTCTTTAGCAATTGTATGTCAAAAGAAAATTTAATATATCTTTAGATGAACATTATAAGTGTTTAAAAATATCATATGATAATATTCTAACATTCAGTGAAGAGTTTTTATCCACTAAGTGTTTAACGCATGTTTAGTTATATGACTAAGTTAAACACGCAAATTTGAAGGCATCAATCACTAAAATGATTGCATTGTAGTTAAGGACAAAAAAAAGGAGAGAACAGAAATATGATAAGTACTTTTAATTAGTCCCATTTCAAATCTCTTTTCTTAATGAGGAAAGATGCGGTCTTGGTGATGTTACTTTCCGACTTTTTTCAAAGTGTTTCTTTTCAAACTCAAATGGTCATTGGAAAAAAAATGTCAAATGTCTGTGGGTGCTTTGAAAATGAAGAGTGGTACTATTGTGAAACAAACTATGCACTTAGTAGTAAATAACCCCTTCAACTCTGAAACTTCTACTATTCATAGAAGTTTTTTAGGATATTTTCTGAATTTTTTTGAGAAAATAAGATTTTTTTTAGAAGTTCTTGTCTTTCATCATGCATCTTTTTCCACTGTAGAAACCATTAGAAGTTTTAAAAAGGACAAGCAACCAACCAATTCTGAATCTTTTTTTCTTATTATAGACTCATGACTTTTGGAACTTCAAATTATGTGTATACAAAATTCTGTTGCCATGACATTGCAGAAAATTATTTAGTCTACAAATACATACAAAGTTATGCTGAAATATTGTATTCTTTATGTCCTTTCTTTTTTCCTTTTTTTTTTTTTCACTCAAGTGTCTGTTCTTCAAGAAAATCCTTGTCCAAGACTGCAGAAAACTGCAAAAGGCCTTTTTGCTATATCTGTTTGAAGCTTCTTTAGGATGCCTATTTTTTTTTATTTTGAGTTTCAATCATTGTAATTGGGTAATTTTATAGGATTGAATTTGGGAATGTTAGATTTATGCTCTATTTCAACATTGCACTTCAGAAACACCACATTTTGTTGGGAGATATCTGGGGCCTTGAATGTTGTGTTCAATATGCTTTCAAGGCAATTGAACAGAAATGCAGAATAACCTTAGTTTTACAAAAACTAATTAGCCTTGTGAAAAAGTAAAGCAACAGATTTTAAACATTGGGCTTCACCCAGTGAATCCTTTCACTGCTTAGGAAGCTAGGAGGTGGATTGCAAAAAGCCCTATTTCTCATGAGATTTTCTGTTTAATAAGATTTCACGAATTTTCAGTCTTTTTACAAAACCCACAGCTGATACTTCTTGTGACCTTTGAACAATGTGTTTCTTTTCCTTTTTAACAATTTCATAATTTTGGGGGGTTCATGGCTTTTTTTTGTTTTATTTGTCAGAGTAAAAGATATCTTTTAAAATAAAACTTTATAGCAGCTACAAGAAAAACTCTACAAACCTGTTCAATGTTCATATTTATTAGCAATATATTCCTCAGTGAGACTAGGTGACTTCCTCACCTTTCTGTATAGCCTCAACCAAAGGGAAAAAAACCTAAGTATTTTACCCTATGATCATAAATGGAAATATTTGTTAAATTTATAATTTTACAGAAAGCTGAAAAAGCAGAAATTTAACATTTTATTATAGTTTCTAACACAGTATTCACTTTTTTGCCTCAATGGAATTCTAACCTGAATTTGATTTCATAGAATCATAGAATCTTCGAATGATTTGGCTTAGAAGGGACCTTAAAGGTCATCTAGGTCCAAACCCCCTGCCATGAGCAGGGACACTTTCCACTAGACCAGTTTGCTCAAAGCCCCGTTCAACCTGACCTTGAACACTTCCAGGGAGGGGCATCCACAACTTCTCTGGGCAACTCGTTCCAGGCCCTCACAGCCCTCATAGTATAGAATTTCTTTCTTACGTCTAATCTAAATCTACCTTCTTTTAGTCTAAAGCCATTGCCCCATGTCCTATCCCTACATGCCCATGTAAAAATTTCCTCTCCGTCTTTCTTGTAGACCTCCTTGAGGTACTGAAAGGCTACAATAAGGTCTCCCTTGCGCCTTCTCTTCTCCACGCTGAACAGCCGCAACTCTCTCAGCCTTTACTCGTAGGAGAGGTGTTCCAGCCCTCTGATCATTATTGTGGGCCTCCTTTGGACCTGCTCCAATAGGTCCATATTTTTCCTGTACTTAGGGCTCCAGGGCTGGATGCAGGACTCCAGGTGCAGTCTCACGAGAGGGGCAGAATCACCTCCGTTGACCCGTTCGTCATGTTTCTTTTGACACATCCCAGGATATGATTGGCCTTCTGGGCTGTGAGCGCACATTGATAGGTTATGTTGAGCTCTGGGTCAATCAACACCCCAAAGTCCTGCTAAGCAAGGCTGCTCTCAGTCCATTTTCCACCCAACCTGTATTTATACTTGAGATTACCCCAACCCTTGTGCAGGACCTTGCACATGGCCTTGCTGAATTTCATGAGGTTCACAGAGGCCCACCTCTAAAGCATGTCAGGGTCCCTCTGGATGGCATCTGTTCCTTCCAGCACGTCAACCGCACCACACAGTTTGGTGTCATCTTCAAACTTGCTAAGGGTGAACTCAGTCCCACAGTCCATGTCACCAACAAAGACGTTAAACAGCCCCGGTCCCAATACCAATCCCAGAGGAATGTCACTTGTCACTTGTTTCCACTTGGACACCGAGCCATTGATTGCAATTCCTCGAGTGTGACTATACAGTCAAATCCTAATGTTCCATCCATCAAATTCATGTCTCTCCAATTTAGAGACAAGAATGTCATGTGGGACAGTGTCAAATGCTTTGCATAAGTCCAGGTAGATGACACTAGTTGCTCTTCCCTTCTCCACCAACACTGTAACCCCATTGTAGAAGGCCACAAAATTCATCAGGCATGATTTCACCTTTAGTGAAGCCATATTGGCTGTCACCAATCACCTCCTTATTTTGCATGTGCCTTAGCGTAGTTTCCAGGAGGATCTGCTCAATGATCTTGATGGGCACAGAGGTGAGACTGATGGGCCTGCAGTTCCCCAAGTACTTCTGTCATCCTT
The DNA here is from genome assembly GCF_030867145.1 of Opisthocomus hoazin. Classification (NCBI taxonomy): domain Eukaryota; kingdom Metazoa; phylum Chordata; class Aves; order Opisthocomiformes; family Opisthocomidae; genus Opisthocomus; species Opisthocomus hoazin. Next base: position 40,472,629 of record NC_134414.1, on the reverse strand, counting down.
TTTCAAAATTGCAGCATTGAATAACATTAGCAATATTCAGTTTAAGAAGTCCTACATGAATTTCCCTACTAGTATGTAGATTTTCCCTGTGGCCATGGAAAATAAGCTAGAACCCAGATCCAACAATCATGGAAGTAATGATCGGGAGTTTTACTCTGAGTTTACATAGACAGAGTGCATAAGATACAGCACAAGCTTCCCCTTCCTTCCCCTTCCCTCCTGTATATATATATATATATATATGCATACATACAAATTTAGTTGTGCATATAAACCAATCATAAAATTAAAGTGGCTTCTTCATTTATAGTATGTACAATGAACAGCAGCAACATTCAAAACATTTGCATTAAACCACTGTTGAGATCTACACTCAGTAAGACAGAAGACAGTGATGGATTAGAATGAAGCCTTTTATTCAAAACACTCAAAATGATCCAGATTTTAATTCCTACCCCTTTCCACTCTTTATGCACACTCATAATAGGGAGTGGGAAAATTTTACGGTTTTTCCTCTGTTTTGTATCTATAGATTGGATTCTTCTGTGTTTCTTGTAAAAAGAACCATTCAGTTTTCTGAAATTCTCTATAGCATGGATCATTCTACTACCATGTTGAAAACAAACAAACAAACAAAATCTTTTATTCATGAAGGTAATATTAATCCGGGTCTTTTAAAATCTGAAAAAACTTATTACTAGTGCTTGACTCTTCATGTGAGATATATTGAAGCATAATTAAAAGCTATTATCATAAACACAAAGACCAAATGACATCATATAAAGGCGAGTTTCTGATGTATTTTTTATTGTTACTAGTCTGATTCACTTTCAAAGAGCAGTAATTCACAGTAATTTTTCCAGTGATTAATGTCAAAATTTGAGACAATGTAGCATATTAATAACTCCTCTAAGCAATGTTTTTCTTCATATGAGAATGCTGTCAAATTCACATTTAGGGTCTCCACTGACTTTCTAAGATCTAGTCTATGAAATACAAAAAAATTGTCCTACGTATCAAAGGCATCTGGAATCTTCATATCAATCTCTAGCCATCTAGAAGTTCAACATTTTGATTACCCACATAAAGGTATCTAATTGATTGTTGATTGCCAAAACCAGGACATGAATTTTAGATGAATCTGAGATATCAGTGTGGAATTAGAAGATTCCACACAAAATCAACAGAATACTAATATCCATCTGGAGTAGCAAAGGAAGGTCAGCATCTTAAATAACTTTAAACACCTATATGTGATCATCTGAATAAATCCTTTTTCACTTACAAACATTTGTTTCCACACATTTTCCGCATAAGCATTTAGAATCATCTCCTCTTAAGCTCTGTCAAGTGCTTTTAGGAAACATAATCCAATTAGACGTAATATATGGCTCAAGAATCAGACAGAAACATACCACCTAGTAAACACCATGAAACTATTTATGAATGAAATAATTTGAAAATCAAATCCCACGCTTCTTTTTTTAAGAAGTATAAAAGACAGTATTTCTTTAAAAATTTTTTATAAGTCTGATCCATCTACAAATAGCTTAAAATCTCAAATTTAGTTTCTTCAGAGTCAAATTACTTCCCATATTGTTCTGTATGATACTTGTCACTACTGTTTCCACAGTGATCTCTAACTTCCCTGTTCAGCTTTTAAACATAATCTAGACAATTTAAAGTGCTCTATTAGAAACAACAAAAATGTGATATAAATATATATGTTATTTTAAAAGCATATGAAAACATGACCTAAGCATATTATTTAAGGAAGATAATGTTTGATACAAGAAGGCTTTTAACATAGCAGAGAAAGCATAACTAAAACCAGTGCTGGCAGGTGAAGCAGAAGAAAATTAAACAACAGAAATTTAACTATAATAGTTATAGATTTTTGAACTGGTTAATTAGTCGCTATAGCAGACTGTGAGGAAATACTGCATAAGCTCCATATCTGGTAGATATGCTCTGTTTCAAATAAAAGCCTGTTACAATTCTTTCAGGAAAGGTGTCTGTTATTAGAAAAATCAAGTTAATTTTTTATTACCCAGTCATTTTAGCCATTAAATGTGTGAAGTCATATCACTTCTATCTAGCGCTTCAAAAATGTTGTCAGAGCAACTTGGCAGTATATAGAACTGAGTCCTAATACATGTTACCCACATTTATAACAGTTGTTTTAAACTTCACTGTATTATATTTTAAATAAATAATTTGGTTTTTTTGCATTATCTCCACAGCCTTGAATTCTCCTTTTTCACTTCAAATCTGTATTTTTTTAATTATTTTTACCTGTGTACACTTCACACAAGTGAATATATCCCATGATTTTTGAAATTAAGTTAGTAGTCAGAGCTTTAACAGATTGCAGATTATTCATTACTGGTTCGTTCCTTTTTAAAGTGTACATTAAAGTTTTGATTCTTCTCAGGAGTTAATTAGAAAGATCTCCACTGTAATAAGCAGATTTGTACGAGACTGAGAGGAAAAGATGGCTCTAAGTAGGCATGTTTCGGGTATTGATCGTTATGGAGTTCTTAGATAATATATGCTCCTCATGTATAGTAAATTTGTTTGATGTGGTCTGGAAAGCAATCAGGGAAAAATGAAGAGTATAGATGTCTTGAAATTTTGCAGAAGTACGTAACTTGATAATGGTGCTCAGAAAAGTCAGGTTGTTTGTCAAGTAAATCACAGACATTACATTAATACCAGGTTGACCCAGCTTCATAGGCTGGGAAAACTGCTCCTAAGCACCCCCCTGGTACAATAAATAGCTCATTAATAAATCATATGAAGTAAATCTCTAGCATTAGACTTCTTTAGTAACAAGATGGTTTGACTTAATGGAAATGAGCAATCACATTTTGTTTACTGCTGAGGTTAATGTAAACTGAATTAATTTATTATTATACAAATAAAATTGTACAATAAGCATATGTGAGGTTTCCATGTAACATGAAAGATCCATTAGGTGTTAATTAAGTCTTCTGTGGGTTGAAAAAACAACATATACACAGTTGAGCATTGAATATATTGAAGCAAAAGGATGCATTGAAGTACATCTTCAGTAATTTTGTTCTCAATTCGTCCTAATGTTCGCTGCCACTATGCCTGCTAAATAGATCTTTTGTTGAATACATTAAAACATCTGCAGTCTTTTGATATAAAAGCTAATGGCATTCAGAAAAAAAAATATCTTTGTGATGAACTTGCATGTATAAGGAAAGAAGTGACCTTTTAGACCTTCACATATCAGGGGCTGAAGTGATATGTTCTTTACCAAACAGGAACAAAATACCTCTGTAAATTATTCCTTTTTTATATTGTGCTATAATTCCACAACAACACTTTTCAGGCTAAATATAAAAGATAGACATTTTTGTCTGTATTAGAACAGAATAATAGACATTCCTCTAGACTGTTCAACTGTTTCTACCACAAATGGAATGAAAAATTCTAAAATAGATTTTTAGAGTGGGGCTATGTTGTTGTAGTGTCTGCATTAAGGATAACAGAAAAAAAAAAGGTTAAATATGTTGGTTTTGATTTTGTCAAACACCAAAATGGTCAATAACTATGTGCTTAACAAAATCCTATTACTATGTAAGTAGCTTTTCATTACAGAAAGGCATGTCAATATGTCTCACTGAAACAAAAGGATGCAATAGCTATATCTTTGGCAAATTATGACAAATTTCCTTCTAGTTTCAGTGAAGAAAAGTATGATCAAAAGAATGAAGGTGAGTTTCATCTGCCCTAACACTGGAATTATTTAGATGTAGAAGTCTTCATCTGAGATAATAATTTAAAAATTTTAGAGTCAAAAATAAAGAAGCAGAGAAACAGGTTACTCTAAGGCATGTTTATCTGTCCTGTTTTAGTCAACTACTTTGAAATGAGATGAACTGCACTGTACAAGTGCCTGTTCCTCTTCATTAACTGTAAGAGGAGGCTACATACCAAGATCACACACAGTCTCCTTACAGTAGTGTGAGATGAATTCTACCCTCGGGTATACTAGAAGTAAGAGCTTACTCTGGGAGTATTCTTCTGAATATAAATCGATGCTTAACTTGTCTCTGTCTTGACTTCAACACGTGGAAGAATTAATATCATTCCCCTGTCTGCTTAATTCTCACTTCAGCTGTAATGAATGGAGAGAAAACCAGGACATTGCATGATTCTCTGTATGACATACCTGGAAATAGAGTAGGTAAAGGTTATGGAAAAGGTAAGGAAATCCCTGAATCTTCGTATCCAGAGTAGAATGGAGCAGGTCCAAAAAAGGTATGAAAACATTTGCTGTTTTGCCCTTCTGAAACAAAGGTCACTGGAATAGGGAAAGAGACTGTGCAGCTGCCACAGTCTTACTGAATTTGTGACCATATTAAGGTACCTTCAAACACAGGAAAGGAGAAAAAATGTGATCCCTATTCAGACATAAAAGTGCAGTGCTACTTCACATATCCTAAATATCAGAAATGTCAGGATGAAGTCAGTGTTGCAGTGAAGTATTTCTTTAGTGGTCACTAACTTTTATGGACCACCGTGAGTGAACAATATGTGTACAGACATTGGTTATTCTGTCCAGTGCAATGTAGTCCCATCAAAAAGTGATTTGAAATCAGATGAATCCAAATCTAGCAAACAAACAACCCAAAGGGGGGAAAAACACCAAAAGCAGCAACACTGTAAGGTCACAAACATTTTATGTCTCCTGATCAATCTTGTCAAGATTGATCTAGCTTCTCTCTGCAGTGAAGCATCTTCCATTAGTGAGTCTCAGGTTAATAGTTTGCATGATAAATAGAGGTATTTTGTCATCTTTAATTCAAATGCAGATTGGTATAAATATCACTATCCAAATCAAAATCAAATCCAATATCTGCCTACTGGCATGATCAAGAGACTAATCGCAACTGATCCAGAAACTTGTCTAAGAATATGCATGCTGATCTGTATTATGGAATAAATATCCAGTTTCAATCCAATACTGGGTTCCCAAGTCTGTTGTTTAAATTCAATCATTTAAAATTGATACAGATTGTACTGAGAATTAAATTAAAAAGGATCACTCTATGCTTCTCTTACTTAGCTCTGCTTCCCTCTCGATGTGCAATAATGAGGTAACTGATATGCTTTTTGCCTTGGGCGTTATAATTTGTTGCTTTGTTTAGAACCAGTCTGCACACAATTACTTTAACTAAATACATTTTGAATTTAAAAGTAAACACTGTGAGGTTTTGACAATACATAAGTATTTCTTTTTTTTAATTATTTTTTCCAGAAACTCCCTCTCTTTGCTTCTTCCCTATCACCAAAACTTTAATTGATGCCAGTCAGAACATGCAACATTTCAAACATCAGAATTCAAGCCAAGCTTTTACAAATGTTTTCTGACATCATGAGAAAAAAAAATCTAATCAAAGGTAAAAATTAATGTTGTATTCCAGACACTGGACTGGAGGCACCTAGTTGCATTACCAAGGTGACACTAAAGGTACCTTTGGGAAGGTGTTTGGTGAAGGGCAATAGAGCAGCCTTTGTAAACTACTTCCCAGAGTAGGAAGTAGCCTGACATTGTCCAACAGCAAAGGCAAAGAAGGGGATAAAAATGAGTGTAGAAGACTCAGAATATTATTACTGTGCCATAGAAACAGAAGGGCATTTTAATAGGAACTGTAAGTGAAATCATGACAACAATATTTTTTACATGTTTTTCTTCTCTTTTTTTAGACCTGTTTTAAGGGAATTGATAATAGAAGCCACATGTCACGTGAAAACTGGAATTATAGGCACATGGTGATTTTGCAGTGTCACTCCAAGTGATATTTCCTGTCATGCACTTGAAGACACACAACAGAGTAGAAGTGACTTATTCTCTGTGGGTGTCTACCCATCTCACTTGTACATGTCAAATGTTTTGATTTGTATTTTCTTAATGTGGCAATCTTTCAGTCAATTACAATTAAATATTTCTCACTAGATTTTTTTCAGTAAGACTTAATCATTTTCATGGGAGATTTAATTATCCATCTTCCTTCCAGGAGAACAAACCTATTTTCTTGAAGTTTATCTAAATTAAGGCATGGTGGTTTAAAGCAAAAAAAGAAAAAGCAGAACACAATTTGTGTAATGATCTGAGATTGAATGGAGAGCAACCTTTGTTAAGGATGGAATAATCTGTTTTAAAAATTAATTATGGGCAGACTGTGAAACCCTGCTTTTGGGTGTCGTATTCACTAGGACTGACCATGTGCCAGTGTACATGAGTAACACCTGATTTAAAAAAAAATGTATAAACCCAACAGGAGTTGAAAAGAAAAAAACGTTTGAACCATGAAGTATAAGGATTTTTAAAATATATTTTTATATATGCTATATTTTTTATCTTATTTTACATAATTTTTTCATACACCATCCAGATAACAAGTGAATATTATTTTTATATATTATTTAAAAATTTATTTGAAGCAGAAAGCTACTCCAGAACCTCACTACTCTGGTCGTTAGAGTTCTATGATTTTCTAGATTCCCATACTCAGACAGATCTCATTGTGACATTGTTTTCTGTAGTAAAAGAAATAAAAAAATAAGAAAGTTCATATTAGTTTTCAGCCTACCTTGTTTAACCTCCTTTTTTTTCATCAAATGTTCTCTATTACCTGATCAATCTGGGAGCCCTTTCTTTATACTTCCTCGAGTTTCTACTGATAGGAAGCGGAGTCTTATTTTTCAGTTTCTGGTAAATTCTGATTTTTTACCGTACAATTTTAGAACAGGAATTGGATATAAGATAGATCTTTCAGTGTATTATGATGTTACAAACATGCTTTGAGGGTATTGTAGTTCAGCAAAGTATGAATTATACTGTTGTTTGTACAGTGAGTGTATAGCTTTCAGCTCAGGGGTAATTTGTTCAATTATTGCCAACTTCCGAGCAATAAAGTGATTCTAGTCTGTTAAGTTCAGATGAAGATATCTTTATATACAGTTGTACAAAGAGGAGCCTGGAAAGATGTCTTGTTTTAGAATTAGTGCCGTGTTGTCAATTTCCTATACATAGAAGAGTTATCAGATACTTCAAGAACTGTTCTAAAACTATTTAAATGTTTCCAATTTACATTTATCTAATTCTGTAAGGATTTGTATGTTCATTTGTTTTAGAATTAAGTTTGGAGAAGGCTCATAACTTGAAAACAAATGTGAATAACATAAAAGTAAATACCAAGATATGCCTATATGAATTAAAACTCAATAGCAAATTGTAAAAGAAAAATATGGGATGGAAGGCATTCTTTTTTTAGATCAACATGTGCCAAAAGATAAACTTGAAAAATTGTGGTGGGTTAGCCATTGCCAACAGACAAACTCCCACACAGCTGCTCACTCACTCTGCCTTCTCAGCAGGACAGAGGGATAAAATATGATGAGAAAGCTCATGGGTCAAGATAGAGACACTTTAGCATGGGATCCTCACACGCTTCAGGAGAATCCCTGCTCTTGCACTTCAAGCAGGTCCTCCCCCTCTTTATTCTCTCACCTTGGTGCTCACAGGGCTGCTTCTTTCACAGTTTTACCTCACTTCTCACTGTCATGCAGCATTTTGTCCTTTCTTTAAAACATTTTCCCTAAGGGACCATCATCTTGTTTGAGAAGCTCATCTGTGTCCTGTTGTTGGTCCATTAGAGACAGCTGGAACGGTTTGTGTCCACCCAGGCACCCCTGGGCACCTACACTTGCTAGAAGAATTCATGTCAGATTCTTTTTCTTAGGAATCCAGTTTCTAGCACCAAATATAGCTATCAATAAAGAAGAGTTCCTTTTCAGAAGTACAGGATAGTATACTAAAAAAAAGGCTTAAAATACTTGATTCCAGACATAAATTACTATAATAACCAAGTAATTCCAATAGTTTTTCACCAAATGATTGATATTCAATAATATTTTACTCCTGTAAGCTTATTATAAAACTGCCATATACTTAAAAAATGCATTTTAAGTATAGATTTAAGTAGAATACACACAGAAAACAATGGATTCTTGTTTCTTCCTGCAGGGAAACCCAGAGCAGTAGTTCAGATAATAGAAAAGGAAACTTTATGAACATCCTTGAAAAACAGTCTGAAGTTTTAGGCCTCAAGTCTCTATTTCTTTGTGTTTTCTGGATCTTATTCTGACATATAGCCATATATTTACTGGAAAATACATGCAGTCACTTGAAGAAGGTGAAGTTATTTCTTGGATTGAACACATAAAACTGAAGTCACAAATTTGACTGAAGTTCAGAGTGTAATACAGTCTCACCTATTAGGATACTATTGTACTGAAATTTTACTGTCTCTCTAAAACTTTAAGTGCCTGGCCACCTAACAAGTGATCCAAATAAGTCTGATGTCTCTGAGAATTGACGGAGAACAATACAATCTGCTTAATTTAGGAGTTAGTTTGAGAATTATTTTTTTTTGTCTTGGTGCTGCCTTCAGTGGACTATCTTTTCCTTACTTCCAACATTGCTCCTTCAGCTGTAATGATACAAAAATTATTTAGCCATGGAGAGAACTTCATTACTTCTCACTCATATCACTTCCCCTGACTATTTTGATCCATGACTCCCCCGAACCATTTAATGAGTTGATAAAGTGGCTCTTCTCTGGAAACAAGGGATGAGTAGTAGGAAAAAAAGGCTGATTGAAGTTTTTTAATTTGCCAGGGAGAGAAAGACTGGTCAACTCCATTTACACACCTGAGGAATGTCATCATCACCATGTCCAGGAGTCTTCTATGGACTATAAAGTAAATTGATAAGAAATGTAAGGTGCCTTTATCCACCTTGCATTTGGTATGGCTGATGTCTGCCAAAAGGGGGAGCATATTAATAAACTTCTTGCATAAATGAGTACTGATTTCTTGGGACTGGAAAATAGGCACAGAAAAGGTTAAACCCACATTTGAAGAGAGAATGACTAAAAAAAGGTATACCTTGGACAAAACTAATGCCGACTTTCGACTTGAGATTATATAGTCAGATGTATCAGAATCACAGCATGAAATGAGGAGCTAGTGACATGAAATCTGATTCAGAAGCAGAAGGAGCAGATCTTAGATTTTGGACATAGCTCTACTTCCCCCACCTGAATTTTACATTAGGCAATTGCTGCATTTAAAAACAAAAGCAATAAAACTAGCTCTGAGACAAAAGAGTAGAATCTCACAACTCCACCCATTACCTTCTGGACAGATTTACTCTTTAGCTGAGTAGCTATAACTTTCTTGGCTAATATAGCTCAGCTCCAACAGAGGGGTGGAGAATGGTTCCTCACAGGGCATTTCATGTCATGATGGGCAAGACCTCTTTTTCCTGAGGGGAGGTGATTTCAAGTCTGCATTGACTTGGATACAATTCTTTGAGTTTTTGTGTGAAGACTGCTTAGAGTTCAGATTGTAAGATTTCTGATTCTGAGACAAATACTCTAGAAACTGCATAAATGTTTGGACATACCTCTGCTGTCATGCCCTGCTTCTGCCAGCAGTTTGTTCTTAGACAGAAGTTGAACACACTAAAGAAAAAAAGCTTGGTGCTGTCAGTTTATTCCCTATAAACTAAGTGAAACAGATTCATCTAATTATTTGGCCAGCTAATGGGGACTACCTTTCCTGTATAGAAAGTGGACAAAAATGTCTAGTATAAATGGACATGATCCCCAACTGCCTACCTCTTTTATTTAAGAAAATTTTCATTGTTTTCAGAATTAAATCCTTGTAATTAATATCCTAAATTTGTATTTATGTATTTAAAGTAATGGCCTGAATTCCAGAAATGCTAAGCAACCAAATGAATTAATTGTAAGATTCTAGTAGCTGAAAATCTTGGTTTATTATACACACATAGACAGAAGAACTCACATCTGAATGTGTCTATCCCTCCAGTTCACATCTTAGAGAGATGGGATTATAGACGTCCTTTTGGGAAAGAAACAACCAACCAACCAACCAAGTTGGTAGCAAACTTCATTTTCAAAATACAATTCTGTTTCTCTAGCATCCCCTGTATTATATTATGTTATGTTAATGAAAATTTATTAATATATTGCCTTTGTGATTTTAATGAATCATTCTACTATATTAATAGAACATATTTACATATAAAATATTAGAACATATGTATACTGAATAATACCCTGAAGAAAGTGAGTCGCTGTTTTCTGAGAAATGCTAGGAAGAGAACTTTTAAAAGATATGTAATATCAGACAGATTGTGCTTGAAATCAGTGACCTTATGTAAAGAACAAAGATTCTTTCTTGGGGTCTTTCTTACCCTTAAGTTTGCTATCTAGAGATTCTACAGCCTATGTAGATCAAACTCAAGATTAGAGTCAATGGAGAGATATCAAAGGACTTATCAATAAAGTTGATTATTTGTGGATTATAATATAACAATTTGTGTAATAATTCTACAATAATTTGTCTTCATAAGGAAATTGAGAACGTTTTACGACAGTTGTTTTCCATTGTCTCTTGTCATGGGTACAAAAAAGTGTGTGGAGAAAAAAAAGTTATTCAGGTATTTTCCTTTCAATTTTCTACACCACATAGTAATATGTTTTATATAGGATATGAGTTACTTGTGTTATTTGCGTTTAAAAGGATTTCCTTATTTCCATATCAGAATTTCTGTTCTTTACCTCTTCTTTTAATACCTCAATAAATTATCATATGTATGACATGAAAACCGGTATCGATGTTTAGTGGTTTATATATTTCTTTTGAATTTGAAAAGTATCAGGTTGCTCTAGATGCCAGTGATTTCATTTGCTTTTAATGTATTTTATATCACATGTCTAAATTCGCCTGGATAATGAAAGGCTGATCTTGAACAATAAGCACAATACACTCTGTCCCAGTTTTCACTGGGATAGAGTTAATTTTCTTCTTAGTAGCTGGTATAGTGTTGTGTTTTGGATTTGGGATGAGAAAAGTATTTGTAACACACTGATGATGTAGTCGTTTCTGAGCAGTGCTTACACTAAGTCAAGGACTTTTCAGCTTCTCATACTGCCCTGCCAGCAAGGAGGCTGGGAGTGCATAAGAAGCTGGGAGGGGACACAGCCAGGACAGCTGGCCCGAACTGGCCAAAGGGGTATTCCACACCATGTGATGCCATTCTGAACCTATAAAATGGGAGGAGCTGGCCAGGTGGCAGCGGCCACTGTTTGGGGTCTGGCTGAGCATTTGTCAGCATGTAGTGAGCAATTACATGGGGCATCACTTGTTTTGTATATTCTTTTATTATCACTATAATTTTTTTCCCTTCCTTTTCTGGCCTATTAAACTGTCTTTATATTCACCCATAAGTTTTATCTTTTTTCTGATTCTCTTCCCAATACCACTGAATGAGGCGTGAACAAATGGCTGCGTGGCTTTTAACTTCCTGACAGGTTAAACGAACACAGCTGCATTATTCAAGGGGTAGTTACTTCCTCTTATACTCACTGAAAATAATAATTTTTACTAAAAGCCTTGATGAGTATACTTGTTGATGTTACTTGAAATAGCTAAATTGATTTTCATGTTTACGACATATTAATTTATAATTCCTCAGTTTGAGGATTTTCAGATACTGATCAGGTTAAAATGTTCTGGAAATTTGTGTGTACTCATGATCATACACCACTATGATTGTTCAAGATAAATCCTTGTTTAAGATTTTATTACTTACAAAAGTAAATAATTTCTTAAGGACTTGGGTGATGTCTAGTGTGAAAGGAAAGAATATTTTTGAACTCCTGCTAGGTTTTTGCTGTGTTATGTCTGAGTACAGATTAGATTGTGTCTCAGCACAAGCTAATATGAGTGACACAGTTGCGGGTGTTTATTACAGACCACCTGACCAGGAAGAGGAAGTTGATAAGGCCTTCAACACACAACTTAAAGTGGCCTCACAGTCACAAGCCCTGGTTCTCACGGGGGACTTCAACCACCCTGATATCTGCTGGAAAGACAACACAGCTAGGTGCACATTGTCCAGGAGGTTCCTGCAGAACACTGGTGATGATAACCAGCAGGTCGAGAGAGGTGATTCTGCCCCTCTACTCTGCTCTGGTGAGACCTCACTGGAGTACTGAGTTCAGCTCTGGAGCCCTCAGCACAAGAAGGACATGGAACTGTTGGAGCGGGTCCAAAGGAGGGTTACAAAAATGATGTGAGGGTTGGAGCACCGAGAGGTGCTACGAGGACAGGCTGAGAGAGTTGGGCTTGTTCAGCCTGGAGAAGAGAAGGCTGCGGGGAGACCTGATTGCAGCCTTTCAGTACTTAAAGGGAGCCTATAGGAAAGATGGGGACAATCTTTTTAGTAGAGCCAGCAGTGACCGGACGAGAGGTAATGGTTTTAAACTAAAACAGGGTAGGTTTAGCTGGATATAAGGAAGAAATTCTTTACAATGAGGGTGGTGAAACACTGGAACGGGTTGCCCAGAGAGGTAGTGGAGGCTCCATCCCTGGAAACATTCAAGACCAGGTTGGACAGGGTTCTGAGCCACCTGATCTAGTTAGCGATGTCCCTGCTCGCTGCGGGGGGGTTGGACTAGATGACCCTTAGGGTTCCCTTCCGACCCAAAACTTTCTGATTCTATGATTCTATAACTTTTTGACATAGGTGGTAGAGGAGCCAATGAAAAGAGCATAATGGTAAAATATTTTTCAAAATGTAATCCCTTCTTGTGGAATAGAATTATAGCATAAGAGAGAAATGTTTTTCTAACTACATCAGGGAGTGGTTCCTTTACAACTCTGGAACATGTTTGTTTACATTTCAGGTCAATTTATTTTTGGATGCACGAGCTACAAAAGTAACCATTGATATTCTCGCTTTCAGCGTGAATGGTTTAATAATATGCAAGCTTAAGAGCCTCTAAGTTGCTGTACAGCAGCTGGAGACTCAGCTGTGAAACTAGAAACTAGGGTGATCTTAACATGTACCCTTACCCCTTCCTAATGGTACTCGGTAAATGTAGTGTCATGTGGTAACAGAGATGATAAATAGCCCGTACATCTAGGTATTAAAATCCCCCCAAAATGCATTTTAAGTTTTGCTACAGCAAGCTTGAAGAAAGATACAGTCATTATAAATACTCCTTGTGCCTGATGTCACATGAAGACCAGCAATAAAATATGTGGTTTTATCTTTGAGAAATAAGAGCCAGAATTAGAGTGATAATGAAACATGTACACTATGTCATGACACAAAGGGGAAGAGTTCTATAACTTGAGGTTAAATGGTAATTCAAGTCAGGAGATGACACCTGTTCTAACAAAGACACATTTGACTTTCTAAGAGAGTGAGGAACTGAGCCAGTATGTATTTTAATTAAGGAGGTCTGTCTCTAAGAAAAGTAAGAAGTAAACTGGCTTTGGAGAAAAATGTTAAATGCATGCAGACACCTGGAAGGACTCTGAAGAGGAGACTTTCTCCCTCAGGAAAATGTTCTCTCTGAGGTATAAGGTATATAAAAAAGGTATTTATAAAAGTTTTGTTTCAGGAGAGGTTACAATCGGTTGGATGGAGGAAGAATTTCCTGTTTAATCTCAGTCTAGTAGGTTAACTGTATTTTTCCTTTGCTTCCTCACCTTTGCCTTTATTTTGCTACTGTGATATGTAGCAAAACATCACAGTGGACTTTTTTTTTGTATAAATATATTTATTTATCTTATTTATTTATTTACTTCAGCCTGGGCTGGGTTAAGAGTTGGTAGGCTCTTTACAAAATACGCTGTCAAATTATAAAACTCCCACTTTCAAGAAGCTAAAAGTTTTCATGTGTTTTGAGAAAGCCTGAACAAGTTCATACAGAAGAAATCCACTGAGGATTACTGAAAACATGAAAACAGGTTTTGGGTCAAGGAATTCTTGAGTTGCAAATACGTGAAGGCTAGGAAAACATGTGGTCGATGTATCATATATGGTTGTCTGATTCTCTGTATTCATACCTATTCCTCTGCTTTTGATTGCAGTCATAGACATGACAGAGAGTTTTATATTCCCAACAAAGCAATTCTTTAAGTCTTTTTTTGGGGGTTAATGAACAATGACTAAGTGATCCTTACATGAGGGTGTGACAAATAAGTAAACAGGGCAATGGGAGTTCTTAGTCCAGCTATGTCCTAGGAGTCTTCTTTTAAAAGGATATTTGAGAGTGATTCGGGCTACATAGTGAAGCTTAAACGCTCATAAGTTTTTCCCAGTCTTTGCAAGAAAGCAATATTTTTTCTGGATAATTTCTACAGTAATCCTGTGAAGCAGCTGTTTTTTCAACAGACGCAATCTGAGCTGTATGCTCAATAGTGTAGCCTCACAACTAGAAGATATTCTTTGGTTATGAAAAACACTCATATCTGTAAAAATAGGATTGTGGCTGAGCAAAAGGTTTGAAAGCTTCAGACATATTCAGAGTTTATTTAAGATTAAAACCCCTAAAACCTTGATCTCTCAGCTAGCTAGACCTGACAGGCCCAAGTGGCTTGAGGAAAAGTTCTCTTAACCAAATTCTTTCATATGAGCAATTCAATTTGCCCCTCCTAGCTCCAAGGCAATTTTCCTTAACCAATGCTTTCATCAGACCTTTGGCTTTATATGGGCACAGGAGTCCAACTAAGTGGAGTTTCTTGCAGAATGGAGACATGAAACTTCATTTATCTTAGGAGAATGGCACTTACATCATAGAAGAATTAAGTGTGTCTCAGTTGTAGCAGATACAACTCAAAAGCTAACAGTAGCATGACCCTCAGAAGTATATACTTTCAAAAACTTGAGTGACATACTTAAAGCAAGATTTTATAATTTTGTGTTCAAATCATGAAGATATCAATAATAAGAACAAAATAAAGTGCCAGAGAAAATAATGTTCAAATGCTCATTTGCAGTATCACCCATACCCCCAAGACTCAAAACTCAGAGTCAGGAAATGTAGCTCAAACTTTAATATTTTTCTAGTAGTTAATGTCTTCTACTAGTGTCTGAATCTATTAGAATAGTATAAACATTACGACTGTGATCAAGCATTATTTGTTTTGTATTTAGGCCAGAGAGTACTTGGCTTTGTAAAGTTAATACAAATCATAAGAAATGTATCACATTAAAGTTTTTCTTACTTCTTCTGAGGTCAACGTTAGTATTACAAATGGGAATCTTAGGTTAGACCTGTAATTGTTTTTGTTCCTGTTCTTGGCTTTAAAATATGAGAAAAGTAAAATTTGCTATACTAGAGAACAGAATGGGTATTGAAGAAAAGCAAAGTTGATTTACGTGGCAGTTTTGTAAAAAAAACCCCACATAGTTATTAAAAAGACTGAACATGATGTACAGATTATCTAGAAAACATGGTAAAATCAGTAATAAGCAGTTGAAATATCCACATATTAAATAAATAATTTCAAGTCATGTTCATATCAGAAGGAGGGAAGGTAAATAAAAAAATTTTGGTATGACAGAATAGTATTCCTGCATGATTCAGGTGTTGACAGCTATGTAGCCCAAGTACCCTAGACCATGAGAAGATGTCTCAGGGACAACTCCTTGCAGTTTTCATCACCTGTCTCAAAGAATGATGAAATTGTATTAAAACAGGTGCTGGCTAAAATGATTAGGGAATAGACAACTTTTCTAGCAAAGAAGAGATGAAAAGAACTTGGAAGCTAAGTCTGAGAGAACAGATAATATTAAACCCACCAGGGGTAAACAGGAGGATGAAAGAGGTCTGAGTTAAAAGACAATGTTCTCACAGAAGTAAATGTTTATAAACTGTCTGAAAATTAGAAAAAAAGTTTCCTGGAATAGCCTTCCAGTAGGAGTAACAGGCAAAACATCCAACTGATTTTAAAACAGAATCTGAAAGACATCATATGGCATGGGTATTTGCATTAACAGAGCATTAAACCTGCTTACAGCCTTCAAGTTTCTGAATTTGGTGGACACATATCCCTGAAGCCACTGAAGTTTCACACATTCCAGCAAGATTATGTAAGGCTAGATTGTTAATCATCACATCTCATGGGTACAGAAGTGTGAATGGAGGAAAATGACAAGGTGAAAGGCAGTAGCTGTCAAATCTCAGATTCCTTTAACAGTGAAAAGGAAGTCTTAGGTTCAGTAACTGGGAAAATATGGTTAAATCACATAAGAGTATAATTTACATGCTATACTGGCAATATATGGCTAGGTCTTGGATAAAAGCTAAACTGAGCTCTTCCAGTAAGGAAAAAGTGAAAGGTAATATTTTTTATAATATTATTTTTCTAGGTCCTAATCTGTTCTGGTTTCTAGATTCTCAAAAGGATCTTCATTAAAGATGTGAATGATTAGAAAAAATTTCAGAAAAGGCAGAATTAGTGCTGACCGTATCTCACAGTCATGGACACAAGAAATTTCTCACGTAATTGTTCAAACTCACCTCCCATTTACCCTTCTTTACATGCAAAATTGTTACACTGTTTTTACTCCTGATGTACATCTTTATAAGCAAGGTTTAGAACAAACTCCATTGTTATTTCCTTTATTTCCTGTCTGATATTTTTCCTCAGATTTCCCCGCCTCTGCTGCATGATTTCTTTATTGTACCTGCCTACAGGGAAAACATTTGTGTCTTTCTTTCCGTCTCCTGTTTCCATTTACACCTCATTTTCTGCTTTTTCTGAAGCTGCCTTTTGATGCATAACTTTGCACAATTTTGTAAGTAATAAGGGACAGAAAAATTTGTACATACACAAATGAACTCTCCTTATATTTATCCTGCCACTGTCCCATAGCTCACACATTGCTCTTCAAAATACCAACATGCCCCCATCCCACTGAAAAAAAAAATTGCCTATTAATTATACCTTGTCTAGTAAAAATGAAAGACACCTGTAATTATGCAGAAGTATCACACACTTACACATTGCTAAATCAGTGACAAATGGAAAAGAAAGCTCACAAAAATGAATTTGCAGCACATATTAATTGAGGCTGAAACATGTTATGTTTCATTGCATGTATGAATAAAACTTTATGAATTATTATATTAGTCACACTATTGATAGGTGTTTTAACTGTGTCTTCTGCACACCCAGTTTCTGAGAATTAGAGGTTAAGTGGATTTGGAATTTGAACAATGAATCAAACTTTCAATATCTTTCTGTCTGTGGATTTCTCTACAGCAAACTCAGGCTCTCTACAGAATTTTACTATCTTAGAATAAGGCATGCAAAATATAACATTAAGATGCACAAGTCACCTAATGTAAAGAAATATGGAGTGCTGATAAAAAAGCATTTTAGCCTAAGACTCTATGGAGTTATTAGGGCTTTACTGGGTTCATAGCCTTGAATATCAGCCTGAGTTTAGGTACTTAAAGCAATTTCTTTTCTAGAGAGTGACAGAAAGACATGACAATTCCCTCTGCTCTCATAGCCTAGAAGATAGAGGTTTCAGCTATTATACTGGATATTGATATTGCAGTTCTTAATTTGTTTGAAGATACTTAAAGAATCATAGAATCATGGAATGGTTTGGGTTGGAAGGGACCTTATAGAGTATCCAGTGCCACCCCCCCTGCTGTGGGCAGGGACATTTTCCACTAGACCAGTTTGCTCAAAGCCCCATCCAACCTGACCTTGAACACTTCCATGGGGGGGGACATTCAAAACTTCTCTGGGCAATCTGTACTGTACTTAAGCCATACATCCAATGGAAAATCCTAATAGATACAACGTTTAGAAAGGAATGTGAACTTATTCTTTCTCTAGGTAAATCTGTCCTACTTTGAACAGACAAAAGGTGTAGAGGAAAAAAATTAGAACTCTTTTACAGTCCAGTATTAAAGATATTTTCTGTACAGACTTTATAGAAAATATATTTTAAAAACCAGATAAATAGTGGAAAAACTTCTACCTTGTCTTTCTTGACATAAATGAGCAGTCTGAACTCTGCAACAGGAAAGTAATGTTACTTGTTCAAGTTACTTTTTATATAAATGCAGATGTGAGAGTTTCTACCTGGATCAGGCAATGGGTAAATACTAAAACTAATCATTTGCCAGCCTCTTTGTGCAATGAGTATGAGATGGCCATCAAGAAGAGAGTTTATAAAACTTTTAAAAGAACAAAATCTTTATGAATTCAGACTTTAGCTCTCAAATGATTTTGAAAAAGTGGGCCCTGGAGGACAGCATACTCAGGCCATAGGTAGAATAAGATAGAAGCTATTTGCATACCAGGAAGGTTTTACTTAAGAAATCAGAAAAAAATTAAGGACCTTGAGATGTAATCCTCTTGACCAGCACTGTGTCTACAAAAATTTCTGTATCTACATAATTTCTGAGGAACTCCCCACTTCCTTTATGTTCACAATTTCCTGCTGAACTTCATTTTGTGGCCAAATTTCCTGCAAAGGCCATTTTTTTTTGCAATTGGATGGTATGGGGATCCTCTTAAGAGGGAACAACTCTGGACTTTCCTTCTGCCTCATGTCAGTAACTCGTGGAAGATACAGAGTGACTAGGACTGTTTACTTGTTAGTTTGAACATCACTAGGTATAATCTAAGTCAGAAAAGGTAGCAATACACCTTGAGTCAGTTCCAACATTTTATGAAAGGTCGTCAGTGAGAGGCCTTAATTTTACTGGCTATTGAATCATTTCAGTACCTAAGACTGTAGCTACTACTTGTATTACTAAAGTACTCAGTCCTGTTATACAAAATGCTTTTGTTTATTTTTTAAAGAATGTGCCAAGCTAAGCACTTATCGTATAATATCAGCTGACAAAATATGTGATGTTTAATACCTGAAATAGTGTTTTTTTGGGTAGGAACAGATGGAAGAGCAGCTTTAAGCAAAAGCAGAAAGAAAGTATAGCAAAACGAAGGTGTAAGAAATGGCAGGAAATTGAGGCCACTGTATTTTGCAAGTACTGAGACGATACCTCTTATAGTTGTACTAATAAATTAAAGAGGTTTGATGACCATGAGGTCATTGATGGGGAGAATATAGATCACAAATCTGATCATAATTATAGTATCAGAAAGCCAAAGTAAGTAAGAATCAGCAAGATTTTGTTAAAGATATACAGAATTGGCTTTGAACAGTCACAGCATAATTGCTAGTTAACAATTCACAATGGTGAGAAAGCAACTTTGTGAAACATCCGCAGAATTAGGGTGTAAGTACTGAATTTCAAATTTTAAGTAGAAGATCTGAAAAAATAAGAAGTTATTTCTTGTAATTGAAATTCAAATACATGTTCAGCCTTTTGATTCTCCTCACAAATAAGCTGGTGAAATTTGCCGAGGAAGTTTCCCTGGAAGCTAGCAATGTCATCAGGTAAAGTCATCAGTGAAAGAGAAAGAATTAGAATCTCACATTCTGTGCAAATACATGAACATTTTATAAATATGATCTTCTGTAACTATTAAATAAGTAGAAGATTGTTTTCGGTCTTTTTACCTGGAGACAATTGGTTCATAGGGAAAATTGGTAGAGGCCACTCTCTTACTCATGTCCTAGTCTATATTAAAAAGTGATGGATTAAAGACATAAATGGCTCTTTGCCTACACTGCTTAATAAAAGAGAGTCAAAGACCAATCTCTGTCCTTGACGCCAAGTAGTTATCAGCTAGTTTATATCCGCACTTCTCTAGTTAATGGTTAGGCCCTTAGAGAGAGAGAAAAAGAATGTTGCAGAAATTCATAATGTTGCCATGAAATGAGATAACAACAAGCACTCTATATGGTGAGCTGTCAGGGGCTTGAGTTTCCTCCCCAGTTTTCTCTCCTCAGTTCTGAAGAGGTATGTCCCTCAGCAATATAACTTCTTAAATAACTTTGTGATACCTGGCTTGAGGAGCAGAGATAGATAGGTCCCCAGTTCTCTTTTATTTAGCAGATGCAGACATCATCTGTTCTGCTTCTGGTCAACTGAGTGAGACATAGACAATTATTTGTTATTTTGTGCTTGTCTTCCAGGTTCTATGTATAGCAGAGATTTTAGTAGTCAATGCGTTAAGACATAGTCAGCCAACTCTCAGTAATTTCAAACTAGAGCTCTAATTGCTGCTAAAACATGATTTTTGGTGAACTGAAAATTCAGACCCACAGTTGGCATAGGCACATGCCTTTTGGATCATCAAAAGATTAGGACTGAGACATACATATAAGTCACAGAAGAGTAAAAAATTGCTGTAGGAAGGATCCATCAGACGTCTCTTAGATGTCTACAGGTGTGTGGGCCACCCTATCAGTACAGACTGGTGATAAAAACAAGAGCTTCTAAGGCACAGGCCTTCATACAAGCATTTCTGTTGATAAGATGAACTGTACCTTAAAGTACTTAATGACACTATTGTGACTAGCTCACATGCAGGTGTCTACAATTTTAATATCTGAAATAGGGCAATGAATCCCAGCACATTAGTCAACTAGTCTGAGGCAATTCATGTGGTGTTGGCTCTTGGCAGAGCTCACATAGTTGATAGAGATCAGTACAATTTCATTGGGGGTATTGTACTGAAAACCGAATAGTGCAGTGAATTCTATCAAGCTGAAATGAGCAAGATTCTGTTCCAGGCTGTAGAACCCCAGACTTAGGTATCAAAATCTTATTTCTTCATGTGACCAAGATATTCAATCATATCAGTCTTCTGGCAAACAGTATGGCTGTACCCCACGGCATCTCAAAAAGTATTAGACATTTTTTTGTGGCAACTGAATCAAGTCTTATCGATCAGGTGTTTGTTGATTCTTGTAAAGCTCAGACACCAAAATGTATGCAGGTATTTAAACGATCCTGTGGTTTTTAACTGAACCTGACACATCTTATCTGGCCTTGAAAAAAGAGTTGAGCCCTAAATACTTTTGAAGATCCTGGTGCTAAATAACTTTAAAAATATGTTTCTGAATAATAGTGTCAGATTCTCAAAAGTTCTCACCTCCAGTGAAGGATTTAAGCAATTGCCTAGTTATTCAGAGGAAGCTCATTTAGCACAGTGACTGCACTGGCAGAAGTGGCCAGCAGGGCGAAGGAGCTGATTCTCCCCCTCTACTCTGTTCTGGTGAGACCTCACCTGGAGTCCTGCATCTAGCTGTGGAGCCCCCAGCGCTAGAAGGACATGGAGATGTTGGAGCGTGTCCAGAGGAGGTCCACAAAGATGATCCGAGGGCTGGAGCACCTCTCCTGTGAAGTAAAGGCCAAGAGAGTTGGGGCTGTTCAGCCTGGAGAAGAGAAGGCTCTGGGGTGACCTTATAGCAGCCTTTCAGTACCTGAAGGGGGCCTATAGGAAAGATGAGGAAAATATTTTCACCAGGGCATGTTGAGATAGGACAAGGAGAAATGGCTTCAAATTAAGGGAGACTAGATATAAGGAAGACATTTTTTACAATCGGGTGGTAAAATACTGGAACAGATTGCCCAGAGTGGTAGTGGAGGCCTCATCCCTGGAAACATTCAAGGCCAGGTTGGACAGGGCTCTGAGCAACCTGATATAGTTGAAGATATCCCTGCTCGCTGCAGAGTGGTTGAGATAGATGACCTTTAAAAGTCCCTTCCAACCCAAAGTATTCTATGATTCTATGATTCTGTGATACTATAAGTGTTAAATTGCAAACACCTCACATGAGAACAACAGTTACTGAGTAGTATTTTGTAAGATTTGACCCAGAATAATGATTTACTAACAATATTGAATAGTCATTAAGTTACTGGCCTGACAATATATTTAAAATTTGTGTGTATATGTGTGTATACATATATATATATATATATATATACACACACGTCCCTGTATCTATTTATAGAGAGACTGAAAGTCTTGGAAATCCTCCTTCTGGGTTGTTTCTTTACTGGAGAAAAGGAGATGTAGTGTTTTTCCTGGTTTGATATGGAATGAAACTTCTACTACTGTGGGGGGATGGCAAGGCTTGACCGAATTGCTTGTTGTAGAAAATCCATTTTAAGCTTAGCACACGGTGTCCTTGACAGAACAAGGAATTTAACAAATCAACTCTGCGGTTAGCAAGAATGTGAAAAACAGGTTGCAGCTGGAGAAGAATGAGGGAGTATGGGCGGAGTTGACATTTAGCTGGCTAGCCAATAATGAGCTCTAACTTTGCAATATGTAGTAGCTAATTAATCACTCTATAAATTGTGTAACCAAACTGTAATAAACGAAGCTTGCTTATCACTCACATTGAGTCGGCTGCATTCTTCCGCCGCTTCTCCAGGTTTGCGACCCTCGGGGCAGGACTTAGCCGATCGCCCCGACATTTGGCGCCCGAACAGGGACCTGGAGCAGCGGCAAGGAGCGGGGCACTGGGAGCAGCGACCAGGGGGCAGAAGCGACCGAACACTGCGCTGTGGTGTGTCGACTTAGGAGCCTGACTACGTGATTTTGCGTACGCTCGCCACCGCAAGGGCTACAGGTTAAGGGCTGCAAGGATATCGCTTCGGCAGGTATATGTTTTTAATTGTTGTTAAAGGATAAAGGCTTATTGTTAAAGGTATGGATAAGGAAGTAGCCCTAGAGTTATTACAGCGCTTTTTAGAAAAGCGGGGAGTAGAGCTTGGTTGTATTAAACAGCTAGCGGGACTAGTGGCAACCGGTAAGCTCAAGGGATTTTTTAAGACTCCAGATTCGTTATTTGAGGAGAAGGAGTGGAGGGATTTTGGAGACGTGTTATGGGATATGGTGATTGATGATGACAAGATAGGTAAAAAGTTAATGAAGCCGTGGCGGGAGGTTATCAATTGCATTAAGAGGTATAAAGTTGAGAAAAACCTTGCGGCCGTTGTTACTCAGAAGTTGGAAAAGGTAGAGCCGTCAGCCCCCCCGCCGGAGGCGGGATGTTCCTTGTTTTCTAGTGGAACCACGGCACCCCCTGGAGACAATGCCTTATTATTTAGTACAAGTAAGGTCCCGGAGCCTCCGTGCTGGGAAAAAGTGAAGGTGACGATGGAAGGGTCTAGTAACAATCAAGAGGCTGAGGAAGAAAAGGAGTTAGGGATAGGGCGGAAGGTGGAGCAGCAAGGGATGGAGCAAGGAAAGGGGGAGCAAGGGAATAAAGAAACGGGAAAGGATAGTGGGACCTGTAGGAGACCGATGGGTATTAATTGGAGGAAGGTGGCAGACGAAGCGTCTGAGGCAGGGGAATTTCTCCCCTTGGCCTTTCCGGTAGCGTTTGAAGAAGATGCGCATGGGGATTATCATGGTAATCATGCTCCGTTAGGCTGGAAGTTGTTGTCACAGTTACGGAACACGGTGAATGAATCAGGTTTGCACGGCGAGCCATCTAAGCAGATGTTGAATTATATATGGGGGGGTGCTGTGCTTTGTCCTGAGGATATTAAGGTTATTATGCGAATGATTATGACTCAGTCGCAGTTATTGTTGTGGCAGGCCCATTGGCAGCGATATTGTGAAGCGTCCGCTGAAACGCCGCGGGAGCAGGGCGATCCGCTGCGAGGCGTAACAGTAGAACAACTGATGGGGGCAGGTCCTTTTGTCACAATCAGGGCACAACTGCAGATGGGGCCGCAGCGATGCTTGGAGGCTATGCGTACGGCTAGAGCTGCTCTTGAACACGTTAAAACCGCACAGCCCTCGCCGTCCTATATGGGCATTAAGCAAGGAAGGGAGGAAACTTTTGCTCGCTTTATTGATCGCCTCACTAGTGCCATAGAACAGTCAGATGTACCGGAATGGATGAGGGCAGCTTTGCTAAGGCAGTGTGTTATTCAGAATTCGAATACTCAAACCAGAAACATCATAAGTTCTTTACCCGCTGATGCCACAGTAGAACTGATGTTGGATAGAATGAGTAGGGTACCGGTAGGACCACAAGCTATGTTGGTCGAGGCTATGAAACAGTTAGGAAGCGATATCCTTCAAGCCCAACAACAGGCCTTCACAGCCCAACAGCAATTCCAACAGCAAGTGTTCGCCGCTCTGCAACCCCTTCGAGTTAATGCTGCGGAGGCACAACCGAAGCCGCCACGAAGCTTTAAATGTTACCGATGTGGGCGAGAAGGACATATGAGGCGAAATTGTCAAGCCACGAGGGTGTGGTGTGAGAACTGTCGTACGAATAATCACAATACCGAGATATGCCTCAAGTCGGGAAACGGTCGGATGAGCGCGTCGAGTCGCCGCGCCCCGACACAAGTAGCAGCTCCAGCAGTGCAACAAGAAGCTCCCAGCTTACCAACGCCCACCACGACGTCAGCGACAAGTTGCAACCAGCAACAGCCGGCAGCCTCGGGATGGATCTGGCAACGGCAGTAACTGTCACCCTATTGGATCAAAGACCCCAACGAGTACCAAGCAATGTAAAGGGACCAGTGATTATTAATAAACAAGCATGTGAAACGTTATTACTCGGCCGCTCGTCAACAAGCCTAAAAGGTTTGACGGTCATCCCAAGACTCATTGACGCCGATTTTACCGGGACTATTAGCATCATTGTCCAGACATCGTTTCCGCCAATACATATTCCAACAGGCAGCAAAATTGCCCAATTGATACCGCTGCCGCACCTGACTGCGGGTATTTCCCCGAGAATCACCACCCCCCGGGAGGACCGAGGATTTGGCTCAACGGGAGCAGGAGTATTTCTGACCATGTCTATGAACCGTCGACCGACTACGATGGCTACGCTAGAGGCCCGGGGTCAACAGATCCACCTCTCGCTGCTGTTGGATACAGGTGCTGACTTAACTATTATAGAAGAAGGGGTCTGGCCTAAAACATGGCCTACGAAACCAATGGAGCGAGGAGTTGAAGGAGTGGGAGGATACACTCCGGTACAACGGAGCGTGGACCGTATTTTGATAATCATAGACAACAGACATGCGACCGTGCCAGTCACTGTCATGCCCCTCCCGACTGGAGTGAATGGTCTAATTGGAAGAGATGTTCTTGACCAATTGGGGGTGGTGCTAACCACCGAGAAGGTTTTTTAGTAACGGTCACTGCAACCTGGGCTTTCCCGATCCCATTGCAGTGGATAACGAACGAACCAGTGTGGGTCGAGCAGTGGCCGTTAAAGCAGGAAAGCCTCGCCGCCGCTCATCAAATAGTGCAAGAACAACTAGACCAAAAACATCTGCGTTTATCGACAAGCCCTTGGAATACCCCAATTTTTGTGATCAAGAAAAAATCTGGAAAATTTAGGCTAGTACATGACTTAAGGGCAGTTAACACTCAAATGCAATCGATGGGAGCGCTGCAGCCAGGACTACCTAACCCCGCTATGTTACCAGAGCATTGGAGACTGTTGATAGTGGACTTAAAAGATTGCTTTTTTACTATTGCATTACACGAGCAAGATATGCAACGCTTCGCGTTTACTTTGCCCTCTGTTAACAAAGAGGCGCCAGCACAGCGTTTTGAATGGACAGTATTACCACAAGGAATGAAAAATAGTCCCACACTGTGCCAGTTGTATGTGGACAATGCACTACAACCCTTAAGGAAATTATGGCCACACACGTTAATTTATCATTATATGGATGATATCCTGCTCGCGCAGGAGTCGGAGTTCAGCGCCGAACAAGTTCAGCTATTACATACGACACTGAGAGAGAATGGCTTAATAATAGCTGTTGAAAAAATTCAAACGAAAGCGCCATGGCTATATCTAGGCTGGAAGATTTCTGACTCTCAGATCCACCCACAAAAACTGCAACTCAACACGTCAATCAAGACACTGCATGACGCCCAAAGGCTGATGGGAGACATCCAATGGATCCGTCCTGTCGTCGGAATATCCAACGCACAGCTGGACAGCCTTCGACTGTTACTACGTGGGACAGACCCAACCACACCGGTGCAACTTACGTCGGAACAGCCGCGTATCCTCTCTCAAATTGCTGACCAGATTGCCTCACGTTTCGCTCACCGTCGTGACCCCGACCTCCCTATTGACCTTTGTGTATTTTTAACAAATTCTCATCTATTAGGAGCCCTATCGCAATTTAAAAAGAAAAAGGGGGAAGTGTGGGGGGATGGCAAGGCTCGACCGAATTGCTTGTTGTAGAAAATCCATTTTAAGCTTAGCACACGGTGTCCTTGACAGAACAAGGAATTTAACAAATCAACTCTGCGGTTAGCAAGAATGTGAAAAACAGGTTGCAGCTGGAGAAGAATGAGGGAGTATGGGCGGAGTTGACATTTAGCTGGCTAGCCAATAATGAGCTCTAACTTTGCAATATGTAGTAGCTAATTAATCACTCTATAAATTGTGTAACCAAACTGTAATAAACGAAGCTTGCTTATCACTCACATTGAGTCGGCTGCATTCTTCCGCCGCTTCTCCAGGTTTGCGACCCTCGGGGCAGGACTTAGCCGATCGCCCCGACATACTACCTCAGTTAAAATTTTCCAGAACTGTTTCAGTGTTGAAGAAGAATCATATTAAATTCCCTTGAGACATCACACCCCTTTTATTATGCAGAACTGCACTTCAAGGCCAAGTGAAGATCATACTGAAATACTTATAAATGATTAATTTGTTTAATTCAAACCTTTTTTTTTCTTTATTTTTTCATCTGAGTTAAGACTATGGCATTGGCTATTCTGTTTCAGGTATTTTCACATTTAGTTCGTGTGCTCGCAAAGGAGGAAACTAAGGCACATCATACAATTAGATCATGACCTTGTAATGGGAGAAAAAATAAATAAAAGGAAAAGAAGAATGAAAAAAATAATTAAATTGTGTAGATCTGTATTTGGGGAATTTACGTTTTTTTTCTGGAATAATTTGTTTTCATGAGTGTTATGATAGTAGTGTTATGAAAATAGAAATTATAGAACCACAAGACTTACATGTGACATTTAAGTAACACAGAAATGTTGGAATCCAAAATGGGAGACAAAAAAATATAGCTCCAAGTTTTGCACTGACATGTTCATGCATGCAACTGTATGTCTACATACATCATTTTCATACATGTACACTTTTGCTTCGCATGTATTACTTTTGTTGGAAAACTAAGAATAAGGCATTTAACAGACTACAGTCACAACAGCAATGCAAATGCAGTATTCCTCATACAACAGTGTTTACAATAGCTATAAAAAAATTGTTCTTTAGGCATGAAACTAAGGAAGTCTCGGTTATTTTTTTCAGATTTGTATCCTGCAGTTAACTGCAAGCATTAACTAATGTTCTATCCAGTGAATGGGGCATTTGCAAAATGGGAGAGACAGACAGACAGACAGACAGACAAACTGACAGACACACATAAACATACAAGGACAGATCATTACAAGAAACTTGTTTTCTTAGAAAATTAGGGTAAAATCTGTTCATCTGATACATATTGCTCTATACAGTATCTTTGCTGATAAAATATGGATGTATGTCATTCAGAATACTTTCAATATACTGGAATTGGTAGGTGACATAACACTGAACAGTGCTTTCAAATTAGCTTTCATATTTAGGCCTTCTATACCCACTTGATGGACAGTGTGGTATTAAACAGTTTCTCAAAACAAAATTAGGCTAAAAAAATAGCAGTTTTCTGTCAATATGTACTTCTGGAAATGACAGTTCTAATCTCCCAGTGCCTGCAGATAATGGATGTTCAAAGGTTCTTTCATCATAAATGACCTCTAGAACTCTGGATTCTAAACAGAGAAAAATTTCAAAATAAAGAACAGTCCTCTAAGCCAAAAAAGTAATGAAAATAGTGACCATTAGGTCAATTAGCTTAAAAAAAAAAAAAGAAAGAACAGAAAAATGAAGCTATATCTTTCCATTTTGCCATTTGTTTTATTCAAGTGTAGTCTGTGTATGTTAAACTCAGCTTTGCCTTCCAATTAATATAATTTATATTAATGGGTAGAGTTTTATTTGAGTCTTAATTCTTCAAATGCAAAGCCCGGTTTGTTAATAATAGAATTTAAACAACTTACAGATTTACATATTTACACATAGATTAATGAGCTAATTTTATCAATAAATAGACCTGACCAAATATTTTAAAGTAGCTTATGACTAATTTTTGTTGTGGGTTTGTGTGGCAAGGTTTTGGTAGCAGAGGGAGTACAGGGTGGCTTCTGTAAGAAGCTGCGAGAAGCTTCCCCTATGTACAACAGATCCCAGATGGCTCCAAGATGGACCCACAGCTGGCCAAGGCTGAGCCCATCAGCGATGGTGGTAGCGCCTCTGTGGTAACATATTTAAGAAGGAAAAAAAACCTGCATAAGGGCATTTTTCAGCCAGAGAGAGGATTGAGAGCTCTTCAGACACTAACACAAGTGAAGAAAGAGGGTGAGGATGTGCTACAGGTGCTGGAGCAGAGATTTCCCTGCAGCTTGTGGTGAAGACCATGGTGAGGCAGGCTATAGCCCTGCAGCCCATGGAGGTCCATGGTGGAGCAGATATCCACCTGCAGCCCATGTAGGACCCCACACTGGAGCAGGTGGATGCCCGTAGGAGGCTCTGAACCCATGGGGAACCCATGCTGGAGCAGGTTTGCTGGCAGGACTTGTGACCCCATGGGGTCCTATGCTAGAGCCATCTGTTCCTGAAGGACTGTACCCCATGGGAAGGACTCACTTTGGAGAATTTCATGGAGAACTGTCTCCCGTGGGTGGAAGCCATGCTGGAGCGGGAGAAGAGTGTGAGAAGTCCCCCCCTTGAGGAGCAAGGAGCAGAGACAATGTGTGATGAACTGACTGCAACCCCCATTCTCCATCTCCCTGCACTGGCTGGGGAGAGGAGAAAGAGAATTTGGAAGTGAAGTCAAGCCCAGGAAGAAGAGAGGTGAGGGGGGAATGTGTTTTTAAGAGTTGGTTTTACTTCTCATTATTCTGGTCCCATTTGATTCGCAATAAATTCAACTAATTTCCTCAAGTTGAGTCTGTTTTACCTGTGACCGTAATTGGTGAGTGATCTCTCCCTGTCCTTCTCTTGGCCCATGAGCCTTTTGTCGGGTTTTTTTTCTCCCCTGCCCAGTTGAGGAGAAGGAGTGAGAGAGTAGCTTTGGTGGACATCTGGAATCCAGCCAGGATAAACCATGACAACATTCAAAAAAATTACTTTTATTTTTATTCTCGAGTCATCTTGTTCCAAGGATATAATGTAAAAATTGCAGTTCATGGAAAATCTGAAATTGCCAGTATTTTTTCAGTAATGGCTTTTACCTGAAAATTCTTATGGTCAGATGCTGACATTCTCTGGTATCTGGCCTAACAAATTTCATCCTTGTGTCAGGAGAGAGAAATAGTACCTACTAATTTATAAACAGTGCCTAATCGTGGTTCAGATAAATCATTAACAAATAATAATTGGTGTGAACACTGAACCAGAACCTCTTATATGCTATTTGTTCACAACGTATCAAAAAGGCCTAAAATCTTTTGCAAAACAGTTTATGAACAGTTCTTGTGTTTACAAGATGTATTAATCATAAATGGACTGACATTTTTTGTGAAATTGTTTGCAGTTCATACTAGAATGCTGAAAGCAGAATCAAGACTCACATGAACTTACGTGGGCCTCCTGGATAAACTAACCTGAGAGCAGTGATAGAATATGTGTTGTTGCAACATGTTTTGTATAGGACAGAATAGACAGAAATCCTATAGAAATCCTATTCTGTCAAATCATATCATCATGGCATTTCATGTGCAGGGTTTGGGAGTATCCAAAAAGCAAGGGACCTCTTGAGATGTTATGCCTTACATTTCCTTTGTGAGCATCCTGATTTAAAAATATTACCTCTCTGTCCTTGAGGCAGATAATGTTAAAACCTTCCAAGAAAGATCCCTGGTCCTTTACTGTACTTCATGTGAGTCATGAGATATAATCAGAAGGGAAAACATAGTGGAAGTTTTCCAGGTCAGCTGCGTGCATCTGGTAGAAAACTACAGAAGATATTGCTGATCTCAGATTTTCCTCCTAGCAGCTGAATGGCTACAAATTCAGTCTGAAAGGTACTGAGCAGGTAGATCATGTGGATATGTACGACTCCCTTCATGCTTGGTCTTATGGCACAAAAATATAGATGTGGTGAGGTGAGGTTTGCAAAGTGAGAACACTCCTGAAGGTAGTTACACATGTTCATATGATTCACCTGCTCAATAGGGTTCATACAACTGTGCAATCATACGCTAAAGTAAAAGCAAGATAGATAAATGCAGAATATGATTATGCCACTTGTAGAAGTCAAACAGCAGATAAACAAATACGTTCTATTTTAAAGTGCCTGCACCCTCCAGTGTAAAGATGCAATCATAAAGTTACTCTGGCAATAACAGAAACATTTTCGTACCTGACAACTGAACTGGATGAGCAAGTCAGGATTTTTATTAACATAGCACATGACTTCAAGAAAGTGCCCAAGCTATGAAACTCAGATTCAACAGTAAATAACATGCATCAACAACACTCATTATTAGATTTATTGAAACTACAGAGTAGATGCTAAATAAAAATCAATACTTATAATAAAATAAAATGAAAGGCATCACCTTAAAGTAAATTTAACTCACAGTCAATGTACTTATCTAATTGAAAAACCTGAAGTGAAATCTGGAAGAACAGGAGGGCAACAGAACCAAAGAAATGTCTTTATAGTGCACTTCAGAACAGAACTACTACATCTTGTCTTTCACTCTCCATCTTAAACAGAAAAAAATAAAAGAGAATTGTGGTGGGTTGAGCCTGGCTGGACACCAGGTGCCCACCAAAGCCACTCTATCACTCCCCTTCCTCAGCTGGAAGGGGGAGACAAAATGTAAGAAAAGGCTCGTGGGTTGTGATAAGGACAGGGAGAGATCATTCACCAATTACCGTCAAGGGCAAAATAGATTTGACTTGAGGAAAATCAATTAATACATTTAATTAAAATAGAGTAAGGAGAAAAATAAAAACAAATCTAATAACAACTTCCCCCCACCTCTCCCTTTCTCCTCGGCTTAACTTTACTCCCAATTTTCTCTAACTCCTCCCCCTGAGCAGCACAGGGGGACAGAGAACGAGGGTTGTGGTCAGTTCATCACACGTTGTCTCTGCTGCTCCGTCCTTCTTAGGGAGAGGAGTCCTCCAGCCTGGGGTCCCACCCACAGAAGACAGTTCTCCACAAAATTCTCCAATGTGAGTCATTCCTTCTGGCGTGGGGTTCTCCATGAGCTGCAGGTGGATATCTGCTCCACTGTGGACCTCCACGGACTGCAGGGGGACAGCCTGCCTCACCTTGGTCTTCACCACAAGCTGCAGGGGAATCTTTGCATCGACACCTGGAGCACCTCCTCCCCCCTCCTTCTTCACTGACCTTGGTGTCTGCAGAATTGTTTCTCTCACATCATCTCACTCCTCTCTCCAGCTGAAGTTGCCATTGACCAGCTGGTGTTTTTTCCTTTCTTAAATACATTATCACAGAGGTGCTACCATGGTTAGCTACCATGGCTCCGTCTTGGAGCTGGCTGGCATTGGCAGTACCGGACACAGGGGAAGCTTCTAGCAGCTTCTCACAGAAGCCACCCCTGTAGCCCCCTGTCCTGTGTTTGACCAGGTCAGGGTTAATTTCCACTGGAATCCAGCAAGGGACACAGCCGGGCGGGCTGACCCCACCTGGACAAACAGAGCAGGGTATTCCATACCATGTGCCATTATGCTGGGTTCCAGTGGGGGGGAGCGGGGCGGCAGGAACTCACTCGCGGCTTGGGAGTACGCAGCGGCAGCAGTCGTGGAGGGCGGCTCTCTGGGTTGTGCGGTTTATGTTGTGTTTTCTCCTTATCTGTATCATTGTTGCTCCTGTTCCCTTTGTTTGCTATTCTGTTAAACTGTCCTTATCCCGACCCATCAGTTTCTGCTTCTTTCTTTCCGTTCTCCTCTGCACCCCGGCGGGGGTAGGGGCGGCCGCGTGGCACTTTTGTTGTCTATAACACTGTCTCTAGAGATTGTGTATTCTTGTATTGAGTTTGTGTGGTTGTTATGGTTATGGCTGTTTGTATGGTTGGTTATGGTCTGGCTGCGGCCGGCAACAAAAGCCCTATGCGGCCACCCCTCCCCCCGCCGGGGTGCGGAGGAGAATGGAAAGAAACAGGCAGAAACTGATGGGTCAGGATAGGAGCAGTTTGACAGAACAGCAAACAAAAGGAATGGGAACAACAACGATACAGATAAGGGGAATACACAAAATAAAACAGACCACAGAGAGAGCCGCTGTCACCACCCGCCGCCATGCTCCCGAGTCGCGAATGAATTCCCGCTTCCCGCTCCCCCCCCACCGGAACCCAGCATGACGGCACATGGTATGGAATACCCTGTTCTGTTTGGCCAGGTTGGGTCAGCCCATCTGGCTGTGTCCCTTCCTGGATTCCGGTGAAAATTAACCCTGTGCTGGCCAAACCCAGGACAGACAGATGACATTTATCATATAATGATCATAAATTTATTTGCTAAAAAAAAATATTTGAAGATCTGGAAACTACTAGTTTTTATCCTTCACCCATTTTCCCATATCACTTGCAGTGCTGACTTTATTGTGATTCATACAAACAGAGATACACCACCAAAGACTTTGGCTTCTCGTGTTCTCTCAATATAGGTTATTGCAGTCTCTGTTATTCTGCAAAAAGTCAACAGGGGAAAATCAGCATCTTACTCCAGCTCTGTTAGCCATATGCTACATTAAATGATAGCTATAGCTTTAGGGATGGAATTATTTCTGGTATGCTGCATTCTACTTTATTGTTTTTAATGCAGTTTGCATTAAGTCATGACTAATTAGGTGCCTCGTGATACTTTACTGCCACTGGACAGAAATATGCAATGGAATATCACAGGGTGGAGACATGAGAAAATAGAAATGAAAAAAAAGAGGTGGCATGTGAGTCAAATCTTGAACTCCTTGTACTTATTGATTATACTGGAAATAATCATACTTGTTACTTCTTGACAATGGGAATAAAGGGATTTCAACCTAGAGGATGAATAGTTCTGTTTCAAGAAATACATATAAACTGATTTGCATTTAGTCAGACACTCTGTTTGGGAAAGGTCAGAATGAAGTCTGAGAATTAGGACTTTCAGTAAAGATTTTCAAAAGAGTTTTATTACTAGTAACAGTTTTGATTTCCTATGAGAATACGATTATCTTTAACCCTGCTTCGGCAGGGGGGTTGGACTAGATGACCCACAGAGGTCCCTTCCAACCCCTACTATTCTGTGATTCTGTGATTCTGTTGCAGGAGGATTAAGAACCAGCTTTGTTGAGACTAATATACGTGTGTATGTGTGTGTGTGTATAAACTTGCCCTTACACAAACACACACACACACACACACTGTGTGATGCATATAAAAGAGGCACTTATGTGACAGAAGGGGCTATCTTGAATTTTCTAAGTATCCATTATCTCACAAGTGGCCCTGCTGATTCTGTTCTTGTGGTAGAGGGTATTACTTGGTACCAGAATGGTATCGTACTTGCTGACACTTGTGTAAAACCTCCTTGCTCTACAGACTCTAAAAATTTAAAGACATGACATTATAGGAGGATTAAAAAAAGATCAAGCGTGGGATGTCAAGAGGAAGGGATAACAAGAATAAAAGGATGTTTTAACACAGACACTCTATGCACAATTTGTAGCTAGTCAATAGCAGTAATCAGAGTAATTGCAAGTCACCACCCGTTTAGCCATTATCAGAATGCAGGGGGTTTCATGCATTCACGTAGACGTTACTTTTAAGGAGGAGTTTGAAGATCCAGTGAAAAAGGCATCTGACCAGAGAAAAAGGCATTTTGATCCCGCTTCACCACCATGTCTAAGCAATCTGTAGTGTAGTAAGGAACATGTATGCTAGAGACAGTGCTGTTGTGGAATGCAGAGGTAGGTCCTTAAAGAAGTGGGAATGCCAGAAACTTCAGATAAACATAGCTAGAGCTTCACATTCCTGAATACAAACTGTCATAACTCATATCTGAAAAAAAGAAAGCGCTGTTGTCCGCCTGTGGTAGGGCAGAAGTGAAATTAAAATTAAAGAAAAAGCTACTGTGCCGGTGGATAAGCCAAGAGTCATGATCAAAAAAAGAAGAAAACAACGTTTTGGTTTCATCTATGCCAGATATCCCTTCAGATATAAATTATTAATTGCCAAGATTCTAAGTTCCATTGTCCTGTGGAGAAGAAATCTTGGAATTATTTCAAGTTATGGATCTCCTGCTGGTTTCTGTACAGTTTTATCAGTGGTTCCACCAAGCCTGTTTGACTTTTCAAATGCCCTCCAGGGGTCTGCTCTCAGACTCTGCACACTGGAACGAGGACACCTGCTTACCGAACGTCTGCTGGTAGGAAAATTGATCTGCTGAGCTGTCTGTGGTTGTGTGTTTATCTGTCTGTCTCTTCACCATTCTAACAAGAAACGAGGACATTAAACTGCTCTTATAGTAGCCTGTGGCTAAATTCTGAAAGTATAAATTTAAATGCAATATATTATTTGTTACTATATTTTATTTTTATTGTTAGTCTGGATTCTGAAGCACTTAGTCTTATTAGGTCATTACTTCAGATTTAAAACCAACTGAATAAAGAATTTAGGACTTGATATCATCAACAGCCTTATAATTATTGTAGTTTTAATGAAAGCCATTTTGCATGTGATAGTGGTTGAAAACCTGATGTCATTTATGTCAATGAGGTTATTGCTATTGATTTCGGCGTGACCAGGATTTCACAAGTGTCTTTCATTTTGATGTGTTGAAACTTAAGTTTTAACTATTAATAGGCTTTAATAGAAGCCATAAGCTATACTCATTTAATTAGCTGCTGAAAATAGGCCACTTCAGAGGCAATAACTACTTAAGAGTATGTTGTTGCACTTCATATGAAGGAGTAAAGAACACAATGTCCATTAATATTTCAGGAAAAATAAAAAAAACCCAGCTTGCTTCAAACTCTCTTTAGCATTTGTGTAATAACATAAGGGTGAATATGCACCTCTGGTATTAAAAAGATAAGCTGGCTATGATTTCTACTTTCTTGTTTTTCATGGTTGTAGGTTAGCAGTTAGCAGTCTGTGGAGCAGAGTGAAGAAGTTATTTAGCTAGGTATCACATAACTATTTAGCAAAATGTTAATATATAGCTTAATTAATGTCTTCAGAATGGAATACTAAAGATCAGACATTTTACAGCCACAGTACCTTATAGTATATTCAATAAAATATCTCAGTACCAAAGGGCCCTGTGACTCTAGAAGATCTTGAGGGTCAAAAATGGTGGCTAAGTTCTCACAAGATTTGATGGTCTGCGTCAGAAGGAATGCTGTGGCAACGGGGATAATTTTTATAAAAAGATTTCTTATTGGCTTCCAGAAGGAAATAGAGCAAATGTCACTGACATCAGCAATGTGTGTGTGTTTGCATGTGTGTAGACTTAGAGAAGGTATTGCCTATGGATTTGGACTGATTGTTTTTTGAACACTCATTGGTAGTGAAATATAATGAACTGGTAATTTGATGCTGAACATCTATGATGATGGAGCTGAAACTGCACTTTGAAATATGAATAATCTGTAAGTCCACAATTTGCAATATTATGGGTAGACTGTAAATAAACAGACAAAAAAATGAGAAATGTTTATTTGAAGAAATAGCAAAAGGTACATTGTGATTATTTGAAAGTCAAATGAAGGCAAAAAACTACAGAATGTTTGGCAATACTGAAATTAAGGCCAGGGAATCATAAAAGCTGTCAGGGAGGTGGAGTTGTTACTGGTGTTTTTGCAATGCCTCTTTTTAAGCAGCGTTTAAAAATTTGGGAACAAACAATAACAATTATAAAAAGTGTTCTGTATCTTTAATATAACAAAAATAATACATCTATTCAACGTATTTCAAAATTTGTAAACATGTTGTTCAATATTGCGGAGTTTTATTTGTAGTGTACATGGCACAGTGAAGCAAAAAAAAAAATTACCATTAATCTTCCATAGCATAGAGATCCCCCATCTGGTATCAGTGTCCCCTTCTTGAGTGAATATGAGTTTCCCTCTGTCGTGCTTTAGCCTGGCTCAACGTCAGGTGCCCATTGAAGCCAATCACTCTCCCTCCTCAACTGGACAGGGGAGAAGAAAAAAATGACAAAAAGCTCATTGGCCAAGGCAAGGATGGGGAGAGATCACTCACTAATTACGGTCACAGGCAAAACAGACTCAACTTGAGGAAATTAGTTTAATTTATTGCGAATCAAATGGGATCAGTAAAACCGATTCTTAAAATCACCTTCCCCCCAGTCCTTCTTTCCTCCTGAGCCTGACTTCATTCCCAAACTCTCTAACTCCTCTCCCCAGGCAGTGCGGGGGGGTGGGGAATGGGGGTAGCAGTCAGTTGTCTTCTCTGCCACTGCTTTCTCCTCACACTCTTGCCATGCTACAGCATGGGGTCCCACCCACGGGAGACAGTTCTCCAATAATTTCTCCAACGTGAGTCATTCCCATGGGCTGCAGTTCTTCATGAACGGCTTCAGTATGAGTCCCTTCCATGAGGTGTCATCCTTCAGGAACAGACTACTCCCACTTGGACCCCCCTGGGGTCCCAAGTCCTGCCAGCAAACCTGCTCCAACATGGGCTCCTCTCTCCACGAGTCCACAGGTCCTGCCAGGACCCTTCTCCAGCACAGGCTCCCCACGATGTCACAGACTCCTTCGGGCATCCACCTGCTCCACTGTGGACCTCCATGGACTGCAGAGGGACAACCTGCCTCACCATGGTCTTCACCACAAGCTGCAGGGGAACCTCTGCTCCAACTGCTGGAGCACCTCCTCCCCCTGCTTTTTCGCTGACCTTGGTGTCTACAGAGTTTTTTTCTCTCACATCGCCTCACTCCTCTGTCTGGTTGAAATTGCCATTGACCCGTTAGGGTTTTTTTCCCCTTTTTAAATACGTTATCTCAGAGGCTCTACCACTGTCACTGTCAGGCTCAGCCTTGGCCAATGGTGGATCCATCTTGGAGACAACTGACATCATTGGCTCTATCAGACACAAGAAAAGCTTCTTGCAGCTTCTCACAGAAGCCACACCTGTAGCCCCCCCTCTACCAAAATCTTGCTGCACAAACTCAGTACACCCTTCAAAAAGGTTATTTATTTATGTTACCAATCAGAATAGTGTTTTACAAATTTTTCTGTATTCTGTACATATTTCCCAGCGTAAGGGCACATATCCTTAGAAATTCTGCATACACACATACATTGCTGTACAATATGATACACTTTTGGCTATAAAACACCTTTTGCAGGTCTGTAGAACATGGCCCACATGGTATCTAGAATTACACAATCAAGGGTCTTCAGCGTTGCGTAAGGCCTGGGGAAGGGGGGTTGGAACTAAATGATCTTTAAGGTCCTTTCCAACCCTTAGCACCATTTCATAGCTATATGGTTTTCAGGGACAGGAAGAAGAAAGTAAGAAATCTCAGTATTACTGACTACCTAGTTCCCTTTCCCTGTATTTGATTCATGGGGCTGAAGTAAAAGACTTAAAGTCCTACCCACTGTTTTGGACCTTTTTACCCTTTATTAACCTTTTCTAGAAGTCAGATAAAGAAGAAAGTCCATGTCTATGTATATCCAAAGCCAAAATCTAGGGAACTCGCTCAGGAAGACGATACACTTCAGCATAGTTAGGTTGGAATCTAAACATGAAGTAGTGATACATCAGTATAATTTCAGACACCGTACGATAAATATGCATTGAATTTTCCTTTGTGGTGCTGCAGATGAGAACATACATAGCTGACTATGCATATTTGTGTGTGCAAATAACCAGTTTATGTGATCTTTTATGGCACTGAGATCTACTGTGAAACATTAAAACATTCAGATAATCTGGTGTTCAAAATCATCTGCTAAATATTTTATTGTAACTTAAATTTCTTAGGAAGGGTCATAGTCAGACTTGGCAGTAAGCACCAAGCTATGTGTGTGTTACAGGATGCTTGCAGCACTCAGTTTTATAGTGCAAGCCCCACCTATGTAAACAAACATTGCAGAAGAAATAATATCATCTGTTTATCCCTTGTTTTAGAAATAAAATAATAGACAGGTAGATGGTAGCTAGACGGACATACAAAGACATCAGATCGATAGCCTTCTTTTGCCATCATAGAAGAATTTTTAGATTTCAGAAATCATTTCCAAATGCTAAGAATAGAGCACTCATGTAAAGGAGAAAATAGTGCTAAAAAAATAATGATACGCTTCTAGCAGGTTTCTAGACAGGTGGAAAGCAAAGGTGGTAATGGAATATAGCTCAGATAGGCTTCAGGATTGAAATTCTAGGGCTTCAGCACTCTGGGGTCTGTGTTGAAAAGCTCAGAGATATTATGTAATTTAGACCAAAGAAACAGTTTTGATGGTGACATAATTATACGAAATAAATATCAAGGAAAGATTCACTGGAGCTGGAGTTTGCGGAAGGGGAGAAAGACCCCTCTCCTCAAAGGGGAGGAGGGACCTCTCAAAGACCTGCAGTTACTATGGTCTCCATGTATGCTTCCTTTGTGTATTGGGGACCACCATCTGGCATTCCTATTAATTGTCGCATGCCAAGTGTAAAAAGTATGTAGATTTTTTTTCTGATTACTCATAGAATCACTGAACAGTTTGGGTTGGAAGGGACCTTTTGAGGTCGTCTAGCCCAACTCACCTGCGGTGACCACGGACATCTTCAACTAGATCAGGTTGCTCAGAGCCCCATCCAACTTGGCCTTTAATGTTTCCAGGGATGGGGCATCTACCACCTCTCTGGGTAACCTGTTCCGGTGTTTTACCACCCTCATTGAAAAAAATGTTTTCATTATATGTAGTCTAAACCTACATTCTTTTAGTTTAAAAACATTACCCCTTGTCCTGTCATTACAGGCCCTACTAAAAAAGTCTATCCCGATCTTCCTTGCAAACACTCTTTACATACTGGAAGACTACAATAAGATCTCCCTGGAGCCTGCTTTTCCCCAGGTTGAACAGCCCCAACTGTCTTGAACTTTTTTCATAGGAGATATGTTCCAGCTTTCTGATCATTTTTGTTGTCCTCCTCTGGACCCACTCCAAAAGGTCCATGTCTTCCCTGTGCTGAGGGCTCCAGAGCTGGATGCAGTACTCCAGGTGGGATCTCACCAGAGCAGAGTAAAGGGGCAGAATTAACTCCCTCCACCTGCTGGCCACTCACCTTTTGAGGCAGCCCAGGATACAGTTGGCCTTCTAAGCTGCGAGCACACATTGTTGGCTCAGGTCCAGCTTTTCATCCACCAGTACCCTCAAGTCCTTCTCCACAGGATGTTTTCCATTCCTTCCTCCCCCAGCCTACATTGATAGCGGGGGTTGCCCCAATCCAGATGCAGGACCTTGCACTTGACCTTGTTGAACCTCATGAGGTTCACACAGGCCCACCTCTCCAGCTTGTCCAGGTCCCTCTGGATGACATCCCGTCCTTTTGGTGTGTCAAATGCACACCACTCATCTTGGTGTCGTCTGCAGACTTGCTGAGGGTGCACTTGATCTCGTTAAGTCATTGATGAAAATGTTAAACATCATTGGTCCCAGTACAGACTCCTGAGGGACACCACTTGTCACTGGCATCCATTAGGACATTGAGCTGTTGACCGCTACCCTCTGGCTGCGACCTTCCAACCAATTCCTTAGCCGCTGAACAGTCCACCCATCAAACCCATATTCCTCCAATTTAGAGAGAAGGATGTTGTGAGGGACTGTGTTCAAGGCCTTGCAGAAGTCCAGACAGATGACATCTGTATCTCTTCCCTTGTCCACTGATCTAATCAAGCCATCAAGATGCTGGTCAAACTAAGGAAGAAGAGGGAACTGCACAGGCATTGGAAGCAGGGACTGGCTTCCTGGGAAGAGTATAGGGAAGCTGCCCGGTTGTGTAGGGATGGGGTCAGGAAGGCCAAGGCACAGCTGGAGCTGAACTTGGCAAGGGATGTGAAAAATAACAAGGGCTTCTACAGGTATGTCAGCTGGAAAAAGATGGTCAAAGAAAGCGTACCCCCGCTCATGAGCGAGACCGGCAAACCGGCAACAGCAGATGAGGAGAAATCTGAGGTACTCAACAACTTTTTTGCCTCAGTCTTCACTGGTAACCTCTCTCCTCAGCCCTCACGAGTCGATGAATGGCATGAAGGAGACCAGGAGGGTAAAATCCCTCCAGCTGTAAGTGAAGACCAGGTTCGGGACCTCCTGCAGAACCTAAATGTACAGAAGTCCATGGGACCTGATGAGATGCATCCCAGAGTCCCGAGGGAACTGGCTGACGTAGTTGCCAAGCCACTCTCCATGATATTTGAAAAGTCATGGCAGTCAGGGGAAGTTCCCAGTGACTGGAAAAAGGGAAACATTGTGCCCCTTTTCAAAAAGGGTAGAAAGGAAGACCCTGGGAACTACCGACCTGTCAGCCTCACCTCTGTGCCTGGCAAGATCATGGACCAGATCCTCCTAGAAGATATGCTAAGGCACATGGAGGCCAGGGAGGTGATTCGAGACAGCCAGCATGGCTTCACCAAGGGCAAGTGCTGCCTCACCAACCTAGTGGCTTTCTATGGTGCTGTAACAACAAGGGTGAACAAGGGAAAACCTATGGATGTCATCTATCTGGATTTTTATAAAGCCTTTGACACGGTCCCCCACAACATCCTTCTCTCCAAATTGGAGACCCATGGATTTGATGGGTGGACCATTCGTGCATAAGGATCGGTTGGATGGTCACAGCCAAAGGGTAGTGGTCAACGGCTCAGTGTCCAGATGGAGACCAGTGACGAGTGGAGTCCCTCAGGGGTCCGTACTGGGACCGGTGCTGTTCAATATATTCATCAATGACATGGACAGCGACATCGAGTGTACCCTCAGCAAGTTTGCAGATGACATCAAGCTGAGTGGTACGGTCGAGACACCAGAAGGACAGGATGCCATCCAGAGGGACCTGGACAAGCTGCAGAGGTGGGCCTGTGTGAACCTCATGAGGTTCAACAAGGCCAAGTGCAAGATCCTACACCTGGGTCGGGGTAATCCCCGGTATCAATACAGGCTGGGGGATGAAAGGATCGAGAGTAGCTCTGCTGAGAGGGACTTGGGGGTACTGACAGACGAAAGGCTGGACATGAGCCGGCGATGTGTGCTGGCAGCCCAGAGGGCCAACTGTGTCGTGGGCTGCATCAGCAGAAGCGTGGCCAGCAGGTCGAGAGAGGTGATTCTGCCCCTCTACTCTGCTCTGGTGAGACCTCACCTGGAGTACTGCGTTCAGCTCTGGAGCCCTCAGCACAAGAAGGACATGGAACTGTTGGAGCGGGTCCAAAGGAGGGCTACAAAAATGATGTGAGGGCTGGAGCACCTCTTCTATGAGGACAGGCTGAGAGAGTTGGACTTGTTCAGCCTGGAGAAGAGAAGGCTGCGGGGAGACCTGATTGCAGCCTTTCAGTACTTAAAGGGAGCCTATAGGAAAGATGGGGACAATCTTTTTAGTAGAGCCAGCAGTGACAGGACGAGGGGTAATGGTTTTAAACTAAAACAGGGTAGGTTTAGGCTAGATATAAGGAAGAAATTCTTTACAATGAGGGTTGCGAAAAACTGGAACGGGTTGCCCAGAGAGGTAGTGGAGGCCCCATCCCTGGAAACATTCAAGACCAGGTTGGACAGGGCTCTGAGCCACCTGATCTAGTTAGTGGTGTCCCTGCTCGCTGCGGGGGGGTTGGACTAGATGACCCCTAGGGGTCCCTTCCAACCCAAAACGTTCTATGATTCTATGATTCTATGATCATAGGAAGCCACTAGGTTTGTCAGGCAGGACTTGCACTTGGTGAAGCCATGTTGGCTGTCTTGACTATATAATATAATATCTACTAATATATAATAGAAATTTTAAAATGGTAATACTTTTGAAAATACAAATAACTTCTCTTATCAATGAAATAAATTACTATAAAAGGTAATTAGTGTCATGGACTCTTAAATCACCTTCCTTTCCTAAATAAGATCAGGAATGCAGTATACAAGAATAAGTCCGGAAACTGCATATTGTTGTAGACCTTCTTCTGTCTTAAGTGTAGGCAAGAAAATTAGAGAAAAGATGTACTAATTTGTCTACTTTATAGATGGGTATTTGAAAAAACATAAAGTTTTATAAATGACCATAATAATGATAGAGAAAAACTACATCTATACAACTTCTTTTTATAAATGGCAACTCTTTTCTTGACTGCGCTTTCTTTTCAAGCATCTGTATCTTGGCTCCTCTCCACGTATTTTCTAGCTAAGCTAAAGTAGATAAACTGGCTTGATCTAATCTTCTGGAACTGTTGATGATCAGAATTAAAATTTAAGTATTCACTTAAATAATGATTTAAGTGAACAATATATATGCAGCTTCAGAGGCTGTAATGATGGAAGAGCCACCACAAGTAGCTGCTCACTTCCTGGCTCCTCCAGCAGAGCTCAGAGTCTCAAGCCCCACAGGTTGTCTCCTCACGAGCTGAGAGATAGGAGTGGGAATCCACAATACAAGTTAGTTGAATGGAGGTTTATCTACCTTTCCTAACGAGAGCACTGGGAATCACACTGAAAAAAGTCTATGTGACTGGGTGTAGACATTTGCAAACAGCTACATCTAATCTAGGCTTCCATGGAAATAAATGTGCTGATCTGTCCAAACATCATAACATTCTAAAGAAACCATCCAGAATTGATTAGATGAATTACATACTGAAACATTTTGGGTTTTTTTCTTCATAGTCTATAAAGGCAGTAATGAAGACGTCAGACTAAGTTAGATGAAATAAATTTCCCCCACTGGTCCCGCTCTTTTTCTCATTTTTCTCCAGAGGATGAGACACCTCTTTCAGAGCTACCAGAAAGCAGAAACTTTTAATAAATCTTGAAAGCCTTACATGGTCAATAAAAGGGAGTTGCAACTTTCCTTTTATGTGCAGATAAAGGTGGTAATGCTCCTATTCCCTTATAATAAAATGCAAGGGAGAAGGAGGCTCAAAATCCCAACTAAGAAAAACATAGCAGTTTAACGCCGTGAAACATGCATATTTTTGGATTCAGAAATTGTATACTTTTCTTATAGACTTTCACTGTATTGTATGGGAAGACACTATGGCAGTCAGACTGTGCACGCAGCTCGTCAAAATCCTAACCAGTGCAAGGAGCACATGGTCTGTATTTCTCTCTATTGATATCAAAGGAAATAGCATTAAGCCCATATTATACATAGTTAAATGGACTTCTTTGTATAGGGCTGGCAAGGCAGGAATAACATGTCTTTGAACATAATTTAGAGTTCATAGACATATTCATATTTGGAGGCTCAGACAGAGTAATTTGAAGCTAACCAGCTCTAATATTGCTGCCAAGAAAATTATCAAAACAATAAAATTGGC
The DNA here is from genome assembly GCF_030867145.1 of Opisthocomus hoazin. NCBI lineage: Eukaryota > Metazoa > Chordata > Aves > Opisthocomiformes > Opisthocomidae > Opisthocomus > Opisthocomus hoazin. The sequence goes on along the minus strand of NC_134414.1, from coordinate 40,429,197 downwards.
ATTGTTACACAGATTTGGATTGTTTAGGATTAAGGACGTAGCAGGAAATTTACTGCTTCATGGGAAGGTCAGAAGCATTGAAGTTCTGTACACTACCTATGTCCTACTTAAGCTACTGCCCTTTTGCAGGCCCTTTGTTGGCTGTCAGTACAGCTTAAGAGTAACTTTTATTGTGAAGCCTAATGTTAGGATACTGAGCTTCCATAATCCCCACTGATTTCTGTAAGTAATTTTAAAGCATTTAGTAACATGCAGAACCAGACTCACATTACTATGAAATTATGGCTAACTGCATAGTCTTTGTGATCCAGGGTCAAAGTCCACTTTAGCCTTTCATAGGGGTCTTTGGGGTATTTTTTGTTATGCTCCTCTTTATAAATATAACTCGAGTATAGCAGAAATCTATGGTCTTCTCTATATGTGATTTTAAAATATTTTTGTAGTCATATAATTTCTTTATAAATGTCCCATAAAGGGCTGCAGATTCCCGTATCAGCTGAACTGTGTTGCCTCTTGGAAATTTTAGAAAGAGGAGTATTTCAATGAAGCAGAGGTTTTCTTATTAAATAAAAATCCGGGAATGGCTATATTTTAGTAAAAAAAACATAACAAAAATATTACTGGCTGCATATCTGAGAGCTAGGTCACACTAAGCCAAATTACAGGCTCCCCTGCTACAGGTTTACTTACCAAATAAAAATGTGAATACTTCAGTGACGGTATTTCCTTAAAGTCTTGCGTTCAGCAAGGAAAAGGCTAATTCCATATGAGTGTGTCTGTGCACGTGGGTGGGAATTTTTAAAGTGGGTTGCATGCCTACATTACAAACAGAGATGTGCCCACAGGGGAAGACTGCTATCTAGGGCAGCACCTGGCTGATCTGAGCAGATCATCGTGAAGCGCAGCGCTCCAGGGATACAAACACTGATAGTACACTCATGTGAGGGGGATCTTCTATATAGGAAGTGATTTCCAGAAAAGCTGTAGGAAGTAAAAGGGAAGGGGAACAGATAATTAAAATAAAATAAAATAAAAAAAAAACCCACAAACTATTTGCTAGTGCTATATAATGTTTGTATCTCCTGTAAGAGAGATTCCTAAGGAAAGTTTACTAGTTTTAAGGACTCATTTGAAAGTTCTCCAGGTGAGATGTTTTGTTAAAGAACCTCTTAATGGTAGCCTCTGGGGGTGGTTACCATGTGGGTTTTTTTTCCCTCAAAACATCCAATACTGGGTATTAGTAGTGTTCTGGGAGTATATTTGCTAAACATAGCCCTAGAATTCTCTGTCTAGGCACAAATATGGAAAAAGAACTTTCATAATAAACCTCTCTGGGAAGTGGAATTAAAAAAAAAGAAATCCTATTACAAAAAGAAAAAAATATGATGTTGCTGTGAGTCATGAGTAGATGTAGGGAAAATAGAGCATGCTATTGTTGTATTATATATGTTATTCCCTCCTCCTACAACTTCCCAGTCCTCGTTTATGAAAAAAGGAAGTGAGAACAGTGAAAGAAGGAGATACTGTCACTGGAAACATTGCTGTCACCGTTGTCAATCGCCAACACAGGAAAAACAACTAATCACGAATCCCAGCCAGTAGGGAGGAAAAATTGTAAGGAGAGAGTATTTAGGAAAGATATATAGCAAATTATTTTCTATATATGGGTAATAATTTCCTAGTTTTACACCTTTTGAAATATGAATGTCAAAGCCATAGAGTCTAAAATTATATTGGACAGCTGTATCCAAGTCCACTACAGTTCCCCAGTCTGCATCAGGTGTTAAAAACACAGTAGTTATTGCACTGGGGGCTTTTGACTTTAGCATTCTCCTATTCCATGCTTTGAAACTGTAATGTTTGTGAAGAAAAGACTTAAAAAAGACACTATTCTTTTCTGAGGAGCTGACATCTATATTACAAAGGCAACATGACTCTTTAATAGAGATTTTACAGATGGTTACAGACTATCAGTTGTTGGTGGATAATGTTTCTTTAAATTTTCTTGAATACGTTTCTCTTGGGAACATACTTTAAAATGGTACCTCTTCTGTCTTTTACAAGTATAGCTCTGGAAAGCAAACAAGTAGGCCTGTTGTTGTGAATTTTATCTTGATTGTCTATTCCTAACTGTTGCAAATCCCATCTTCTTTCCCTTTGTTGTTCATTGTTGGCACCATCATGGAAAATTATGATTTAACAAGATAACTTTTTGAGATTTGCTCCAAAGTAGGTACTTCTGTCTCCTCTACATTCTCTGAATACTCTTTGGTCATTAATATAATTATGGAGTAGAAAAGGAGGATACTGTAACTTTTCATGAAAGAACCTGAGAAGCCAAAGCAAGAGATTGCAATTGTGCCAATGAACAGTTGTTCTACATCCAACAGATTATGCAACTGCTAGAAAATATTTCCATACATTTAGAGATGCCATCTTTGTGACAGAATATCAAACAACACATATATGGGATCATATTAACAGAAACTCTCAGACTTAAAGGGAGAAACTGGTTAACTATCCTTGTGTGTATTTGATTATGCTTCCTCTTCTTACTACTAAATAAAATTTCTTTATACCAAGTTAAACTTCAGGGAAAAAAATATTTATTTTCTATTTTGTAAAAATAAGTGAATTGGTTTTATCTCTCAAGGATTTCTGTAAACACCTATTATTTTATTTCTGTGTCTCTGGTTATGACAAAAAATAATAATATTGCAAAAAAAAGCACCCAAGAAACATAACCCTGGTAGTTTCAACAAAATCAACATTTCAGTAGATAAGTCTTTTGGCTGGGGATTCAAGAGTTCTGTTTTTGAAGGGTACTTAGAAAGTATTCTTTCTTTTATAACATTTTTGCTTTATGAAAATTAACTACTAGACTTTCAGAAGTCAAAGTGAACATTTTTTAAATATTTGAATGAATATCAAAGTGCACAGTAATCTGCTAAAATATAATGTATACATTTTTAAATAGTACAAAAGATGTACTTTTTGGAGAAGAAGGTCAACCAATACTGTTCATTTTAAATGAGGTTTTGCAGAACGATCTTTGATTTTTATGCATTATGACCATAACTTTTGAAACAGTGACAGTTTGGGGCTAGAGTGTTAGCTGGATTACATCTGATGCAAGACCATAAAAAGCAGAAATGCTCCTGTAAATTACTGGAAAAATAATGCACGATTTTCATGCAGGTGTACATGAACAGCCTACATCTTTTTGTTTCTTACAACTGACTCAAAGGATAACAAGGGTCTTAACATTAGGCCTCTCTCCTTCACTTCTCTGTCTAGCTAGTACAGCTGAGAAAGTGTGAAGAGAATAATATATAGCACAAGTAAATTGCTCTTTTCTTTTACTGGGTGTAAGAAGGAGCTGAGGGAAATGGCTTTGCATTGCTAGGGCTTTCTTAGGTACTATAGTTTTCATGCTGTTCATTGTTTTGGTCTGTACCTCAAAATCAGAATTGACCCTCAGTGAGTTGCTGACTAAAGTTAATTAATTCAACTGTACTAGAGGCAGTCAGAATCAGCTTTTGTAGATGCAGCTGAAACTGGTTCTGGTAGTTCATGCACACACAAAAATTCATCCACAGTTCCTCATCTCAGCTTATCCCTCAGGCACATAACAGTTTCTGATGCAGAAGGCTTCCTTGAAAAAAGGGCCTAGGATATTACACTGACTGTGATAACTACAGTAGAGATTTTGCCATTAAGCCAAGCTGAATTTTTCAGAAGATATTTCTGAAATCTATTTAACCATTTTTCTTCTCTCTTTAAACATGCTGGTGCCATACTAGGCCTGGAAACTCCACGCAAGCACAAATACTCCTCATCCGTCCATTTGCATTTCACTTGGTACTCTTTGTTACCCAAAGCTGATTTCTACTCTGTATGTGGATTGGCTTCTTTTCTTTAGTTACATGGCTTCTTTGTGCTGGCTGACTTTGCAAAAGTTTCACTTTTGTTTGCAAAAAGCTCTTGTGATTTCATGAAAAACGCAGTATTACAAGTCATAGCATATCTGCTGTCTCTGCTGCAGCTTTCAGAAGAGTTCTTCCCAGGGCCATTCTATTTTAAACTTAATAAGATACTTCTGCTTCTTTTTAAAAAAAGAATCTAGAAATATGACGACTGGGAGACTGGCATGTGTAGTGTTTCTTAGTTTCAGGAGGCAACAAAAATTTTTGTGTTAAAGCAGATATGTCATGTCCTTAATGACACTACTGCAGAGGATGAGTCAAGCAGCATTTTACCTTGTGATCACTCCAACTTCAACTCTCTAAATAATAGTAATAGATAATAAAATAATAAAAAGCTATAGAAATATATCAAATATAATACAAAATAATGGAAACGAATAACCATCTCCAAATCATTGCTAGTTATAGAAGCTTCCTGGCAGAAATATCATCCTTCTTGGATGTGATGTTCTTTTGTACAAAGACAGTTCTGCAGAGGGGTGTAAATCTCAAGTGCCACATTTGTAAGAACTAGGTCATACAAATTTTAATTTGTGAACATGAAGCTATAAAGAGTAACAGTAACTTGAGCTTAGCGAATATCTACTGAGAGTAGGGCAAAGGTTTAAAAAAGCACCTGACCATTCTGAATATCGAACCTAAGAAACCTTAAAGGACTTGATGTTGAGAAAGAACAGAATATGCAGAAAGTAAAAAATAAACCTAAAATCTTGTCCTCAGCTAAACACGCACAGATACCTAAAACATAGAGGTCACTTCAGAAAATCACAGCAATGAAGTTCTGTTTCCAGAGTTGGAGTCAACAGCAAGGCGACCTGGTTTGTGCCATTATTTCAGGATAACTATATTAAGAAATATAATGTGGATATACTGGTATAATCATGTCCTCGTTAATCAATTAAGTTACACAGCTTATTGCAAGATAATAAAAGCATCAAGACATAACCTGGTAATGGCCTAGAAGAATTGTCCACTGCAGAGTATTCATAGAATGAAATACAAATGTTTAATTCGTTAGTTAACATTTAAGACAGTAATGGGCCATCACATAGGCTGTTTCTGGTCAAAACTCAGCAAAAGTGATCAGCAGCCATGGAAGTAATGGAGAATCCACCTTTTGCCTGAATATCAAAATAATTGTACAGTCATGGCAGTTCTTAGCTCAGTTGAGAACATGCAGCATCAGGGGACAGAATACAGTGCCTTCAGTTATAGAACACAGAGGTAAACACCATAAAAGAAGTAGTTTTCTTCCTTCCTGTTTCCTTGTTGTTCCTCCCATTTCTAGAGGCTAGAAAATTACCTTTTTTCTTTTTTTTTTACCTTCTTTTTGCGGCCTTTTTTTTTACTATAAAATTAAATTGTTCTTGGCTTAGGCACTGCCAATATGTTGATCAGAATTTGTCAACCTTTCTCTCCTGCATGCAAAGAGACAAGAGTGTCTTTGGAAAACATAAAGTATATAACATCTGCCAGGAGAAAAAGGCTGTATATACTCACACTATAAGTGTAAGTCTGCTTTGTTTCATTTTGGATTTATGGGAGAAAAAATAAACTCCCATGGTAAGACCACCACATATATTTCCCGCTCAGGTCTATGCCAGAACACAGAGTAATTATTGCAGATTACCACTCCTTTACCTAGGAAGTTCCAACCCGCTTTCACAGCTATATCTACAATTGGGTTTTTGTTTTCATTTGGGAACAAGGCTCTTTTTAGTCTCGATTTTTAAACCCATGGAATCTTCCTTAGGCTTCAACTCTATTCATTTTTCTGCAAACACTAATTTTTCTTTCTAACCTCTACTGTTGCTTCTCAGACTGTCAATATCTCTCCCTGAATCCTAATTTTGTAACTAAATCTGTGTATTGATGACCTACTTTTTTTCAGTAGACCTTCCCATCAATATACTTCAGGTACGATAAGAACAGAAGAGCTGATGTTGTCTCTGTATTCTGTCAACTCAGAGTTCCAAGTTGTTCCTGAGTACTGATTATTTCTAACTTTATGTGGTTTTAGAAAAAGGAAACTTCCACTCACTGTGAAAAATTAGTATTCACCCAAAGTTCAGTTTCAAAGGTAAATTATTAAATATTCAGATTAAATAAGGATCATGCTGAAATATGTTAAAAGTTATCACAATTGACTAAGAAGAATTTTTGGGTTTTGTTATGACAATGTAGCTACAAAGTCTTTTTTCAGCATCTCATCTACAGCAGAGAATACATTCACCTACTAAAACTGATATTTCATCAGAATCTTCTAATAGTCATTTATTTTCTTCCCAGTCTGAGAAATTATTGGGTTGCCTTGTTGACTCATTTAATGGTCACCATTTAGTACTTTGGACCTCAAAAGATACTAGTATGACCTCTGAAACACAATTACTTTTTTTCTACACATACAGCAACGCAAACTTCAATCCACTGGAAAGCAATTTCCCCTCCAAGTCAAAGAGCAGGAGCTCTGAAGAGAAAACTATCAATGTGAAATGAAGAGTGAACAACAGGTAGAAAGACTGCATTAGAAAGATTATCCACAAAATCTCTAATGGCTGGAGGGGAGAATTTAAGTCATTGGAAGCAAGACATTAATTTAGGAATGATTGCTATTAATCTATAATATGAAGTTTATGATTTAGATTTCTTATTGAGAAGATGGAGGAAGATTTGGATTAGTCGGAAAGTCAGAGTGTAAGAAATGAATAAGGACAAATTAATCAGTGAAAGAAGTGCAAAAGTGCTTTGCAAAAGTTCTGTTAGATCTAAACAGAACTAAACTGCTGAATTGTTTGAATGTACACCCAGGGATATTTTCTGAGAGGAATTATCCTATTAACTATCAAGCTATGCTATAGGATATCTTGGGTTTCTGAGTTGCAGACCTGTCACAAGTATTCTTGTGTTAGTGAGTGGTGAAGAGGAACATATCGTTACATCTAACACTCAGGGACTGGAGTAGCTATTCGATTGTCAATGAATTTTTATACCATACTTGTCTTCATATCTAGGCATCTTGACAAACATCCAACACTTCACTAACATCGACCAAGTACTGATTGTTCTTTCATCGTCTCTCTATCATGAACAGTATATGCAATGTAGTATCTTGTTTTGAAAGTCATTTGTTTGTCTTCCTTGGGCTTTTTTATTTCTTCTTCCCCTCTTCCACCCCCCCCCCCCCCCCCCCAATACTGCTGTGTGTTTAAGTTAAAAAAAGCAAGGTCGAAGAAATGCTTCCCACATTCAAAACCACGAAGATTCTCAGTTCCTACAAGAATTTTTACCATAATGCGATTAGCCCTGAAGAACTTTGTCTCCTGCACAGGTGAGCTTTACCCAGGCTATGAAGATGATGACCATGTCAGAACAAGGACAATCCCCAACATCATTCTGGTTCTTCAATAGTATTTCATCTATTTGTTTTAATTATTTTAGTATTCTGGATTCTGCCTTCATTTTTCGGTATGTAAGAACCCCATTTTAACCTGTTTAAAACTTCCTTGGATATCACAGAGAATAAGAGGCAGGCCTGATGTTGTAATTGTATGAGGAAGCATTGACCTGCACTCCTGTGGAGATGGAGCTGCAGCCCAAGGCTATGGGCTGAGGAGTTCTGAGTGTCATCCTTTTGCCTTCCACTGAGGAAATTTCACTTTTCTCCTTCAGTGTTTGGTTAATTTCATGGTCACAGAGGGTAATTAACCTCTTTCTTCATGTTGTCCTCATAGCAGATGAATAGTCCTCTCCACAGCTGCCATTATGCTTTCTCTGTCTGCAGATCTTAACTTATGCAGCTCAGTATGTGACAAAGGTAGCATTCTTTTTTCAAAGGGAAATTCACAGAAGCTGTGTCTGAGTGTAGCTATTTTTTTTTTACTTTGATGTCTCTTTATCACAGACTTAGAGTACAGAACTAGGGAATATTCTCTAAAGGTGGCAGGATATTAGTTTAAAACATCTCTGTATACAGAAAGTAGTGACCTTCAGGAGATTTTTCCCGAGGAACCTGGGGAAGCAGACAGCATCAGCAAGTTCAGGAAGAGATTAGAAAAATTCATAGGCAGAAGGTGTGTTGATGGATGTTAAAAGAACTGGGCAAGGATGTAGTTTCCAACATCTCTCATAGAACTGTTCTGCATGCTGAGGGAGTGCAAGGAAACTGGACTTCAAAAAATGGCTAGACATTCAAGCTTTCCCTAAATAACATCTCCTGGGCTGGATGAGCTTGGGCTAGCCTCACCCAGCCGGGCATTTCTTATGTCCTTGGAATCACTTTTAACAATTAGATGAAACAGAGCAGGCCTCTGAATAAAGAGTGACAGTAAAGATGTGAACTTTACAAAGGTGTAATGATTCATGGATGAAGATGTGCCAGAATTCCTCACTTTCATACAAAATCAATAGTTTATTATCAACTCTCCTTGAGATGTATGTAGATCTTCATAGAACTTCAGAAGCTGAACGCTTGCTTTCCTCACTCAAGATGCTCTGGAGATTCTTAAACAATTGTTATCAATGCCTGCTGCTAACGTCTTGTCTCAACAGTCATCAACAACATCTTAATGTTTAGATTTGTTTTTTTTATCAGGACGTCACTAAACTGAAGGTTATTACCAGACCAACAGGTGTAGAAAACTGATACTAAAGAAGCAAAAAATTCCATCTAAGTTATTGGTTAAAATCTAGCCCATGCTGTTATCACCCAGAAACTATACAAACTATAAGTTCTTTGGTCGATGTGAACTCAACTCATGATTTCCATTTACTTCACAAGAAACAAGGTATACATCACATAATAATCATCTAGCTAGAAACCGAATAGAACTAGACCAATATCTGCTTTGCAATGCAACTCTCTTCAGGGTAGAGGTAAGATACTATTTAAACATCATGAAAAATTTTATTCGTCTTGCAGTGTTATGGATGCTTTGTGGCTACTTCTATTTATGATCACGTCAATCTGTTCTCCATTATAAACGCTAGTATTGCTTAAAGAAAACAGTGATTCACAGTGAGGTGCATTGAAAGTAAGTATATTGTGGTGGTTGAAAAAGAGTTTATGAAATAATGCCACGTAGGACACTGCATCTTTCATATTCAGCTGGGATATTCTATTGTAGGTCAGGCACACTGAATTACTCTTTTCTTTCCACCATTGAAACGGCTAACCTACTCCAGAAACATACATAGAATTGAAAAAAAGAGGTCAGAACTTGCACATGCATACATCAAAGGGTTTGGAATGATAACAAGACTTTTAATCAGCCTCTGGTTATTTACTGACAGCAGGAGATCTGAACCAGCCATTTAGCTGGTTAGAAGGTAATCATGCACAGCTAATTGCTGCTCCTAGCACACCACTTTTTAAGGATGTGGATTTCCACCCTGTGAGTGTGCCCTGTTTTAGATGCTAAGGGTCTGAATTACTGGACACTGGCTGTTGAGGTAACTTACAGAGTCTTCAGGAGGGAACAGAAAATGACCAACACAAATGGAAAAATAAAGTCCTTAAAATCCAAATGCATCAATAGCAAATCAACAGTGAAACAGTCCCGAGAAACAGAAAAAGTCCTAAAAGATCAAAATTCGTATTCCACTTACATATCACCTACAGGTGCTCAACAAGAGATGAGAGCAAAAAGCGCATCAAATCATTGGAACATCTAACAAACCCTATGTCACTTCGGCAAATACTACTATTAAAACAAAACAACAACAGAAATCACATCTTAAAACTGAACTGTAAACTGCTAGGAGAAAACAAAATATTAAAACTCCCACATATTTCAGTTCCTCTCTAATCAAGTCAGGAAGTTCAAAAGTGATCTAACTTCCTCTGGCTTACAATGTCAAGCTACTTAATGTATATGGTGTTGTACATTGTATGGTCTTTAAAATTTTCACTGGGAAAAAAACAGTCTAGAAAACTGTGGCTAAATAAATATGTTTCTTCGTAAAAAGATATAAAAGGAACAACAACAAAGACAGAGACTGAATTACAGATACTTGTTTTATGCAGACTTTTAGTTAGATAGCCAGCTCACCTTTATATACAAGTCAGTCACCTTGCCAGTTCATGAGACAAAGTTTTCAACTACTCTTAAAAAGGGGGAAAGAGGCAATTTCAGAGATCAAACATAATCAATTGCAATTTGTTTCCACCATTTCCATGTGTATGACTACTCTGTGTATGGTTCTGTGAAAGCTTTTCTGTAGTGGACCTGAGCTGAAGGAAAAAAAAATGAAATAAAACCTACATAAGAATTATTTGGAGAATTTAAAGTGTAGGAGGCCTTGAAAAAAAGCTGTAAAAAATGTTTTAGAAGTAACATAAAACTAGCAAAACACAGCAGTTTTCTTTTACTTATACTACTATTATTCCTTCCTTGCTAAAATGAAAGATTTAGATTTTGTCTAGATTACTTCAGAGGAAATCATTTGCTTTGAAAAGAAAAAATTTGAAACGCATCACAGAATTGGATTGTACCAAATGACAAAGCTTAATTTTACAGCACCACAAACCTATATTTATGAACTGAATCAATACTCATCAGCTTTTCCACTCAAAAGACAAGCTTGGCAAGAAGAGAAGCTTGGTCTGCTCATAAAAATACTGAGAAAAAAGGTGAGCTAACAGCTTTAAAAGACATTCTTCTCATTATATTTAATTAGAACTATTTGGTTTGGATATCCTTTGTGGGTGTTTGTTTGTTTTTTTGTTTGCTTTTCCTCTGACAAAAATATAAAATTTAAAAAATAATGTTGACTACTAAAATATTTCATAGTCAAAATATATTGTCCTTGTCAGGAATATTTCAGCTAACAACTGAAAACTCAGAGCTTAGGGCTGAAAACTCAGCTTAGAGCATTCTCCTCTTTTGGTGAAATGAGGAGAAACACATTTCAAGGCGTACTCAAAAAACAGTTGAAAGCACATTTTTCCTTCAAAATCTAGTTTCAACAGAATTTTTTAATAAACTTATTTCTTTGTTATAAATTCCACACATCACTGAATGTCAGCTCTGTTCTTTTATGTATTCTATTGGACCAATCTTAATGTCTTTGAATGTACATTCTTTTCGATATATTTACTCTTTGGAACGTGTAATTTCAAGTCAGTCAAATTTTGCCTTGTTTTGCAGGGTTCTTTCGTACGTTTTACTGTGATCTCTCACACAGTAAGTGAGAAAACATTTCTGTCATGAATATTTGTGTCTGAATTAAATGTTTGGCCTCTGCAAATACTCATGACTTTTAACTTTATTTTCCTTGAGCATTTGTTCCACTAAAATCTGGTTGTTCAAATGAACATGGAAAGCAAATAACGAAGAACTGAGATCACGGCCAAAGCAAGTCCATTAAATAATGCAAATAAATATTTGTCTATGATTTTCTTTTATTGTCTATGCTTTAGTGTCAATATTACATTATGTGAATGCTTTATCTTGCTTTCATAGCAAGTAAAATGATAAATTCATATTTGTTCAGTTGAATTCACCTGACTGAGAAGTCATATCAGAAAAAAAACACAGGGAATCAGTCTCAAATAGGCCAATGGGAACTTTTCAAAATGTCAGTATTCTTGGTGCTAACTAAATCTTCAAAAAACTGTTAAAAGTGATTATGATTATGATAACAAGAGAGAATTAAAAAAAAACTACAGGTGAATAAAGCTCCGGCACTGGTATCGACCAAGTCTGTATGATCTTTGTATCTGTAAAGCTATGGAATGGGATACTCTGCAGGTCTCTGATTCTGCACCAGTAGATCATGTTCCAGGGACAAGGATTAAGATGCAGCCTTAACAAGTTTTTATTGGAGATAGTTACTCACTCAGTCACAGACCGAGATTTTAAAGCTCTTCACATAAGCTCAGGTTTTGGCTTACACAGGCAACTGCTCCATGTGGAGGACGTGCACAACTGGTCAAAGGGGGTCTGTGGAGCACACTCCAGCTCCGCTTCTGCCCCTGCACACAGGCTTTTCTTTAGCATGAGTGTTGTTCATCTAAGTCTCATTCCACCGTTCTGTTAAAATTAAGCCAGAGTTTGCAAGGACCAGAGATATGGGAAACGCTCTTGAGTACCATGGCACCAAAGAAGCCATGGAGGGTCATGCATGTCTTCAGTGCTTCCCATTAATGTTAAAATTCACCGGAAAATGCTTCAGGTTGTGTCTTTTGTAAGGCTGAGGGAGAAAGGGTGCTGTATCCAAGAAATAACAATAATAAAAAAAGATAAATTTTAAGGGTGAATTACTTACACATTGAAGTCAAAGGCAAATCTCCTATTCTGTTTTCCTTGTTCTTCTAATTTAGACCAGAATCAATGCCTTAATAATGCTTGTAGTAGAACATGCCTGGCACTGAGAACACAATTTTCATTTATCCCTTAAGAAGAAAAATAAATTTTTGAGCCTGGATCACTCTGCATTCTTGTTATCAGACTGACTTGCATTTTCTTGGAATCGCTCCACAATTGAGATTGCAATTTAGTTTTTGATTGAATGTTTTGCACATTGAATTTCACTTTAGATTTTCTCTAGCTCTTTTAAACTGAAGTATGAGTTCAATTTACTAACTCTCTGAATAACAGTATTCAGAGAAGCTTCTTGGGTGGTAGAAGCTTAAAGAGGGCAGTGTTATTGAGTACTCTGTTAGGGGGACTCGCTTACATTTCAATGAATAAAAACAATGGCTTATGTCAAAGGAAGATAGCTTCATACAGCCTGTGAGACAGAGATTGAAAGTCCTGCCCTCCCAGGCCATAGTGAGTACAGCTGCAGGAGAGAAGATGTTCCCTCTCGGAAGTTAATCTTTCAGCCTCCTCTCAGGAAGAACAGAACAGGTGAAATTTTGAGGAGGGATTTATAGAAGTTGTTATGATCTAGTTGTCTGAGTCACATCACAGCTACATAGACATTTTTATTTTGCATAAATGGATGCTGCTGTCCAAAAGGATGGTGATACTTTTCTTCTCGCCCCCAGACACACATTCCCTTTTATCAGCACAAGTATACACACAGCAATACAAATTGATCTACTTGACATGTAAATTAAGAAAAAAACCCAAACTAACACACAAACAAGAATTTTTGCACAAGATCAGTGGCATGATCTGTTTGTTTGGCTATCTGTTTGGAAGAATTCTCTTACTCTGTGCAGATACGGGAATCTGACGGCTTCTTTCGACTGCAGGGTAGATTTATGGCAGATTAGAGTGATAGAGTAGTTATGGAGTCAGCATCCTATTACCTTGTCAGTGATTCAGCAGTTGCAGGGACCCACTTCCATGGGTCTCATGTTAGTCGGACTGAGAGGATCTCACCTGAAGTCCTCTCTTAAGATACAAGAGTCTTCAGGCTCCTGGGGACAGAGCCAGAGGAAAAATCAAATATCAGAATATTTAGTATCTGCAACAGAGTCAAGCTTTGAAGTGTCAGTATGCATAGTGGAAATAATAACACCTAGTTACGCAATGTTCCTAAATAACATATGAATCTTGTTATTTCAAAAGAAAAGAGTGTCACCAAGATCACATGAGTGCATGACGAGGAATTGCAGCAGACACTTATTTTATTAAGAAATCACTAGAGACTTGCAGACCTTTGAAAGCAATTAAAGTCCTAAGTTGCCTCCACTTTTTTTTTGCATCTTTTCTGATGAGAAAGTCTTCTCTGAAGACTGAGGTGGTGTCTGTTTTGGTGTAATTTCTCTCCAGCATGAAAGGTCATGAGTAAAAACTGGGGAATACAAGGCACTACACATCAAAACGAGGAGTATTATGAGGGAATTGCTTCCTATAAACCTCCTTATGAAATTGAAAAAGATGTCCAAGTGTTTTTAACAATACAAAAATGTCAAGGTAAATAAAAGCCATAGAAACTAAGGCATTACCTTGACTAAAACTGAAAGGGGAAGTAAAGGACCTGGATGAATCAGGAAGCAGAACTGGTCAGGTACTTAGGCGCACATAATTGTACACAGGCTTGAAAAAGACAGTGGCAGTTTTGTAAAACTGAGACACATAAACTCTCTGTGTAACTAGTGCTGTGAAGGAAGAATCTCAGTGCACCTGAAGATCTCAGGTGCACAATCCCTTCTGAAATGCTGAGAATTACATCCTCAGTTCTAAGGCATTTCTTGACTCTGTTTCTTTTTCAATTCCTTTATATAGCACAAACAGAAAAGAACTTTCTACAGAATGCCTTGCCATTTGACTTTGTGAAATTCATTCACTCACGAAAGATTATCCTCTTCTCTTCTGTCTTAGAGAAGAGCTATCCAGCCAAGTCCTTTTCTGACTGCTTCTATGTTCTGTTTCTCCACTTATCTTTGGCCACTTGACTTCACTTTCGTTCGCTGTAATAATGAGAGTCTTCTTTGATAGAAAGCAACATAAAAAAAGACCTAATTTCCTTTTTCTTGATTAATTTTGCATCCCACAGTACCTATTTACCTTGATAGATGAGAAAATCATTTCCCAGGAAATGAATTAATTTAAATAGCACTTATCTTAAGAAGACAGTAGTGGAATCGGTGCAGTTTTTTCAGGGTTACATTGTTTGTGGGCAGATTGTGTGTCTGTTTTAGTGTTTCAGCACTGTGGTTTAAATCTTTAGAAAATGTGTGCCCTGGCATAAGTTTGAAAATGAAAAAAAGAAATATTTTTTGCCAGACTCATGAAGGTTAGTGCAGTTAAATAGGCATCCTATGTTTGTTCCAGATTGACAAGAACAGACATGTCATAGCATACTCCCAAACTTATTTAGTAAGAGAAAGCCAGAATTCAAATAACCACTAAAGAAATTACAAATCAGAAGGACAGAAGGATTTTCTTGTTTTATTAAAAAGCGGAGTCTCATACAGGAACAAAATCTCTAAGAAGAAAGAGTCAAGAGAATTACTTCAAGCTTAGGAATAGATAATAGGTGATAATAATTAATTGTTAAGAACGGAAGAAAGAATTGGGTTTTTAAAATTCCAAAGAACTGAGACAGGTACTCAGAAGAGATTCCAGTTTGAGAGGCAGAAAATAAATGAAAATACACAGAAAGTGAAAAACAAGTGGAGGAGAAAAAAAGTACTGATTGATAGGAAAAGCTGGGTATTGGACAACATCAACTCTTCCTTACAGATTTTTCCTGCATCACTCGTTGGTACTACATGCGTAGAATTTGTCAATGAGTCTTATGTAGAGAGCATCCACACAAAAAGTAGTTGTCCTTTGCATCCTCCTATAAGGGTCATCTACAATCCAAGTTGTCTTGCAAGCAGCTAGCTAGATTTGTGAAAATAAGTTTTAAGCAAATATTCTCTCAAACCACCTCCGTGAGTCAAACTGCATTTCTTTTATTTATTTTTTTTAAAGAAAATCTTTAATACCCTTCAGCATTAGAAGAAGAAAGAACATAAGAAGGCACAAAGAAAAGGCAGAGGCAGAGTAGGAGGTTTACTTTTCTATGATAGCAGAGCAGTGTCAAGATTTCTAAGAAGTGAATGGCAGAGGATGGTTTGGAGCTGCAAAGAACTGGGAGTAGAAATGTTAATTTTGACAGACAAGTGGTCATGCTGACACTGAAAACTGGTGCAGTCTCCTGTTTTTATAAAACATAATTAGGCAATAAATAAATCAATTCACATTGCACAATGGTGAAAGTGTGTTTCTTTATTGAATTGTTCTGTTTTGCTCAGGTAGCATGTGTGCCAAATGATGTAATAGTTACCATGGGAACTATCCATGTATAATGAGAAATGTAGAATACAGCTCTGAGAGCTTCTAAAACCCCATCTGGCATGCACATATTATTTTTGTTCTTAAAAAAAGAATAAATATATAGTAATAAAAGTAATGCTTTTCCACTTAGATCCTTAAGTGGCACTTCATTCTTAAAATAGACTTGCTGATAGTGGTGTCACTGTTTCTGGAGCAGGTGTTACCTAGTGTGAGATCCAGATATATGATCATTTATTTAAAATAAAAAAAAAGAAGGTAAATAATGAGGAAACAGTGTACACTGGAAAACAGCTTTAGAAATACAAATATACTGTGCTGGTTTAGAGCCAAAGGATGTTTCTAAAATATTATAATTAAAGTTCACTTTGTTTCTAGTGACAAAAAAAAAATAAATGTTCTATTTATTTATTAGCATCAGTAAAGTGTATCCAATACTCCTCCTCTATCTATTCTATTAATCTGACAATCTTTCTTCCTAATGCTGGAAAAGGAGAAGAAAACATTTTCTGCAAAACACTTAAAATGCCATTTTGGGAATCTGAATGTTTCACCAAGCCTAATATTTTGCAAATGATGTGATTTTGTGGCAATATAACATATTTTGTTTTTTATCCAGGGCGAATGCTTAAATCATGGTCCTTTTACTTTGTGTTTCTATGCCAGCATGCACAGAAATCACATCTGTATAACTGGTACTGAGAACCAGCAAAAAAACTATAGTTCCCGATGTTTCTTTTTCCTTCTTTGTGGTTATATAGCTAAGTAGAATCTGTTGTGGTTAGTTAATATTTACAGTATCTCTTCCCCAAAAATCTGACTTTACCATATAATGCAACGGATGGAAGAATTTGCATTTTTACTCCTTTTTTGAGAACTGTTCACTACTTGGAGTCTTCTGCGAGTCAGAAGTAAGTGTCTTTGAACAGTGCACAGTAAATTGTAATATAAAAGGATAGATTGCAAAGCACGTCTCCTCCAGGCAACTTTAAAACATCAGTTAAAATTTTTTTATATTTTTCTTTACCGTTGTCTCATATATGGATACAAATTTTCAGCGTAATTAAAGTTTATGTGAGAAAGACATATCTCTCAAGTTTCTTAAGTTCTGGAAACACTGATCTTTTATAAAGTCCATGACTAATTTGCAGAAACAAATCTGATGTTTTAATTAGAATACGTTGTACTCCCACAACGTCTTTCATCATAAGTACTTTACTGACATTTATTAATTAATGGTCTGATCCTGCAACCCTTACTCATCTGCATAATTTTTGCTTGTGATTGCAATCATTCAGACCTTTTACATGAGTAAGATTTACAGAGTGTATGCCTGTTCAGCAGTAAACGAAGCTCATAAACTTATAACTGAGTAAGAGTTTAGGAAACTAACTGCAATTTGGCTTGATGGGGGCAACCATGGGCAAACTGGGCAGTTGTGTGGGCCAGAAGATACCTGGCTGTAGCAAAAGAGGCTCAGATATGCTTTCTTTGTCCCAGAATGATGCTGAACTGGGGTGGCTCCTAATGTATTCAGAACTATTTTTCACCAGAATCTTGGGTCTCCCTGAGGATGGAAAGGGATAAAGAATAAAAAGAAAACACAAAGAAACTGACTATGAGACAAAATAGGAAAAAAGAAGGAAAGGTATATGTGTAATGGGATCAAAATTATAAAAGCAGGAAACAGCAAGCACAGCACCACAAGTGCATCCACCCTTCCCTGAAGATATACAAGGAGTTGCCCACAGGTGCTCCGCTGTGGCATTTGACAACACCCAGAAGGGAAAAAAGGCCCCACAGTGTCTGTGACTCCCCACACCACACATACCCCTCCATCAAGATTCCTCTTCCCAGTAGTGTGAACCAGCTTGAATGATATCAGGGCACTGGGTGAGGATGTCTTGCAACTCAGTGAGGATTTAGAACCTGAGGGTGTCAATAAAAAGGTGAGAGGAAAGTGCAACTACTGCCCTGATGATGGACAGGATCCTGATGCACTTGGAGGACCTTTGGGCCTGACTTTCTCTCCTGTTGCACAGAAAATATCTGGAGAACCTAACAAAAAAACACTCTATCAACACACCTATGATCACAGGGTTGTTATGTAGTTTCCAGATGATGTGCCCAGTGAATCCGGGAATCACATCTAAATATAAAGTGGATCACTGGTTTCTTACCCTCTTCCAGCAGTAAAAGGTCTTTTTACCCTGGATGTGGGCAGGACATGGCACTGATGATGTGGAGTCTGTTAAGTATGAGCTTGTAAAGGCATATTCATGGTGATTTCATGGCCTGGCTGGATGCTATGTAGCCTGTTCAGTCTTGTGGAAGGGCTGTGTGGGGAGGCTAGATGCACAGGGAAGAGGCCTGGGAAGAAACACTGGAGGGTAAACATGGTATATCCTCCTTTGGGCATGCACAAAATAGGAGAGGATTCCTGTATTCAACGTGTGCTTTACTTCCTGGAGCAGATTGCAGAGAAGTGCAGTAGGTAGGTGGACCACCCCAGGGACTGTGCAAGCAGCACAGGGCCAGTCTCCTTCTGCCTGCCACAACAATTCTTGGTACACTGAGCGGAACTCCACCACTTGCACACAAGGGTGATATGGCAGGGTTTGGCTAGAAGATGTCTTCTTTTGTTGGTGTGCAGGACCTGATATCTTCCAAGGACTTCTAAGCTGTGAGGAGCTCCTGGCAGAAGTCGAGAAGTTCAGAGGTTCAGAGAAGACCTCTCAGGCTGATGGCAAAAAGCTGCTAGAGTCCTTGCTAAGTAAGTGTGCTTTGTTGTGTGGGTTTTGACTACTTATCAAGACCATGTCATGGTTTCACTCAGCAACATTGTTCATCACAGCTGTCAGCATCCTTCACATCTCAACTGTAGTAATAAGGCTGTAAATTTGACTTTCAAAGGTCCCTTGTTCTGGACTGGGACAGGAGTTACTTTCCAAGGTTTGTGTCACAGCCTATCTCCAGCCCTTTACACCTCTCCTTCCTATGCCTATGCATCTAAGAAGCCTTTGTCAGCTCCATGTCTCACAAAATGTGAGCAACAGAATTGGATTCCGAACCCAGAGCAAGCAAAGTGTTTTAATCTTTTTAACTGATCTGGATGAATGAATTTATGTAACACTTCTTACTTATGTAAATGCTCTGAATGATTTCAACAGAACTACTCAGAAGTAAAAAATATTCACAAGTAAGAGTCTGAGAATCAACCATTTATCAGTAAATGTTGGGAAAATACTTGGATTTTCAATACGAAAGTATTGGGAGTAAAGACCTGGATTAATTCTACAGAGTACAGATACTTTCCTTACTAAATTATCTAATTTGGGTTGTTGGACAAAGCTCCCTCTAGGGAGAGAGAGTAAGGAGGGAAAGGAAGGCATACACAAATATTTATTTAGCTCTTTAAGGTCTAATTCTCTTCCTGGAGAAGCTTCTCTGTCTCTCCTGCCAGGAGGGAAGCTTACAGTAATAGGCACCTAACTTATGGACTGCTGCTGCAAAGTGGGCTGAAGCCAAGTCACCATGCAATCAATTCTACTCCATGTGTCCAGGTCAGCCGTGGAAATTCAACCCTTGTAAAAGCTGTTGTCCCTGTAACCTCTGTTGCAGCCTCCTCTGCCTCCTTTGGGCATGGTATCTATGTTACAGTGACCCCTGGCCCAGCTCTGATGTAGCTCGGGAGCACAACCTTGGTTCAGACTTTTGAGGAAACTGCTAAGTGGTAAGAAAGAGTTGCAAGAGATTATAGACAGTGGACCTGAGACGAATGAGAAAAGGAAATTACAGATAGAGGTATGACTATGGACACGTAGAGTGTTAGCAGTTTAAAGATTCAAGATGAAAACCACCAACTTGGATGTCATTAAAAAAGAAAAAAAAAAAAAGCAAACCACAAAATTACCCAAGCACTTGTATGGTGTCGCTAATGCCAGTATGTTGCTGATATCAATGATCTCTGTGGGGAGGTAGTTTAGCGAGAGTGAGGGATCAGTAACTAAGCAAAACGTAATATTTAGGGAGCAGTCAAGGCCAGTCCTTCCCCTCCTCACTATTGCTTGTCTGGGCAGGAAAGACTTTTCAGTGCCTTCTTGGGGGTGATGAGCACACTGATGTTTAACCCAGGACCTCATTAAATCTAGCTACATTTTTCACATATTAGCCAATAAATAATTGCTTTATGCCTTTAGTGTATATATCCTGCTTGCAGAGCCTTTTCGAGCATGGTTAAATACACTCAAACAAAATAATCCAATAAAAGATGACAACATCAATTTTAAGAGTTATGATAATTATAACAGCAAAGGATAAAGGAATAGTCTCATTAGTTTTTTAGCAATCTTGCATGGTAAAAGCCATAATTATTTTAAATAAATCTGTCTTGATTCTTCAAGTGCCGTGGTTCCTGTATTCGTGTTGTATTATTCATAAAGTTTTTGTCCTTCTCAGTATTAATCTTTTGCAAGTCTTGTGAAAGATCGGCAATGCTGTTGTATTTAGAAATCAGAAGGAGACTGGTAATCAGAGACATTTTTAATAAATATATTTTAAGGTAGTAGGAAAAAAACCTGCTTTATAACATATTTATTTTCTAATAAACACTACTACTTATATTTATTTTCATTCTTTTCTTCCCTCTCATCAGATATTCAACCAGATTTACTATCTTCCTTCCATCATTTATTCTTCTGTCCTTCAGGAACATAAGAGGTTCTACATTCTTTTCCTCTGCTTTCCTTCCCTAATTTCTACCAGTTCTACTGATTCATAATAATCATGACACAGCTTTTATTTCTCCTCCTTTTTTTGAGACAAAAATAAAAGTGGATCCAAAGTGGTCAATCATCTGTTTTTTATTATAGTTCACTGCTCACAAAGAGATAAACAGGTTGTTTTGTTAATTTCATTTAATATAGCATTCACTGAAAATATTTCAACTGTCTCTGTCCTGAAAAAGTCATTTAAGAGGATCTGTGTCATTTTATTTTACAGTATTTTTTAAATACTCTTCCTAGTGAGTTGTAAGTAATACCTGAAATATGTTGGAGTTAACTGTCCTTTTTCTGCCCTGGGTGCTTGTAAGAATGATTTTCATATCACACTGACCTATTGCATTTTTTCAGTACTGTACTGAAAAATACAGAATCCCCCTGATTCGTCTTTTTATTGAAAACCCAAAGTTCTCAGTTTTCATGGCAGAGAGAAAATGCATCTAAACAATGAGACTTGTTAATAGCCCTGAGTTCAGTAAATGCTATATCTTTATCATAATAATCTGTCAAGTTCTCCTGTACTAAAACCTCAGTTGGAAACACGATTTGCATAACGTCAGGTTAAGCTGGTTAACTAACCAGCAAAAATATGCTTAATGTCAATGTAAAAACAGTCAAATTATTCTGAAGTTCCAACTTTAGCAGTGGACTGAGAGGAAGGAATTGATCTTTCTTCCTTTCACTCGCTTTGAAGTACACAAATTTCCAGCTCTTTCTACTCTCTAAAAAAGTGTTGATCAGAGCTTTGAAATGAAACTACCCATCTTCTTTCAGAAAGTAGACAAATCTAGTCACTTCTGCTACTTTTTCATTTCATCACAAGAAGAACAAATAGACTATAAAAATGGAGAAAATTCTAGCTTCTCGGATAAAATAGATTAAACAAAAAGGCTTAAAAATTACTGTCAGCGATGTCATTGTAAGAAATTTTTCCTCTACACAGTTTCGTAGTCCAGTGATTTCCAGAAAAAAAAAAAAATTCTCTGTCACCGGTCAGGCTTGGCTGTGCACTTGATCCATGCTTCGGGACAGCCCTCCTGTTGCTTACGTCTTGTGTTTTCAAGAGGCTTTCAAAACCAGTGTCACTTTGGTGCTGCTTAAAGCTTTTCCTCTTCCTCTGCCTTGTCCTCTCCTGCTCTAGCCTTACAGACTTGTCTAACACTTACTGCTCTTTTGCAATAGGACTAATTTTCAGTACACTCAGCAAACACTTCTGGCGCATTGAGGGGCCAGGTAACTGCAGGCAGCTGCATTCGGTGCTTCCAGCATCACATCAGTTCAGATTAATGTCAGCCTGAGGAGTCTTGTGTTGGCTGGATTTTTCTTTGTTCATCCTATACTGCATCCCAAAAACATCCCTTCAGAGAGGAGGCAGAGGTCCTCTGGAGTAAACACCAAAGCAATCTCCCATCCTTGGCATAAGATCCTGTTTCCCACAGTTACATCAGTTGAAACAAGGCAAATGGTCTGCAAAGTCCAGTCACTCCTTTTCTGCACAGCATACAGTGCTCACACAGTAAACTGTGAAAAAGCATGATACATCTCTGGCACATTTAGTTACTATTTAAGCAGATATCATATAGTATATTTTGATACAATTTAATAAGAACTTGGTTAAGCAAAATGGGAAATCCAAAATAGGACACCTTCTTCTCTTCTCTTTGTACAGAAAGATAAAGGAAGAATTTAGGCCTTTTTCACATTAAAAATTAAACAAAATCAAAAAGTGCCAGCAAATTGGTTAGATTTTCATGAAAACACAGTTTTGAAGGGTAAATCATTATGATTTTTATTGTGCATTCTATCCTTACTACAGTTTATTTGGACCAATGTTCTGCTGACGACTTTGATAATAATCAGAGACATTGCATTCTTTCTCAAAAGAAATAAATTGAAAATGATTCCATGTATTTTATGCATCTACAGGTTTAGTTATTTTTTTTCTTTTCTTTGCAAGAAAGGGAATGCTTAGGAGAAAGCTTTAATAGTTTCCTGTCTGGGATCTTACAGAAGAGCTGTATGAAATACTTTCCCTGTCCAAAACATGTGTTAATAACTGTGGGAGTAGAAAAGGACAGTATGAGCTCGCAGAGAAAAATATTTTATTTTCATAAACGAGAATCCTCTCTGTTTGCTATTCTAGAGAAAAATCCCAAGGCATGACTTATTTTATCTTTTATTCTGGATTCACTTCCTGTCAGAAGCAGTGAAGATGTTTATAGTCAGGTGTTTGATTTATAAGCAGAAATAGACAGATCACTGAGATTAAAGAATTAAAAGCAGGATATATATATTAAAAAAAAAAAAAAGCTAGATTACTTCTGAGTGAAAGAGAGAAAGAAAAAAAGACACAATTAGTGCTCTAAAAAATTGCATGAGCACCATCTGATAATGGAAAAGGATCGCATAAATATAAGTACTCTGAACCCAGAGGGACCAGGACAATACCTTTGACAGCATATTTTTGAAATATATGTGCAATGCACTAGGTATATTTGGTGATTGCTTCTCCCAGAGGAGGAAGTTGCATCCATATCTTTGAAACAGAAGTTTGAGGTCCTGAATACTGTTGTGATTTTGCCTCAATTTGCAACAAAGAACCACACAGTTACTGTCTCACTCCTTCCCCCTCCCCAGTGGGATGGGTAAGAGAATCAGAAGGAAAAAAGACAAAAACTCATAGGTTGGGATGAAAACAGTTTACCAGAATGGCAAAGGGAGAAGAAAACAACCATCAATAATACTGACAAAAAGCATACACAACATGCAGTGTTTTCACCACCTAATACCCAGCTTGCTCCTGAATAGCAAAATCCTCTCCTTCAGCCAGCTCCTCCCTTAAGTACTGAGCATGACATCACATGGTATAGAATATCCCTTTTGATTGGCTGTTTGGGTCAGCCCAATCAGCTTCTTGTGAAAATTAACTCTATCCCAGCTGAACCCAGGACACATACTGAAGGTGTCTGGTTCTATACAGTCACTTCCTGCAACTCTGGAACTATTCTAAGCAGGAGTAGATTAATACAATGCCAATGAAATCAACAGATCTCTGCCATTTTACATCGGCTGAGGTTCCAGAGTTGCTGGAGGGAAAAGAAAAGTTTCTGGGTGTCCCAGAAAACAGAAAAAAATAAAAAAAAAATGGAATTCACTTGAGGGCATATTCAAAACACACAGAACTAACTCAGCTTGTTCCTCAGCAGATTTCTGCAGAAACAGTTAAAGGGCAAAGTAGTACATCCATGCAGGATTGAATTCATACAGTTCACCAATTAATAGAAAATAACAGAACCAGTTTCAATAAAAGCACACTCATTTATTTGTGACTTCTAACCAAACACAAAACAAGTCTTCCATAAACAAAGCAGTAGAAAATGAGGAGATGAGAGCCCTTTAGGGTCAATTCCTATCATACACAGTGTTTGCACCCTTACTGATTTCAGCAGCAGTTGACTGTTTCCAGAACAGTCCCTGTTCTGGAAAACTGACCCTCAGCTAAGTAATTGACACTCAGCTTTTGTAATTTATTGCAAAGGGTTCCTCCACCTCCTTTCCAAACGCTGTCACTATACCCATCTGGATAGAATTACTCACAACAAAAACTAATGAAAACTTAATCTTTGGACACTATAATTTGCTTTATAGCTTGGCTGGAATTATATTGCCTTTTCATTTTTACCACTTGTCAGGGAACCGTTGTGAAATTTTGTGGAAGTAGAGTGAGCTATTTTGTTCAGCTGAAAGCATACATCTACAACTGGTCAGCTGAACATCTTACTAGGGGAAAAATTAAGTTGCTACCCAGTGTCATAATTTCTAAAGTCATGTAATGTATACTGAGGTAGGTATATCTCTTGGCCTCAAGCTGGATCAACATGGTACACATCTTACATTGCTCGTCTGCTGTGTCTGCCAACTCTATGTTGAAGTTTCTCATACCCTATGGAGTGTGAAATGTTACTGGATGCCCATAGGCTAGCAACTGCATTCAGTCCTATATCTCCATCAATTTTAAACAGAGCTTAGACACTGAGTTCACATGCAGACGTCTGCATTGAAGACAAACTAATTTGTGCATTTGCCTCTTGAGTTGATGCCCAAACAGAGCTTAAACATAGTGCTAAAAGGAATTCAGACAAAATAGTTCAGATATGTGGAAAGAATAACATAGAAGTGCCTTCCTCTACAGCAATTTGATCCCAACCCAGATGCCTGCTAGTTGAAAACAAATTGAATGACTTGTATTAGCATAACCTGTGGCTGAGAAACACTAATGAGTCTACTAAACTAACTGAGAACAGAAAAGGTGTGGCCAAGAGAGTTACGAAACGAGACTTAGTTAATGACTAGGGCAATGATAACCAGGGTCTCCATAAATATTTAAAAAAGTGGATTCAGCTCACCCAGTTTTAGACAGTGAGTAGACCTCTGTGCCTGAGCTAGGCATTAAGATTCTCTTACATCCAATGGAGAAAAATACGAATATATAGGGCACAGTTCATCTTTCCTAGTTTATTAGTCTACATTAGGTTGAAATAAATTTCTTTCTAACAGTGTCTACTTCTCTTCATTGCCAATGAAAAGAACCTGGGGCAACTAGTTTAAATTCAGGCATCTACATTTGATCAGAGGACTCTCCCCTGGGTTTCTGTAGATAATAATGTGTCCTAGATCAGAGAGAAGCTCTGCACCATCTGCTCCAGACAGGTTTCTCTAAAGCTCCAGGCACACCAGAGTTAGCCTTTATCAGTATGCCAATTACAGGAACAGCTGTATTTATCCTTAAATTTGCCCTGTAGCTAGAGGTACGTAATCCCACACAGCTATCTTACTATTTTTACAAGTGTTTTAAAAATGTAGCACCCACAAGCAGAGAAGTGCAAACAGATTAAATAAAAAAAAATATATATATATATATAAATAAAAAATTAGTCAGTTGAGCTCTTCAGCCATCCCACCAAAATATACCATTACACAAAAGGCCATGGACAAAAGTACTATCAAGCAAGGATTTGAGAAAATATTAAGTAGCCAAAATAAGAGACCGAGCGGGATTTAGAGTTCAGATTAATTACAGCTAATGCTACCAACAAGAAGGAAATGGGAAAGTGCATCGAGGGAGGCGAAAAAATATTCAAAATATTATCTTGTTTTGCTATCAGGAAAGCATCCAGCAAGGCATTGTTTCTTCTGTCATTGCCGTTAGTCTCTTAGCAGCCTGAAAGTTTAAACCTGCTAGAAGGTACCTAGCCTGTTGTTTGGCAACACAGGTTGCCATGGCAACAGAAGCCAGTGACATTTCTCCTTCCTGATGGATTCTGCCATTAAAATACAGAAATCGGGGTCCTGAACTGACCTTATGGCTCTTTGGAAGATATTTTTTCGTGCCATGAAATCCCTTTCTCATAGTAAAGCACTCAGGTATTCTGAAATATTAAATGTCTTTCTTTATTTTTAAAATGCTTATTGACAGGTTTCTGTTTAATTCATTTGTTGTGATGCTGCTTGGATGGATTTTGGAAGCTTGACATGCTGGTCAAAAGAATAATGAAAAAGCTATAGCTATTCTTGCATTAGCCCCTTTTCTGTGGGTAAAACCAGGTAACAGACATAAATCACAGAGATTAAAATCTCCCTGTAGTTAACTATTCAAAATCTATTTATAACTTCTTGCACATCTAGGTGCATATATGGAAAACCAGCAACAGTTTTTCAGATATAGCCTGTAATGTTTAAATAATGGCTTCAAGAGATACTGCTTTTTAATTTTGGTTTGATACAAACCAAAAAACATTCACTGAAGTGTAGAAAATGTCTTATGGGAACATGTGAAAGAGGAAAAATCTGAACTAGAATCCTTCCTCCCAGTATAACGAAACTCTCGGTTTGCTCACCATCAGGGAACAAACAAAACTCCACTCCTTTCTCTCCTAGGCCTAACTTTGCACACATTCCCCCTTGTTTAAACCCCACGAGTTTTCTCTTTGTGAGTCATTACTCAGTTCAACGTAGAAATTCGTTTGAATGTCCCTTAAAGCTATTCTCCAATTGATCTGCACAATGGCATGCCTCCCATAGCAGATGGTCTCGCTTGTCTCTTAACAAATGTCCCAAATGTTTCCACCTCCTTTTCTGGATAAATTTAGAGAGAATAAAATTGTTGAATCTGATTAATTTTGTGATTTTCTATAAATGCTAACATTTTTATGAAGGCATTTGCTTTTGAAGGCATTCATTCTCAGTCTTTGCATACTGAGAGGGAAATCATACTTTTACATCTTTATGTTAACACAATAATAACATTTGACTTGAAGATTCAGAGTTTTCTCTTCAGGTTTTAATGTTTCCCCTAGTCTCACTTAAGATAATAATTGTTGTTTCTGCCTTGCTAGCTCATAACATTATACAGGTCTGAAGAAAAACACTCACATTAGCAAACGCATGGGTACGGCCCACATTCCTGACATCAATTGATTCACTCTGTGTGTGAGCTAAGTGTATTGATGACAAGTAGTTAACTGTAATGTGATGAAAGCAAAGCTGTAGCAAGCAGCAAGAACTATAAATACACTATACTCAAACTAATTATTCAAAATGGGGCCACAGGCACCATGTGTCCCCTCTGCAGGTCACAAAAACTGAAGGTGCTGCTTTCTCTAGAGATGAGGCTTTACCACTATGACCTACTTGCTGCTAATTCCAAAAGTAAATACAGGGTCATAATGGAATAACTAGAAAGAGAAGTTGGAACTGAATTGCTGCTCAGGAGGAAGGAATGATGAACAATTAGTCACAGACTGAGGTCTTATGCATGGAAAAAAATAAATACAGAAAATCTGTAAGTTCAGAGCAGAATTGCAGGATACCTTTGCCCAACTCCTTTACACACTAGTATAAGGACAGACTGCAGTTGCCCCTTCAGGCATCCAGTCTAATTCATGAAAAGCAGATATGCTCTCAATCGGATGGCCAAAGATAGTCTGATTGGTGAGTTGTGAGTTTTTTTCTCTATCATCAACATATGAATGGTAGTTAGCACTAATGTATGTTACCACTAATTGATATATGAGTTGCAGTTAATTTTGACTGACTCCTGCTAAAAGTCCGTGTCCTGACAATGATCTGCTGCTTTGCCAGCAGGTTAAGGAAGATAATTCTTTCTCTATACTGAGGATGAAATTTCTGTGTTCAGTTATGGGCTCCCTAGTACAGTACAGAAGAGCTATGGACTTACAGAAGAAAGTCCAGAGAAGGGCCACAAATGTGATGAAGTGACTGAATCATCTCTTGCAGGAGGAAAGGCTGTGATGTGGGCTTGTGTGGTAAGGTTTTAGTAACAGGGAGGCTATAGGGGCGGCTTCTATGAGAAGCCGCAAGAAGCTTCCCCTATGTCTGATAGAGCCAAAGCCAGCCGGCTCCAAGACAGACCTGCACTGGCTAAGGCCAACAGTGGTAGCCCTTCTGTGATAAAATAGTTAAAAAAGGGAAAAACCTCCTGTGGAATGGCAGTCAAGAGAGAGGAGTGAGATGATGTGAGAGACCCTGCAGACACCAAGGTCAGTGAAGAAGGAGGGAGAGGAGATACTCCAGGTGCTGGAGCAGAGATTTTTCCCTGCAGCCCATGAAGAAGACCATGGTGAGGCAGGCTGTCCCCCTGCAGTCCACAGAGGTCCACAGACGAGCAAATATCCACCTGCAGCCCATAGAAGACCCCACACTGGAGCAGGTGGATGCCTAGAGGAGGCTGTAACCCCAAGGCAAGCCTGCACTGGAGCAGCGTCCTGCCAGGACGTGTGGACCCATGGAGTGAGAGGAACCTGTGCTGGAGGAGGTTTGCTGGCAGGATTTGTCACCCCATGGGGGCACCCACGTTGGATCAGCCAGTTCCTGAAGGACTGCACCCCGTGGGAAGGACTCACTTTGGAGCAGCTTGTGGGGAGCTGTCTCCCATGAGTGGGACCTCATGTTGGAGCAGGGGAAGAGTGTGAGGAGTCCTCTCCCTGAGGAGGAAGGGGTGGCACAGACAACATGTGATGAACTGACCACAACCCCCATTGCCCGTACCCTTGCGCCACTCAGGGGGAGGAGGTAGAAAATAGGGATTAAAGTCAAACCTGGGAAGAAGGGAGGGGTGGGGGGAAGGTGTTCTTAAGATTTGGTTTTATTACTCATTATCCTACTCTGATTTCATTGGTGATATATTAAACCTTTTTTTTTTTTTTTTTTTTCCCCAAGTTCAATCTGTTTTGTCTGTGAAGGTAACTGGTGAGTGATCTGTCCCTGTCCTTATCTCAACCCATGAGGCTTTCATCATTATTAGTGCCCAGTGAATGGAAAAGAGGCAATGGGCACGAGTTAGAACACATTACATTCCACCTGAACACAAGAAAACACTTTTTTACTGTGGGGTGCTCGAACTCTGAAACAGGTTACCCAGTGATGTTGTGGAGTCCCTATCTGTGGAGATATTAAAAATGTGACCGGACACATACCTGGATAACCTCCTCTAGGTGATCCAGAAATGGAGGTGGATTAGATAATCTGAAGACGTCCCTTCCAAA
The DNA here is from genome assembly GCF_030867145.1 of Opisthocomus hoazin. Taxonomy (NCBI): domain Eukaryota; kingdom Metazoa; phylum Chordata; class Aves; order Opisthocomiformes; family Opisthocomidae; genus Opisthocomus; species Opisthocomus hoazin. The sequence goes on along the minus strand of NC_134414.1, from coordinate 40,400,131 downwards.
CAAAAAGATCCTGTGATGCTGTGATAATGCTATAACTCTACTTGCACTTGTTTGTATGGGATTTTTTTTTCCCCTGTCTTCCAGAAAATAAAAGTTTATTCTGAATTCAGAGAAACATAGCACTTCTACTTAACATTAAAAAAAAAAAAAAAGTTATAGAATATTTATACTTGATGTAATTAAAGAACATATTTTTAAATACATGGTAATTTGTAAAGCAATAAGGTGATAACATCTCACAGTCTTGATGCCAGCACCTTAATCCATAGGGCATATTACTCACTTCTGACTCAGACTAAATTTCCCAAGCAAGACATAAATATATAATCATATAATTGTATAATCATAGGATGCTTTGGATTGGAAGGGACCTTCAGAGGTCATCTAGCCAAGCCACCATGCAGTGAGCAGGGACATCTTCAACTAGACCAGGTTGCTCAGAACGCCATCCAACCTGACCTGGAAGATTTACAGGGATGGGGCCTCCACTACCACTCTGGGAAATCTGTTCCAGTATTTCACCATCCTGACTCCTTGTCTTGTCACAGCAAGCCCTGTTGAAAATATTTTCCACATCTTTACTATAGGCCCCTTTCTGGTTTTGAAAGGCTGCTACAAGGTCTCCCCGGAGCCTTCTCTTCTCCAGGCTGAACAGCCCCGACTCTCTCAGCCTTCCCTCATAGGAGAGGTGTTCCAGCCCTCAGATGATTTTCGTGGCCCTCCTCTGGACCCGCTCCAACAGCTCCAGGTGGGTCTCTTCTCTTAAGGCAGCCCAGGATATGGCTGGCCTTCTGGCTGTGAGTACACATTGGTGGCTCATGTCCAGCTTTTCATCCACAGGAACCCCAAGTCCTTCTTGACAGCGCTGCTGTCAATCCCTCAGCTCAAGAAACCTTTTTGAAGACTCTGACTAAGCAAAATTTTACAGGTAAATAAAACTTGAAAATTATACCAGAGTATCTGAAGAAGTAAATATAAAGGCTGTCTTTTCTTTAGGAAGGGAGATAAGCATTTTTTTATTTGTCTCGGTAGATTTGACCATTATGTATGTTATACAAGAATGGAAACTAGCAATTGTTATTTTAGAATAGGAAAATATTAGATTGATTTCAGTAACAGAAGGTCTGGATTGTGAACACAGATGTACTTTCTAATCATTAATCTTGTTTTTTCACACGTAAAAAATTAAGATTTTAGTAGAACAAAAGGAGAACATTTTAAATTAATCACACCTAGCTACTAATTCTGCAACAGTACTGACTTGTAAGAATAATTAAGGTCAACTACTGGATAATTGGTGTTTACAGAATGACTAAGAAACTTGGTTGTTGAACGGAGCTTTATTTGCATTGTTGATTAAGAAAATTCCACCACTTTCAAATTTTGATTTTCTTCAGAACGGTTGCTTTATCTCTAAATCTTCTTTAAATGGATTAAAGATAGAACAGGATTCCTGAAAGCCGTTAACAACTTAAGTTTCATTGTGTTTTATAAATATAAACTTATATGTAAGTTCTATTTTAACAAATTAGGTATAATATGAGCATGTCCTTGCTTTATTACTTGCTGCTATTTAATCAGTGGTTATACTAACCTCAGTGTACTTTATTCTGCACTGCAGTGTCCAAAACATATATGTCATTACTACAACAGGTAAAATTTTGATACCTTGCACATCACTGGACAACCATAAAGCAAACAAAAAACAATTAGCAGAATTTGATGAGCTAAATTAAAAATTTCTAATAATATGCTGTCTGGTAGAGATTGAAATTTACCCCACCCAGCAGTCATTTAGACCAGAAGGCAACATTCCTTAGTTTAATTGCAAATTTCTGAGCACTCATTATTCTATTCATGAAGACATACTAATGTTCCATATATACAGGACCAATAAAACACAAAGAAAATTGTAATATTTTGAAGGTGCTAGGTAGGTTTATGCTCTTCAATGGCATATACTTCATGTGGATATAAAGGCTGGCTACAAAACTAACAAAAACATGATCTTTGACTACATCCCATATATATCTGAGAGAGATAAAGGGAAGATCATACCGTCTACATATGTACTGACTACTGAAGATTTTGTAATCCAGTCTCTCAGACCATTTCTTCCCTGGGCTTTTCAAGTGGAACATCCATTGAGGGATGTTATTCTGACAATGCAGTGCTTTTAGGGCTCTGGATATATTAACTATAGGTAGTACTACTAAAACCTTGTGTAAAGTTCAATCCTGACTCTGAAAAACTCCCGCTTCAAAATAATTTTCAGAACTTTTAGAGCAGAACATGACATAGTTACTGAAAGTAAAAACATAGGGGATAAATATTTTTTTAGAAAAGTTATTATCATGTTAATTACGTGTCTATGAGCAAAAGAAAAGGAATAAAGTAGGTGGAGGGAATAAGGGCAATAGAGTAATCATTCTGAAGCAATATAATATGTCTTGTATTAGCCCGTGTTAAAAGCCCACTTGGAACAACTATGGCCCTGGTAACCACATTCAGCTGGAGTTTTCTTTCAGCATTAGTTGCTGTAACAAACATTCTAATTCACTTAGGTACAGCTGATCCATGCATTCTCTGAGTTACACTAAAACAGGTATTGAAATTTAATTTTAGAATCCGACCTGCAAATAGACAAATGATAATAATCGCATTTTATTTTCCTGTGAGGTGTATAATAGTATTTCGTGTGAGTGAATTGCCTATTAATAGTCTCAATGTGCTAATTTTGACCTAATGAAAACAAGATATCTTCTTAATTATAATTTATCTAACTGTATTGAATGTACCATAAATTAATGTGCTTCATTTAACAAATGCTATTAAAACTAATAAAATAAAAAACAATTTAATCCTGGAAAGAATTCAAGTTTATTCTTTCTAAATTGTTTGAAAACTGCAAATTGTTACAAGTGTATTTTGAACGAGATCTTTATCAAAAACAAGTATGAAATAAATTTATTAGGTGTCCCTAAAGTAGATACATAAAATTTTGATATCTTTTTAAATTGAAGGCTTAATATATTTATTTATATATATATATAATTTTTTTGTCCCCTTGAAAGATATTAAAATTATATAACAGGGTCTACATACATCAATAATATATTTCTCTAATGAGACGAGTTTATTATACAGGATCCTCTTGTGTCATTATTACTTACACAAAGAAGATTTTTACTACATGTATGGTCTCTTCTATTTCCTCACCAATGAGAAATATTTAAGTTTGAGACTGTTGTGCTTTTGTTCAAGCAGGAGTATATAGCATCTCTCAAGTTAGCAGCATATTATAACTATTGTTCGTATACAGATCTGATATGCAGTGCAAAATTTTGGAGGGGCTTAGACATAGGATTTTCTAACAAAAATTTCTACAACCTGTAAAATCTTCTCCAAAACAGAGGACACTTATGTCAGAGCAGATTTTTGTAAAATAATTAACATTCTGAGCAGATGATTTTTTGGCTCAGCATAGGTCTCTGATGACAAATACGTAATCTATTATTATGTAGAGGTCTACCTGACCTCTAACTTGAGATACCATGGTTCTTCTGAAGATCATGCTCAGACCTTCTAGAGTATCATAAGAAGCGCAGTAGTTCTAATATAAATGTTTGAAGTGATGATTCAAGTCCCTGCTCAGCAGAGTCACTGGAGCACAGGATTTAGTTTCTGAAGGGTAGGTGGCTAGAGTCATTTGGGATGCCCTGGGGTATCTGAGCTAGAGACTTGGGTCAGGTAGATACAACACAAAACTGTGCTCTACTAGAGCATCGTCTGGAGGTCAGTTATACTCTAGGATGTCTTAAACGGTGCCAGATGCTCATGCTCAACAGCTATAATGGCAGCTTAGACAATCATCTAACAGTGATACTGTAGACACATTTGGCTTTCTGGCTCTAGAACTGGGTCCTATCCTATGCCTAATAATATTCTGTTTATATGTAGCATAACGTCAGAGCTGTAATTATCTCTAAAATCTTTTTTAGCCTGTTAATTCAGACTAAGGTCATATGAAAAGCTAAGTTCTCTTCATTCAATTTCAGCTGCAGGAATCCAGCACCTGGGCTACATGGAGTATTGGAAAACAGTGGTCATTCATTCAAAAAGAGATTTTAGGATATCATAGTTTTCTGGGAGTTGGGGAGAGACACATTGCTTGTGTTTTCTGAAATGAGCAAACAAGTATTCAGTCCTCAAAATCTTTTAAACTGCCCTGAGAACATTCAGATGGTGATAACGTTGGGTGTGTTAGGTATAAGGTATATGTTTAGCATAAGGTATGCTAAACATATGTTGGGTATATGTTTAGCATAAGGTATGCTAAAGATTTTCAACTCACATGTAGCTTTCCTGAGGATAAGACAGATTTTTAAAAAAATAAAAAAGACAAGAATTAAATTATAACATTGTTTAACTCCTTGCTAAGATTTGTTTTGGTTTCTTTTATTTTATACTATTTTTATTTTGGGGAGCAGGATGTATGGTTTGTCCAGAATTAATAGGATCACGTGGGGATTCCTTGATTCACTTTCTCTATTGTAGGAGGGAGAAGTTACTTACAGTGTCTGAAAATAAATTAATTACTATTTCAGTGTATACTTTGAGTCTATTTTGAGCCTTATGAGTAGAGCATTTACATATGTAAGATACATTCATTTTATACAATAAAAATTTATTCAGTGAGAAATCACTTCATGGCCCCTCACTACCATTCAGTCATGGCTCTACCATAACCCTCTAAGAACAGCAGGGGAATCAGGTTGTGATTCAAAGACATTTCACCTGTAACTTCATCACTTGCTTTTGTGAAGGACTGATGTTGCTGTAATTAGCATTATACTTATTGTAGTACGATGAAGCTCACTTGTTCATTTCCCAGTGAAAAGCCACATACAAAACCGTGCTCATTTCTCCACCTCTTCCTGTCCATTCCTTCTTGCCTTTACCAAGTAGTTGAAAATATTAGTTATAACCCTTACTTTTTCCCCAGGCTTGTATGCTCTTAAGAGCTACAACTATATTTGAATTTATGCTTTCATTATTCCGGTTAGAGTCCTAGGACAGTACTTAAAAAAACATCTAACAGCTACTCTGTAGGAAAATATATCAACGTGAACTCTTTGGAAGCAGTAAAAAAGAAGTTCATCGGTAAAAGAAAAGCCTGAAAAAAAGCATATATTTTCTGTAAAATAAAGGAAATTTTCCACATGCTTCCAAAACTACCGTTACGCAAATCCTTTGACCCACTTCTGTCATTTAGTTTTAGTCCTAACAAATTCTATAACAAGCTTTAGTTTGGCAGTTAAAAGTAATGCTTGTTGGTTAGTATTTTCACATTAACTACGATCACAGGGATTAAACTGAATAAACGCTTGTAAAATGAGTATTACATTTGATTCATTACCTCTGTTCTCATAAGGCTGCTTTACCTACTCCCAGTAAGTCTTTTGCTCTTCTCTCAGTAAATCAGTTCTCAGTTATGATAAATAGATGTCTGGCTAACTACAAGATTGTACTCTAAGTGACCCATCTATCACCTTTTTAAGCCTAAATTTCACATCATTTAAAAACAGAAGATGGAGTAGAATGACTAAAAGATACGTGACATCAGGACTTCTTGTCTGTCAGATTTCTTTTTCAACAGGAATCTGTATTTTGGAGAAATGAAATTAAATCTTTATATATCTCATTTGTAAACAGAAAGTATTTGCTCTCAAACAATGAAATGTGGATTGCCAGAAGCAAGCATCAGGATATCATTGAGAAATTCCCAGCAGAGTTAAAGTTTCACTCAGAGGCTTACTCCTCAAAGTAATCTCTGCAATTCCAGAAATAGATCTGCTTGTGGCAAGCTAAAGAAAGTTAAATGGTTTCTGAAGTCTCATTTAAAGTATAAACAAAATGTGAAAAGAAAAAAAAGGAAAAACGAAAAAAGATTAGACAAGAAAAGCAAATATGACGTAAGGAATTGTCAAGAAGTGTCCCTACTAGCTGTTCAAGTACAGTTTTCAAGTTATATAAAGTATAACAAAGTGAAGAAAATCACTGTTTTGTAACTCCGATTCAACTCCTGCCAAATAATATGAAATAGTGGTAAACTCTATTCCCATGAGTGAAATAAAAAGAACTCTTCCTTCAGCATAGGAGATAATAATTCCTCTAAGATACTTGGTGAACTACAATAAATATACCTGGACATCATAATGTAGTCAATTATGCTAAAAAAATTTCAGACCAGATTCTGTGGTCTGGATAAATTTTTTCAACAGGTGAGTAAGAGAAGAGATGGAAGCAAGTACCCTCTCCAAGCTACTATGAAGATGAGACTGAAGCCATTTCTGCTGTTACTCATGATACAAGTAACTCTTAAAGGAAAACTTGATGTTCTGCTCAGGATAAGTTACTGACTTATCCTGAGAATGTTTATCCTGTTTTGGATGCATTTTATTTTAACTCACACCAAAATATTGCAGATCAGAGCGTTAAGAAAAAGATTCATAATTCCTGTCAGTGAGGAATACCTTTTTTCTGTGGGTAAAAAACCTTTTGTCAAGAAATACCTAGCAGTCAGCTGGATTCTAAAAAAGCAGAACTTCAGATAGTTTGAACACTAGCCGGATCTAAGGACCTTCTCTTGTCTAGGATTATCAATTCTCTTATAAAAGATAGGCTTTCCTGTATTATGGTTTCAAATCCTGTATCTCAATGGAAAGATTCATACAGGACAATTATTTACCGTGTATTTTCTCTGCCATGACACTTGTTTGGTTAAATTATAGAATTGTACGATCATAGAATTGTTGAGGTTGGAAAGGGTCTCTGGAGAGCACAGGCCCAAGTCCTGAATAGGACTGCATTGCTTGTTGAGGAAGGGAAGGTACATTCCCATTGTTCCATGTGGGTCACCTTTACATCTAACCTACAGGAAAGACTGATTAGAGGGTTTGACTTAAATATCATCCCTCTAGGTATTTTCAGTTTCTGGGCTACAGAGATATGTTTCCCTGCATTTAGAACTTACAGCCACCTTTGGCAGACATCAAAGACTTCAGGTATAGTTTATAGCAGATAGGAAAAGGAAGGGTCTTGGTGCACGGGGCAAGAATCGAAGCTCCACTATCTCATCCGTTTTAGGTGTTCAGGTGTAATCACCTCCTCTACAAGCTGTGATGCTTTCTGAGTTGGGGCTTTCTCATTGGCTACCTGAAAATGATTCCGTTTTGATAAAATAAATTTTCATTCAGCTAGAGGAAATGAGCAAACATGATTCTGTAGCATAACAGATACTATAGGATAAGGAAAATTTATTTCCATTAAATTCACAACCATTTTAGACTTAGAAATAATGAGACAGCAGGAATGAAAACTAATTGTCCTTCTATTCTGAGTGAATGCTGTAACCTCTAGGTACTGTGCAGTCTTGCTTCCTCTCTGACTGAACAGATACGTGAGGAGTCATTGCAAAATGGAGTAGCTGCTGTCAGGCTCTAAAATACTCAGCCAATGCACATTTTGTGAATCATAGGTATGGAAAATCACATAGATGATGAGTACCTACTGGACTGGTGTTCTCAGGATGTAGATGGCTATGCTTATTTGCTTTTGCAGAGTTTGTAGCCATCTTCAGTGCATTATGAAAGAAATAGATCAATTATATAGCTAAAAATAATCATATAGATTACCGTTTAACCACAAAGAAATTAAAACTATGGAAGATAATTTCTGATCTACTAGCTGTAGCCAGGGCTGGGAATCATAGATGTAGCTTCTGTTTCCAGCTCTGTTGTTGGATTGCTGGTTGACATTGGGCTTTGACCAGCTGAATTTCTGGTTTTGTCCTCAGTTTCCTGTTCTTTAAATGGCAACATGAAACTGTTATCCGTCACAAGTACAAGTTTTGAACTACCTGTTTAGTAAGTTTCCTGTTGAGTACAGAATTTTTATTTAAGGAATTCTTACAGCTTTGGACAGTGTTGTCTAGTCCCTTACTAGGTACTATGAAGAACATTAATTCTATCCCAGCCAAAACCAGCACAGAGATTCAATCGGTTCTCATTAATAATGTCCCTTGTTTTTTTACCTATTTCATTGTCATCTTAATTAAAAAAAGAGAGTCAAGAAAATCATGCTCAACTCCTTGCTTTTTTGAGGAGTACTACACAACTAATAAGAAAAGTTTGTTATCTAACTTTTTTTCATGTATCCATAGTAACAAAAAAAAAGAAATCCACAAGCATGGACTTCACTTGAAAGTAGTCCCTGTGATTTTGACCCTAAAAGACTCTCCACAGTGTTCGAAGCCCGTCATTGCATATGATTTATTTTTTGCAGCTTGTGATTTTGTAGTAAGCTGAAAGGGCAATCTATTACTACAGCCTTAACTAGTATAACTGACTCTGGTGGTGCTGGATTCTGTATTATTTGAAACTAAATACTTCAGCTACCATAAACTGATCTTCCTAGGCATTTTTTTTTCTAGTATGGAAATGCTTCAGTGGCTTTCTTTTCTTCTTGATTTTCAGGCTGCTACATATACATGATATATTTGTTATGTCCTTTCAGTATATACTCCCTCTCACACAGCACCAAAAGTGAGCAACTTCACAGGTTATCTATCGGCTTTGAAATCCTTTTCTTTTGTCCATTTCTACAAAGGACAAAAAATATACAAAAGATGTTTCTTTATTTTGTGGAACAAGAAATGCGTAAACAAATGAATTATTCCCAAATATTGCATTTTCTTCAATATTTTTTTCAGAAACACAAAATATATTTTTTTAATGTAATCCTAGTCTTTGATAAGTTAACACTCTTGAAAACTATAATACACAATAAACTTATAAAGGATTATTAAGAATTACTGAGAATTAAGGCCCTGGTAGGTCAATAACAAACTAAACACGACTATTCATTTTATATTGTTTTACCCATAATGTGATTTTCAGTTCACCAACATTTTGTCCCATATAGCACTTCATAAGCTGATTTGTTCCTATGTGTTCATCGATCAGGTTAGCTTTAAGCTCAAAATTCACTATATTTAAAAAAAATATTAGCTGTGGAAGTGCACTACCACTTCCATCCTTGTTAAAAGAACTTACTGTTTGATTTGTCCAGGGCAGAGTCAGCAGTCAGGTCATAAGCTAAGCTGGCTGTTTCCGTGCAGCATATCTGTTGTGCAGAAGTTGTTGTTAGAAGAGGGAAACAGTATGGACATTCAGAGAAACACAGACCATCTCACCTCTGCTCACCCAGTCACAGACTGCAGTTTCTAAGAGAATTTGGAGATAAGCATGGGGTGTGACTAGGTATATTGAATTGAAGTTAAAATAGTTTTATAAGGATGAAACTGAGGCTTGTCTTGTAATTGTAATTGTGATGCACTGGGGTATCAATAGAATCATAGAACAGAATCATAGAATAGTTTGGGTTGGAAAGGACCTTTAAAGGGCATCTAGTTCAACCCCCCTGCAATAAGCAGGGACATTTATCACTAGATAAGGTTGCTCAGAGCCCTGTCCATCCTGACCTTGAATGTTCCCAGGGATGGGGTATCTACCACCTCTCTGGGCAACCTGTTCCAGTGTTTCACGGCCTGAGTCAAGTTCAGCAACTAGCCCATTAGTCTCTGACTAAATGAGACAATGGATCAACTTGTGATCAGGTGGTTGACTGAATGCCATAATCGTCTTTGTAACAAAGTATTTGACTAATCGTTGCAAGAGCTCTACAGGTGGGACTCTTAGACTGTCCCAGAGATTCCCCCATGTAACTCCCGCTGTTCATAGGTCACTTGACAAGCACCATTTGTACAAGTCTATGAGCTATTTAACATCCTATCTGAGAGATTTGGCCACCTCATTGACTCTCGCTGTCAGATTCTGTTGTAGAATTGACCAAGCTTTACACAGAAAATCTGAAACAGTAGAAACAGTCTCTGCAGGATCAGAAATGACTACCTAGGACAGCAAGACTGCTTGTGGGATATTTAGTGGAGGAATTAAAAACAGAGAAAGGTGGGAATATAGATAATTTTGGGAGGAACAAACATAACAAAGCAGAAGGAAAAAGAGACAAAAAGGGTGGTCAATACACTTGTCTGGAGGTGTCCTGTGCTTGATTTGTGCAATCTGCCTATCTTCTTGTTAAACTCTATTATTGATTCTTTTCCTTCGGTGAGGCACTGTTATGGTTTGGCTGCGGCCAGCAACAAAAGTGACATGCGGCCGCCCCTCCCCCCTCCCGGGTGCAGAGGACAATGGAAAGAAACAGGCAGAAACTGGTGGGTCGGGATAAGGACAGTTTAACAGAACAGCAAACAAAGGGAACAGGAACAACAGTGATATAGATAAGGGGAATACACAAAACAAAACAACAGAACAGAGAACGCAGAACAAAGCCGCTCTCTCCCAGACTGTCGCCGCCTTCCAGTCCCAAGCTGCGAGAGAGTTCCCCCAGCTCCGCTCCACCCCCACCAGAACCCAGCATGATTGCACATGGTATGGAATGCCCTGCTCTGTTTCGCCAGGTGGGGTCAGCCCCCCCCGATGTGCCCCTTCTCGGATTCCGGTGAAAATTAACCCTCTCCTGGCCAAACCCAGAACATTATCCACCCCTTATTCCGTACCATCTACGTCATGCCCAGGTCCCCCATTGTCCAGTTGATCACCACCACTTCTCCTGTCTCCAGATGTCATTCCCTTAGTCTATGGATCATCACTCTAAAGTGTCCGTTGAGTTCATTTAATCCATGACTTCGGGCTCCATCTATCGTAATGGTCTTCCGTGGCAGAAGAGGTGATGTGTGGTGATGGGCGGTCACTTGCTGCATCCGGAGCTCACGGCTGATGTTATCTAGTGCAGCCCATGCCCACAGTCTGCAGGTTGGAGATGTCGAACTCGACGAAGTTGCTGGGTGAGAGTTGTTGAAAAACCAGGTCCAGTCCCATCATCACTGTGCTCTGCTAGGTTTTCATCAAAAAAAGTCCATCCTTCTTTAATCTGGACGATTCTTACTATGCTACGACTGGTACAAAATATAACAATTATAACAGTGATAACAGACAGTGACAGGGTTATTTAACAATTAACTTTATAAAATTTATTTATTTATGGACTATTCTCCCCCAAAATCAAATCCTCATGAGGTACACATCGGACTTCCCCATCCTTCCGCATTACCCACCAGGTACACCCAGGTCCTTGAGCAAAAGCAATCCTGAGGACTGACTTGCCTTTGACCGAAGCAGGACTAACCCAAACTGTCTTCCCTAACATGTTCCGCATGTGCACTACAGGGACTTTATCCCCTTCTATGGGGCGCTGAGGTTTTGACTGGGCAGGACCAGCCCGGTTGGTGGATCCCCCGGTGTTAACCAACCAGGTGGCCTTTGCTAAATGAGTATCCCAGTTTTTGAAAGTCCCACCCCCCATTGCTCTCAAAGTGTTTTTTAGCAGCCCATTGTACCGCTCGATCTTTCCAGAGGCTGGTGCATGGTAGGGGATGTGATACACCCACTCAATACTGTGTTCTTTGGCCCAGGTGTCTATGAGGCTGTTGCGAAAGTGAGTCCCGTTGTCCGACTCAGTTCATTCAGGAGTGCCATGTCTCCACAGGACTTGTTTTTCCAGGCCCAGGATGGTATTCCGGGCAGTGGCATGGGGCACAGGGTAGGTTTCCAGCCATTCGGTGGTGGTCTCCACCATTGTGAGCACATAGCGCTTGCCTTGGCGGGTTTGTGGCAGTGTGATGTAGTCAATCTGCCAAGCCTCCCCATATTTATATTTTAGCCATCGTCCTCCATACCACTGAGGCTTTACCCGCTTGGCTTGCTTGATTGCAGCGCATGTCTCACATTCATGGATAACCTGTGCGATGGTGTCCATGGTCAAGTCCACCCCTCGGTCACGAGCCCATCTGTATGTCATGTCTCTTCCTTGGTGGCCCGAGGTGTCATGGGCCCAACAAGATATAAACAGTTCACCCTTATGTTGCCAGTCCAGATCCACCTAAGCCACTTCAATCTTAGCAGCCTGATCCACCTGGTGGTTGTTTAGATGTTCTTCAGTGGGCCCACTTTTAGGGACGTGGGCGTCCACGTGACGGACTTTTACAACCAACTGCTCCAGACGGGCAGCAATATCTTGCCACAATGGGGCAGCCCGGATCTGTTGGCCTCTGCGCTGCCAGTTGTTCTTCTTCCATTGCTGCAGCCACCCCCACAAGGCATTGGCCACCATCTAGGAGTCGGTGTAAAGATAGAGCACGGGCCGCTTCTCTCGACTGGCAATGTCTAAAGCCAGCTGGATGGCTTTCACCTCTGCAAACTGGCTGGACTCACCTTCTCCCTCGGCAGTTTCCGCGACTTGTCGTGTAGAGGGCTCCATACAGCAGCCTTCCACCTCCACTGCTTCCCCACAATGCCACAGGACCCATTCGTGAACAGGGCATACTGTTTCTCATCTTCTGGCAGCTGGTTATACAGTGGGGCCTCTTCAGCACGTGTCACCTCCTCCTCTGGCGATGCTCCAAAATCTTTGCCTTCTGGCCAGTCCATGATTACCTCTAGAATTCCTGGGCGACTGGGGTTTCCCATTCGGGCGCGCTGGGTGATCAGTGCGACCCACTTACTCCACGTAGCATCGGTGGCATGATGCATAGAGGGGACCTTCTCTTTGAACATCAAGCGCAGGACCAGCAATTGTGGTGCTAGGAAGAGCTGTGCTTCAGTGCTGACAACTTGTGAAGCAGCTCGAATGCCTTCATATGCTGCCAGAATCTCTTTTTCAGTGGGAGTATAGCGGGCCTCTGATCCTTTGTATCCCCGGCTCTAAAACCGCAGGGGTCGACCTCGAGTCTCCCCTGGTGCTTTCTGCCAGAGACTGCAGGTTGGGCCATTCTCCCCGGCTGCGGTGTAGGGCACGTTTTTAACATCTTGACCAGACTGGACCAAGGGCTATGGCATGAACTACCTCCCACATAATTTGTTCAAATGCCTGTTGTTGCTCAGGGCCCCACTCAAAATCATTCTTCTTCCGGGTCACGTGGTACAGAGGACTTACAATGTGGCTGTAATTTGGGATGTACATCCTCCAAAAACCCACAACACCCAGGAAGGCCTGTGCTTCCTTTTTGCTGGTTGGTGGAGACATAGCTGCTATTTTGTTGATGACATCCATTGGGATTTGACGGCATCCATCCTGCCATTTTATTCCCAAACACTGGATCTCTTGCGCAGGTCCCTTGACTTTACTTTGCTTAATGGCGAAACCGGCTTTCAGAATGATCTGCACTATTTTCTTCCTTTTCTCAAAAACTTTCTCCGCGGTGTCACCCCTTACAATGATGTCATCGATATACTGCAGATGTTCTGGAGCTTCACCCTTTTCCAGTGCAGTCTGGATTAGTCCATGGCAAATGGTGGGGCTGTGTTTCCACCCCTGGGGCAGTAGATTTCGGGTGTACTGGATGCCCCTCCAGGTGAAAGCAAACTGTGGCCTGCACTCTGCTGCCAAAGGGATGGAGAAGAATGCATTAGCGATGTCAGTTGTAGCATACCACTTGGCTGCCTTTGACTCCAGCTGATACTGAAGTTCCAGCATGTCTGGCACGACAGCACTCAGTGGTGGTGTGACTTCATTCAGGCCACGGTAGTCTATTGTCAGTCTCCACTCTCCAGTAGATATTCTCACTGGCCATATGGGACTATTAAAGGGTGAGCGAGTTTTGGTGATCACTCCTTGACACTCCAGCTGGCGGATCAGCTGACGAATCAGGAGAAGGGAGTCTCGGTTGGTACGATATTGTCGCCGGTGTACCGTTGTGGTCGCGATTGGCACCTGTTGTTCTTCAACCCTCAGCAACCCCACAACAGAAGGATCCTCCGAGAGACCAGGCAAAATGGACAGCTGTTTAATTTCTTCCGCCTCCACAGCAGCTATGCCAATAACCCACCAATACCCCTTTGGGTCTGTGAAATACCCTCTCCTAAGATAGTCTATACCAAGGAAGCCTGGAGCCTCAGGGCCAGTTACAATGGGGTGGTTCTGCCACTCCTGCCCAGTGAGGCTCACTTCAGCCTCCAATACACTCAGCTCTTGGGACGCCCCTGTCACTCCCAAAATGCAAATGGACTCTGACCCTTTGAACTCTGATGGCATTAAAGTACACTGTGCACCAGTGTCCACTAGAGCTTTATACTCTTGTGGATCTGATGTGCCAGACCACCGGATCCACACCGTCCAATAAACGCGGTTGTCCCTTTCCTCCACCTGGCTGGAGGCAGGGCCCCTCTAATCCTGGTCAGAGAATTTTCTGCTCACCTGCTGTAAGAATGACTTGGAGGTCCCTTCCAGGGGATTGGAATCAAGATCAAACTGTCTACCTGGTCTGGAGAGCTGACTGTTGGAAACTGGAGCGGCATTTTTCCTAAGAGAATTCCCTTTGGTGATTGTTTTACCTCGCAACTCACGCACTCGTGCCTCTAGACTTGAGGTGGGTTTTCCATCACACTTCCTCATGTCCTCTCCGTGGTCATGCAGGTAAAACCACAGGGTGCCCCGTGGTGTATAGCCTCTGTATTCTCTCTCCTGAGCAGAGGAACGCTTGCCCCTAATAGCTGAGACACTGGCCCGTACAGGTGGGGAGTAGGACATATTCTCTTTCATTTGCCTCATCTCTGGGGCCAGTTTCTCCACAACAGAGACAAGGGAGGAAGAGAGACTTTCTTCATATTGCCAGAGTTGGATAGCCACCTCATCCACTGTTGGTGCTTCCTCACCTTTCCAGTTTACAACTTCCAGTGAGTTGTCATATGAGGAGGGTGCACTTCGCACAAACTTCCTCCACATAGATGCTGTGCACTCGACTTCATCTGGGTCTCTGGGTAACTGCTCGTCATCTGGTTCATAGTAACCAGCTCCCGCACAGCTAATTCCCTCAAGTACTGAATACCCCTCTCCATATTGGTCCACTTGCCAGGATAGCATACAAAATCGTCACTGAAGGGGTATCTCTCCCTCACGCCTGAGAGAAGTCTCCTCCAGAGGCTGAGGACTTGTTCCTTTTTCCCAATGGCCTTGTCAATGCCCCCATCCCTGGCCAGGGAACCCAGCTGCTTGGCTTCCTTGCCCTCTAACTCCAAGCTGCTGGCCCCGTTATCCCAGCACTGCAGCAACCAGGTGACAATGTGCTCGCCAGGGTGGCGACTGAAGTCTTTCTGCATGTCTCACGGCTCTCCCAGGGACAGGGACCGAGTGATGATCTCTGTCTCTATCTCCCCCGATGACCCTGGCTCATTGTCATCCCTCCCAGAGGGATCTGCTTCCTTTGCGTCTTTCTTTAGTATTACAGGGGTGACTGCTACTGGCACAGGTTGGTCATTGGGCTCGGCCACGATGCCTGCAGCTGGAGCTGGGGCTGGAGCCGCTGCTGTGCCCACCGGGGAAACTGAGGCCGCCCCTGTGATCGTGTCAGTGGCAGCGGCAATGCCGTTCGGGAGGGTGTGACTGCCTGCTGGGCTGGAGGGTGTACAGGTTCAGCTGAGGGGGCAATGCCAGCCACAGCACCTGCTGCTTTGTTTCTCCCCCTTTCCCCTTTAGGGCAATGAACAATGTTGAACAGGGCATGATGCAGTGATTTGTGTCTCTGTGGTGTTCCCAGGGTGGCAGCACACTTTTTGCAGATATTTTACTAGTTTGTCCGGATTCTGTATTTGCTCAGGGGAGAGTTTAAAAAACATCGGGATGTCCACTGCCCTAGGTACTTGCCCATGCTTTCCCACACAGCCAGCCACTCACAGCTATCCAGCCCCGGGGCAGTGCAATGTTATTAACTGCACAATGTTGTTAACTACTTGTTTAACCCTAAACAAGATCCAAAACCCATTCAGGAGGCATAGCAATAGGAGAGTTCTGGCCTGAGTGTCCTTGAAATTCTCAAAAGCCGTTAGGACCAGCCTGAAGTAGAAAGGGGGGGTGAAAGAGTGGGTGAAGGTATCCCCTCCTGTTTTCCCTACAGGCTGGGTTTACTTATTAACAAATTCTAATACATAGGATCCAAGGTATGGAAATGACCGCAGTGCCGCATGCAAATACAAGCCTAGTTTCATGCACAGTGATGTTATCATGTCATAAGTTGATATCATACAGTACAGCAAAATTGTCATCCTGATCCTTTTCCCCGAGGTAATGAACAGCACTACAGGGAAAACATAGTGCAAGTAAGGATTCAAAAACCACAGCCATCTGATCAAAGACAGAAACATTTTTTACCAGCAACTATTTAACTAACACAGTAAATGCGTATAATAAATTTTAACAAAATCTAGGAAAGCTGTTTAAACACCCGCTGCTCAGCCCTGCCGTTATCCCCGCCCCACGCTTGGGTGCCACATTTAATGATCTGGTTTGGCTGTGGCTGGCAAAAAAAGCACCACATGTCCGCCCCTCCCCCCCGCCCGGGTGCAGAGGAGAATGGAAAGAAACAGGCAGAAACTGGTGGGTCGGGATAAGGGCAGTTTAACAGAACAGCAAACAAAGGGAACAGGAACAACAACAATACAGATAAGGGGAATACACAAAACAAAACAGCAGAACAGAGCACGCAGAACAGAGCCGCTCTCTTCCGGACCACTGCCCGCTCCCAAGCAGCGAGTGAGTTTCTGCCGCCCATCTCCCCCCCACCGGAACCCAGCATGACGGCACATGGTATGGAATACCCTGCTCCATTTGACCAGGTGGGGTCAGCCCACCCGGCTGTGCCCCTTCCTGGATTCCGGTGAAAATTAACCCTGTCCTGGTCGTACCCAGGACAGGCACTCTCTGGTGTGTGCATGTATGGGGGTTGTAAGGGTCCAGACAATATGAAAGAAAATGTGTCAAACACTCATCTAAGACGCTAATGTGAAGGCAAAGCCTGTGAGTGTTGGACACAGGAGTGTTGTATTTGTCTTGTGCCGATAAGCACTGGGCCTAAGCAAAGGGCCCCTGGCGCTAAATCAAGCAAATGACATCTGGACTGAAGGAGAGACCTTCACAGTCTGATGCTACTCTGGTAAAGCTAAGCAGACCACTTTTAATTGACTCCATACCCAACTCCCTTTTTACAGCTAACAAGACAATAGTACTGAACCCGGAAGAGGTTAAACAGAGGTTAACTGTGATAGTGGGAAATGGCGACCACTGACACAACTCAAAAACAAAAAGACTTGCCCCCACACACACCTGTAAGGAGCATGTGTGTTAATTTACATGGGGAGCAAGGCTACCTTAGTCTGTAATAGAAAAGGTGGTTATCACCAACTAATAAATTTGCATGAGAAGCGAGAAACTCAGCTAAGGGGAGGGGGCTAGCTACCTATAAAAACTGAGAAAAATCACTGTAAAAGGTGATGCCTCCAAGGACCTGACACACCCCCCACTTCATTGGCAGGATCAGCACTGGACCCAGGACTGGTGATATCTTTTTATTTCTTGTTCTTCCTCTTTTCCTCTCTAACTTTTCTTTTCTGCCCCCCCTTATGTTCTTTTCCTTCTCATTTGAAATTACAAAAGCGAGGTTTACCCTAATCCTACTACTGTGGTCTGCTTGTTGTAATTGTACCATCAAAGTTTGATTACTGTAGTCGTGACCATAATGCTTTCTTCTTATTTGGACCATTATGTACCATTTCTGTACGAACATGTAACTCACAAATTAAAAGTCCAAAATGAAACTCTCTGGAAGAGTAATGAATGTTTGGCATTTTTCTAGATAACTCTTCTTCTGTTGTGTCAGACTACTTCTGGCAAATGTTGTTGTCCAGGGTATGTTACTACTCACAAGATTTCAAAACCAAATTCTCTCTGCTGCTTACAAGAAAAAGGTGTCTTTAGCCTTTGTACATGTAAAACATTGTATTTTTTGAGAATCAAGTACTTTGTTTTTTGTGTGCTAAAAACTCTTTCCTGAAACCTAAGGATCCAGATTTTTTTGTCAACTCTATTTTTATCTACCAAATAATTTATTACCTTTCTCCTTTGCAAAGCCTATAATAAATTAATTATTATAACAGAATTGGTGGTGAAATTTTCACCGGGCTTTGCAGCTGCATTGACTGTACATCTGTGTTATGGGCTTGGTGGCTTTTTGTCTACCTTTGTCTCTGTAAGGAAATTAGAGTTTACTTGTTTACTTTTTCTTTCTAAAGCTCTCTTCTTAAAGGTCTATATTTATGAAGCACAAATCAGAACCATTCCCCTCAAAAAAAAAACAACAAAAACACATGGAGATACGTAGTTGTCAGAAGACAAGGAAATAGTTAAATAAAATAAACAAAAAACAAAAATATGATAATGTTGTTTGAAATGCAATTTCCTTTTGTATAGATACTCCCAGAAAGACATAACTATGGCAAGTTTTTGATATATTTTCTGTTTCCAGAGAAATGGAAGATCAAATTTTACTATCACCACTTACTTTGCTTCCAAAATTAATTTCCCATCAACAGAATTGTAACATTTTGTTCAAAGTACTTCAGTCACAGAGTTTCCTTGTTAGTGACAGATTCTGAAGAGAAAACTATGACATGATCTTATGGAAATCATACTATAAATAATTAATATCCAGTACTACAACTTATTCTATAGAATGAAATAGAAGACAGAGAAGGAATAGAAATGGAAAAAAAACCAAAAAGTAAACTAGGAAACAACACGTGTGAAGTAAACACTTCTACCTTGCTTGAATAAGCTTTTATCTGGAGGGTTTAAATCATGGTTCTAAGCAGTCTAACTATGTATTTCATGTTCCATCTCAATAAAAGATCATCCACTGTGTTTCCAAACATAGACATACCAAAGTTTTTCTTACACTGCACCTGAACACATGTGCAGATGCACAAACAACTCTTTTAACAAAAACATGTAAAGGGGGGGGACTGGAACAGGCAAAAGACAGAGGGAGAGAGAAATGATAGATCTGTCCCGTTCTTCAGAAATTTCCAACATGTGGCATAACGTGTTCATATGGCTAACATTTTATTCACAGGAAAGTAATCGAGCCATGTTCCGGTTGTCCTAATTTTGGTGAAATTAACATAAAAAATTTTGAAATGTGAATCCATATATCATTTAAGACACATGCCTCATAATACAGGCCATTGGTTAACAAATAAGAAATTACCATGAACATTTATTTTGACATTAAAAATATTCTCCACATAAATGTGATAATGGTAGGTATTTTTTGATTTTTGCTAAAAATCTTTTTATGTAACTATGAATCGAGCTAAAATATGAAAATAACTTTTACTGCCAACAAATCAGATTTAATTTTCTCCAGCTTTCATGTCTTTTGTGGGTTTATATGTTTGTATTTTTGAAATAAAATTATTATAGATGAAAAAGTAAATTCTATTACTTCGAATATCACATAATAAATGTACTGTTTTAAAAAGGCTGAAGTGTAAATACAAATTTTCTAGTCTCACATTATAAGAAACTTGCTTGATTTCAATGGATCTTTTTTCTTGCTATGAAAATTACCAAAATTGAAAGTTTAATTTAATTTATACAGTAAATTAAATTCTGACATTTTATATGCAACATCAACATACCTAGAAGCTATCTGATGAGAGTTGTACATTCAGATGGGCTACTATATCTCCTCCTCCACAGCCAATTGTCTTCAAAGAACTAGTAAAATTTAACTTCCTTCTCATGACTGTTAAAGTTGATGCCTTCCCATGTTTGAATACTGCACTACCTCACGTTATTTTTTATAATATAAACATTGAATACTGTTTAAATCAATAATCTTGCTATGAAGGGAGATGTAAGTGCTTAAATTCTTTCATTTGATGACTTCTCATTAGGCTCTATTGACTTCCACTTCTCACAGTGTGCAAAAGAAAACACCAGTATGAACCTTTATAAAATTGCCACCTCTATTTTTCTTGCATGAACATCTGCAGTAATTTTTATCTGTTATTTCAAAATAACTCTAGGGCTGTATATTATATTATGGTAGATGACACATATATCCATGACTTAGAAAATGCTTAGACATCAACGGAAGACACAGCCGAGACTGACACTGAAATCTTTAGAGAATCATGCTATAGAGCCTGACAACGGAAGAAAGGTTTAGCTTTGGGGCAGTACGAGATTGCCAGTTATAAGGAAGAGTCCCTCATTTCTTTACTTGTCTTGGTCATCTATTTGCTGTGTGATCTTAAGCAATTATGTTTTCCTCACTGTGTTTTGGTGTGTTTAGCTTGGCACATCTTCAGGGCAGAAGTAATTTCCAAAAGCAAGTCAGAATCTTCAGCTCTATTAATAATATGGGTGGTCTGGAGCCACTGAAAGGTATATTATAATTTTTTACTTTAAGAACTTACTGTAATACAAAAATCAATACTTAACTTTTTATTTGCTAGAATCACCTATACGTACCACAATTCTTATTATTTATTTGAAAATAGAAAGTGGCAGAGTATGACGGAGTATTTTGTAGTTTCAATAGCTAATTAAAATTGAGTATGTGACTGCTATCTATATTTCATTCCATGGTAAATACTTTTGAATAATTTTTTCTACATTATGTATGGATATACAATAAAATCAGAACTATCTTAAGGCCCCAATGCAGAAAAGCAATTAATTTCATGAATAGTTCCATTGGGTTCCATGAAAAGTTCTATACGTTCAAAGATAGGTGTATGATTCAGTGTTGAAGTCCATTAGTGTCCGATGAGTACAGACAAATGGTTTGTAGACCATCAGATGTGAATATGGTAGGAAATCTCCAGAAGCTATTTCCATTGAAGTAAAACTACTGCTTCCTAAAAGCCAGTTTTTCTAAGAACTATTTTCTTCAAATCAGTTATGAAGAAGACCTGCACTACGCAAAAAATACACCAAACAAGACACTGTTATCACTTGCATTTTGTCGTTTGGCTTTCTGAAAAATTAGTGTTATGTATGAGTAAGAACTAATTAAATTAAGTAACCGTGACATTTGTGCTAATGATACCAATTAACCAACAGCGAAAGAACATGTTAAGTGAAATACAGAGCTACTGTCTAAAATATCATTAATACGACACTTCATACTGCTGCGTTTTATTTAGAGCTGTGATATTTATGCAGAGGTGAGTATTTCAAGGGTGAAATTCAGCACAGGACAGAAGGAAGCTTCTTGAGAGCTGTTCGTGTTAACAGTAGGAGTCTGATCTGAGTAAGTCCAACTTTCATTTGACATCACTGCTGAGGTCTGCCTTCATATAACTTCTCCATCTATTATTTCCGCAGTAGGAAGTCCAGGCTGAGTAAAAGCTTGAATGCACACACACACACGTAAGTACACACAGCAGAATCTCAGACACCGGTTATTGCCAAGTAAACAACAGAAATAAACAATTATAGCAATTCACCATCAAATCACACATTCCCATCTCTGAACATTTAATGGATATCTGTACTAAAATCACAATGCACTGTGGATTACAAATGAACTGCAAACCACTGCCATGGTAGTGTGGACCATCAGTAATTTGCAGACCAATTAGACTATAATAACTCAGGAAGAACTGTCTTGGTTTGTGTTATATAAAAGCAAAACAAAAATAAACTCTGCGGAGCTATTTTCTCAAATGGCAAAGGGCAGAAATCAAGGTAGGAATAAAATAACTAAAGACATAAAGACTTTATAAACAATTCAGGATTAGAACATATTTTTCAAAGTTTAAATTACTCTAATACAAATTTTGGGGTCTTTTAGGTTTCAAATCATGTAGAAATTGCAGAATATAAATATTTATTCAATGATTCAGATGTGCATATTTAGACAGACCTGAGTACGTAGGCACCTGTTTGAGATGATTGGTGTAAAACTTTAATCTTGCCATACAGTAGCTTAATTTCACATGTATTTACTGTGATAAATAAAAATTAGTTTCCTAGAAGTCTTTGAGATGTGAGAGAAGATAAAACAAAATGTTTGGGGGATTTTTGTTAAATTTAATTGCTAAAGTTTTCTTTTTCTATGTTTTTAGTAGCAAAAGTTAAATGTATTTATAAGACTTTAAGTTACTTTAGACCACCGAAGTCTATCACCAAAACCAGATACTTAACTTTGCTTTTCTTGTTTGGTTGGTTTGGTTTTAGATACACATTTTCTATCTAAGAGACCACAGTGTCCCATTTGAAGCCACAGTGATATACTGTATTGCACAGGTAGCAAACATGCTAAAAATTAACCTATACAGAAATATTTAGTTAAATGATTTTTTAAATAAATATCTGAAGATGTTTAAATAAAATACAAATATTTACGTAAAAGTGAGTATAAAATGTGAATGTGTTAAATATATAAATACATAAACATGTAAATATACTCTTTTTCAGTAAAAAGTATGGGAGGCTATTCATGCATGTACTGCTTTGGAAAGTGAAATATATGAGGATTTTTGTTTTTTAAAGGTTTTAGAAGATAACATATTACAGATTAAGAGGTAAAATATAATATTATTGGTAAAAGTAAAACCAAAATAACATTGAAATTTTTATTACAAAGTACCCATAATTCTTTTCAGGGAGCTTCAGACGGTTTTGATATTAATCCTGGAAGTGAAGCCTTTATTATCCCCATTGGCTCGTTATTACTGAATTTCCCCTAGTCAAAAACACTGGTGGATTTGTTTGAAAGCTGTAAACAACTTGTTTCTAAATGGCTGTCCTAAATTATGTTTAACCAGCTAATAAAAATGACCTCTTATCCTCTTCAGTTTTGAACTAAATGCTAGCTGAGAAAGAGAGAGGGAGAGTTCACCATAATCAGGATAAAGAGGGGACAGTAAGATTTTTAATTGAGTTGTCTAAAGTAGATATAGCTTTTAACATCATCATCTGGTATACAGTTAGGAAATGGGCTTAATTAAGGTTGCATACATTATGGTATTGTCAATGAAGATGACTGAGATTTTTCCCACACCATAGCCAAGACCAAAACTAGGACCCAGCTGAGACTTCACTTGTGAAGTTACGGTAACATGGCAAACTGTATAGCACAATTCCTTTAAGTGTTAGCCAAGATCAACACTGTCAGTTGCTTCAGTCTGTTGCACTTTGTGTTGTAGCAATCTGACCACTTTTCTGAGAATGAAATGATTTTGAATAGCGTTATTCAGAACTTTAAATTTATCAGGACATTGGGGTTTTTCCCAATAAAGGAAAGGTGGATATATAGTACATTAGATTTACTGAAGTACGAGCTAAATGAAAGCTGATATCAAATTTGCATACAAAAATACAACTTCTCTTTTAAATATACATTTCCTTAGTATGTATCTACTTCCATTTTTTATCTGTAAATTTGACACAAAGCTCTAAGTTCTCAGTTTGGAGGTTTTTTTCAATTTTTCATTATAGTTTTACTTCAGTTACACTAAAGGCTGATAATACAATTCATAGTTTTAGTGACAAAATTATGCCCTAAATGAGCATAAGAATGCATACAACTAAGTAGGAAAAAAACAGATTTTATAGCTGATGGCCTTAAGATGGATGCTAACAACCAACTTGGCTGTAGTCATCCACTCAAAGGAACATTTGTATTTGAAATCATCATGACAATATGAATAAGTAATCAATAATAAAAATGTAATTATATCTTTAATGAAAAAGAAGGAAACAGACACAATTTCAGGGGTGTGTTAATTTCAGTTTGTAGAACAGTTCTTGTAGCACTCTAAAATTCTGCTTTTGTCTCTGTGGAAATTGGCATAACTTCACTGACGCCATGCTGAAGTAGGTATTTTTATGCAAAATTCAAGGATTGTTGCTAGACTCATCTTAGGGAAAAAAAAGAGGAAATAACTGTAATAGTAACAAAAACATATTTACAATAAAAAACAACAAAAGATGGGATATCTTTTTCTACTTCTGTATTAAATAGTACCAAAATCTAAACCTCCTCAAAAATGATTCTTGCCTGCCCAGGAAATAAGAAAAGATATCAATTGTTCACTGAATCATTAGAATAAAGAGTCAAAAAAGTGCTTATTTTCATATCAGACCGTGACTTTGTGTCCTGGTTTGGCTGCAGCCGGCAACAAAAGCGCCACATGGCCGCCCCTCCCCCCGCCTGGGTGCGGAGGAAAATGGAAAGAAACAGGCAGAAACTGGTGGGTTGGGATAAGGGCAGTTAACAGAACAGCAAACAAAGGGAACAGGAACAACAATGATACAGATAAGGAGAAAACACAACACAAACTTCACAACCCAGAGAGCCGCCCTCCACCACCGCCGCCCGTGCTTCCGAGCCGCGAGAGTGAGTTTCCGCCGCCCCGCTCCCCCCCACCGGAACCCAGCATGATGGCACATGGTATGGAATACCCTGCTCTGTTTGGCCAGGTTGGGTCAGCCCGCCCAGCTGTGTCCCTTCCTGGATTCTGGTGAAAATTAATCCTGTCCTGGCCGAACCCAGGACACCTTGATATCATCAATGAATGCTGAGGGACAGCTCTAATTCACAGGAGGAATAATTTTTCTGTTAAACAGATATTTTTCAGAGCAAGTCATGCTGATACATTCACTGCACAAGTTTGTAAGAAGCTGTGTGGCAGCAGAAAAAGTGAAAGTCTCTCCATGTGCCCTCTGGACACCTTGTGTCCACAGAAGACAGTGACATCTCAAATGATCAGGGAAATTAATCTCATTTATGTCCTTTCAAAGCCTTTCACCCAATTCTTATAAGTTTTGGAGCCATGTTTTATGACTAGAAGAAATTACAGAAATCAATGATTGCTACTAGAGTATAAGAATTAAAGAGATGCTTATAACGAATAGAAATAGTCTTGCTGTTCAAGGGAACAACTATAATACTATTAAGGCATTGTTATTAGTAATGTTAATTCTGATAAATGTCATATTACTTATACTATATTTTTAAAATTTTAATAATGATGACTACTTGAACAGTGACTTTTATTATTGTAGTTATATCTTATGTGAGATGTAGCTAGACTGTAGCTTGAATAAAATGATGACAATAAAAAGCTGCTTCCAATTCTCTTCTCTCTTTCTTTTTTCTGCCTTTTTTCCCCAGAAGACTGAGCTTCTTGGCTGGATACTCCATTTTCCTTAGATTTCGCATAGGGTCTTATGAATAGACCTAAACAAGTATAGTCTGACTGGCATCAGCCATGAGAGATTTGTACTGAAAATGCCTCATGGACCTGTGTGGTCCTCCTTAATTAATAGGGTATACTTCATGCACCCAGGATGCATAACAACAAAACTTTCACACATAATTATTTCCAAAACAAGCCTTAATTTT
The DNA here is from genome assembly GCF_030867145.1 of Opisthocomus hoazin. Lineage (NCBI taxonomy): Eukaryota > Metazoa > Chordata > Aves > Opisthocomiformes > Opisthocomidae > Opisthocomus > Opisthocomus hoazin. The sequence goes on along the minus strand of NC_134414.1, from coordinate 40,374,798 downwards.
CCCAGTACTCAGTATTAGAATGTCTTATTTTTAGATGACTATAATCCCCCAGCACAAAGACCAAGATGCCCAGTATTGTGTGACAGAAAGATTAAAGTACCTATGTTGCTTCTGTACAAGAAAATAGCCACATCTTACCTCCTACATAGTAAATAAAAAATATTCCATGTGTACTATCTTTCTCTTTTTTGCCAGCTAAACTTACACAGTTACATTAATGTGATGCAAATACCGGTAGCCTGTAAAAAAAATGACCAAATAATTTTCTTAGCGAAAAGTAAAGTTTACTTACTGTTGGTAAAGCAACTGTAATATAAACGGGGATTGCTTGCATTGCAGACCAGAACTTTAATAATATAAACAAACATGTGTATTTACTGAAGAGAAAGGAAGCCAAAGAAACCTATATTCTGGAAGCATTGTAAGTAACATGTAAGTCAGATAAGGAGTGGAGATCTCATCACTAGCTGAATGGCTATTTCTCATCTCATCTCAGCTCTCAAAGTTTCATTCCCAGATGTCCTTTAAGCACTGACGAATCTAGTACACATGATTTAAGACAGTGTATCACACCATGTGCTGCAGCTGAAACACACAAAGAAACTTACAATCTTAAAATTTACAGGGATCGGAAGTGAATACTATCTTCAAGTACTTAGGTGTCATGAAGATTTGATGACAATTTTTATGCTCACTGGAAGAAACGTCGTTGCTTAGGGGTTATTCAAGTGTAAATTTACATATCCTTGAAGATAAAAGAACAGATTGGCAAGTTTTGTGGATCTGAGTAGTGCCCCAACCACTGAAATTTACTAACTCACTTGGCACTTAGGCACATACCTAAATCCTTTTATGCTAACACTTCTGATGCATGTGTGGTTGTGCAAAGGATAAAAGCTATATCTTTGCAAACATATCAGTCAGGATCTGGTCTCTGTTGAGATTACATTTCAAATCTGAGCATCTTTTCATGCTGTTTTTGACTCAGGCAGAATACTACTTTACTTTGCAAGCATTTCCATTAAAAACAGCAAGACTACTTATTTGTTTAAAAATACATCTGATTCTTGGCTTGAAATTGTCGTGAGCTGCTCAGCAAGACACTTCACAGGAACTTTTATTACCTGACCACTCTTAAAAAGGCCATTTTTGCATATTATACTAAATGGAATCTATGTCAGCTATAAAATCAAAGAAACATTTAGGTTGGAATGTGTCTCCAATAATAACAGTAATTATATTTAGCACTTAGCAATTTTTGTCTGCAAAGCACTTACTACCAGCATTAACTACTTAATTCTCACAGAACCTCAGCAAGGTAGGCAGCTATTCCACCTCCCTGTAAAGGGATGCATTGTTGGGTGGCAGATGATTGTACACTGGATAGAATGGAAAAGAAAAGAAAAGGAAAAAAAAAAGAAAATTCAGCTAATCCAGAAGTTTTCAGAAAAACTTTAATACTGATAGTCTTCGGAGTAAGATAGGTTGTGAGGTAATAGTTCTGTTCCTTAAACACACAGAAAGCCTAGCTTAATTGATAATGACTCACTGGAGTCATAATCCTGTGAAATATTGCCACTATACAAAAATTTTATTTCCAATCTACCATCTTGATTGTGAAAATAAGTGGAAAACTCTATCATCTAAGGTGTTCTGTGAATCATTGTTTTCCTGAGTACATGGAGCATGAGAAAATTTCTTCCAATCTCTCTTCCTCCCTAACAGCCTTACGTGTTCTTCAAGTTCTCCAGTACTTCACTGTTACCCCAAGGTAACGTATCTCTGGAGTGTACCATCCAAGATTCACTCCTCTGTTCCTTCCACTTGGCACTTACACGGTTGTTGACTGCTCTCTAGAGTAGCACAAAGGAGCTAGAATCTGTGTGGCTGTCTATTAAAGAATTTAAATTTTCCCATGTATCTGTTTTCTATAACTGCTTTGGCATTACCTGTCATTTATGTAACCACAGAACACCATACTCTTGCAAAAAAAATTGTACGATCTAAACAAGACGTTACTTGCATTAACAGTCCAAATAGATTGGGGATGGGAACTAAAGATCTCTGAACTTATGTCTAAGATAGAAATAACAATAGTAAAAAAGTAATCTTTAACAACTAATTAGGACAGTTTAAAAACTATGTCTCATGAAGGAAGTGCAATACACAGTAATAGGTTCTTAGTTGATAGACCTAACTTTAAATTTTTTCTGCAAGATGTTTTCTTTGCATTGAAAAGTGTTGATTCAATAGCACTAGAACTTTACACCGAACAATTTTTATAGCATGTTGTTTCTAGGACTGAAATTTTAGAGCATCTTGAATGGATTACTCTTCCATACTGTAGTTATTTGAATATAATCTGCCACTATGAAGAGTATGTAATGTAAATATCTCATAGTTCTTTCCACCTCAGCCTGTTCCTACTAGTGCCACCTGAATCTCAGTTAAGTTCTGTTACCTTCTATGATCTCCTGTTCATTGCTGTGATTTCTGCATGCGTGTATTTCCTTATTTTTTGCTGTGCATTTCCCTTTATCCTACCCTTCTACTATCTTTACTTATTCTCATCTTGTGTTCTTCTGTCTTATTTTTTGCCCACTGTACCCGATCTTGTCTCCCGCTCTGTTTCAGTCCCAATTGACTGTCATTTATTTGCTTCCTCTAGTCTGCTGCAGGCAGATATCCTTTAACACTTCTAAGATTTCATTCTTCTCCCTCTAGTCTCCTTTTCCTTTTGCTTCTCATATCAGCGTGTTGGGATTCTGCTCCTTGGATGGGACTTTCTATCCCACACTACCAAAAGTAAAATCTAAGTTTGTTCAGTCTGTCTATCCATCTGTCTGCTTATCCATTGAAAATTCCACTGTAGTATTCAAGCCAGGCTAAATAAGATTTTTCTGGACAAAATCCGTCAAATAATTAGACTATATCTCCAAGCTATCTTTATTAAGAGTTATTTTTCACACAGCCGATCAAGATTGGTTGTAACTGCACAATAATACAGAAATAGTCATTACGCCAAATAGTAAGTGAATAGAAGTGTACATCAATTCTGTTCTCATAAAAATTTGGAAAGTTATTCTTCTTTTCAGAAAGATATGACCTCTTCAGGATCTATGGATTAATTCAGCATATACAGCGTATTTTTCTGCAACCATTATGATACAAACAATTTTGAGAAAGCATATTCTATTCCCAACACACACAACAGAATTAAATAATGCAAGAACAGTATATGGAATAAATTGAGCATATACTGGTGTAAAAACAGATGATGAATGCAATTTAAATTTAAGCATTCAGTCACAAAGTCAATAATGGAGATAGTGGGAGGGTGAAGGAATTAAAAGAGGGAAATGAGGACAAGGTTTTCTTTTTAATTAGATTTCATGTAGGATGGAATATAGATAAGGTAGAACTATACCCTTACCCAAATGTTCCAGATATTAAGGACTGTGTAGAAGAAGACCACAGGATGCAAAATTTAGGACACAGAGGTTAATTTAGATATAGTATTTGAGCAAACGGTTATAAAGACTGCATCTACTAAATAACAGAGCTAGACAAACTACTCAGATTCAGCAATTTAGTCAGCAAATATTTTTTTTTGTTGTTTTGGAATTGTAGGAGATTAGGACTTAATTTGCCTTAATGTGGCTGCAACAAAATATGGTCTACAGATACAAAAAGTTTCAAAATGACAAAGCTAGTTAAATTTTGTTTAGTAAATTCTTAGAGATCTCTGATTATTTATCATTAAATAAAGCAAATTTTCACTTTCTCGATAACTGAAAAATAGCAGTTCACTACCACTGCCACTACTACACATTGTGTACTCTTCTTCTTTTGAAATTGTCTGAATGAGCAATCTACAACCATCAAATTTAGTTCCTGCCCATAGATAGCATTTTGGAATTCTCTCTGATCTTATCAAACTTTGCTTCATGTATTAGAGGTCTGATCTTATCAAACTTTGCTTCATGTATTAGAGGTTTAAGAACTACTTTTTCTTTATATTTTGAAGTCTTATCCTTTCTTTGCAAATATTTTTACTATGGGAAATTGTACACTCATTCTTGTCACCTTTTGGAGTCCACAAACCGACTCTTGTTTCTCCATTTACACAGAATCATGGAGTAGTAGGAGTTGGAAGGGACCTTTGGAGATCACCTAGTCCAACCCCCTGCCAAAGTAGGGTCACCTAGAGCAGGCTGCACGGGACAGAGAAGGAGAATCCACCACCCCTCTAGGAAAGATGTTCCAGGGCTCCATTACTCTCACAGTAAAGAAGTTCTTCCTCATGTTAAGATAGAACTTCTTATGCTTCAGTTTGTGCCCGTCGCCCCTTGTCCTGTTGCTGGGCACCACTGAAAAGAGTCTGGGCCCATCCTTCTGACACCCACCCTGAAGATATTTATAGGCATTCATAAGATACCCTCTCAGTCTCCTCCTCTACAGGCTAAACAACCCCAGTTCCTTCAACCCGTCCTCATAAGAGAGATATGCCAGTTCCTTAATCGTCTCTGTAGCCCTCTGTTCGACTCTCTCCAGTAGCTCCCCATCTTTCTTGAATTGGGGAGCCCAGAACTGGACAGAGTACTCCAGATGGGACCTCACTAGGGCAGAGTAGAGGGGGAGGAGAACTTCCCTCGACCTGCTGGCCACACCCTTCTAAATGCACCCCAGGATCCCATTGGCCTTCTTGGCAGCCAGGGCACACTGCTGCCTCATGGTCAACCTGTCGTCCACCAGGACACCCAGGTCCCTCTCCACAGAGCTGCTCTCCAGCAGGTCCACCCCAAGCCTGTACTGGTGCATGGGGTTGTTCCTCCCCAGGTGTAGGACCCTGCACTTGCCCTTGTTGAACTTCTTCAGGTTCCTCTCTGCCCAGCTCTTTAGCCTGTCCAGGTCTCCCTGAATGGCAGCTCAGCCCTCGGATGTATCAGCCACTCCTCCCAGTTTTGTGTCATCAGCAAACATGCTGATTTTTATTTCTCTTTATGGCTTTTAACTTTTTATTTGTCTTTTTTTTTTTTTTAATCTCTCTGTCTCCTTATAAATTACTAACTCTTCAGAGAGAAAAAAGCCACAAAACCAACATTTCTCCTCCTGTCCAGACATATATGGCAATAAGCTCCAAAATTTTAGCTTAGTTTACATGAAAACACCATCTTTGAAACTTAAAAACCTTTTAATTGCTCAGAAGTTTCTTTATTCTGTTGTAATGTGTCTTTCAAGAGAAGTCATGCTGATAGAAGTCTTTTAAGTAATTCAGAACAAATTGTTTAAAGATGTCAAACATCAGGGCAAATTAAAATATTATTTATAATCCATATATATGTTAATTTTTTTGGATTGGTGTCAGGGACTCGATATTTATAGAAACATATGATATGCTATGTAGACCTCTTAATGAGTGTTTCCATTAGTAGAAATGAAATAATATGTATCTAAATTAGTATAAGTTAAAATAAACTTAGTAGAATTTAATGAGAAATGTGATTTAATTTTTTTTCTTTTTTCCTGGTTTCAATCTATTGTCCATTTGTATTATAACTTATTCTATTTTAAGTCACAAATATCTCCAGAGAATTTTATAAGTATTTACTAGTTTGGGGTGTTTTGGTTTAGTTTCGGGTTTTGTTATTTTTTTGTTTTTTATGTTTTCACTTGCTTGAGCGTTTCTTGAGCTATGTAGATTGTCTTTAACGTTACCTTGTGCAATACTGTTAGTAGGACCCTGGTAAAGACTTTTAATCAAATGTTTAATGATGTAACTTTGTATTAACTTTAAAATAATATTTCTTAGTGAATTACATAAATGAATGCTTTAACATTACTGGACAAAACTAAAAAATGTCCTCAGTAAACTCCAAGACATTAGATTCTTTCTATTAATTACATACTCATTAAAAATTGATCCTTCCAAGAGTGAGACTGTTAAATTTATGCTGGTGGCAATCTGTCCTCCTAGACCATATTTCCACTGTTTCTGGATGTGTCTTTCTCTTTTCTTTCTTTCTTTCTTTCTTTCTTTCTTTCTTTCTTTCTTTCTTTCTTTCTTTCTTTCTTTCTTTCTTTCTTTCTTTCTTTCTTTCTTTCTTTCTTTCTTTCTTTCTTTCTTTCTTTCTTTCTTTCTTTCTTTCTTTCTTTCTTTCTTTCTTTCCTTCCTTCCTTCCTTCCTTCCTTCCTTCCTTCCTTCCTTCCTTCCTTCCTTCCTTCCTTCTTGTTTGTTTGTTTGTTTGTTTGTTTGTTTGTTTGTTTGTTTGTTTGTTTCTTTCTTTCTTTCTTTCTTTCTTTCTTTCTTTCTTTCTTTCTTTCTTTCTTTCTTTCTTTCTTTCTTTCTTTCTTTCTTTCTTTCTTTCTTTCTTTCTTTCTTTCCTTTCTTTTCTTCTTTCTTTC